>NC_060125.1:64044882-64669882 GCF_021461395.2 Schistocerca americana
AGTGACTACTATACAAGTAGTAGTGTGTGACACTTTATTTTTGCACTTAGAACACAGCATAATATGCACTTGTTGTCAACCCAAAACATAACAAGACAAACAGACATCAAAGACGTTTCTCACCTAATTGGCATCAAAGAGCTTCAGTCCAAAGTGATAGCTATTGTGTATCAATATTCACCACAGAACCCCCCCCCCCAGCCCCCCTTCCCCACCCACCTCTCCCTCTCCGCTCCCCACGCCAGCAGTGTTGGGCACGGGGAAGTGACAGTCCAGTGGGGCTGAGGAGGTGACACCAGATCATCAGATGTATTGTATGGAGGCTCAACCATTATGGTGGACACCCCAAAATTGTGGAACCCTCTAGGAGGATGAACAGGATGATCCACTCTAGTAATGATGGTCTAATAATAAAGGTCGTGATGGAGTGTTTCGCTGAAGGAGTGGGACGATGATGGTAAGGCATCTGCCTGTGTTGATGAACAAGTAGATATTGTCTTCATCTATGTCAGGCAGAGTGTTGAAGGTGCAAAGTAGCGTCACACGGGTGATGGAAGGATCCTCTGGAGAGTGCAGGTGAATGAGGAGGACAAACAGCAGACAGTCACACAGTTGAAGAGAAAAATCATCAGTGGGATATGCTGAGGTGTTAATGATGAAGCTCGTGTTGCCTGAGTGAACAGAAGGGGGTGACAGCACAGCAGCAGGGGCACCAATGGAGGTAGCAGTCAAGTGTGTTTCCCTGTCAAAATGGGTGAATGGCACAGCACACAAATCACTTTCACTGAGAGATGAAGTACACAGTACTGCACACGCATCACTTTCACTGAGAGATGAAGCACACGGTGTCAGTCGATTGGTGCTATGGCGTAGGATGTCTGCACTGAATGAAGGCTTGGAAGAATCCAAAGGGGAGAGAAGATAATCGTTCAGAATCCATGCTGGTTTCACATAATTGAGTGACACCATGTGGTGTTTGCCTTGGAGACAAATGTTGATAGCATTCACAGTAGAGGCAGCAACATTGTAGGGGCCTGAATATGGAGGACAAAGGGTGAGCAAAAGAGAATTGTCACAAAGCATCACATACTCACAGTGTGGCAACTCTTTGTGTAGGAAAACTGGGATGTAGAATGACAACTAGGAGGAGGTGGTCACATGCAGGCCATTTGTGAGCGTACATTCTTGACAAAGTTAGGCAGCTTGGTCAATGAAGGACAGGTGTCATCCCCAACAGACTTGGCTGGAAGAACAAGAGGTTCCCCATACAAGCTCTCAGCTAAAGAGATGTGTAGGTCATCTTTGAAAGCAATACAGATCCCTAAGAGGACTCACAGTAGTACATCTGGTCAAGAGGTGTCATGGCATATAGGAGCAGTTTATAGAGTCCTGTGCCAATGCTCAACCAAGCCATTACTCCGAAGATGGTGTTCCAAAGTGTGAAATTTATTACAGCCATGTGAATCACTCAGTTTAGCGAAAAGTAATGACTCGAATTGCTGCCTCTGGTCAGTGATGATGGAGGAGAGGCAGCCAAAATGTGCAAGTCAGTTACTATTGAAAACTTGCGCCACAGAGTCAGTTGTAATATTAGATAGAGGGACCACTTTGACCCACCTGGTGGTGTGATCTATAATGGATAGACATAAATCTCGAAAAGGCATTTGCCAAGAAAGTTATATGATTCCCTGTAGAAACTAAATTTTTATTTATTTCACCAGCAATGGGCAGAAAATGATTGTTAAAAACTATACATATATCTGATTTATCAGTAACAGAAATATTTTTACTATGAACTGACTTTATATCATTGATGTTGTGCTGATAACCAGACACTTCCTTCACAACTGACCATATGGTTTTAATTTTATCCTGTGAATTAGCTGTTCTATTTCCATACCACATATTCTTTGCCTTCCTAATAACATTTTCAAGCACCTTACAATACTGTTTGTAATGGTCTACTGTAGCTTGATTGTAACTACTTCTAACATTTTAGTATAATTCCTGCTTTGTTCTACATGATATCCTTATCCCACTAGTCGGCCACCCGGGCTGCCTATTATTGCTAGTACCTTGTTTAGAATGTTCTAATGGAAAGCAACTCTCAAGAGCATGAGAAATGTGTGAAGAAAAGCATTATATTTATCATCTATGCTATCGGCACTATAAACATCCTGCCACTCTTGTTTCTTGACAAGATTTAAAAAACTCTCTATTGCTGTTGGATTAACTTTCCTACATAATTTGTAATTATGTGTGACACTTGTTTGAGTACAAAAGTCTTTTAGTATTAAAATTTGTGCATCATGGTCTGAAAGGCTGTTCACCATCTTACTAACAGAATGCCCATCTAGTAATGAAGAATGAATAAAAATATTGTCTGTGGCTGAGCTACTGTTCCCCTGCAACCTAGTTGGAAAAAACACAATCTGCATCAGATCATATGAATTTAGGAGATCTACCAACATCCTTTTTCTCGCACCATTATATACAAAATTTATATTGAAGTCACCTCATATAACTAATTTCTGGTACTTCCTACAAAGTGAATCCAGAAGCCTCTCTAGCTTCAGCAGAAATGCTCTGAAGTCAGAGTTAGCTGACCTATAAACAAAAACAATTAGAAGTTTTGTTTCACTAAATTCAACTGCCCCTGCACAACATTCAAATATCTGTTCAGTGTAGTGCCGTGATACATCTATGGACTCAAATGGAATACTGTTTTTTTATGTACATAGCCACTCCCACACCCCACAAGGAACTCCTGTTATTCCTTTTATGTTGTAATTTCAAGTACTGGCATGTTCCATGACCTTGGAGATTTGCTCCTGAATTTTATCCTGTGGAACTTGATGTGTAAATAAAATAAAATAAATACCTACAACTGCCTGAAGGGGGTAAGGGTCCACTGAGGTCAAGAAGAACATGGTGAAATCTGCCCTTAGGGAATAAGGCCATAAGGAATAACTCAGAAGGCAGTACAGTTGAAGAGGAATGGACATCTCTACAAAAGGCAATCACAGAAGCTGGAAAGAAAAACCTCGGTACAAAGAACAAAGAAGCTAATTGCAAAGAAACCATTGGTTACTGAAGAAATATTTCATTTGATCAATGAAAGAAGCAAGTCCAAAAATGTTCAAAGTCACTGTAGAATGAAATAAACAGGAAGTGCAGGGAAACTAAGACAAAATGGCTTCGTGAAAAATGTGAAGAAATCGAAAAAGAAATGATTATTGGAAGGACTGACTCAGCACACAGGAAAATCAAAACAACCTTTGGTGACATAAAAAGCAAGGGTGGTAACATTAAGTGTACAATGCAAATTCAGTTGTTAAATACAGAGGAGAAAGCGGATAGGTCAAAAGAGTACATTGAAGACACCTATGAGGGGAAAGATTTGTTTGATGTGATAGAAGAAGAAACAGGAGTTGATTTAGAACAGATAGGGGATCCAGTACTAGAATCAGAATTTAAGAGAGCTTTGGAGGACTTAAGATCAAATAACGCAGAAGGGATAAATAACATTCCACAAGAATTTCTAAAATAATTGGGAGAAGTGGCAACAAAACGACTATCCATGTTGGTGTGAAGAATGTATGAGTCTGGGGACATACCATCTGATGTTCAAAAAAATATCATCCACACAATTCCAAAGAATGCAAGAGCTGACAAGTGCAAGAATTATAAAACAATCAACTTAATGGCTCATGCATGCGAGATACTGACAAGAATAATACACAGAAGAAAGGAAAAGAAAATTGAGGATGTGCTAGATGATGATCGGTTTGGCTTTAGGAAAGATAAAGGCACCAATGAGGGAGTTCTGACATTGTGATTTATAGCGAAAGCAAGACTAAAGAAAAATCAAGACATGTTCATAGGATTTGTTGACCTGGAAAAAGGGTTGACAATGTAAAATGGTGCAAGATATTTGAAATTCTGAGAGAAATATGCATAAGCTACAGAGAGAGATAGGTAATATACAATATGTACATGAGTCAAGAGGGAATAATAAGAGTGGAAGACCAAGAACGAATCAGATTAAAGAGGGTGTAAGACAATGGTGTAGTCTTTCCCCCCTACTGTTCAATCTGTACATTGAAAAAGCATGGATGAAATAAAAGAAAGGTTCAGGAGTGGAACTAAAATTCAAGGTGAAAGGATATCAGTGGTACGATTTGCTGATGACATTGCCATCCTGAGTGAAAGTGAAGAAGAATTATATGATATGCTGAATGGAATGAACAATCTAATGAATATAGAATAAATGGCTTGAGAGTAAAGTGAAGAAAGACGAAAGTAATGAGAAGTGTCAGAAATGAGAACAGTGAGAGACTTAACATCAGCATTGATGGTTACAAAGTAGGTGAAGTTAAGGAATTCTGCCACCTAGGCAGCAAAATAACCAATAATGGATGGAGCAAGGAGGACATCAAAAGCAGACTAGCCATGGCAAAGAGGGCATTTCCACCCACGAGAAGCCCACTAGTATCAAACATAGGCCTTAATCTGAGGAAGAAACTACTGAGAAAGTATGTTTGGATCACAGAGTTGTATGGTAGTGAAACATGGACTATGGGAAAACTGGAACAGAAGAGAATCAAAGCATTTGAGATGGGGTGCTACAGGCGAATGTTAATAATTAGGATGACTGATAAAATAAGGAATGAGGAGGTTCTGTGCAGAATCATAGAGACATCAGGAAATGACTTCCATGGTACTAGAGGCAGCTGTAGAGGGAAAAAACTGTAGAGAAAGACAGAGATTGGAATCCTTCCAGCAAATAATTGAGGATGTAGGTTGCCAGTGTTACTTTGGAAGTTGGCACAGGAGAGGAATTCATGGCATGCCACATCAAACCAGTCAGAAGACTAATGACCCAAAAAAAGGGATGTCAAACTGACCTAATGGTGGTTGGTATGTTGGCAAGGGAGACAGGCCCAGGCCCAAGTGTGGTAGTCTTCGTTAATGCTGCACCACATGAAATGCTCTGCGACCAACCTAGTAGTAGCCTTAATGCCAGTGTGGGCCAGATAATGTTAGACTAAAAAGACTTGAAAGCAAAGAGCTGCAAGAACAAGAGGTCTGGGAGTACCCAAGGAGACATCACTTAAAACTGGAGATGTCAAGCCAGGGAGACAATGAGATTGTATGATCAGGCATGAAGAAGGGTTATTGATCAAGTCCTGCACATCTGCATCCAGAGGATGTTGCCTTGCGAGCTCATTCAGGTCAGTGGCAGAAAAGACAGAACACACATGGAACATGTAGTCTGCCATGACATTGTCTGCCCCTTTAATGTAGTGGATATCAGTTACATATTGATATATGAGGCCCATATGGTGGAAATGGTGAGGGGATACATCAGGCGAGGGGTTGCAAATGATGTCAGGTTGATGATCTGTGAATACCGTGACTTCTCATCTCTTGATGTAATTTTGGAAATAATGTATAGCCTTTTAAATGGTCAGGAGCTCTCTGTCAAAGATGGACTATTTATGCTGGGAGGCTGAAAGTTCATTGGGGAAGAAACAAAGAAGCTGAGAGAGATCACATATCTGCAGCTGTAAGACACCTCCGATGGAGGTTTCACTTACATCAGTAGTGATCGATAGGCGAGCATCAGTGATAGGGTGTGACTGTATTTGTAAGGGCCATCTTGATGTTGTGGAAAGAGCACTTCATGTCTTCTAACCACTGAACCTTACAAGACCCAAAAGTGTTTTTTCCAACCAAAGTGTCAGTTAAAGAGGCCTGAAGAGAGGCACCATGGGGAATATGATGTTGAGAAACACTCATCATCTCGAGAAACCATCTCAATTCTCAATAGGTTTCACAGAGAGTGAGATTATTGATGAAACTGATGAGATCAGACATTGGGCGATACCTTGAGTGAGACAGAATGTTGAAGAAAAAGGACGTAGGAGCATTGGAGTTGTGATTTTTCATGGTTGATTTCCACATCATGGTCAGAAAGGACTTGTAGGACCTGTTGAAGATGATGTTCAGGTTCCTCAATGGAGGAACTGAAAACTTCCACATCATGACATTGCCACGGTAAGTCGTGAATATGGGGAATAGGGTAACTGTACAAACATTCAGTTTGCTGTAGTCTTCACAGAGGCAGAAAAAAATGTCTTTTTGCAGCACCAGATGAATAGGGGATAGCCATGTGCTATCAGAGGAGTGTACAATACCTGCATCTGACAGTTCCTGTACTGCAAACTCAGTGTGGTGTAACTTGGTAGTGTTAAGGCAATGAAATCTGTGGCAGATTGGGGGTCCATCTGTGATATGCAATCTATGCCATGTACTGTTAGTAATCATGCCAATCTGACATGCAGGGTCACTAGTTGAAAGTGAAGTCTGAGGCATGGCACATGAAATACAAAAAGGGTTAAGGTCACTAATCTGAGAAACCAGTAGTAAAAGCAGACACAGTTTTTCTGTCATGTCAATGATCTGTCACCCCAAGGTGAAATCAGGTAGCTAATCTGAATCAAGAAGGGCATGCAGACGCCTCCAAAGCTGTGAAGGAGTTTTGTCTACTAACATATCCTCATAAATTAAGTAGTGAAAGGCATCTTCAGGACAGCATGAGGGGCACTTGATTATAATCGACTAATTGTTTCCGTACTTCAGGAAAGGAGGTGGGGAGAGTATGACGTCACTGATTATATCAGTATGTTCTTTTAGATGCGAGACAAGACACATGAAGTTTGTGTCATCACTGTGCACACCAGTTATGTTGAGGATGTTATCTACTGGCGTGAACAAAGTCTTCAAGAAGTCCTTGGTGAGTGGAGGCTACTGAGGAACTGGCCGACTTGTGCTGGTGTCACCACTGGAGCACTGAGGGTAGAATAGAAGGATGATGAGGTAAGTTGTCGCCCGGTGAAAAGTTGTTGGTGATATGCATGCTGTTCTCAAAGGAAACACATGGGAGTACTGATGTGACGGGTGGGTGTAAAACAGGAGAAGGCATGGTAGCAACCGGCCTGGTAGATGAGCTGTAGCCTGAGATCTGTGCGGAGTACATAAAAATGGAATAAGAAAATACCAACATGGCTGGCACAGGTAGGTGAAAGGTTGGCAGGTGCATGTGAAATGTGGGCAATGTGTTGTACGATGCAGGTGCGAGTGACTCTGACCTGGAAAGTGGTACGTTGCCCAAGGTCTCAGTGGCAGTCAGTGAAGGGTGGTGCAAAAGGCAATGGACAGCGGGCACAGAAGCAGAAAACAATGTAGTGATAGGAACAAATTCCAGCAAAGTTGCTATTCTGTCCAGCACAGAAGAAATGGCATTCCTGGCCAGCGTATACCAATCTGGCACAGAGGGAGTGTGTAGGCCAGAAGGCAAGCTAGTGGTAGCAGCAACTATTTGTCTATTTCTTTCAAATAGTCTTTGTACATTACTGACAGTACAGTTAGCTTTCTGCCGCTGAGCAGTGTGTCAGCAGTGCACAAGTAGCAGCATTACTGTGTTTACTAGGGAGTCTTGTATTTTAATAACCATTTAAATTTTCTGTTGAATTGTTTGTACTCTCTGTAGATTAGTTCAGATGTTCTTTGCACAACAGTATTTAGCATGGATAGGGACTGCAACTGCTATGTTCGGATGTGGGCTGAGTTGGCACCCCTTCACTCCCAGCTTCAGGCAGTGTTGGCTTTAGTCACACAGCTTGCGGCTGTTGCCAATGGGCATCACTGTGAGGGTCTGGATGAGGGTTTGTCGGCAATGGCCAGCTTATCCCACGCATCCCCCGATTGGGCTACGGCTGTGGCTGCCCAGGATACTGCCCACATTGAGGCTGACCCCTCACCCGTGGTAGAGTGGGAGATCATCTCGAGGTGTGGCAGGGGGTGAAAGACATACCGGAGGGCTGAACAGAAGGCCTCTCCAGTTTGTCTGACGAACCGGTTTCAGGCTCTGTCTCCAGCTGATACTGATCTTCGGCTGGACATGGCTGCTTGTCCTGTTCCAGAGGTTGCCTCTCAGTCTGCAAGATCCGGGCAGTTGCAGAGGGTGGGCTTGCTGGTAGTTGGGAGCTCCAACGTCAGGTGTGTAATGGGGCTCCTTAGGGGTATGGCTGCAAGGGAGGGGAAGAAAACCAATGTGCACTCCATGTGCATTCCGGGGAGAGTCATTCCAGTTGGGGAAAGGGTCCTTTCGGATGCCATGAAGGGTAGCTTGCTAGCGGGATGAAAGCAGAGCTCACCATCTGCAGCATCATCGACAGGACTGACTGCGGACCTTTGGTACAGAGCCGAATGGAGGGTCTGAATCAGAGGCTGGGACAGTTCTGGGACCGTGTGGGCTGCAGATTCCTCGACTTGCACCATAGGGTGGTGGGGTTTCGGGTTCCGCTGGATAGGTCAGGAACCCACTACACACAGCAGGTGGCTACACGGGTAGCAGGGGTTGTATGGTGTGGACTGGGCGGATTTTTAGGTTAGATGGCCTCGGGCAAGTACAGAAAGGGCAACAGCCTCAAAGGGTGCGGGGCAAAGTCAGGACATGCGGGGACCAATCAGCAATCGGTACTGTAATTGTAAACTGGCGAAGCTGCATTGGTAAAGTACTGGAACTTCAAGAGCTGATAGAAAGCACCAAAGCCGTAATCGTTATAGGTGAGGAATGTTGGCTGAAGCCAGAGATAAATTCTGCCGAAATTTTTACAAAGGCACAGACGGTGTTTTGACAGGATAGATTGCATGCAACCGGTGGTGGCGTATTTGCCGCTGTTAGTAGTAGTTTATCCTGTAGTGAAATAGATGTTATATGGGTTATACTCAACAACCGAGCTAGGTTAATAGTTGGCTCCTTTTACCGACCTCCTGGCTCAGCAGCATTAGTGGCAGAACAACTGAGAGAAAATCTGGAATACATTTCACATAAATTTGCTCAGCATGTTATGGTCTTAGGTGGAGATTTCAGTTTACCAAATATAGACTGGGACACTCAGATGTTTAGGATGGGTGGTAGGGACAGAGCATAGAGTGACATTATACTGAGTGCATTATCCAAAAATTACCTCGAGCAATTAAACAGAGAACCGACTCATGTAGATAACATCTTGGACCTACTGATAACAAACAGACCCAAACTTTTTGACTCTGTAAGCCCAGAACAGGGAATCAGTGATTATAAGGCCATTGCAGCATCCCTGAATATGGAAGTAAATAGGAATATAAAAAAAGGGAGGAAGGTTTATCTGTTTAGCAAGAGTAATAGGAGGCAGATTTGAGACTACCTAACAAATCAAAGTGAAAATTTCTGTTCCAACACTGACAGTGTTGAGTGTTTATGGAAAAAGTTCAGGGCAATTGTAAAATGTGTTTTAGACAGGTATGTGCTGAGTAAAACTGTGAGGGATGGGAAAAACCCATTGTGGTTCAACAACAAAGTTAGGGAAGTACTGCGAAAGCAAAGAGAGCTTCACTGCAAATTTAAACGCAGCCAAAACCTCTCATACAAACAGAAGCTAAACAATGTCAAAGTTAGCATAAGGAGGGCTATGCGTGAGATATTCAGTGAATTCGAAAGTAAAATTCTATGTACCAACTTGACAGAAAATCCTAGGTAGTTCTGGTCTTACGTTAAATCAGTAAGTAGCTCGAAACAGCATATCCAGACACTCTTGGATGAAATGGCATTGAAACAGAGGTTGACACATGTAAAGCTGAAATACTAAACACCTTTTTCCAAAGCTGTTTCACAGAGGAAGACCGTACTGCAGTTCCTTCTCTAAATGCTTGCATGAACAAAAAATGGCTGACATTGAAATAAGTGTCCAAGGAATAGAAAAGCAACTAACATCACTCAACAGAGGAAAGTCCACTGGACCTGATGGGATACCAATTCGATTCTACATAGTGTACGCGAAAGATTTTGCCCCCTTTCTAACAGCCGTGTACCACAAGTCTCTAGAGGAACAGAAGGTTCCAAATGATTGGAAAAGAGCACAGGTAGTTCCAGTTTTCAAGAAGGGTTGTTGAGCAGATGTGCAAAACTATAGGGCTATACCCCTGACATCAAGCTGTTGTAGAATTTTTGAACATGTGTTTTGCTCACGTATTATGTCATTTCTGGAAACCCAGAATCTACTCTGTAGGAATCAACATGGATTCTGGAAACAGCGATCGTATGAGATCCAACTCGCTTTATTTGTTCATGAGACCCAGAAAATATTGGATACAGGCTCCCAGGTAGATGCCATTTTCCTTGACTTCCAGAAGGCATTTGATACAGTTCTGCTCTGTCGCCTGATAAACAAAGTAAGAGCCTATGGAATATCAGACCAGCTGTGTGACTGGATTGAAGAGTTTTTAGCAAACAGAACACATCATGTTGTTCTCAATGGAGGGACGTCTACAGACATTAAAGTAACCTCTGGCATGCCACAGGGGAGTGTTATGGGACCATTGCTTTCCAAAATATATATAAATGACCTAGTAGATAGTGTCGGAAGTTCCATGCTGCTTTTCACGGATGATGCTGTAGTATACAGAGAAGTTGCTGCATTAGAAAATTGCAGCGAAATGCAGGAAGATCTGCAGCGGATAGGCACTTGGTGCAGGGAGTGGCAACTGTCCCTTAACATAGACAAATGTAATGTATTGTGAATACATAGAAAGAAGGATCCTTTATTGTATGATTATATGATAGCGGAGCAAAGACTGGTAGCAGCTACTTCTGTAAAATATCTGAGAGTATGCGTATGGAATGATTTGAAGTGGAATGATCATATAAAATTAATTGTTGGTAAGACGGGTGCCAGGTTGAGATTCATTGGGAGAGTCCTTAGAAAATGTAGTCCATCAACAAAGGAGGTGGCTCACAAAACACATGTTCGACCTATACTTGAGTATTGCTCATCAGTGTGGGATCCGTACCAGGTCAGGTTGACAGAGGAGATAGAGAAGATCCAAAGAAGAGTAGCACATTTTGTCACAGGGTTATTTTGTAAGCGTAATAGCGTTACGGAGATGTTTAGCAAACTCAAGTGGCAGACTCTGCAAGAGAGGTGCTCTGCATCGCGGTGTAGCTTACTGTCCAGGTTTTGAGAGGGTGCATTTCTGGATAAGGTATCGAATATATTGCTTCCCCCTACTTATACCTCCTGAGGAGATCACAAATGTAAAATTAGAGAGATTCGAGTGCGCACGGAGGCTTTCCGGCAGTCGTTCTTCCTGCAAACCATACGCGACTGGAACAGGAAGGGGAGGTAATGACAGTGGCACGTAAAGTGCCCTCCGCCACACATCGTTGGGTGGCTTGCAGAGTACAAATGTAGATGTAGATGTAGAACTGGTAAACAGGTAAGCATCCTGGAAATGGACCATCACAGCCATGGAATCCTCTTGCTTAACTGGCGTAGAATTGGGATACGGACACAGTGCATTGTATTGTCCAGTTGATGTAGCATCACATTGTAGCAGGATTGCTTGGCCTTCTTGCCATGGAGGCATGCAAAGAGACAGGTTATGGTGCTGCTTTTGTGAGCCCAGATGCACAAGTAGACGAGGTGTGGCTGCGAATTATACTCCAGGCAAAGAATATGAAACTTGCGATATATCCAGTGCACACAAATGGGAAGAAACAAACCCTCCATCAGAGTCCATTGTCTACGACCATTACACAAACATAACTGTGTAGCACAATGAAGAAAATATGAGAACCACAAAAAGTTGGGATTACCAATGTGGAACTACTAATGAATGTTTTATAGTAACCACAATACAAGTAGTAGCATATTTTTGCACTTAGAGCACAGTATAACATGATCACACATGTGTTTTCAAACCAAAACGTAACACACCAAGGCATCAAAGATAGTTGCCAAGGGTTGATTACTCTCATCTTCATACTTGTTCACATTAACTTTTTCACACAAAACATTTTACATACACATATCTAGTAACTCCTGAAAGCAATTTACATGTGTCATCCCATGCTGAGACCATTAAGTTAGAAGAGTGGCACTTTGTCATAAGAGAGTACATATTCCGGGTTTCATGTCACACAGTTCTGCTATAGTATGGATGACAGGTAACTGGAAAGGTACTGCAAAGTTGAACTACATGAGACAGTTCAGGTCTTGTGTGCAAAATGTCTAAATTACATACAGATTCATCATGAAATTCTGGCAGTATATGGTCCACATGTAATTTCACATACAACCACAGTGAAATGGTGTCAAAAAAGTGATTACTATGGATATTGTTCAGTATATATGCATCTCAATATGGCAGTGCTCATTCTATCGCCCAGGATCACCTGCAGTATCAGAAATTGTTCTGAAATCACTGTCACCTGCACAGAAAGACATATGGCTTATGGCACCTCTGAATTTTCTTGAAAGGTGAGAAAGACAATGACTTACTGTCACATCATTACATGCAATGTGACATGGGCCCATCATTTCACATCTTCAACAAAGAGAGCATTTGTAGAAAAGAGGCACACCTCCTCACCTCTGTGGAAGAACTGAAAAATTGTGCCATTATCATGGAGGGTCATGACCACCATGACTGTGAGGAAGTTGTGTATGCAAAGTTTAAGGCAAAGGGTGCAACCATTAATGCTGCTTCATACTATGCAACAGTCACATTGCTGCAAAATGTTATAAAGAACAAGAGGCATGGAAAATTTTGGCATTGTTCTGCTGCCTGATAATGCAACACTACACGCAGCCTGCACAACACAAGCTTTGGTTCAATGTTTTAATGGATCATTAGAAGCGCCCACCATACAGTCCAGAACTATTTCAAGAATCAAGAATTTTTATTCACCATAAATAATTTCACAATGACATCTGTTTTGTCAATTTGATGCAAGATAAAGTATTGCAATGCACAATAATACAATGTGTAGCATTAAATATTAGTTCTACAAAGTGCATGCAGTACATAATAATACAATTAGAAGTAACAGTTTTTAAGCATTAATATAATAATCTGGTATATCAAAGTATTCTTTAATATTATAAAAATGGTGATCTGTTAACCAGTGGTAACACTTACGTTTAAAACTAATTACATCCATGGTCCAAACAAAGACTGGTAACTTATTGAAAATTCTGAGTGGGTTTACTTTGTGAGAATTTCCAGTCATTGCTAACCTGTGCCTAACTTCGACTTTGTCCTAATATTGTGGTCATGAACTTCCCCCTGACAACAAGTTCTGTCATATTATTTTTAATGTGAAGTCAAACAAAAGTGTTGGTATGTTGATAGAGACACTAACAAACACAAACAAACACACAAAATTCAAGCTTTCGCAACCCACGGTTGCTTCATCAGGAAAGAGGGAAGGAGAGGGAAAGACGAAAGGATGTGGGTTTTAAGGGAGAGGGTAAGGAGTCATTCCAATCCCGAGAGTGGAAAGACTTACCTTAGGGGGATAAAGGGACAGGTATAACTCTCTTTTGTATTTTTAAGATGTTATCAACATCGGGAGAATGTCCCCATATAATAAGGCCATATGATATATGCGATTGGAAAATCCCAAAGTATGTCATCCGAAGGTAATCCATGCTTACCATGTCCCTTAGTTTCAAAAAGAGGTATGATACCCGAGATATCTTTTTGCAGACATGATTTATATGTTCTTGCCAATTAAGTTTGGAGTCAATGTGAATATCTAAAAGTTTAACTGATTTAGTTTCTATATCCCTTGTCATGTGTGTTTGTGTTTTATTGGGATTACATAAGAGTTTATTAGCAGTAAACCAGTCCAAAGCTAAGTCAAAAAATTCTTTTGTTATGTGAATGAGTTCAGAGATGTTCTGATGAGAGGTAAACAGTGTAGTATCATCTGTGTAACATATGACAGGATGTGGTATGTTGTAAGGCAGGTCATTGATTGCAACAATGAGAAAGAAGGGTCTGAGGATAGATCCTTGGGAAACATCTGTGCCTATCTTGAGCAAGGAATAATGCATATTCCAGACTGAAACGAATTGTTTCTTGTTGTTCAAGTAAGAAATGATGAATGGCTAAAGTATTCTCTTGCAACCCACAGTATTCCAATTTCTTTAGTAGGATGTAAACAGGAATTCAATCAAATGCCTTGCTTAAGTCACATAATACAAGTGATACTTTGTTTTTGTTTTCAATAGCAGATAATGTTCGACCAGTGATTTCTAAAACAGCAGAAGTTGTCTTTTTTCCCTTGCAAAATCCAAACTGAAAGTTACAAAGTAAGCCATGATCTTCAAAGTAGGTATTTAGCTGGTTGTCCATTAGTGCCTCATATATTTTTAACAATATAGGCACAAATGAAATTGGTTGACAGTTTTCAGGCATTTTTTATTCTTCTTTTTATAAACTGGGATGACTTTACATATCTTGAGTGTATTAGGAAAAACTCCAAATTCGAACCATTTATTGAAAATACTGGCTAAAGGTGAGCGTATGAAGTGTACTGTTTTTTTTTTTTTTTTTTTTTTTTTTTTTTTTTTTTTTTTTTTTTTTTTTTTTTTAATAATGCAATTACACAACCAGTAGCAATCCATACTTTTTGAATTTGAAAATTTGGCAACAGTTTTTAAAATGTCAGTGGGTGTGATAGGATTCCAGTGAAATACATGTTCATTGGGCAGAGGGGTAGCCAGCAGGTCCGTTGCAGAAGAACTTGCTTCTTTACTACTGTTTGTTACTTCCGTAACTGAATTAATGAAAATCTTATTTAGTACCTCAGGATCCATCAAAGGCACTTGAGTGTGTTTGGGAGTGAGACCTTGATTTATAATTTGCCATGTTGCCTTGCATTTATTGGGAGCACTTTCTATGTACTTTTCAGATGCTAGTTTTTTTGCGAGCAGGAACTTAGTTCTGTAGAATTTTCTGGATTTGGTATACGAGTTATAAATTCTCTCTCTCTGCTCAGTCCTGTGAATATAGGCATGCTTGTAAATCCAGTTTTCCCTGATTTCAGAAAGTTCTTCAGTAAGCCAGTTAAGAATTTTATTTTTAGGTTTCCTTATAGTTCTAGCTTTTGTTAATGGAGAACAAGAATACCATAGTTCTAGAAATTTCTCAAAAAAGTTATCGAAGGCTATTTCTGTTCCCAATTTCCCTGGATGACATTTGTATACCCAGTCCCACTTTTCCTTCCTTAACTTATCAATAAACACTGTAATGTACTCCTCTTTTTCTCCTCGCACCAGTACAGAGTTAGGTTTGGTAGTTTTAATTGGCTGCCTCTTATAAAGTGTCAGGAGCAAAGGATCATGATTTGCAAAGTGTCCTTCTGCAAATGTGACTCTAAAATCTTCCTCAATGAAATTAACTATAATGTTGTCCAGGCATGCATCCATACGAGTAGGACACTTATTTGTACAGTATAAGTTTAATGATCTTAGTACATTCAAAAATATTTTTGTGACTTGTTTGTCTGTGTTAACCATTTCGGTGTTGAAATCTCCATAGACAGAAATTCTTGTCTTAAATTTCAATTTTTTTAAATTAATAATTCAAATTTCTCAATAAACAGGTTAACATCGCCATCTGGGGATCTATATAGGCTAACTAATATTATGTTTTCATCCAGCAGCTTAACACAACTGAACTCTGCATGTAGTTCTGAGCTATAATTTGTTACATCAATTTTAGAAAATTTCACTCCTTCTCTTACAAAAATACCTGCACCACCATTCTTTCTCTGCTTTCTACACATGATATCAGCAACAACATACACCTGAGGGACAAATACATCTACCTGCTCAGTTGTTAGCCAGTGTTCAGATATACATATAACATCCACAAACAAGTCATTACAAAGATATTCTAATTCTAGAATCTTATTTCTAATGCAACAGATGTTGATTTGTAGAAAAGTTAATATTTTGTCTTTATCTGTATTTATTTGGGGACACTGTCCTCACACAGTTTTTTGGAGTATTAGGCCTGGTCACTTTCTTTAATCCACTGATACCATCTCCTTTGTTGCTCGTTAACATGTAAGAAGATGATGTAGTACTTGCCTGAGCATTGATCTTCACTCTCTCTTTTATGTGGTGTTGCAGCAAGTCTGATGCCATCAAAAATCCTGACTTCTCTGCAGTGGCTTCTTTCTGCGTGTTGATCTACATACACAGCATGATGTAGTTTTCTTTGCTCATGCTTGATTCCTATTTATTCTTCTTTCTGACATCTGGATTGACTGCTTGTAGGAAGTCTTCTTTTCATCTATACGTACTGCAGGTTTATTTAGTGTCCATATTTGTGTTTCCATTTCCAAAGGGGTCTTTGGGATATCTTTTTTGATATCTAGATTGGTTGCTTGTGGGACATCTTTACAGCTGCACATGCTGCTGATTTATTTTCTAAAGCTACTGCCATTAGCTCATTATTTGCAGTTGTGTCCTTCCACTTGAGTTCAATCGCTGGTTTGTTATCCTTACTCTTCATGTTCACTAACTCTAGAACCCTGAAAGAATGTATGTGAGGAAAGACATTTTCCAGTGATATGGACATTCACACAGCACTTATTGAACGGTTCATGGCCAAGGAGTGGATTTCTATAATTCAGGAACTGAAAGACTGGTAGAATGTTCTAACCATTGTTTACAGAGACTTGGTGACTATGTTGGAAAATAGTGCCATTTATCTCTGTCACTATGAAGTGTAATGCAGTATTCAACACAAGTTACTTGACCTGAAATAATAACATGTAACTTACTTTTTGAAATAATCTCATATTTATATGAATGTGGGAACAGATACCAATCATAGGGGAACAGTTTATCAAACAGTTGAATATTCAAACCATTAATATTTTTAATACTTAGGTTTATCAATGCTTTTGAGGACAAGTGCATTGTTCTGAAGTAGGATGATCTTTCTTCTTTAGCTATCTACATTTACATGTAAACTTCCCAAGCCATCACGTAGGGTAGGGTAGGAAGTGTGCCAGTATCATTTTTCCTCCTTCCTATTTCATTCACGGATGGTACATGGGGAGAAAGACTGTTGGTAGCCCATGAGTGATCCTGAATTTCTCTAATTTTACCACCATAGTCATTATATGAGATGTAGATTGGTTGACACTACTTGCTTCTTTACTTCTTTCAGAATGTGGGCTCTTACACTTTTATGAGTAAGGCTTTATGCAATGCAATGCACATGTTCCTCGTAATGAGACCACTACAGTTTGTTCAGCAACAATACTAACCTGTGGCCTATTATGCAGACTTCCATTAACTATTTCCTCTCTCTTCCTTTAATCTAACTTGGTAAGGGTCCCAGACTACAGCAGTGCTTAGCAATATTATGAAAAGGAAAGTTGCTACTCACCATATAGAGGAGATGCTGAGTCGCAGATAGGCACAACAAAAAGTCTGTCACAAGTAAATAAAGCTCCACCTATTAAGGCATTCATCAACAATAAATGTAGACACACACACACACACACACACACACACACACACACACACACACACACACAAATGCAACTCACACACACACGACCACAGTCTCAAGCAACTGAAACCACACTACGAGCAACAGCACCAGTGCATGATGGGAGTGGCAACTGGGTGGGGATAAGGAGGAGGCTGGGGCAGGAAATGGGAGGGACAGTATGGTGGGGATGGCAGACAGTGAAGTGCTGCAGGTTAGACAGAGGGCAGTGGGAAAGGGGGGGGGGGGGGGAGAGAAAAAAAGACTGAGTGTGATTTTGGAATGACAGCTGTGTAGTGCTGGAAAGGGAACAGGGAAGGGGCTGGATGGGCTGAAGACAGTGACTAACTACAGCCATTTCATTTACCAACTCTGCTGCAATCATTGCACAACTTTTTGTATTGGTATGGCTACCAACTAACTGTCCCACAGGATGAATGTCCACCACCAAGTTGTGGCCAAAAGCAAATTAGACCACCCTCTGGCCCTCTGGAGTAGTGTGTTTACCTTTTGCAACATGCAGCTGTAGCAGTTATAAAGCTAATTACTGACAAAGTTATTTGTGCACTGTTATACAGTTATTAAATTTAATAGTTTTCAATGGTGTTTCATGCTGTTTGTGGCAAAATAATGATTTAATAAACTTTTGGAAATGTTTGCACACCGTGTTTTTTAAAGTGTTCTGTGTGTTGAAGGCATTTAGTAAATTTTGTGCTTTAGTTTTCAGCTGACATTTCTTATTGTTTCTATTGAAATACTTCAGAAAAATTTTCATTCAGTGTTTTAAATTCATTGAATGTTCCAATGGCCGCTTGAATTTTTGGTTTTAGCTAATAACTTTTTGAAGTTTTGTTGGTATTTATATTAGCTGTGGGGTAGTAGTATTAATACAAGCAGTTGCTTTCTTAGTAGACAGAGAATTTTGAGACCACTAGTGTTAGTCCTATAAATAATTCTACTGGTGCAAATGAAGTTAGGTAATGTAGACATATAGTTTTTTTCAGTAACTGTAAAATTTTACCATGAGTGAGAAGTGTGGGCTCTGTCATAGGGTTGTGAGTAGTGGGTTATGGTGTGGGATTTGTTCAAAGTATTTTCATTGGGGGGAATGCAGTGGGGAAGCCTGTGGGCATTCTAGCAAGATCCTCTCCTGGTAATGCAGAATCTGTAGTAGAAATAAGTTGATAGAGGAGCATCTGCGCCCTTCAGGTGCAGTTACAATGCGCATAGGAGGAACTAGATAGGTTGAGGAGGGTGAAGGGTGGTGGGGACTGGGAAATGACAGTTGGCAAGAAGGCAGCTGGGAGGAGGAGGTATTCAGACAGTTATACTTTGCATATATGTAATTGATTTGACCTACTGTCAGAATTGAGTGGAGAGGAGTCTCTTGTAGCTGTAGATGTAGGGATCATGCAGCAGTCCTCAGCAGTTAGGAGGCCTAGGTCAGTTGCAAAGTCTAACAGAAAGAAGAAGGTTCTACTGCTAGGTAGTATACTTGGCAGAGGCATGGGCCAGCAGTTGCAGGAAGTGTTGGGGAGTGAGTACCAGATCACCAGCATTGTGAAGCCTAATGCAGGGCGTGCTCAGGTGACTGACAGCACAGGGAGTTATGTAGAACTTTTATGAAGGAGGAATAGGTAGTTAAAGTGGGTGGAGCAGGGAACAGTCTTGATAGGGACAGGGAATACGATGTAGGTGGTGACCTGTTAAAGACAGCTACTCAAACTGGTGGCAGTAATGTGCATTTCGTGCAACTGTTTCACTGTCATGATCAGCCTCATCTTAATGCAGCTGTTAGGTGCATGAACATGGGGCTGGAGAGGGTGCGGATGGCAGAGGGCATGGGTCACATTTCAGTGGTGCCAGTTGGGTCTATCAGTAGATCAGGTTTCACCAGGCATGGCCTGCACCTCAATAGATATGGGAAGGGGAAGCTGGCAAAGCTTATGGATGACAGTGTAGTGGGTGGTGGTGGGATCACTCATGGAAAAAATTCCTGTAGCAGTTAGTGTTAGAGCTGCAACTTTTTCAGATAGAACTCAGCTGATAAGTATACCTGCTTAAAGGAAGTCCGTCGAACTTAGCGCTTACCGTCAGAGGACGTCATGTTTCCAAGTAGAGAAGGAATTAGCATATTTCATCAGAATATAAGATGTATTAGAGATAGAGTTAGTGAACTGCTTATAGATGTTGCATCTGAAATTATTGGTATATCGGAGCACCACTTAAATAATTTGACTATTCAGACGCTTCCTTTACCAGGATACAAATTAGCTGGCTGTTTTTCAAGGAGTTCCTTGTGGGGTGGGGGAGTGGCTATGCACATAAAAAAACAGTATTCCATTTGAGTCCATAGATGTATCATGGCACTGCACTAAACAGATATTTGAATTTTGTGCAGGGGCAGTTGAATGTAGTGAAACTCAACTTCTAATTGTTGTTGTTTTAGGTACCCTAACTCTGACTTCAGGGCATTTCTACTCAAGCTAGAGAGGGTCCTTGATTCACTTTGTAGGAAGTACCAGAAATTAGTTATGTGTGGTGACTTCAATATAAAATTTGTATATGATGGTGCAAGAAAAAGGGCGTTGGTAGATCTCCTAAATTCATATGATCTGATGCAGATCGTGTTTTTTTCCAACTAGGTTGCAGAGGAACAATAGCTCAGCCATAGACAATATTTTTATTCATTCATTACTAGATGGGCATTCTGTTAGTAAAAGGGTGAATGGTCTTCAGACCATGATGCACAAATTTTAATACTAAAAGGCTTTTGTACCCAAACTAGTGTCACACATAATTACAAACTATGTAAGAAAGTTAGTCCAATAGCAATAGAGAGTTTTTTTAAATCTTGTCAAGGAACAAGAGTAGCAGGATGTTTATAGTGCCGATAGCATAGATGATAAATATAATGCTTTCCTTAACACATTTCTCATGCTCTTTGAAAGTTGCTTTCCATTAGAACATTCTAAACAGGGTACTAGCAGTAATAGGCAGCCTGGGTGGCTGACTAGTGAGATAAGGATATCATTTAGATCAAAGCAGGAATTATATCAAAATGTTATAAGTAGTCACAATCAAGCTACAGTAGACCATTACAAACAGTATTGTAAGGTGCTTAAAATGTTATTATAAAGGCAAAGAGTATGTGGTATGGAAACAGAATAGCTAATTCACATGATAAAATTAAAATCACATGGTCAGTTGTGAAGAAAGTGTTTGGTCATCAGCTCAATGCCAATGATATAAAGTCAGTTATTAGTAAAAATATTTCTGTTACTGATAAATCTGATGTATGTACTATATTTAACAATCATTTTCTGAGCATTTCTGGTGAACTAAATAAAAATTTAGTTTCCACAGGGAACCATATAACTTTCTTGGCAAATGCCTTTCTGAGATTTATGTCTAAAATACAGCTCTGTGATAAAAACAAGGGCAAGATTGAGTCAATAATTGAATCTCTGAAGATGAAGGACTCTCATGGATATGATGAAATTCCTACCAGAATATTAAAGTACTGTGCTGCACATGTTAGCCCTGTATTTAGCCATATTTGTAATCTTTCCTTTAGGAATGGTCAGTTTGCTGAACGATTAAAGTACTCAGTACTAAAACTGCTTTATAGAAAATAAGAAAAGGATAATGTAGACAATTTTAGACTTATTTCCATGCCATCAGTGTTTGCTAAGGTTATTTAAAGGGCTGTTTATGTAAGGATAATTGATCATTTTATAGCACATAATTTGCTATCAAATGTACAGTATGGCTTTAGAAGACATTTAACAACTGAAAACACTATATTCTCTATTCTCTGTGTGGTACTGGTTGGGTTGGACAAAAGGTTCCAAAATCTAGGCATATTTTTAGATTTAACTAAGGCATTTGATTGTGTGATCACAAAATATTGCTCCAGAAGTTGGATCATTATGGAATACAGGGAGTAGCTCACAACTGTTTCACCTCTTACTTTAGCAACAGATAGCAAAACAGTCATTATTCACAATCTGAGAATGGCTGTGATGTGGCGTCTGAGTGGGGTACAGTCAAGTGGGGGGTGTCCCAGGGATCAGAGTTGGGGCCACTCCTGTTCCTTATTTATATAAATGAAATGCCCTCTAGTATTATGGATAACTCTAAAATATTTCTGTTTGCTAATGACACTAGCTTGGTAGTAAAGGATGTTGTGTGAAACATTGACTTGGCTTCAAATAGTGCAGTTCATGACCTAATTTCATGGCTTGTAGAAAATAAACTAATGCCAAATCACAGTAAGACTCAGTTTTTAGTTTCTAACACAAATTCCACATAACCTGACGTTTCAATTTCACAAAATGGACATATGATTAGTGAAACTGAACATTTCAAATTTCTAGGTGTTCAGATAGATTTGATTTGATTTTAACAAGGAAGCTAATACAGCTCAGGTCTAACCTGCCACTGCCCACACCGAAACTAAGTTTATTGTGCAGTATCGCTCCCTGTATACCTAGTAAAGCCAAACAATGCCCTTAAATAGTGCAAGGAGTCTCTCTACCAATTTTTTGTTAGACACAATTTTTTCAGGTCTAGTTGTCCTGAAGATTTGTATGTTTTACACTCCACTGCCATGCTTTCGAAGATTAGGTGTGGTGCAGTTTCTTCACCCTCATCACAGATCCTACATTTAGGGTCCTCTTCTGCTATACCCACTATGTGTAGGTGTTTTCTAAAATTCCCATGGCCGGTCATCAGTCCAGTCATGAGTGTGATCTCTTTCCTGTTTAATCCCAGGATTGCATAGCTTCTTTTAAAACATGGCTTGGGCATCATTACCTTACCATGTTTTTGTTTATGGACCTTGGTCCAATATCCTATGTGCTGTTTCCTAAGCCATTTCCGTAGTTCTAATCTGATCAAAGCCTTGGTGAGTGTCAGGACAGGTTCCAGTCCAATAAATGTAGTTGTTGCCCCCATACTAGCCAATCTGTCAGCTTGTTCACTGCCACAGATCTCTGAGTGGCCAGGGACCCACACTAGGTTTACCCTATTTCCTCCCCCTAGCTCCACCAGAGCCCTGTGACATTCTGCAACATTCTTAGATCTTGTTGCAGGAGCTGCCAATGATTTCAGTGCTGCCTGGCTGTCTTAATAGGTGTTGATGCTACAGTCCTTGTAGCACCTATGCATATTCCCCTCCACACATGCCCTGACTGCAGTAATTTCAGCTTGGAATACAGAGGCCAGTTTTCCTAGAGAGGTGATGCCCTCCAGTCTTGGATGAACCCTGTACACCCCTGCCCCAATGCCTTGATCTATTTTCAACCCATCAATGAACACAAACTATGTCCCCCTATGGTGTCCAACTGTTTCTTCTCACTGCTCCCTGCTTCCAGTTATTATACTGTACAGCTTGTTGAAGCAGTTGGGAGTTGTTATATAGTCAGCAGTCATTTCCCCAGCCATTCCTATATTTACCTCACTCACTATGTTTGTGTGTGATCTGGATATCCGAATGAAGCCCAGTTTTTGCTGGTTTTAAGTCTGTGTGCCCCATCTGCTGCCTCCATCTTGACCCAAAGGTCAAGGCATGAAAGAAATGCCAATGATGGATTTCTGCCCTTGGGATTTAGTGACCATTAAAATGCAGCAATGTGTGGAAGGTATCACGAGTGAAATTGTTTTGGCCTCAACATACATCCCTTATGAAGACAGCTCTCCTCCTCCCTTGGAGGTGAGGAGACTGGTAGAGACTTGCCATCATCAAGATGACCAACTGCTGGTGGGATGCGATGCCTGTGCCCACAACCTAGTGTGGAGTAGCAAGGACCTCAACATGAGAGGTGAGTACCTTCTTGAATCCCTTTTAGCTAACAAATTAGAGGTCCTGAATAGGGCCAATGAACCCATATTCAGGAATAGCAGAAGGGAAGAAGTAATTGACATAACCTTTAGTTCCCTGATGGTGGGCTGCTAAGTCAAACAATGGCATGTGATGTTGGAGCCATCCTAACCAGACCACATGTACATTAAATTCAAGGTTGAAATGGGAATCAGACAGACCATGACCTATAGGAATCCCAGGAAAACAGACTGGGAGACATGTAGGAGGGACCTTGATTTAGGCTTATCAGAAATTAAAACCTCAATAAGGAATCCAGTAGAATTTGAGGAAGTAGCAGAGGCTGTTACCTCTGCCATAGTGACCTCATATCATGACAACTGCACAATCACCAGGAAGTGAACAAAAGGAGTGTTCCTTGGTGGAATAACAAATTGGAAACGCAAAGAAAACAGGTACGGAGACTGTTTAATAGTGCGAGACATAAAGGACAGTGGGCTAAATATCGTGAGGCCCTTGTGAACTACAATCTAGCAATGAGACAAGCAAAGAAGGCATCCTGGAAGGCATTCTGTGAGGAAGTGGAGAGCACGGCTGCACAAGTCAGACTTCACAAGATTCTCACTAGCATACCAGCCAGTCCAGGAGGTACATTGAGGAAGGAGGATAGGGAACATACCAAGATAGCACATGAGATGCTGGAACTGCTCCTCAGAATTCACTTTCCTTGATATGCTCTGCTGGAAAACACAGTCAAGAGTGTGACACCAGAGAGACAATGGTTCTTAGGCACTCAAAGAGAGGACTGGGTATTGGCCAAGGAGTGTGTGAACTTTAATAAAATACAGTGGGCAGTGGGAACATTCCAACAATTCAAGTCACCTGGCGGAGATGGAATTTTTCCAGCTTTTCTGCAACAGGCAGGAGAGAAGCTCATAGGAGTCCTGTGCAAGCTATTCAGGGTTAGCCTAGCAGTAGGGACCATTCCCAATGCCTGGAGGGCAGTGAAGGTTGTCCTCATTCCAAAGCCAGGGAGAATTGATCATACCAAGGCAAAGGATATGAGACCAATCAGTCTGCCCACCTTCATTCTCAAAACATTGGAAAAATGGATTAATGTATATGTTGAGGAGAGGAGACTAAGTAGGGACCCCTCTACATTCAAACCAACATGCATATCAACCAGGTAAATCATGCAAGTCAGCTCTGCACCAACTCGTTGGGAAGGTGGAGAAAGCACTTCACTTCCAAGAAATAGGCCTCTGCATCTTCCTGGATATCAAGGGAGCCTTTAGTAACACAACCTTTGAGTCCATGGTAAGGGCAGTAAAGGTGCATGACCTGGGGACCACTATATGCAGGTGGACCATGGCCATGCTTAGTGGAAGAAAAGGAAAGGCTACCATGATGAATAAAAAGATGGTAATTAACACCACTAGAGGCTGCCTACAAGGAGGAGTTTTGTCCCCTCTGTTTTGGAACTAGGGGTGAACAAACTCATTGAGGAATTAAATTCCAGACAATGCTTCTGCCAAGGATACACAGATGATCTTGTCATAGTAATACTTGGCAAATTTACTGATACAGTTAGAAATATGGCACAAGGACATTTAGACATTGTGCAAAACCGGTGCATCAAACAGGATCTGAGGGTTAATCCTAAGAAGACTGTTGTGGTGCCATTTACAAAGAGACATATTCAACACTCAAGTTGGAATGTAAAGCACTAAGATGAAACTCTACCTGTGAAGGGGTTAGTGAAATATCTAGGAGTAACTCTAGATGAGAAGCTAACATGGACCCCTTTCACATTAATAGTATCTGCACCAAGATAAAAAGTACTGTAGTGAGTACTAGAAGGGCTTGTGGCAAAAACTGGGGCCTAAGCCATAGGGGTATGCACTGGATATACACCACAGTGGTCAGACATAGGATTTCCTATGGGGTCATAGTGTGGTGGAAGAAGGTAGAACAGCAGGTTGCAGCTAAGGAGCTTGCTAAGGTGCAGAGATTGGCCGGCTTAGCCATAACAGCCAGATTAGCAGCACACTAGCTGCTGGAATGGAAGCCATGCTGAACATGCCTCCACTACAACTTTGGGCCAAGATGGAGGCAACAGATGGGGCACACAGACTTAAAACTTGCAAAAACTGGGTCTCATTCGGATATCCAGAATCACACACAAACATAGTGAGTGAGGTAAATATAGGAATGGCTGGGGAAATGCCTGCCGACTATATTATAACTCCCAACTGCTTTGACAAGCCATACAGTATAACAATTAGAAGCAGGGTGCAGTGGGAAAAAACAGTTGGACACCATACAGGGGACATAGTTTGTGTTCACTGATGGATTGAAAATAGATCAAGGCATTGGGGCAGGGGTGTACAGGGTTCACCCAAGACTGGAGGGCATCACCTCTCTAGGAAAACTGGCCTCTGTATTCCAAGCTGAAATTACTGCAATCAGGGCATGTGTGGAGGAGAATGTGAGTAGGTGCTACAAGGACTGTAGCATCTACATCTATTAAGACAGCCAGGCAGCTCCTGCAACAAGATCTAAGAATGTTGCAGAATACCACAGGGCTCTGGTGGAGCTAGGGGGAAGCAATAAGGTAAACCTAGTGTGGATCCCTGGCCACTCAAAGATCTGTGGCAGTGAACAAGCTGACAGATTGGCTAGTATGGGGGCAACAACTTGATTTATTGGACCGAAACCTGTCCTGACAGGATATTGGACCAAGGTCCATAAACAAAAACGTGGTAAGGTAATGATGCCCAAGCCACGTTTTAAAAGAATCTATGTAACCCTGGGATTGAACAGGAAAAAGATCACACTCATGACTGGACTGATGACTGGCCATGGGGATTTCAGAAAACACCTACACACAGTGGGTATAACAGAAGAGAACCCTAAATGTAGGATCTGTGATGAGGGTGAAGAAACTGCATCACACCTAATCTTCGAAGGCATGTTAATGGAGAGTAAAACATACAAAATCTTCAGGACAGCTAGACCTGAAGAAAATGTGTCTAACAAAACCTGGCAGAGGGACTCCTTGCACTATTTAAGGGGATTGTTTGGCTTTACTAGATATACAGGGAGTGATACTGCACAATAAACTTAGTTTCGGTGCAGGCAGTGGTGGGTTGGACCTAAGTTGTCTTAGCTTCCTTGTTAAAATCAAATCAAATCTATCTGAACACCTAGAAATTTGAAATGTTCAGTTTCACTAATCATATGTCCATTTTGTGAAATTAAAACGCCACGTTATGTTGAATTGCGTGTTAGAAACTAAAAACTGAGTCTTACTGTGATTTGGCATTAGTTTATTTTCTACAAGCCATGAAATTAGGTCATGAACTGCACTATTTGAAGCCAGATCAGTGTTGCACACAACATCCTTTACTACCAAGCTAGTGTCATCAGCAAACAGAAATATTTTAGAGTTATCCATAATACTAGAGGGCATTTCATTTATGTAAATAAGGAGCAGGAGTGGCCCCAATTCTGATCCCTGGCACACACCCCCACTTGACTGTACCCCACTCAGACGCCACATCACAGCCATTCTCAGATTGTGAATAATGACTGTTTTGCTATCTGTTGCTAAAGTAAGAGGTGAAACAGTTGTGAGCTACTCCCTGTATTCCATAATGGTCCAACTTCTGGAGCAATATTTTGTGATCAACACAATCAAATGCCTTAGTTAAATCTAAAAATATGCCTATATTTCGAAACATTTTGTCCAACCCATCCAGTACCTCACAGAGAATAGAGAACATAGCATTTTCAGTTGTTAAATGTCTCCTAAAGCTGAACTGTACATTTGATAGCAAATTATGTGCTATAAAATGATCAATTATCCTTACAGAAAAAGCCTTTTCAATAACCTTAGCAAACACTGATGGCATGGAAATAAGTCTAAAATTGTCTACATTATCCTTTTCTTATTTTTTATAAAGCAGCTTTATTACTGAGTACTTTAATCGTTCAGCAAACTGACCATTACTAAAGGAAAGATTACAAATATGGGCTAACATGTGCAGCACAGTACTTTAATATTCTGGTAGGCACTTCATCATATCCATGAGAGTCCTTCATCTTCAGAGATTCAATTATTGACTCAATCTTGACCTTGTCTGTATCACAGAGCTGTATTTCAGACATCAATCTCAGAAAGGCATTTGCCAATAAAGTTTTATGATTCCGTGTAGAAACTAAATTTTTATTTAGTTCACCAGCAATGCTCGGGAAATGATCGTTAAATACTGTACATGTATCTGATTTTCAGTTAACATTATTTTTAGCTTGTCTTTTTATTTGCTGGTAGGAAGTGTTGTGACACTTTTTGGTAGAGTACTGGCTAGCTTCAGCCCAGCATGAAGTGCATTTTTTCACATATAGCTGCTCTGTGGCTGTTTACATGGTATCTGAATTTTTGTCTTGCTGGTCACAATTGATGTTTGGATTTACTGCTTCCACAAGCAATATTACTGTTAATATACAGGGTGGTCCATTGATCTTGACTGGGCCAAATATCTCATGAAATAAGCATCAAATGAAAGAACTACTAAGAACAAAACTTGTCTAGCTTGAAGGGGGAAACCAGATGGCGCTATGGTTGGCCCGCTAGATGGTCAAACGGATATCAAGTGTGTTTTTTTTAAAATAGGAACCCCCATTTTTTTATTACATATTCATGTAGTACGTAAAGAAATATGTATGTTTTAGTTTGACCAATTTTTTCGCTTTGTGGTAGAT
The DNA here is from genome assembly GCF_021461395.2 of Schistocerca americana. Taxonomy (NCBI): domain Eukaryota; kingdom Metazoa; phylum Arthropoda; class Insecta; order Orthoptera; family Acrididae; genus Schistocerca; species Schistocerca americana. The sequence goes on from NC_060125.1 coordinate 64,072,880, forward strand.
GGTGCTGTAATAGTCACAAACATATGGCTCACAATTTTAGACGAACAGTTGGTAACAGCTAGGTTTTTCAAATTAAAATACAGAACATATGTATGTTTGAACATTTTATTTCGGTTGTTCCAATGTGATACATGTACCTTTGTGAAATTATCATTTCTGAGAATGCATGCTGTTACAGCTTGAGTACCTGTAAATACCACATTAATGCAATAAATGCTCAAAATGATGTCCGTCAACCTCAATGCATTTGGCAATATGTGTAACGACATTCCACTCAACAGTGTGTAGTTCTCCTTCCATAATGTTTGCACATGCATTGACAATGTGCTGACGCATGTTGTCAGGCGTTGTTGGTGGATCACAATAGCAAATATCTTTCAACTCTCTGCACAGAAAGAAATCCAGGGATGTCAGATCCGGTGAACGTGTGGGCCATGGTATGGTGCTCTGATGACCAATCCACCTGTTATGAAATATGCTGTTCAATACCGCTTGAACTGCACGTGAGCTATGTGCTGGACATCCATCATGTTGGAAGTACATCGCCGTTCTGTCATGCAGTGAAACATCTTGTAGCAACATCAGTAGAACATTATGTAGGAAATCAGCATACATTGCACAATTTGCATTGGTATCGATAAAATGGGGGCCAATTATCCTTCCTCCCATAATGCCACAGAATCCATTAACCCGCCAAGATCGCTGATGTTCCACTTGTCTCAGCCATCGTGGATTTTCCATTGCCCAACAGTGCATATTATGCTGGTTTACGTTATCGCTGTTGGTGAATGATGCTTCATCACTAAATAGAATGCATACAAAAAATCTGTCATCATCCCGTAACTTCTCTTGTGCCCTGTGGCAGAACTGTACACGACATTCACAGTCATGGCCATGCTATTCCTGGTGCGTAGAAATATGGTACGGGGCAATTGATGTTGATGTAGCATTCTCAACACCAACGTTTTTCCCGATTCTCGCGCAGTTTGTCTGCTACTGATGTGCGGATTAGACGCGACAGCATCTAAAACACCTACTTGGGCATCATTATTTGTTGTAGGTCATTGTTGACATTTCACATGTGGCTGAACACTTCCTGTTTCCTTAAATAACATAACTATCTGGCAAATGGTCTGGACATTTGGATGATGTCATCCAGGATACCGAGCAGCATACATAGCACATGCCCATTGGGCATTTTGATCACAATAGCCATACATCAACATGATATCGACCTTTTCCACAATTGGTAAACGGTCCATTGTAATACGGGTAATGTATCACGAAGCAAATACCGTCAGCACTGGCGGAATGTTATGTGATACCATGTACTTATACGTTTGTGACCATTACAGCGCCACCTATCACAAAGCGAAAAAAGTGGTCCAACTAAAACATTCATATTTCTTTATGTACTACATGAATATGTAATAAAAAAATGGGGGTTCCTATTTTAAAAAACGCACTTGATATCCGTTTGACCAATGGTAGCTCCATCTAGTGGGCCAACCATAGCGCCATCTGCTTTCCCCCTTCAAGCTAGATGAGTTTCATTTTTTGTAGTTTTTCCATTTGATGCTTATTTCGTGAGATCAGTATCAATGGACCACCCTGTATATACACCTATAAGCACACCAACTTTTGGAAATAGATTCTGATGTGATTCTCTAGGCTTCCAACACAAATAATTCTGATATCTGTTTTATGTATGTTTATAATGTCTTAGGTTTGTTTGTGTCTTTGCACCCCATATTTCTAGAACATACTTTAAATGTGATGAAAATAATGAATTATTAGCAGTTTTTAGTACTCCCATATCATTACAATATTTGGTAATCATGTTTATGGCAAATCTGTTTTTTGGCAGCTTAAAGGTTAAGGGATCTATATGCATGTCCCATTTGAGGTCATCCTGGACTGTGATTGCCAAGAATTTTCTCCATTTTTTCTTTTTTATAATGTCATTTCCTACAGATAATTTCATACCAAATCGTATTTGTTTCCCAGTGTTAAATTCCATTATTGTAGTCTTTAAAACACCTACATTTAGAAGGCTTTCATGGAAACACTTGACTATTTCATTGGTTACAGTTTAGCACAACACCTTCTGACCGTCATAGGCTTTGTGTCTGCACACAAGTTATGTATCATCTGCATACAATATTTTTCTTATAGTTAGGAGAACAGATCTGTATATCAGTAGCATAAATCAAGAAAAAAGGGTTCTGAATACAGAGCTTTGAGGCATTTCATATTTAACATTAGATAGTTTGGATTTGACAGACTCACTGTATGTTTTAAGCAACACAAAATTTTTCTGTGCTCATATATGCTTTTTTTAACTCATAGCCAGTTCCTCTAATACCCAGGTTCCACAGCTTGACAAGTAAGATGGTGATGGCACAATCAAAGGCTCTTTCTGGAGCAAGGATCACTCCAGTAACATACTGCTTGTTCTCTGTGGCAGTTATTATTTTGTCTATTAATTTAGCTATGGCTACTGAAGTTGACTTGTTTCTCTTAAAGCCATTCTGATTTCCAAATATTAATTTATGTTGACTCAGGATTGTCATTAGTCTAGTGTGAATAACATTCTCAACTACGTTACAAAAATGTAGGTATGATTGAAATAGGATGGTAGTTTCCAGTTTTATATTTATCACCTTTTTTGTAAATTGAGGTTATTTGCACTATCCTTCAACTGTCTAGGAAAATACCTAGTGCAATTACATCATTTACTGCTGTGGCCATGGCAACAAATATGTTGCCTATGCACCTTTTTAATGAGTTGATATGCAATCCATCATAGGCTACTGATTTTATGTTTTTAGTAACCTTACTGTCTTTTATTTCCTTGCTGTTTTTCTTGCAGTTTTGTTTACAAGTATTCAAATATGAATGTGTGATATTAGTTATGGAAAGTATTATACTGAATATATTTAACCATGAACCACATAAACCAATATTGATAGGTCCTGATGGTCTATTAAAACCCCCAGTACACTGTTTGCACAAAGTACCAAAATACTCTGAGATGGCCCTGAAAGATTCATTGATTCAATCATCTACAAATTGGATTCCACCTGGTATTCTGGTATGGTAATTTTGAAAACCTATCAGAGAGCACATAACTCAATGATGGCCACTAGATAAAGAACTCAGTGATGTCTGCTACAGGGCACTGTTACATCTACAATTGATAGCATTGCCTCTGGAGTGCTGGGAGTATGGTACCACAGAGCCACACACAACTTGTTGGCAAATTAGAGCATGTTGCCACACTGTAGAGCTAGCTGCACAGTGGCTCTGCCTTCAGTTGTTCGGATGTGGTGATGAATGTAAAAGATAGGCACAGAGCCATGAATCAACTCACTTACATTACAACAAAATCTTACATTCAAACTGGTGTGTACAATACTTTGTGCAGTAACAAATTCACCTGACCATAATGCTCAATCACTGACAGCCTTTCTATGGGTCCATGCTGAAATATGCTCACTATTTTTATTTACTTAAATTTGGCATATTTCGTGACAGTACCTTTTCTGTGAAACGGTTACAAGATGATATTTGTCTTGGCTTCAGTTGTCTAGTGGAAGTATGGTTCCACAATGCAGTTTTGTCGGTTGCAGAAATGACCTGGTTCAATGCGTTTGCCTCATTTTTGGTGCTTCAAATACCATTTCTTTGAATGTGGTTTCTTCTTAAAGTTTATATAAAAAAATAGTAACATAATTCATTTTTTTCTGTTCACTAGCAAATTATTTATGACGGCGACCTGCACATTGTTCTACCGTCAACACACACCAAGAGTTAACTGCCGACTGACTACAGTCAAAGACGACTCCAGTGTCAAAGACATTTTACACAACACACAAGCTTCCACTTGTAACCAGTCTCTTTTATATTCTTCGTCACATCTACTAATAGTAATCAATATGCTGTCGCTCTCAAAAATATAAGTAAATTAACATAAGATAAGGCAAATTAAAATAAAAAAAATTCTGACAAAAATATAAGAAAACATTTACAATTTGGTATTGACAAATTCGGTAGAAATAACACATCTCCCAGATCCATTACAACTGCTCCCCAGGGCTTTTATTGTTATGAACATATACAACAAAATCCCGACCACACTCAGTAATGGATCTGTATTACACAATTAGTACATTAATGATGCAGTCTGATAACCTCTTCCAAATCTGGACTCTTTGAATCTGTGGACTTGTTACTGGCTGTTGTTGCAATGATCCTTCCCCATCAATCTCATACACAAAAAATTCAAGTAAAGAAATTATTTAACATGACAAATATATATGGCATAAAACATACATGAGAAATATTCTAAAATACAGCATACAGATTGAAAATAATAGTAAGGTAAAACTCATTTGCTAGAATAAGGTTTAAAAATTTTTTTTCATATTAATGTTAATTTCATTATGCTTACATATTGTACAATAAAAAATGATACTGGACATATATATAGTGTAGTGTTTTTTTCCTATATATTTGCCTTTTATGTATTTTTTCTTCTGATTTTCTTTTTGAATTTTTTTTACTCATGTTTTTTTTTGTATATTTTTTTTTTTGCTTATGATTTTCTTCTTTTAGTACAGCTTAAGATACATCAGTATTATCTAAATTTTTTGCAATTATTTATGTACGCTTGCCTCTCTACTACAATATTACTACTAGTCACATTCTCGTGAAGAGTACTTTCGCTCCCCACAACATCAGTATAAAGAACAATAAATTGCTCATATATCATGAGGCTTTATCTAAAATTGGTTTTGAAACTTATACCTTTGTATGCATGTCCTCACATGCATGCCTTCACCCACAGGGAAGACTTAGCTTCCAAAAATTAGAAAAATTCGGAAATGCTCACTATGGAGACTTTTTTTTGTTTGTAAAAAAGTAAAAATAAATCTTTCTCTCATTCTTTGTTACAACAGTGTTTTTTCATCAGTTTCAATTAACATGTGACATCAAATTATTAATTTATACATGCAAATATACATACTTGGTTGTACAGGTAGTTTTTTGTTCCAGCAAGCATATTCCAGAGGAGGACTATTGTTTTAGATAATAATAGGTTATTTAAATTTTTTGAAATTATGGTTTCTGTTTATATATTTTCAAAGAGACAACATTCCTGAGACCAAATAATTTCTTTGACTTAGGGTGCACCAAATGATAAGCATTAGGGTGTGCATTTTCTATGACTTCAAAAGGCCCAATATAGATATCAAAGACTTTTTTAACTTCTGAAGTTAACATTTTTGATTTTTCATGAGATTTGACCAGATCAAGATCGCCAATTTTGAAAGTGGTTAGTTTTACCCTATTGTTATGTCTTTTATTCCTCTTTTCCCCTTGTTTCCTCATAGTTTCCCTGACAATATCTTCTCTCTCTTGCATAGTTAAAGGTGTACATTTAGGAAATTCAGTAAGTTCCGATATAAGATTTGGAGCTCTAATATTAAACATAATCTCATACGGTGAAAATCCTGTGGAACTATGTTGTAGGCTGTTCATAATATCTTCAAAATTTCTCATGTGCTCAAACCAGGTTGGATGTTTATGGCTACAATAGGTTCTACAAAGTCTCCCAAATTCCCTCATATATCTTGCTGCAGGATTGGTGGATGGGGAATAAACAGATACAAGTATATGCTTCAAATTTGATCTTTCAATAAACTTTTTCCAAATTTTAGAGGTGAACTGTGAACCATTATCTGATAATACAGCTTCCGGTTTACCCACCTGTGCGTAATAATCTTTTTCAATTTTTATTATAATTTCATGGCTAGTAGCTTTTTTCACTGGATTTAGTTTAATTAATTTTGAAAATACATCTACCATAACAAATATGTAACAGTAACCACCTTTACTCTTTGGTAACATTCCATATAAGTCCACTGCGATAAGATCTAAAGGTTTTTCTGGAATAATGTTTTGCATCTCTCCACCACGTCCTTGATTGCTCACTTTAACTCTCCGACATTTGTCACAGGTTGCCAATTCTTTTCTTACCTTCTTTCCAATATTGTAAAAATAAACGTTTTCTTGTATCTTTTGAATGCACTTCTGTATCTCACTATGACCAAAACCTGTTCTCTGAAATAAAATCCCCTTATGTAATTTGTAAAATTTATCAAGTTTCTCACACCCCTTCTTGCCTAGACATTCTTTGATTAATTTCCAACTTTGATCTAAATTTTGATTTTTTCTAATTTTGTTACACATAGCTCTAATTGTTTTCTCATTTTCCACCCCTTTCAGGTATCTAATTTTGAATTGATTTTCCTCCTCTTTTTCAAAAATCTCCTTTTCTCCCCCAATTGGTAACCTTGAAAGTGAATTAGCTACTACATTCTCAGAACCTTTTATGTGCTTGATTTCGAAGTCAAACTGTTGCAGAAATATTGCCCATCTGGTCAATCTACTGTGGTATAATTTGCACTCTTGTAAGTAACTCAAAGCTTTGTGATCCGAAAATACTATGGTTTTATGTCCAATAAGGTAAATTCTAAATTTTGTAAAAGCCCAATGAATTGCCAGAAGTTCCTTCTCTGTGACTGTATAATTTTTCTCATGCTTGAGCAACATTCTGCTTGCAAATGCTATGGTACAATGTATCTTAACTCCATTCTCTACTCTTTCTTGAAATAACTCTGCTCCAAGCCCATAATTACTGCTATCAGTGTTCAAACAAAATGGTAAATTAAAATCAGGTCTGTGTAATAAGTGTTGCTTCCTCAACTCTTGCTTAATATTATCAAACTCTTCCTGACAACTTTTATCCCAAACCCAAACAGTGTTTTTCTTAAGTAACTGACTTAAACATGGTGCATTCAGACTCTGATCACTTATATGTTTTCGGTAATAACCGCATAACCCAAAGAATGACTTTAATTGTTTTTTAGTCTTAGGAATAGGAATTTCTGAAATTGCTTTAATTTTTTCTGGATCTGCCAAAGTTCCCTTGTCTGTGACAACATGACCCAAAAATTTTAATTCAGAAACTGCAAACTTACATTTCTCTAATTTTAATATCATTCCCCCTTTTCTAAGTTTTTCACAAACTGACTTCAAAATCGAAAAATGTTCCTCCCAATTTTGCCCTGTAACCAAAATACATAAATTATCAGTTTAGATGCAAGTTCTTGCCCCAGTACATGATCCAAAGCTCTTATAAATTCAGAAACAGAAGAATTTAACCCAAATGGCACAACACAATATTGGTAACTCTTACCATTGTACAAGAAAGCAGTATATTTTCTAGAATTAACCGAAAGTGGTACCTGATGAAAACCTGAAGTTAGATCCAAACTTGACATATATTTTATATCTGTAAATTTATAGAGTAACTCATCAATATTTTCGGGATGGTCTGTCTGTCTGAACAAAATTTTGTTTAAGTGTCTAGAGTCCAAAACCAATCTTACTCCACCATCTTTTTTCGAAACTACTACTAGAGGATTATTATATGCACTGATACTCCTTTCTATTATATTACATCCATCTTTTTCAGCTCTTTCTCAACAGCAGGTCTTTTTGATATTGCAATACTGTATGGTTTTATGAAAAATGGTTCATGGGATTTTACCTGAACCTCACACTGATAACCCTTTACCCTACCAGGTATGTCACTGAAAACATCACTGTATTCCCACAGCAGATTTTCTAACTGTTGTTTTTGCTCCACAGATAAATTTTGTGTTTCTGAAATTTTCAAATTTACTAAATTCCCAAATTCAACTTCATCAGTATCAAATCTATGAATTTCAATATTCTCCAATCTATTTTCTTTTAGTAAATTGATACTGTCAAAATTTTCATTACTCTGATCACCAAGTGTGTTCACAAAATTTGTCTGAATGTATTCCCTTTCACTAGTTTATATCAAAAGTTTTCTTCCAACCCAATCAAATGCTGTATTTACTTTTACTATCCAATTCATACCCAAAAGAAAATCCTCATTAAATTCCTGAATTACAAAACATCCATGTGTGAACAACTTGATACAATTAAAAATGTCACTAAAGCCTGGCTTTTTACCAATTTATTGCTCTTCCTAGTAGTACCTTTTATCTTTATCCCAACAACTGGCATTTCAACATAATCTTTCCCCGCTTTCAATTTCTTGCTTAACCTTTCAGATATCCCCGAGACCTCATTTCCTGTATCAATTAAATATTTACCAATCCATGACCCAATTTGAACTTTTATATAAGGACTGCAAAATTGATCACTTTTTTCAGAACCTGTAACCTCATGTAATAAATCACTTTCAATTTCCCCAAACCTATAATTATCAGAATCATATGGTATATCATTACATGTATTATTTGTCACAGTTATAAAATTTGCACAAGATACAAAATTGTCATCAGTACTCTCTATTATCTCAAATAGCCAAGAATTTTCATCCAAATCACATTGTCTACTATTGAAGTACTTATCCTTCAGCTTTTCAAAAATAAAATATCTTTTTCCACCACACAGGACATATAGTTTCACATATATTAATAAGCATCTTTCTAAAGTTCTTGTCAAAAGAAATAGTTTCACTGTTCAGCCATAGATTATTAAGAAATTTGTGTGTGTCATTAGTATCTGTAAAAGTTTCGCTTAGGTTAGAAGTTATACATGTGTCATCATTATTTGTGAAGTCAGATTCTTTACCAACAACATCAAAATTCACACTTTTGTAAACATTGCTTGCGAGCCTTATTCATCCTGGTAACATCCCTGGGAATTTCTATAATATTCTCACTATTTAATCCATTTTCAACCATGTGTATACCCAACTCACTATTTAAACTAATGAAACACTTTTCCTCAACATCATCATCAATACCATTACCATCATTATCAACTTTATCATCAACATCATTATCATTATACATATTCAGGTCATACACATTCAAATTATCCCCTAAAATATAATTTCCCCTTTCTAAAGTTACCAGATCCCTTTCACCAATATTTTCATTCTCACAGCATGCATTCTCTCTTTCATTCACACACATCTCTGAACTACTACAAATTACATCATCTGACAAAGTGTTGTTCTTTTCTGCCCAAGTGTAAAACTCTGTTAAATTAAATGAATCACAATTACTTTTATCTACTGTATGTTCTTGTGTACTGAAAATTTTATCTTTATCAATATCATCACTATTTTCCTCTTGAAATTTTTTCAATAAGTAACAACTAATAACCTCATGTGATAGCTTCGGTTTGGAACTGTCATGTTTGGGTTTGTGATAGTCACATCCATCATGCTCACCTTCTGCATCAACCTTGCGGACCTTCAAGGGGGCGTCTACTAGTTTTTTATTTCCTGAATAACAACTGGTTCCTGTTTGAACAGCTGATTGTGGTTCTGCCAATGTCTCTGATCAACATTTCTGTTCCCATTCCTATGCCAAACATTACCTGATTGTTGGTAGTTTCTATTGTACTGATCTCTAGCAAAATTTCTGTGATTTTGATCCCTAAAGCGTTCTCTATTTTGTTGATTATTTCCGTGAAAATGTTGTTCTTGTTTTGGATGAAAATTATGGTCCTTCTTTTGAAAATTGTTATATCCACCTGAATTTTGACTGACACCATGATAATTGTTTTGTTCCCTTTTTTGAAAGATATCATTTCCCCAATTTTGACCATTATCTGCGTGAGTAAACCCATTGTGTGTTCTTGTTGTTACCCTATCCAACTTTTCAATATAATTGAGAAACTGCTCAACATTACTATCAGGACAATGAACTAAACTCAACTGCATTGCTGATGGCAATCTTCTCTTTAAGGTATCAATTTTGATCAAGTCATCCAAAGGTTTTGTTAAATGAATAAGTTTTTGAAGTTCACTTTTGCTCCCATCTGATTCTCTATAGTTTCTCCCATTCAAAAATTCACTTTTGATTCTAGTTTGTTTAAGATCATCCCAAAAATTTTCCAGAAATTTTGATTCAAATTCTGAAAAGGTCATCCCCACAGTTACAACCTGGTTTGCCCAAGTCAAAGCTTCCCCTTCCAAGAATTTTTTCACAAATTTAATTTTCATATCACCTGGTGAGTGAGGTAAAAAGCAATCCTTACAATACTGTATAAAATCAACGGGATGTAAGGGTCTATCTGCCGAAAAGTGCTTCACTGGAATATTAGATACAATATTGCATGTGTTGACATTGTGATTTTTGCTTTGAAATTCAATGTCAAAACTTTCAAGTTTTTCGCTAAGTTCTTTGACAGATTTTTTGTTTTCTAAATCATTGCATTCTACTTTTTTTTCTACGGTAACCAAACGATTGTCAGTTTCTTGTTCTACATTTTTTACTAAAACTTTTGTGTTCTCATCCAAATTTTTAATTTCCCCTTTTATCTCATTAAAATCAATTAAATTTCTTTCCCTATCTGCCAGTAACTCATTTTTTACAGTATTAATTTCATCGCTCAATTTAGCATCAATTTCGTTTACTTTTGCTTTCACAGATTCAATTTTTTCCTCAACACTACCAACTCTGTTCGAAAGATCACCCACTTGGGTATTGACTGCTTGGACTTGCAACAAAATGTTATCAATTTTTTCATCCCAGTAAGTCTTATGGTCGTCAACTGATTGTTTAATTTCTTTCGTGAAATTTACAAGAAAACTTTTTAAATCAAATTGATCGGTTCTTTCTGTTTCATTTGACCTGTCCTGATTTTCGAAGTCTATTAAATTACAATTTTCTACTTTAGGCACAATACTCTCGAAAATCTCATGTCATTGTGAAGAAAAAACAATTTATACACAACAATACAAAACAAGATAAAAATATTGTTTTAACAAAATACGAGGGTTTCGTGACTTATTGGGAACACTCTTCTACTGTTGCAAATCCACGTTTTCCATGCATGTGATTGTTGACCAAAATTCTTGAAATTACTTCTTCTGTCGTGAACTACATTTCTTGCCGAAACATTTCTTCTCCAAAACTTTTACTTCCTGATGAACACAAATACTGTAACACACATTCTGAAAAAACTGGTATTAACACACAAAAATTTTCTTCCTCGTAGCACTGTCAAAGATCACGTGAACACGATATCCCGGCTACAGTCCCCAGTTGAAATATGGTATCCCGGCTGAGCCCCCAGCTGAAATATGCTCACTATTTTTATTTACTTAAATTTGGCATATTTCGTGACAGTACCTTTTCTGTGAAATGGTTACAAGATGATTTTTGTCTTGGCTTCAGCTGTCTAGTGGAAGTATGGTTCCACAATGCAGTTTTGTCGGTTGCAGAAATGACCTGGTTCAATGCGTTTGCCTCATTTTTGGTGCTTCAAATATAATTTCTTCGAATGTGGTTTCTTCTTAAAGTTTATATATAAAAAAATGGTAACATAATTCATTTTTTTCTGTTCACTAGCAAATTATTTATGACGGCGACCTGCACATTGTTCTACCATCAACACACACCAAGAGTTAACTGCCGACTGACTACAGTCAAAAACGACTCCAGCATCAAAGACATTTTACACAACACACAAGCTTCCACTTGTAACCAGTCTCTTTGATATTCTTCTTCACTTCTACTAATAGTAATCAATATGCTGTCGCTCTCAAAAATATAAGTAAATTAACATAAGATAAGGCAAATTACAATTAAAAAAATTCTTACAAAAATATAAGAAAACATTTACAATTTGGTATCGGCAAATCAGGTAGAAAATAACACATCTCCCAGATCCATTACAACGCCCACTAGGACTGTGAGTCATTAAGTGCTGCGCTCTCATTTTGTTCTCATTACACCCCACTGGTTTGGTCTTAGATTTTTGCTATGTACTATGTTTTCAATCTTGTATCACTCATTTGGACTTTATTTTTCTGTTGTGCTGACTCCATTGGCCACTTGCTCTTCTTCTTGTCCTCGTGCTCATATTCTGTGAATCTCTGTTGATGAGCCCTGGACCGTTGGTCCAGCCTCAGTGGATTCTTCGGACATTCCCAACTTTCTGTCATATCACAGTCACAATATTCCATGAACACCATCATCAAGGAGAGCCTTCAGGGATATGGAATAAGGCAAGTCACTTCTGTAAGCTATACTAACAATAAATTGTGACCAGAGCTAATCTAATCATATTGTTAAATATGGGCATTATTTCTAATTTAGAAATAATAGATTAGCGCTGATGATAATTTATTGTTAGTATAATTTACATAAGTGACTTGCCTCAATACTGGTCCTCCTCCTTTACTACTGAGCTAGCTTCTGTGTCTGTCTACTTCATGTAACTTTACCAGCATACAGACAGCTGACAGTGGTTTGTCTAAAGTCGAGATTTGTTAATGCATGCATTAGAGCTATGTGGAATTACATTGCTGAGTCCAGATAGTCTGATATATTTCAGAATTAGAAGGCAATGAGGTTTTCTTTTACTTTGTTTTTTGAATATCTGGTGATTTTCAATTTCCTGCCTGTTGTCTGACAGTGCCTGTTATAGATTTTTATACCATAAAATAAAACTCTGTTCTGAACCCTAAACAGGGATTTGTATTCCATATGGAAATTGTTTTCACTTCTAGTATTGTGGTTGTGATGGGGCAGATTTGCTTTTAAAATTGTAATTTCCATGGCAGATACATCATTAATAATGTTCAACCCCAAAAGCATCTAAAGGATTTGTATTGATTATTATATGACATATTTCTTGCATTCAGAAATCACAAACATTTCACTTGTCACAAATGATGGCAATTTGATTTCTTTTATTTATTTAAAATGCTTTGTGAATCAAACAGCATAACAATGTACGATTTGTAATTTGTTTCTTCATAGGATGCAGATGTGCCAATATTATATGCATTTCAGAAAACTAGTTGGGGTTGGGCTCAATGGATTGTAAGCATTGGTGCTATTTCCAGCCTCAGTACAAGGTGTGTACCAAAATATTTCAAAATGTGTAACTTTGGTAGTCATTATCTATTTGAAACTTAAGATTATATATAGATCCCACGTGGAATGTTTCCTTCCATTATATTGAAACTTAAGATTATTACAATATGACATTGCAGTGCCTGTGTTGTTAAGAAGAATGATGCATTGTTCCTATGGACATGCATGCATGTCTGAAGGAACATTGCATCATTCTTCTTAACAACAGAGGCACTGCAATATCATATTTATAGGCTGATACCAGGCAGTGACTTTCAATCAAAATCTCCTCCCCTGTATGGGAATTACAGAATTTGTGCATGAGTACAGGTTGTGATGCAGGAATGATGACATATGGGAATTTGGGTGTGGCCCTGAGTAATTGCATGGACAGCCAAAGTGGTGAAGGCAACTGCTCATGTGGAGTGAGGAATCTGGGTTCAAGTCCCAGCCCAACACAAATTTTCAGTGTTACATTCCCGAGCTGATGGATGTTTGTATTCACAACCACAGATACACTTCACATATTCCAAGATTATTATGTTTCTCATAATCAGAATGGAGAATTTAAAATAGAACAGTTTGTGGTAACTTTCTTATATGTCTATCCACACTATAATTAGCATCTGTGTTATATTAAAACAGTATGATACATAAAGTCTGTAGCTTAGTTTAGTTTAGTTATATGTTCCTTCAATGTGACAGTTCACTGTGATATGGAATATGTCAGTAGATTCACAAATACTGTACATTTTCTTTTATTGAGTGTATTTTAATTCCATCTTTGCAACTACAAGAAAATGTATGTTTTGTCAACAAATGCATTTCATTTTATTAAAATAAAACATCATGAATGGTCTGTAATGAAACATATTTACAATCTGACTTCCTTTCTTTTTTGTACACCAGGGTTTTTATTTTAATCATTAACTAAAATAAAATTTAATATGTGTAACCAAAGTACACTAAGATATTTGTCATAAAAATTATGTTCATTGTGTTTGTTACCACCTTTAATTCACTAGACAGATAGCAATATATTTTTATGGCTGCATACATTGTTCCTTTCTATACACAAAAGACAGGAATCATGGTGGCTATTTTTGTTGTTAATGTTGTATTTATAAATGCTATTGTTATTTTCAAATTGTGGCTGGTTCTTCATAAGCAAGTACATGTATTGTGAAGCTATTGTCAGTCATCATCATTATCGTCATCTATTAACCATCTCAGATTGCATGGGCATGAGGTATAATTGTGTTTTCCATCTACCATATATACTCGAATAATCCACACCCTCAAATAATCCGTGCACCCCAATTTTGAGGAAGAGGAAAAAAAATAAATTATTTTTTGCTTTAATTTGTTTTATTTACAAAAAAAAAAAAAAAAAATTTGTTCCAATGTTATGATGTGTTCAAAAGTATGCATAATAACTACTGGTTTGAAGCAATGCTGCTGTACAGGTTGATACATCGTTAAAACGCAACTGATTCAGCGGCGTGCAGCTGGCTGGCTGTCCCATTAGATGGGCGGGCGGCCAGGGAACATTATCACCGCCAGCCGGGCCTCTAGGTGTACCTACAACAGCAAAAAAAAGAAATGTGAATTATCTTGTTAAGAATTTGTTAATACGGTATGTGCAATAAAATATTTTAGTCAATACCGGTACGTTTCCTCTCTTACCACTCTATTCATCACTTTCATCGTCATCACTAGTGGGAGAATCATTGTCGTCTTCACGATCTTCCCATAGAGCGCCGTCCTCTGTTCCATCCAGTGAATTTGTGATTCCACATTTTTTGCAGGATTTTTCCACCAGTGGTTGCGGAATGGAGTCCGGTGCACTTTTCACCCATTCACAAATCTGGGACAAATCCAGCCGTTTGATTTTTGCACTAGGTGTGAACTTATAGTTTTCATCAGCCATCCATTGCATATATCACTGTTTAAGTGCAGCTTTGAATGGCCAATTTATACACACATTTAGTGGTTGTAGGATGGATGTTAGGCCTCCAGGGATAAGGACCAAGTCAGTTTTCCCTTTTTGTAATTTGTCTCGCACTTCCTTAGTTGTATGTCCGCGGAAACTGTCCAGGCGTAACAAGTTGCGTAAATTCAGTAACGCACCAGGACGACATTGCCAGACATGTGTCACCCAGTCAATTATAAGTTCATTGTCCATCCACCCTTTCGGATTCACTCTCACTAATACCGGTATGCCTTTTACTGATATTTACGGAATAGTTTTCCTTTTAAATATCACATAAGGAGGTAGCTGTCGTCCATCGCCAGTTACACACAACATCACTGTACATCTTTGTTTCTCACTGCCACCAGTTCGTATCATGATGCTGGATTCTCCTTTCCTGTTCACCGTGTTGTCGAGCGGCATCTCAAAATAGACTGGCATTTGATCCGCATTACCAATTTGCAATAATATATAGGACTGTTTACGGTGCAGGTTTATCACCTAACAATGAAAATTCACTATTTTTTCCTCGTAATAGCCTGGAAGCCGCTGAGCAATAGTAGTTTTCCTCCAGAATCCTAAACCATTTCGGTTGAAAAATCTTGATAGCCAGCCTCAGCTAGCTTTGAAACTGGTAATGCCTAGTTCTTTGGCTAAAGACAATGCTTTATGTTGGCACATTTCACTTGTCACTGCGCATCCGTATTGTCACTTCTCATCTACATAATCGCAGAGCCTTTTCTCGAGGTCCGGATGCTTCGCTTTTTGGCTGTGAAATGCCCGGCGATTACTATTAGTTTCTTGAAGCTGTATTTTATTTTTTCACCAGTTGCGAATACAACTATCACTCATGTCGTACTTTCTTCCTGCTGCACGGTTTCCAATATTCTCGGCTTCTTCAATAATTTTCACTTTTTCTTTAGCAGTGTACGAGCGATAACGAGAGCTTGTAGCCATAATTAACAAGATTGAAGATGTTAATACTTCACTCCTAACATGCTACTGGTGCATCACAGACTGAGGCTGCAACAATGCAATGGTATAATGGGATGTATTGTTGGAGGCGGAGCAGTACCAACAATATTTCGAATAATCCGCGCACCCCAGTTTTTCGTACTAAATTTCGGGAAAAAACATGTGCAGACTATTTGTGTATATACGGTATGTCGAGGTACATGTCTTGCCTCTCAACTTGTTGTTATACCACTCCTTTTACTTCCACATCCCATTTCACTTGAGTGATGCACCATCTCTTGGGATGCCTGTTAGGTCCCTCACCTTCAGGTTCCTTTTCAAGCCATTTTCTCAACATTTTTGTTTGACCCATGCTATTTACTTGTAAAAAACATTTTAACTTCGATATTCTTATGCTTTTGCATAGCAGCAACATCACTTGTATCTTGTGTTTCTTGCTAGATCTTTTTTTGGTTAAAACCTTGAGCTTGTTAACTTCATCATTGTCACCTGGAACTGTCCTTGATAATTATTCCAAACTGAATTAACTTACAGAAAAGTAAGTCAGCTTCCTGGAGTTTCACCACCAGAATCAGCAAAGACACAAACAAGCAAATTTTCCTGAGCTCAGATGTGTGAGATGATCTATATTTTGTGATTTCCAAGTCCATTTTTATTCAGTATACACACCTAAGAATTTTTGCTCTTGTCCAGAGTTGCTGCAGGATGTGTCCCTATGAATAATAATAATAAACAAGCAGTTTATGCAACATGGGTGATCCATTATATTTAGTTCAAATTTTTTGGATGATTTGTACCATGATAGATCAATATATTGTAGGAGGCCAGTTTGAGCCTGCTCCTTCCTCTGACCTCAGTGCTGTGGTACATTATTTTTAGGACCATACAAAACACTTGGTTTAAACAGCAGACATTTTTGTGCAGAGATTCTTCACAAACATGCCATGGGAGTCTATTAAATGATTCAGTACCATCTAAAAGTGTTTGAAACAGTCCATAAGTGGAGCACATTTTGAAATTTTGTACTTTCATTAATAAATCATATAGGAATGATTTTTGGACACATGTTTCTAGATTTCTTTTCTTGTATTGATGTGAGGAATCAGCCCTCAAAATTTGTAAAAGTATTTTGGTTCATCTTCTACAAATATTTATGTTTGTTAAACCATTGATACTTATAGCAGAGAAAAACAATAAGTTACTTACATGTATTAAGGTTCTAATACATCCTGAAAAAACTTCTTAGCAATTCATTTATCTTTGTTTCAGTTTCCTTGGTGGAATGTTTTCACTCTCACGGTTACTTTATGCTATGTCTTCAGATGACCTCTTATTTAAGTTCATGGGAAAAGTGCACCCTAGGTTCAGAACACCATTCATTGGTACACTTTGTGCTGGTGTTTTAACTGGTGAGTATGCAATTATTTTTCTATTT
Source organism: Schistocerca americana (assembly GCF_021461395.2). NCBI lineage: Eukaryota > Metazoa > Arthropoda > Insecta > Orthoptera > Acrididae > Schistocerca > Schistocerca americana. Next base: position 64,090,206 of record NC_060125.1, read on the forward strand.
TGTTGTAATTGGAATAGGTAGGACATAAGTACTGAGAAATGTATTCCACCACTCACCCAATCTATGCAGTATACTTGTTCATCCTTATGTCACACTGTCTCCCAGCCCCTAGACACATAAGACTTATTCCTGTGGAAGACCCAGTGGCAAAAACTGGCCAATAAACCCACCCAGTGCATCCTGCTCCAGTCCCATCACAAGTTTATCCAGTCCCATCAGAGACAAGGACACTATGAAGGCAGTCATGTCATATATCAGCTCCGCTACAATTTCTGCCCAGCATTTTAAATGGACATGACCATCAACCAACTGTACACTTGAATGAACAGCTATCATCAACTATGGACAAGAAGACAGCTGACCACTAAATAGCAGAACATGCTGCTGAGTACAGTATGCATTATTTCGGTGGCTGCTTCAGAGTCCATGCTACTGGCTTCTCTGAACTATGCAGATGGGAGTTGTCCTTGCAGTCCTCCTGGCTTCAGTTTCAACTAACTCCTTCCAGTACACCCACCTCCACCTTGCACCATAACCCTAATGTCGCTCATTCAGTACCAACACCCTCTTTCCAGCAGTCTTCCCTGTCTCTGTTTTGTCAGCCACTCACAACACTCCTCCAGCTCACTGAATGTCATCAGCACTGTGCACTGCATGAACTCAATGGTGCTGTGTTGCACTCTCACTCCATGTAGCCATGTTTTACGTGGGCAATGACTTCTGCCTCTATTTAGATATTAGTCTAAGGAATGAACTGTAAGAATGAAAAATTCACTCATGTAAGAGATATTATGCTATTACAGTATCTTACATGTTAATACCCTAGTTCTTTAAAAAGGCTTTCCCTCATTGTGCTAATTTTTAAATAAGTCCACAAATTTTCTGAATTTTTAGGTCTTATGGCACTCATCTTTGATGTGGATGAACTTATTGACATGATGTCAGTAGGAGCACTTGTGGCATACTCTGTAGCTGCCGCTTGTGTGCTACTTTTAAGGTGAATATGTTTAGCACAATATTTTATTACCTTGAATGTGTGAGAGTTATGCTCATTTGTTTAGCAGTCATTTTTTGTGCCTGTGTGTGACTCAACATCTCCACTATATGGTGAGTAGTTACCTATCCTTTTCATAATATTGTCATTATTCCAGTTAGAGATTACTTACATAACCAGTTTTCCACCATATTTTCATGGGATATTTTTTTAGTGGATACGTTTCTAGAAAATACAGCTACCAAATAAATATAGATGTAGGTGTAACAATAAATGGAAAAACAGAAAGCAACAGTCATAATATATCTGAACTTTTCAATCACTAAAAAACTGTTCAATAAGAAAAATAACCTACCCGTACCAATCTAGGCCACTGAAAAATCTTAAAATAATTCTACATACATGTAATATAAGGAGAGGGGGAGAATCTATATACACAAAATTAAAATAAAGTCCCTGGCTATAGACCTCACTGAAGAGTGCTGTACTTTAGTAATGGACTCTGAAACATACAAGATATCAATTCTGACTGCCTATAGGATCCAACAAGAAATGTTTTAAACTTCATCAAGCAATGAGAGTGAATGCTAATAAGATTTAGTAGAAATAACTGGGAAGTGATTGTGTGTGGAGATTTCAACATGGACTTCATCCAAACAATTTTGATTGAGGGCACCTACAGTTACTGATGTCAAGATTTGATTTAATGAAATAGATTTGAACTGCATAATAAATGGAATCTGACCATGATAGTCAAATGGCAGCAATAGAGCATCTCCATCAGTCAGGTTTAACTTAGAAAGGAAAAGTAATGTTCGATGAGATTTTGGGATTGCAGCCAGATCACGTTGACTTCTTGCTACGATATATCGGCTGGCAATCGTCCAGCCATCTTCAGGTGAGTGCCCGCCACTGGAGACTGCAAGTTCCCAGAGGCAACTTTATAGAAAAAAATTGGCGCGAAAATGCATGATCATTGGCCTCCATCACAGGAGCTATCAAAATCCACACCCTCCAGAGCTACTATTCTATCTGTGGAGCGCAGGCGCATGCGTAAAGGTGAAAATGCATGCCTGCATCACTAAAAACAGACATCAGGCGTCACTAAAAACAGACATCATATGTCGCCAGACATGTCATTATGAATAAACTGTCTTCTCTCAAAGGAAGTTAGAAAGATCACTGGGTCCTAAGCCTTGTACAGTTGAAAACCGCCATCATGATTTATAAGATTTTGCACTAGGTGTATCTCCACAGATTCTTTAATTACTGAATCCCAAAAAGTTTTCACTGGGGCCAAGATTTTCGTGGCAGAAAAATCCATAGTGTGTCCTGTATCGACACCCCCACGTATGATTTGGTGATACATCTCGACTCTCTACTGAGACCTTTTGTGGGGAAGTGCACATCATGTTCGCAGCTCAGCTGACTTTATCAATAGACTGAAGTCACTTCAACTCAGTGAAACTGACTTACTAGTCAGCCTCAGTGTCATCTCACTTTTGACTAAGGTTCCTCTTATGGATTCTTTGTCGCTCATCAACAATAAGTTCATGGCCAACAGAACAGCACTTTTCCATCATGTCCTTCCTCAACCAACTTTTTATTCAACAACAAATATTTTGAGCAGACTGACAGTGTTGCCATGAGCAGTCCTCCCTCGCTTTTGATAGCAAACTTTCTCATGGAAGACTTTGAGGAAAGGGCACTAGATTCGGCAGAACTTAAACTGAGAGTTTTCTGGCGATATGTAGATGACACTTTTGTAGTGTACCCCACAGTGAAGAAGAACTGTCATGGTTCTGGCAGCATCTGAATGCAATCCACAAGAACATCCAGTTTATGATGGGAATAGAGAAGGATGTTTGCTTGCCGTTTTGGGACGTCTTGGTTACTAAGAGAGTGGATGGGTCATAAGGGCATTCTGTCTACTGTAAGCCAACACATACGGACCTTTATCTGCAAGCATTGAGTTGTCATCATCCTTCACAAACTACCGGCATCATTAGAACATTGGTGCACCGGGCTTATGATGTTTCTGATGGAGGCAGCTTTACAAAGGAGTGGGAACATTGAGAGTCGGGGTTCAGAGGTAATGGTTACTCTCCACATCAGATTAGAACAGCACTAAGAAGGAAGAAACGTGAACACCCACAACATCAAGAAGATAAGGAGCTATTCAAGTCCAGGGTGCTCCTTCCACACGCTGGCAACCTTACATCTAAAATAGACAGGATCCTAAGGAAACATCAAGTAATCTTCCAGCCACCGGCAAAGATTAGTGCCCTTCTCAGTTCAGTAAAAGATGATTTGGGTCTGCGGAAGGCTGGGATCTATAAAATTCCTTGCCAGTGTCACAAAGCTTACATCAGTCAGACGACACGCACAGTACATGAAAGGCGCATTGGTCAAGAACGCCACACTCACCTTTCGCAGCTCAGTAAGTCAGCCGTAGCTGAGCACTGTATTACCACAGGACACACTATGGATTTTTCTGCCACGAAAATCTGGGTCCCAGCGAAAACTTTTTGGGATTCACTAATTAAATAATCTGTGGAGATACACCTAGCGCAAAATCTTATAAATTGTGATGGCAGTTTTCAACTGGACAAGGCTTGGTACCTGGAGATCTCTCTAATTTCCTCTGAGAGAAGACAGTTTATTCATAATGACACGTCTGGCGACATCTGATGTCTGTTTTTAGCAACGCAGGGGCGCATTATGACAGAGGGTGGACATGTAGTTTTCACCTTTAGGCTTTTGCCTGCACTCCACAGATAGAATAATAGCTCCAGAGGGTGCGGATTTCGGTAGAGGATGCTCCTGTGACAGAGGCCAATTCACAAGCATTTTCGACCCAACTTTTTCCTATAAAGTTGACTCTGGGAACTTGCAGTCTCCAGTGATGGACACTCACCTGAAGATGGCTGGATGATTGCTAGCCAAAATACCATGCCAAGAAGTCAACGTGATCCGGCTGCAATCCCGAAATCTCATCAAACATTCAGTATGCCAGGAAAACTTCAAGAATCACAGGAAAAATAATGTTCAAAAAATTGTAAATGCTGACTCAGTTCACACTACTCTGGGAGAATTGACAGAATCAGAAGAAATTTACTAAGTGCACACAGCAGATGAGAAAATTCATTATTTTTAATAATATTCTTACAACATTATGAATCCAGTTTTTCTTTACAATGGTTAAAGGACATGAACAGTGGGAGCTAAGAAAAATGTTAGCTAACATCTGGGATCAAAGTTCTTGTACAATGAAGAGAGAAATTTATTTACTGCATTGAAGAGAGAGATTTATTTAATACAAAGGACTAGATCTAATGAAGACTTAAAAATTCACTACAAGCAGTACTGCAAAATTCTTCAAAAAGTTATCAAACAGGAAAAATTCATGCACTGGGCACAAAAAAGTCAAAATTCCAATTACAAGGAAAGGGCAATTTGGTGTATGGATAGGCACAAAATGAATAAACTCAAGAAGCAAATGATATTTAACTCCTAGATGACAGTAGCAGGGTGGCAAGTGATATGAAATAGGATGATTTTCTATAATCTCAATGAATTCTTCCTAACAGTAGCTGAAAACATGGGGACAAATAATGGTCCATTGAAAGCAGATCCAATAAGCTTATTAAGACAGGCAATAAATACTCCACCACTATATATCAGTTTTGCCAACTCATCTGTTAAGAGAGATTCTAAAAATTATTAGGTGACTAAAAAGTAGTAACTTACTGCTTATGATAGTATCTCTGCCAAAGTTCTAAAATCTTTTGTCAATTTGGTAGCACCATTCTTGGGATACCTTTGTAACCATACAACGAATCAAAGTGAATTTTTGGAGAGATTGGTGTATGGCACAGTAGTCCCAATATACCAAAGTTGAGATAAGCACTCAATCTCTAATTACAGCTCAAATTCTCTCCTTCTTGTGTTCTCAAAAATTTTCGAGAAAATCACTTACAACAGAGTACTGAACCATCTGTCTGAGAATAACCTCTTGACAACAACTCAGTTTAGTTTCTGTAAAGGCTTTTCCACTCCGGATGCAACATATAACCTCATGAACTCAATCCAAATAATAATAAATGACAGAAATTACCATCTTGGAACTTTCAATGATCTTGCCAAAGCCTTTATTTATGTAGACAATAAAGTTCTACTAAGAAAATTAAAATGGTACAGTGTTAAAAGCTTTCATCTTGTGTGGATGTGGTATTACCTTAACAACAACAAAACGTAAGAATGCAATAACAAATAATGCCACAAGAATGAAACTAAATTTGGAGTCAGGATGCATTAAACATTTTATTACCACAGGTTTGGTGCTTGGCCCAATGATGCAACATTTCTAAAGGTTCTGTTTCATGATGGGATTTAGACAGTATGATAAGTGTCTTGAAAGGAGGATATAAGATGAATATCAACAAAAGCAAATTAAATCGGGTGATGCTGAGGGAATTAGATTAGGAAATGAGACACTTAAAGTAGTAAAGGAGTTTTGCTATTTAGGGAGTAAAATAACTGATGATGGTCGAAGTAGAGAGGATATAAAATGTAGACTGGCAATGGCAAGGAAATCGTTTCTGAAGAAGAGAAATTTGTTAACATCGAGTATAGATTTAAGTGTCAGGAAGTCGTTTCTGAAAGTGTTTGCATGGAGTGTAGCCATGTATGGAAGTGAAACATGGACGATATCTAGTTTGGACAAGAAGAGAATAGAAGCTTTCGAAATGTGGTGCTACAGAAGAATGCTGAAGATAAGGTGGGTAGATCACGTAACTAATGAGGAGGTACTGAATAGGATTGGGGAGAAGAGAAGATTGTGGCACAACTTGACTAGAAGAAGGGATCAGTTGGTGGGGCATGTTTTGGGGCATCAAGGGATCACAAATTTAGCATTGGGGGCAGTGTGGAGGGTAAAAATTGTAGAGGGAGACCAAGAGATGAATACACTAAGCAGATTCAGAAGGATGTAGGTTGCAGTAGGTACTGGGAGATGAAGAAGCTTGCACAGTATAGAGTAGCATGGAGAGCTGCATCAAACCAGTCTCAGGACTGAAGATCACAACAACAACAACAACAACGATAAGTGAATAGTTAATAGAATGAGTATACATGATTATTTAGTATCCTAAACTATCTGATTACCATTGCAATAAGACTACAAATCCTTGTTGCCACTGTGAGTAAAGAAAGTAAAAGTGAAATAAGATTTGCATTTTAGAGAGTACCAACAGCTGTTTCCTGTCAGTAAGTCTTCAGTACACTTACACTAAAAGGAAGTAAAAGTAAACAGTAAACAAAATATGAATGGTGTAACAAAAAAATCAGCAGCATTCTTCCACTGATGTGTCTAAGATTGGAAGCTTTAGATACTCACTTTTTTTATTTTAAGTTACTTTGTATGTATGTACAGTGTCATTAGTGCAATACATCATGGAGTGATTTATATGGAGAGGTCAGAATGACATGTGGTTCCTGAAGAAGGGCAGTAGGCTTTTTAGTAATAGCAGGGGCAACAATTTCAATGATCTGGCCTTGTAACATAAGCCAACATGACCTTGCTGTGCTGGTACTGCAAAAGGAATAAAGAAAGGGGAAATTACAGCCATCATTATTATTATTTTAATGAATCCATTTGGATCACAGGCCTAGGACTACTCAAGAGGATGCTGTCGTCAGGAAAATCAAAACTGTGTTTAAAAGTGACACTCTACAGGTCATAACATGGAATGTCAGATCTTTTAATTGCGCAGGTAAGTTAGATAATTTAAAAAGTGAAATAGATAGGTTGAAGTTAGATATAGTGGGAATTAGTAAATGTGATAGCAGGAGGAACAGGATTTTGGGTCAGGTCAGTGTAGAGTTATGAACACAAAATTAGAACATGTGTATTGTAGGAAGAGAATTGTGGGTAAGTTACTATGGACAGCATAATGAATGCATTATCATAGCCAAAACACACCTTTACTCTTTGGATCATTACTCTGCATGACATTAATGAGAAACTGCTTTGACTCAACTGGTATACCATGATTCTCACTTACATCATAACATACATCACCTACCTTATCTGTATTCACAAACTAATCTGAAACTTCATAATTCTTAAACTTCACAAACACCTGATACTGATCATCCTCATATTCTTCCAAAATTACTTCATCAATAACATCATGAACTACACAAGTCTCATCACTATCAAAGTCACATACCTCACCTACATTCATTTGCAATAAGCTACGAGTCTCAGACTTACCAACCGCAGTAATTTCACAGTTCTCATTCACATCTACATCAAAAATACCACGTAATTCAGATCCAATTAAGTCATCACCTGTTTTGCATACATCAATAACACTGCTGTCTGACCAAGAGAAGAAATAATTAGTACACACTACATCAAAATTCTCATTACTCTCACATTCTGGTTTGTGGCTAGTATCTACATCACTATAATTAAACGCAGTATTCCAAAACTTTTGATCAAAACATAAATGAGAAATCTGATATTCCTTTTGTTCAACTTCAGATACCTGTGCCACATTATTAATACTGTTATTATTGTCTAATTGTAGATATAAATTGGGCATCCTGTTGTAGTGTTTCTTTCCCCCAAAACTGTGACCTTCATTGAGGTGGAGTGCCATTTTTTGAATAGTTATATCTATGATTATTTCTTCTATTAAATTGACCATTATTCCTCTTGTGGCGATGTTCAAAATTTTTGTCTATATTACCATTTTGATCCTGATAGAAGTTACCACTATCTCTATTTCTGTAGTTATTGTGATTATGGTTTCTATCATTTCAATTATCATCTGCCATTGTTCAAGGCAATCGTCAGGTCCATGTATTAAATCCCACTGAAACCTTTCTGGTAATCTTTTTAGTGCATCAGTCAATATAATTTTGTCAAATGGTTTGTCAAGAGGTGTTAATTTCTTAAGTTAATTCTTACAAAACTCTTTCAGAGTACTATAATGTGCACCATTCAGAAATTCACTTTTAATTTTCCCCTGTTCAGCTTGCAACCAAAATTTATTTAAAAAACTTTTTTTAAATCTTTGGTATGTCTCCCACTGACTTAAATTTAGATTCACCCAAGATGGAGCTTTGCCTTCAAGACATCTTTTAACAAATTTAATTTTTTGATTGTCACTCATGTATGACACAAAACTTTCTCTTCAGTGGTGCAGAAAATCTACTGGATGTAAATTGTCTGATGGAAAACTTTCGATTGGAATGTTGAACCATGCAGTTCCATTTTTTGAATAAAGATTTTTGTAAATTCAGTTTTCCTGAACTTCTGAAATTTTTTGATCTAAAACATTTACATTAGTTAGCATACCGTTTTCAACATTTAAATTTTTTTTATCTAAACTACTAAAGTTCTGTTGAATTTCTTTCCTCTATGGCCTTCTGTTGAACTCTGATATTAACATTCCTCTACTGATTTGCAGATTGGGCAACTAACTCATTTTCCAAGATAATAAATTTATTTTCTAAGACATCGATTTTTTCATTCACACTTTTTAATCCATCTGACAACCCATTATTTAGCTCCGATATCTGATTACTAAGTTGGTCTATTTAGTGTTGTACCCTGTCCATTTTACCATTGTTTCCAGTTTTCAGGTCATTTAATTGTCCTTGTAGCGAGGTAAATTTTTCAGTTAACTCATCATTAACTGCACTAAATTTGTTATTATTATCCATTTTCATTTCCTCTAATTTTGCTAAAACCAACTGCAAAATATCGGTTTTCACTGTTTCTTTGCTGACTACACTTTCACTTGGTTAAAACATGTCTAGTCTGGGTCCTACAGCTTCACTTCACCGCCGCTACCCTCATATCTATTAATTTTCCTATCAATCACACGAGGGGGAGGGGGAAAAAAAATCACAAGTAGTTTGTGCTTGTCTTTTTTTCTTATTGATGTCCCTCGTCATAGTTGTAAACTCCTCTTTCAATTCATCCAGTCCGTCACTGTTGATAGTATCTCATCATTGTTGATACAACTTTGTTGGGCGGCTCTCAGGTTTTCTTTTGTCGAGTGACTGGAGTTTCCGTATGTATATAAAAACTGGAAATGATACAGATCACTGCCCTTTCTTCTTCTGCAACAGACAAGACTTCATTATCAGTCAACTGATCACAGCTGACACCCAAACTTGTAATCTTACCCTCACACACATCAACATTAAATTTTCCTGTCTCTTCAAAAGTTTCAAAAGCTTTGAGAGGTGTAAGATACACAAAAGAAAAACTTTTTACTTATCTTCATTTTCTCATTGTTGATGGCTGCAGTTCTCGTGTCTATGGGTACTGAGGCTGAAATTCTGATTTTTGGGTTCGCATTGAACTGAATAATTGATAAAATTCTTTCTGTTGCTATGACTTTCTTTTTATTTTATCCCATTCTCCCATATCACACTGACTTCACAATCTCCATTTCAGGACACAAATTCACATTGTTGTTGACAAAATTAGAGATAAGTCTGCTTCCATCAGAGGCATGCCTACTACTACTTACATTTTGCGGTACTCACAATATTCCAAAGAGCTTTCAAAGCAAAAGGGTTCACAAACTTTCTTGACTAAAGAAGAATTTTTACTAAGGCCCTTCGTAAATGAATCCAGAAATAAATTTAGTAATTAGCTTTAGATTGTGTAAATAACACTAGGAATTTAAAGTATGCCAGATATTTCATATTTTCAAATATTTCTAATAGAAGAATAATTCCAACCATACTCACCAATTACCTTTTATACATTTTAGCCTGAAATATAATACATCATATACAAAATCTTAAACAGCGGAGATAATGTTCACCTATACAAGTTACTTGGTATCAATTTTTTCTATAAAATAAAGATTATGTTAGAAAAGGGTGTCTCATTACAACATGTAACCAACACCCACCACAATAGTATATGTCAACAAGCTCAGAAGATGAAGAAGAGATTGAAGAATGTATGATGATATAAAGGACATTATTCAGATAGTTAAGGGAGAGGAAACTTTAATTGTGACTGGTGACTGGAACTCAACAGTAAGAAAAGGAAGAGAAGGAAAAATAGTAGGACAACAGGGGCTGGGGGAAAGCAATGAAAGAGAAACTTATCTGGTAGAATTTTGCACAAAGCACTATTTAATCATTGCTAAAATGTGGATTAAGAAACATGAAAGAAGGTTGTATACATAGAAGAGACATGGGGACACTGAAAGGTTTGAATTTATTGTATATCTTTAAGCCAGTGTTTGAAATCAGATCCAGGAGCAAATGTGGAATATGACCTTAATTTATTGATTATGAACTGCTGATTAAAACTGAAGAAATTACAAAAAGGTATGAATTGTAAGAGATGAGACCTAGATAAATTTAAAGAACCAGCAATTGTTGAGAGTTTCAGAGAGGGCATTAATCAATGTGGGCCTGAAACATGGAAATGAAAACAATGGAAAATGAGTGAGTAGCTTTGAGAGGCAAAGTAATAAAGGCAGCAGAAGATCACATAGGGAAAAACACACGGCCTAGTAGAAATCCTTGGATGTATAATTAAGTATGTGATATAGATTTTAACTGACTAAAGGAGAAAATATATATATAAAACAGTAAGCAAAGCAAATGAAAGGGAATTCAGATGTCTAAAACATGAGATTGACAGAAAATGTAAAATGGGTCAGCAGTAATGGGCAGTGAAAAATGCAAGGCCATGGGATCATGCATTACTAGGGGAAAATAGATATTGCCTATAGGAAAATTAAAGAGAAGCAGCTCTATGAATATCAAGAGCTCAGATGGCAAGCCAGTACTAAGCAAAGAAATGAAAGCTGAAACAATATACAGAGATTCTATAGAAAGGAAACAAACTTGAGGAAACACCACAGAAAAATAAGAGGAAGAAGGTGAAGGTAAGTTGGGAGATATGATACTGTGAGAAGAATTTGGCAGAACACTAAAAGACCTAAGTGGAAACAAGGCCCATGCAATAAATGATATTCCTTGTTGTCCACAGCTCGTTGTCTAGTGGCTAGTGTTGCTGTTTCTGGATCACAGGGTCCCGGGTTCAATCCCCAGCCAGGTTGGGAATTTTCTCTGCCCGGAGACTGGGTTTTTGTGCTGTCCTCATCATTTCATCATCATCATTCATGACAGTGGCTACATTGGAGTATGAAAAAATTGGACTGTGTAAAAATTGGGACTTTGTACATACGCCGATGTCCGCGCAGTTGAGGGCCCCACAAACCTAACATCATCATCATCCTTCATAATTGTTGAGATACTTGGAAGAGTAAGCCATGAAAAATTATTCCACATGATGAGCAAGATACTTGGAAGAGTAAGCCATGAAAAATTATTCCACATGATGAGCAAGATATGTGAGATACGTGAAATATTCTCATGATTAAGGAAGCATGTAATAATTCTAATGCCAAGGAAGGCAGGTGCTAACAAGTGTATTTACTACTGAATCAATATTTTAATAAGTTGTGGTTGCAAAATATTGACATGTATTATTTACTAAAGAATGTAAAAACTGGCAGAAGCTGATCTGGGGGAAGATCAGTTTTGGTTCTGCAGAATGTAGCAACATTCAAGGCAGTACTAACCCAGTGCATTATCTTAGAGGATAGATTGAAGAAGTGCAATAGCATGTTCGTAATATTTGTATATTTACAGAAAGCTTTTGACAGTGTTTACTCAACAAAGTTTTTGAAATTTTGAAGGTAGCAGAGATAAAATACAGGGAACAGAAAGTTATCAACAGCTTGTACAGGGGCCAGACTGCAGTTACAAGAGCTGAAGGACATGAAAGGGAAGCAGTAGTTGAGAAGAGAGTGAGACAGGGTTTGTAGCTTATCGATGATATTATTCTATCTTGACAATGTGCAAGTAGTAAAGGAAACAAAGGATAAAAATGAAATGGGAATTAAAGTTGAGGGAGAAGAAATAAAAACTTTACAATTTCTAGATGACATTGTAATTCTGTCAAAGATGGCAAAGGACTTGGAAGAACAGTTTAACAGAGCGTGTCTTGAAAGAAGACCGTGAGACACTACTAGTTGTAGAGCTTTAGTAATTGGACAGAAAAGTAACTGATGATGGGTGGAGTGAAGAGCACATAAAATGTAGTTTGACAACAGCAAAAAAAGCATTTCTGACTGGCAGTTTTGTAGGTAACTTACGTTACCCTTCTGGGCTCATTTTTGTTCAAGGAGTCTGTGTTATGTTATAGTTCAAAAGGGGAGCTAACTCAGCTGCAAATTATGCATAGAATCTGACATAGTTTCCATTGTTCCTTCATCCTTGTATGATTTTAGCTGTTTCTCAACACAATCAACTTTAAAAACAATATCACTCATCTTTGCAGTTATATGAAAAGTAAAGTGGATTACTATTGCTATATCTTCTTTCGTAAAGAAACATTTGTAAACAGAATTCAGCATTTCTGCTTTGCTTCCCTGAATTTCAGTTACTGTGTCACCCTTGAGTGTCTGGAGTCTTGATTTTGGTGCCACTGACAGCCTTTACATACAACCAGTAATTCTTTGGATTCTAACACAGATTTTTCAAATAGAATCTGCTATGGTGGTCATTGAAGGCTTTACATCTTGGCCTCTTAACAGCAAAATGTATTTCATTCAGAATCTACATCTATCTCAATATTCCAGAATCCAGCTTAGGCACAGGGCGGAGAGTAGTGATACTTAAACATCGATAAATATCGATTAACCAATAGCGTCTGCACTATCACCACTATTGGTAGTCCAGTTTAACTATCAATAGTCGTATAATTTATTATGTAATTCTTCTTCAACTGACATGTGAAAAATTGTCAGATCCTATTACCTCCATAGCGTGTAGAGTGCAGAGGGAAAGTAGATTACATGGTGGTATTTAGTCAAAGTCAAATATTGTGGTGCCTCAGCCAGTATGTGCTGTTTATAAATGTATGTTGTTAATAGATTGGTCAGTGTGGGGGGAGGATGTGTGAGAGGGGATTTTCTTATCTGTCTTCCAGTCATGAAAAATCATGGTCGTGCACATTTTGTACTGATCAGATGCTTATGGTAAAAGTTACGCACGTAAATAATGTGCATTCATGAATGAGCCTTATACAGTCATCGTCAAATGCATGAGCTTGTAACAAGGAATACAAATGAAAATAACACTGTTTTAATACAATGTGGTTAGTAAAGGAAAAAATGTCATTTTAAAGATTTGTTAAGTGTTTGTGATTGTAGTGCATAATGCATTTTAAGATAAATATTATCATTATCATTATTAATTAAACACACTTGCTATTGTAATCTTCTGTTTCTGAGTCCACATTGCACTTTTAAATGTTTTCAGTTGTAAATGTTAATGTATAAAGTGATTCAGAAACACAAAACAATGATGCAATGCTAGTGCCACTGCTTGAATTCTACTTTTGTAGAAGCACAAATATCATTCATACATTGGTTACCTGTTTTGTGTTCAGTTAGTGGAGTTTGTTTCTTCAAGGATGCACCAGTTCCTGCAAAATTGAATATAGTAAAAGCAAACTTATCGAGTGTCATATTTTTTATTTTTATGATAGCTGGACATAATCATTAAATTGTACAGTTGTATCTACATGCTCTCTGCTTTCACAGTACTGCAATGCATATTCACAAGTCATTCAGGTGAAATGTGAATGTTTTGGTGGATGTGAGACAAAACTATCATCTTGCCAAGACTTCATTCATGGCTGTGTGCGCCGCCATCTTGGCGGGTGACCTTGAACGAGTTTCTCTCGCCTGCCGCTAGAGCTCGGCGGATCGCCCTCTAGTTTTAACTAAGGGCAATCCGCTGGAAAAATAGTTTCCGGTGCCACCATTGCGGTTTTTAAGCGCGCTACTTCCTGCTGCGCCCACCTTATCAGTGACGTACATCCACCATGCAGGCAGCAGCATGCTCATTTGACTCGAGGCCGCCGCACGCAGCACACAGCCATGCCGTGCAGGAGGAGGAGATATACAAGAAGATCAAGAATGCCTGTTCACAAGACAGTGGACACTTTTTCGATGACTCCAAATAATGTATCACAAGAAGAGGTACTGACGGGCCCAATAACTTTTGTTGGTGCCAAAATTAGTTTTTCTTGTACAACTATGGAGGTAGTTACTGGAAACAGTTGGTTAACTATTGCTGTTGTACAAGGTAGTGATAAACCATTAGAAGGTTTGGAGGCCTACTATGACAGAGACATTATTTCTTATTGTACCTTTTCAATTGGTGTTAAGGGTGATAGGAATTATGGTACAGCTGTTGTACTTACAGATAAACCATTTTCATTGTATACTAGGAACAGGAGACGTGTTAATGCTAATGAGAGAGTTAATATTTGGGTTAAAATTGATCATTGACTGGTGACTGTCCAGGAATGTTTTTGTAAAAGCTCCTAATCCTGTAGATATTTCTTAAGCTCTTGCATATTAATGATGAAACCTCTTGTTTGAAACTTGTGAAGTGGATGAATTAGCTCACCAATATTTTTATTTTATTTTTTCAAGTTTACAGGATTCTGAGACCTGACTAATAATTTTTCGACCATTATGAGGAAGAATGCTGCCCCTAAAGCTTCTAGCTCTTTGGGGTTTTGTAGGAGGTGACCTCAATGTGCCAACAATGGTTTCTCCAGTATTTATTTCGTTTTTTAAATGCCACACAACCACCCATTATTTTTCATCATGCAACTTTCATTCCACAACTGTTGAATCGCTGTCATCAACAGCAGTGAGATAAAGATCACAGTCACCATAACTCCTTTTAGAGACCACTTAAAGAAAGCATGGTGCAAAACTAGAGAATCGTGGTGAGGGATCAACTAGTGAGCTAGGTCAAGTACAAGAGGTGCAACTAAAAAAAATCAAGAAGCTCTATAAAACATTATTTTAACAGAAGTCAATTGTACGATGCCATTTCAAGAGTAAAGAGAGAACTTGAGTCTCTTTATGTACAACTAATCACTATTTATATGCTGCCATACAGAACTTCTGACCAACAAGGTTTGAAAAATTTTGTTCATGCCTTAAATAACAGATATGAGTTGCCATGTAAAACCACACTTAAATTTTTGTTGATCACAAAATTATATGAGGAGATAAAAAATAAACTAGAAAAAGCCCTTAAAAATGTAATTTTTTGAGTGTTACAACTGACATGTGGACAAGAAACACACATGAAGGCATAGTGGCATCGACTTAGCACTTTATAATGACTGAAAAATTAGTTTTACCCATACTAAAAGTGACAAAAATTGCATGTCATCACAATTCAAAATCTATGGAACATGTGAGTAACAATAAAAAAAAGCTTCCTTCTTTAACTTGTCAATGCCATGCTGAGCTTCAGTTCATTCTTGTGATCAGTACATGTTGGTCAGCATACCTTGTAAAGTTGTTCTTAGAAGTTTCACCTCACTCATCCCCACCCCTTTTGTCGATTGAAAGCTAAAGACATCATGTTCTGTTTACAGACACTGCCATCCTTAACAAATCATTGAATAATTGCATTTCAACAGGCTAAATTTATTTTCTTATTCATTACTATAAATAAGTAACACATTTGAACATGGATGTCTCTGTAATGTGCTTTCTCAAAACAATTTTACTGCCACTCACCATTTGTAGAGGACCACCTGACATTTACACTTGAGAGGTGCATTTTAAGTTTGTATGATAACAGAGTAACAACTGAGAAATGAATATGAACTCCACCACCATCTGAACCAAAATTAATACAGCGGCACAAAATCAGCTGGTCATGGCATTACTTTTACTGTGTTGCTGTCTTCTGAGTATATAAAGAATGTGCTGTGGTGTGCAATTTATATGGAAGGGCTTTCATTGTGTTAGCAAATCAGAACAGAATTAAAACTTCTGGTGCTTACTAAATGGTGTCAGTATTAATGCATATCTTTTGCCAAAAAAGGCTAATCATAGCAAGTTGTGAATATACGAGGGGCGTTTGAAAAGTCTGTGCAAAGTCAGAGAGATGGCACCACCGGCACATATCAAGGTCATTTTTAGTTGGTAGCATCTTTGGAAAGAATGCACACCAAGTTTCAGCCATATTGGTCTATTTCTTTGTGTTTAGCATTCGTGTGAATCAAGGAAGTAGAGTGATTGTCAAAAAATGGACGAAAAAGAATTTCATGTGGTGACTAAACATTACTTTATGAAAGGCAAAACGCCTCAGGAGACTAAAGAGAAGCTTGATAAACATTACAGTTTATAAGTGGTTTTAAAATTTTTGGAGTGGGCATATGGGCACAAGTGATGCTGAAGCTTTTGGATGCCCTGTGGAGGTTACGACTCCAGAAATCATTGATAAAATCCATGATATGATGACAGAAGAGTTAAGGTGCATGAGATTTGCTAGTGCTGTGGGCATCTTGAATGAATGGGTACATAATATTTTGCATAAACATTTGGACATGAGAAAGCTATCCGCAAATGGGTTACGCGATTACTCAAGCTTTACCAAAAACGGAATCGTGTGAAGTGTTGCAAGGATGGTTTGCAGCTGTTCAGGAAGAATCCACAGGAGTTTAAGTGTCATTTCATCACTGTGGATGAAACATGGATACATGACTATACTCCCGAGAGCAAACAACAATCTAAACAATGGGTTACCAAGGGAGAATCTGCACCAAAAATGGCGAAGACCATTCCTTCGGCTGGAAAGGTTATGGTGACTGTCTTTCGGGATTTGCAAGGGACAATCCTCATCAACTATCTGGAAAAGGGTAAAAATATTACAGGTACATATTATTCATTGTTATTTGACCATTTGAAAACCAAGCTGCAAGAAAACGCTGGCAATTGGACCGCAAAAAAGTCCTTTTCTGACACGACAATCCGCCAGCACTCACCTCAGCAGTTGTGGCCACAAAATTATTGGAAATAGGATTCCAACTCGTTTCACATCCCCCCCCCCCTGTTCTCCAGACTTGGCTCCCTTGGACTACTGTTTGTTCCTTTAATTTGAAGAAATGGCTGCCAGGACAAAGATTTTATTCAAACAGGGAGGTGATTGCAGCAACTGATAGCTATTTTGCAGACTTGGACAATTGCTATTATTCGGAAGGGGTCAACAAATTAGAACAGCATTGGACAAATTGTATAGGTCTAATAGCAGAGTATGCCAAGAAATAAAAAAGGTTTACCCCAAACATGTAAGTAGTTTTTATTTTTGCATGGTCTTGTAGACCATATTAACTGAATTGGAATTTTTCAATGGTAATGGAAAACTCTCAGCTATTGTGTAATTTAAGCTGCTGTTTATGAACTTGCAGCATACTGCAGATGAAATGTAGGTCCACAACTTGACTTTTTATCAAGAAATAAAAAATAGATACTTCTCAATGTAACTTATGATGGAGCTACAATCATTTATTTCTATTTTAAGCCACTGTATTGCAATTACAGTAAAGCCTATGAAATGCTATCTATCATGTTCTGTCAAGTGTGAACTTTGAGTGGCCCAGTTATATATTATAGGAATACATCAGTATGATGGGTGAAGGTGCCATCAATGCTGTCTCTCCCCACACATTTCCATACTCTTCATCACTATGGTGCTCTTTATACCGCTTCCCTCGGTGCATGGCAAAACTCCCAAGAAAACATCTCAAGCTGCACACTTTATATTGACTGCACTAAGATCACAAGTGCTGCTGACCTCAGCTATGTGGCAGCTGTACCCTACAGCAGAGCAAGGTTCTATTATTTTGTATTCAGTGTCAACTCAACTGAGAAACACTGCTGGTCTCTTCAGTGCACTTTCGCTATACCTTTTTATCCTCTGTGCAGTTTATACCACATTTCTTGCAGTTCATCAGCAAGTGTGCATACATAAGGTGACAGCACTGCAGGGCAAACCGGTAAACGACTCCCCTCTTACATCGCTATTCCTCGTGATGACCTTCTCCCCCTTCTTCTTCTTCTCCATTTTCTTTTAATGTTGAAGTTCAACTTGATAAACTACATCATACATCATCACATATTGCAACACTATTTTCTGATGTCACTATGTTATCTGCAGGAGGCAATACATGCATTCCAGGATATTGAATTTCATGATATTTCAGTAAAAGTCCATAGACACTGAAGGCTACCCAATAGTATCATACTGCGTGAAAATGTCTGTGGATCACCATACTAATCATTGCATTATTTAATGAACATACAACCACTGATGTACTCTGAATTAAAGTCAACCCCCCCCCCTTCCTCCCCTCCCCCCCAAAAAAAAGGGTTTGTTGCCAGTACATCCATACCTCGACATGCAGGCGAACGTGAAATTCTTGCGTGTTTTTCAGTGTATCATATTGGATTAACAGTTGGTACATTGAAATGGTTAGATGAGGTCTTCCTATGAATCATAAATGATATTTGCTGTTATGAAATGTGGATATTTTGAACAAGAGCCTCTACATGAATTCAACTGTTGTGGCAAAGTCCTACTTCTTCTTTAATATAACTCTGCTTCTGTGATTACAGCAAACAATAATGACCATCCATTGTTTGGTTGTTCAATCATTATTTCAATTCAGCTGTTATCACTTCATCCCTGAGATTTTATATACTTAGCATTTAATGAAATGTATTTGCACTTGATTTAATCCATTGGCTATGAAACATAGGTTTAGATATTTGATACTGGATACTTATTTGTGAAATGATAATGTGCTTATGGGATTTACAGGTATGCAAAAGATGCTGATAACTACACAGAAACAGAACATGCAGATGATCACTTTCATATCAAAGACATTGTGAAACAAATTATGAACACTGAAAAGTTGAAAAAGCCAACAAAATTGTCTACATTTATTGTGACATCTGAAATTATTCTATACAGTAAGTCAGACTATATATGTCACATGAATGAATGAAATTAGGAGATCTTTACTATTACTGAAGTGTTTTATTATTTTCTTATTACAGTTGTTTTGTGTGTACTAGTATCACAACTTGTTATTCAGGCAAGATCATCTATTGGAGCAGCTGATCCACTAGCAATAACTGGTTTAGTAATCCTGTTATTGTGTATGATATGCATAATGGTTTCCATTGGAATTCAGCCTACTTCACAGGCTACAGTAACCTACAAGGTAAAAATAAGTTCATTAGATGCAAAATATTCAGACTAGACATACATGTACAAATCACATCCATAGGTTTCAGCACAAAATGAAGATTAAGGCTTTGAAAAATAGCTACCAATGCAGTAGTAAAATGTTGCAATACTATAACTCTACATGTTGAGATGCAAGGAAGCACAATTCTGGCTATTATTTATCTTCAGGAGGTGAACTTCCGAGTACCACCAATAGAAAAATGTAGAAAAAACTTTTCTCAGCTTACAGAACAGATGAGTCTCTGTAAATATGGTATCTCAGTGAGCTTCTCCTTCTTTCCAACTTTATCTATCATATTTATCATTCCTCCCTAAGATAGGAACACAACTTCTGAAAGCCTGGAAAAGTATTTTCTACTTTCAAGTGTTTCTATTAGCAGGACTTGGAACTTTTGACTCATATACTGGTAAGTAACAGCCAGCTATTTTGTTTCCTTGAAGTGTGCCAATTGTTTTTTTTTCTTTTTGGTGCAATTAACTCTCTGTGTTGCATTATCTTTTACTGCCAATCATGGGATTATATGACAGTATTCAAGGTGAAGCTCAAACCCGTACTGTGTTGCATATTGATGTACTCACAAGCAGTCGGTGGCACGATAGCTGTAGTGCAAGAGATAGTATTACATTTGTGTATTTGCATGTATCTGTAACTCGTGCATCAACAAGCTGCGGGTGAGTGGTTGCCCTCTCTCAGTTTTGTTTATTAAAGCGTCATACATACAGACGATGTTTGAAGTGACTTTCTCATTTCTCTGACACATGCACAGTTTACTCTTCCTACTTACTGTCATTCACCTTTTCATTTCATATAGTGAATGAACCATTTAAAAATGACTGACTCTGGGGTTTTAGCTACAATTTTAGTACTTAAGTTTGCCTGCTCCATTAGGTTTTGTTTTAAGAGATGATGAATAGTTGTTTCTGTTTAAAATCTAATCAAAAACCATGCTGCATGGTGATCTGTTATTCCTTAAGAAAAAAGTAGACCTACAATCTTTTATTTGCTATTTGGATAATAAAAATTTTTGGTTCCAGGTTCCATTTGTACCCTTATTTCCAGCTATTGGTATCCTCATTAATATATTTTTGATGATGATGCTGGATGGAGTGACATGGATAAAATGTGGAGCATGGACCCTTAAAGGTGAGCTATAGAAAAGAGTAGAATCAAATAGCTGTATCATAGACACAGCTTATGTTTACACATTTTTTATTTAAGAATAGACATACAAAACACACTGAATAAACAAACATTTCCCAGATCTCCTATACCCCTTCAATGTTCCAAACTCTTATGGCACCTATAAAACGAATTTTTCAAATTAAACATGTTTTGTTGCTGTCATGACTTTTCCAATCAGTAGTATGAGTTTGAAAATATATGAACTTCAAAATCTTAAATATGGCAAGACATTATATGAGCAGCAAACAAATGATTCACTGCAAATAGTTTTACTTTTAGTTTTTGCAGTAGGTTATCTAATGTAATCCAGATATGCTAGTTTATAAGACCTAAAAATTAATGCTTATGGACAAATGTTATCATCAAGAAACCAAAACAACATACAAGAGCTGTCTCTTCAAGAATACATCAGCAACACCATGGTGTATTAATAAACAAGACACAGATAAAACCAAAGGGATGAAAGTGAGTGAGTCCCCAGAAAACAGCTCTAAAGGAAAAAATTTCACATTCGGTTAATTGGAAAGCTGATTCTATGATTAAGTCTACAGAGTCTTAGCAAATAGTACACCTACTTATAACAATGGAAATAAATTTGAAGACAATATTATAGAAATGGCAGGGCAAGTAAACGAAGATGAGATGGGAGGTGTGCTGCAAGAAGGATTTGAGAGAGCACTCAAAGACCAAAGCCGAAATAAGGAACCTGAAGTAGATTACACTTCCTCAGACTGTTTTAACTATTACAACAGGAGTGCAAGATTACTGAGACAGGCATAATACCCTCAGACCTATAGAAGAATATAGTAATTCCAACAGAAAAGGCAGGTGCTATCAGGTGTGAATATTACCAGTCTTGTCAGTTCAATAAGTTGTGGTTACAAAATAGTAACACAAATTATTTACAGAATTGAAAAACTGGTAGAGTTTTGGTTTCAAAGAAATGTTGATTTATCGATGCCTATAAAGCTTTTGATGACCATAAAACATTAAATACACAGTAAACAATTATTTCATAAGAATACAGCACTTGAAACAAACAAACAAAAAGTTTAATATTTACAACAATAACGTACACTTCACTTTAAGCTGGTAATAAGTGAAAATAGGTGTCAAACTTCTGCACAAGTGTGGTGCTGATACAATGGTGATTATTAGATACAGAAATGACAAAACACATTGTGGCTATGTTAATATATTAAAATACATTCACAGATTATGCTACATATACATACATGTGTATTATTTCATTATTTGCTCTATGTATCTTACAGTGCAACAGATGTACAAAATATCCGCAACACTTAGAGCAAGATTGACAAAATAAAAATCATGTGAGGTACTGGCATGGTTAACATTCTGGAGTGCAGAAGAACTGAGTTGTTAATAGGCACATGGAAAAGAAGGAAAATTTGCTAGCGTTCAGAGTTATCCTCTAATAAACTGAAGTAAAACACACACACACTGATGCATCTACTTGGTGCTGGCTGAACTAACAGTTTCAATGCTACTTTTCGGCAGATGGATTGATTGTGGTGTGGGTAGTGTCAGTCAGGGCAGGTAGTGGGAGAGGTCGGCTGAGGGACTAGGAGGGAGGCAGCCCATTTGTTTGCCAGGAATGCAGGAGGGAGGGGTGACAGGAATGTGGGCTGACACAACTGCAGCAACCAGTGGGAAGAGGCACTCTCTGGAGGAGAAACGAGGATCTGAATTAGAAGGGGGGAGGGGTAACGATTGGGTGGTGGGTGCAGTGGCAGTGGGTTACCTGAAATTGAGGCCAGGACGATTACAGGAGCAGAGGATGGGTTGTAAGGATACTCCCATCTGCATAGTCAAGAGAAGCTGGTGGTGGGGTGAAGCATCCATATGGCTTGGGTTGTGAAGCAGGCATTGAAATTTAGTATGTTGTCCAATTAGGTGGTCGATCTTGTGACAACAGTTTGGTAGTGGCCATTCATCCTGGTGGACAGGTATATTATCCCTGAGGCAAGGGGTTGGGATTGTGATTGGCGTAGGGATGAACTAGGATGTTGTGAAGGTTGACTGGACAGTGGTATACCATTTTAGCAGGACTGGAAGAATTTTGGGTAGGATGTCATTTCAGGGCAGGGTGATAGATAATCAAGGCCCTCACAAAGGATATGGTACAGTTGTGATAACCCATCGTGATATTGAGTGATGATGGAGGTGCTCCTCTGTAGCTGATTCTTGGGGATGGTGGGAGGATATGGTACAGGAAATATATCTGTGGACTAGGTTTGAGGGCACTGCCTGTCAGTGAACGCCTTTGTGAGGCCTTTAGCATACTGGGCAAGGAAGTTCTCATCACTACAGATACAAAATACGCAGGTGGCTAGGGTGTATGGGATGGACAACATTTCTGCAATGGTGAGAAATCCATCTCAAAGGCTTCATTGACAGGCAATACCCCCCAAACATAGTCCATAACAGATTTCCCCTGACATACCCTCCCACCATACCCGAGAATCAACTACAGAGGAGTGGCCCTCTTATCACCTAATATCACCCTGGATTATCATAACTAAACAATACCTTTCACCAGGGCTTTGATTATCTCTCATCCTGGTCTTCCGGCCAGGGTGGCCGAGCAGTTCTAGGCACTACAGTCTGGAACTGTGCGACCGCTATGGTCGCAGGTTTGAATCTTGCCTCAGGCATGGATGTGTGTGATGTCCTTAGGTTAGTTAGGTTTAAGTAGTTCTAAGTTCTAGGAGACTGATGACCACAGAAGTTAAGTCCCATAGTGCTCAGGGCCATTTGAACCATCCTGGTCTGAAATGAGGAACATCCTACACAAGATTCTTCCCATCCGTCCTAAAGTGGTGTTCCGTCACCCACCCAACCTACACAACATCCTAGAGCATCCCTATGCTATTTCCATTCTCAACCCCTTAACACAGGGATCATATCCCTGTGGCAGACCAAGGTGCAAGGTGTGCCCAATCCATCCATACAATACCTCCTATTCCAGTCTTGTCTCAGGTTTATCCTACCCCATCAGAGGTAAGATCACCTGTCAAGGAGCCATGTCATATGCCAACTCTGTTGCTAACATTGCACAGCTTTGTGTGTTGATATGACTACCAACCAGCTGTCCACCGGGATGAATGGCTGCCACCACCACACTATTGTCAAGAACAAAGTTGACTACATGGTGGCACAACATGATGCTGAGCACAACACACTCAGTTTCAATGGCTGCATCACAAACTGAACTATCTGTCTCTTCTCTCCACCACCAACTTCTCTGAAATACACACATGGGAGTTATCCTTACAACACATCCTCCTCTCCTCAATTTCAGATAATTCACTGTCCCCGCACCCTGTACCTGACAGTTTCCCCTTCCTTCATTCTGTCACCCTCCTCCCAGTCCATGTGCTCATGTCCCCTTCAGCATGTGTAGCTTTCCACAGCCACTACAGGTATGCCATCCAATATACCTACACTCTTCCTCCTGCATTTCTAACCAGCAAATGGGCCACCACCTTCTATACTGCTAGCCACCCATCCCAAGTCCTTCTCCCTGCTTCCCACTCCCCTCTCCTTCCACCCACCCCATCCAGCACCACCCCCAACAAACCAGTCCAGCTTATAGACAATAGAATTGATGCTGTTCACTGTTAGTGCTGCCAGGAACACATAGGGGAATACGTGTGTGTGGGTGAGGAGGGTTACTTTAATCTAGCTCATCAAAGGATAACTCCAAAAGCTAACAAGTTTTCCTTCTTTTGTGTGTGCACCTATCGACAACTTAACACTTCTGTTTTTCAGTGAGTGGTTTCTTTTAATCAAAAAGTATATAAAAGAAATTATATACTCTGTTGACCACTTTGTACATGATTTATTTTAGGACATAAGTTTCTTAGGATTTAAATCATGTGGAAGAGAGGATGAAGTCGTATGGTTGATGTAACTTTGCCTTCAGGTACTTGTCAAAATAATAAAAAGCATGTTGCGTTATCAGTTACTGTCCTCTCATCCTTAAGGTATTGCTTTTATTTCTAACTGATAGTGGCAGGGGGTAGTTCACCTTTGGTCTAGGGTAGCACCATTGACTATTAATAAAAATGTCCTGGGTCCCAGGTTTGAACCTCGCTATTGCCTAAGTTATGAATAATAATTATCACCACTGGCAGCCAAAGACTTCCAGCATAAGACAACATCTTCATTCTGCCAGCAACTATGTGAAAATGGTAGGATGAGTGGAGAGAAATTCAGGGTGGGAAACTGCCCCAAAAAGGCAGGAGAATCAGTAACGATCAATGGCATGAGGATGCAGAAGGCAATGGAAACCATTGCATTAATGACACATAATGCTTCAACAGGTCATGTGACCTGTAATTCAAATAGCGTCATGATGTTCCATAAAATTTTGGACATGCAGTCACATAAATTCAGTTTCTTTTTCTAATATTTTGGCTGAATACCATCCAGCCATCTTCAGAGTGAGCCGAGGTGACTAACGCTCCAGCACTTGTTCCATCCTTTTAAACTTGAGGACAAAACCACAGCGTATGTGGCCAAAGATACACAAGGTGCCAGAGATGTTGATAGGTGGCAAAGAGGTGTAACATATGCATGGAAATTAAATCTGTGGCTGCATGCGATGTCTTTGTGATTTAATTACAGAAACTGCCAGATTGTATGAATTGTCCAAGCTGAAGCCACTATCTCTATTAATTAAATTCGTTGCCAACTGAATTTCAATTGCTTCTTTCACTACTGAGTCCCAGAAAGATGAAGTTGAGGATAAAATGTCGACATTATCATACACCATAGAGCGCCCAGTGTCAAGACAGTGCTCTGCCACTGCAGATTTATTAGGTTGTAAGAGACAGGTGTACCTGCAGTGCTCTGTGCATCTCTCCTGGACTGTATGTGTCATCTGTCCAATAAACGAATGGCCGCACTCACAAAGGATCTTATAAACCCCAGGCTTCCGAAGTACCAGATCATCTTTAACAGAACCCAGGAGTGCTGGAGTCTTTGGTGTAGTGCGAAAAATCACTTTCACTTTGTGTTTCCTGAGGATCCATCCTATTTTTGACAAAAGGCTTCCCACGTATGGCAGGAAAACCATGGATTTAAAACTTTGTGTGTCTTCTTCCAATTTTCTTGTGCCCACTGTTGATTACATTTGTAGTGCCTTATGTATCTGCTGTGGAGAGTACCTGTTGGCTTCAAAAACTCTTATCAGGTGTAGAAGCTCGTTCTCCAGACTGCTGTCATCAGCAATGATGTGTGCTCTTTGTACTAGAGTTCTGAGTACTCTCATCGTCTGCGAGGGATGGTGGCAGGTATTTGCACATAAATATAAATCCGTATGGGTCGGTTTTCAATACACTGGTCCCAAATTGCCACCATCTTTGTGCCATACCAGCACATCCAAAAATGGAAGGCATCCATCTTTTTCAATTTCCATTGTGAACTGAATTTGTCTGTGGACAGAATTAGAGATGATTTAAAAATTGTTTTAGCTTGTCTTCACCATGGGGCCACACTACAAATGTGTCATCAACATACCTCCAAAACACTGTGGGTTTCAAGCTAGCAGATTACAGTGCTTTCTTCTCAAAGTCCTCCATAAAAAGTTGGCCACCATGAGTGACAAAGGACTACCCATGGTGACACTCTCAGTCTGTTCATAAAATTCGCTATTGAATAAAAAATATGTTGAGGTCAAAACATGTTCAAATAAAGCTGAAACCTTTTTATTGAAAGTCTTTCCAATGAGAGACAATGACTACAAAAGAGAAACCTTTGTGAACAATGACACTACACTGAAACTGACCAACATATCAGAATTTTTCAGTTTGAGTGATATCAGTTTGTCAGTAAAGTCCACAGAGTTACATATGTGATGAGTGCATCTTCCCACCAGAGGCCTTAATAAGGACGCTAAATGTTTGGCAGAATCATAAGCTGGAGAACCGATGTTACTCACTATCAGACATAGAGGAACACAATTCTTGTGGATCTTTCGAAGTCCACAAAGCCTTGGAGGAATGGCACCACTGGGTTTAAATCTTTGCACAACTTCTGGTGGAAGGGGGAAGGCATTCACAAGTGAAGCAGTCTTTCTTACCACTTGGTTGGTGAGGTCTCTACTGATCTTCCAGAATGTGCTGTCACTCAGTAAACTGTTCATTTTTTCATGATAGTTGTCACGAGACATTAAGACAATGGCACTACCTTCATCAGCTAGAAGAACCACCATCTCAGAATCCTGGCAAAACTTACGTAGTGCAGCCCTCTCTGCCACTGATATGTTACTCCTTTTTGGGTGAGCCTTCATAACTGCTCAGCAAGTTTCGTATCTTACCTCTTCTGCTGATTCCACAGAAAGAGGACGAACAGCTTCTTCAATGGCACTCATGAAAGCCAGTATTGTTAAAACCTTTGGTGTGGGTGCAAATTTAAGTCCTTCACTTAAAACCATCATCATAGCATTGTCCAAATCATTATCCATCAAATTAATAATGGAGCATCGAATAACAGTTTCTTGCTGTGAATACATCTCAAGCCGGCTAAACTTTGCCACCTGTCTCGATGCGGCTACTGTATTGACACTGAGCACTGTATGGTGTATGATAATGTCGAAATTTTATCCTTGATTTCATCTTTTTGGGACTCAGTAGTGAAAGAAGCAATTGAAATTTGATTGGTGATTAATTTAATTAATAGGGATAACGGCTTCAGGTCCCTTGAGATGGTTTACAATTGCTGGTCTAGTTCACTGACTCTGTCTAATGCCCTTGAGGTGACATTAAATCCAATCTTCCTTCTTTCCTGTTCACTGACACTGCTGAGCTTTAACTTTACACCGAAGTCTGCAGAATGGGCACACGCGCCTTGGCGCGCGTGTGTGTTCGCGCGCGCGTGTGTTCAAGCGCGTGCGCGTGTGCGTGCGCGTGCACATGCGCGTGCGTGTGTGCGTGGGCGTGTGTGTGTGTGTGTGTGTGTGTGTGTGTGTGTGTGTGTGTAAGTAAATTACTTTTTTCATTTGTTCAAGTTGCACATCTTGCTCTTTCTTTTTAGGATTAGTTATCTACATTGTGTTTGGCTTTTGCTGCCATTATAAAAAATGGAAGAGTACTTCAAACACTTCACCAAGAACGAGTCGGAATAGTGTGGTGGTACAGAAGACATCAAGTAGATGGTGACTGCCGTCACCATTATGACTGGATAAGAGACATTTCAAACATAGCATTATAATGTCAAACATGCACTGACCACATACTCTCAGTATTTATTTATTAGCGTATGTTTTTTTTCTTTTCATATTAAGCTAATGTATTTATTTTCTTCTTGTATCATTGTAATTCAAATATGCCATAATGACCATCTATGTGCTCTAAGGCAATTAAATTGTGTTATATATGCAAATAAATGCTTTTCTTTTCGATGAACGTAGCATCCTAGGAAGAATAACTTATGATAAAATTTGTCTACATTATCATCAAAAACAAAAAAGTGAACTAAAGAGTTGACAGGGGTGAAAAATGACAATACAGAATAACGAAGTCAACTGCCACAGAGGGACCACTTACAGCACACAGAGAAAACAAAAATGCCAATCTTAGAAGTCAGCTATGGTTGTCGTATTGCAAGTAAGCTGAGATCATAACAAGCACAAACACTCTGATACACTGGCCACACAGGTGTGAGAGAGTAATAGTTGTATGAATGAATGAGAGTTCTGCTTCTGAAGAAGGACTTCGTCGGAAAACTTAATATATTTCTAATGTTTCTTTTCATCATGCCTGTCTGCATGTCAGTACCTCCTCTATGTGGTGAGTAGCTATCAATGGTTTCCTTGCTGTTGTTAGGTTTTGAGAATCTTTTTACCTGGATCACTAAGTTACAAAATATGAGAAGTTCCACTGAAGTGAAAGTAGTAAAAAATTATAGTGCTTTTACACTTCTTTGCAGCTCAGACAATTTAGTAAAATGAAACACAAACGTTTTATCACTGTTCAAAATGCCATTCTACAACACATTTTTCTTAGGGAAAATAATGTATCTTACTGTCATATGTCGCTTTATAGTGACTGATTTTTCTTAGATTTTTAGTTTTCATTTTGTGTTCATGCCCGAGTTGAAAACCACCCTGAACATGTCAGTTTAAGTTAATTTTCTTTTAACTAAATGTGTAAAGACAAGCTGTGTTTAATATCTTTCATTAGCTGTAAATAACAAGGAGGTATTTCATCAGATCAAGGTCAAGCATACCTGGCTGTAAGTGTCCTGTGTGCGGTCTCCTTTACAGATGAACCACACTTTTTTAGAATTCTCCTAATACACTGAAGTTGACAATTCGCCTTTCCTAACACAATCCTCATATTCCTGTTCCATTTAATATCACTTTGCAATGTTACACCCAGACATTTAAACAATATGACTGTGTCAAACAGGACACTGTTAGTGCTGCATCCAAACATTATGCGTTTGTTTTTCCTACTCATCTTCATTAGCGTCCATTTTTCTACATTTAGAGTTAGCTGCCATTCATCACACCAACTAGAAATTTTGTCTAAGTCATCCTGTATTTTCGTACCATCACTCAACTTTGACACCTTACTGTACACCATAACATCATCAGCAAACAACCAAAGATTGATGCCCACCCTGCCTGCCAAATCATTTATGTATCTGAAGAATAATAGCAGTCCTATCACAGTTTCCTGGGGCACTCCTGACAATACCCTTATCTTTTTTTGTTTTGTTTAAGGGTTCAAAAATAACTGAAGTCATAAGCACCCATGTCACAACTTTAGAACACTAACACGAGAAAGAGGTTAAAAGTGACTATGCATTAAATCCAATTGATAGAAGGAAAAAGAACTAAGAACAAGGGCTTCCTCTTGGAGAAAGGTCCACAATATACACTGTAGAGGTCCAAACCAGAAATTAAATGTCCTTCACCATGATGCTACGATGGATAAAAAGTAAAATAAGGTTGACAGCCTGTGTGTTGCTCGCTAAAACGGCAAATACACTAGAACATAAGCGGTTAAAAAAATGGCATTCAGTCAGGAAATGGCAAAGTGTCAAAAGGTGATGAAAATGAGCACAAAGTGGTGGGGGTCATCACTTAACTAATGGTGACTGGTAAAAAGACAACACCCAATAAGCAACCTAGGTAAAACGATTTCCTTGTGGAGAGAGAGCCAAGAGGAGGCCGGCCAAGCCGCTGGTAAAGGTTTGATTCCCTGGAGCTTGTTCCATGAAGAGAAGACCGGTTGTGATGCCAAAGTCACAGCACCTGCCGACACATGGCAACAAAAGATCATCGGAACAAACAGAAGAGCTATTGGGCCGAGGTAGGACAACTGCAGCCTTGGCAGTAGTGTCAGCAGCCTCATTTCCCATCACACTGACATGACCAGGAACCCACATGAACATCGCAGCAGCTCCCTCAGCAGCAAGCAAGTGAAAGCTTTCTTGGACCCATTGTATAAGGGATGGACTGTGTACAGTGCACAGAAGCTGTAAAGGGCATTGACAGATTCATAGCAAATGACGATTAAAAAGTCAGTGTCGCTGGATGTACCGTATGGCCTGATAAAGGGCGAAGAGCTTGCTGTAAATATTGAGCATTGTTCTGGAAGCCAATACCAAAAATGGTCAGTGCCGATTATGAAGGCTATGAAGGCACACCTGACACCAGGATCAATCTTAGAGCCATCAGTGTACATGCAGGTACTATTGATCAGTTGTGTGCCAAGGTCAAGAAACTTACAGCAATAGATCAGATCCATACAGTTTCCTTAGGAAGTGAGTGAAGTCGTGGACACAGGATGCCACACAAAGCCAAGGTGGTGACAGGTTCGCACCTGTCGGGAACGTGGCAGGTACTGCACAGTTAAGCTACCAAAGCAGTAGCCAAAAGCAAACCAGGGAGGTAACAGAGATGAAAGCACACCCCATACAGGTGGTCAAGGGAATTGTATTGTATTGTGAATTGTAATAGGAGGCATAGGATGGGTGGCCGGGCTTGGCAGGCAAATGGCATGCGAATCCACGGAAAACATCATGCTGTTATGGCAGCAGTAGCTCAGCAGCATCTGCATAGATGATTATAATAATGTGTTTAAAGGGACTAAGCTACTGGCTCACCAGTCCCTCCTTATCATGAGTGAAACTCAAGAAAATGTAAAAAGTGAAAAAAAAATGGGGACTTGACTGCTCCAATTACACAAGCAAGTCACAGAGTATAAAAGGGCATGGCAGCAATTGTATCACGATAGGTAAAAGAAAACAGAGATAACCCAGGTAGTATCTTGCACAAGAGGGTCAAAGGCAGAATGAAGTGAGGGGGGGGGGGGGGGGGGGGGACGGAGAAAGTAACCCTCGGTCGCATTGGACGTACCCACCACAGATGAGCGCAGTATTGTTGCTGTTGCAGCACAAGTAATAGTATCAATCGTATCCTGTACCAGTATGTTGATATCCATCACATCACTGGCTGCAAAAGTAGCTGTAGAGGTATAGAGGAGAAAGCCTCCCAATCAGCTTTCTGAAGAGACCAACATGGAGTGTGTTCCAGATGTCTGAGTGGGGGGGGGAGGGGGGGGAGAGAGGGAGAGAGAGAGAGAGAGAGAGAGAGAGAGAGAGAGAGAGAGAGAGAGAGAGAGAGAGAGAGAGAGGGGAGGGGGGGGGGGGGTAGGAAAATGGTCACAAAGATTGCCATGGATGCATCACTGAATCAGGGGTAAGATGCTAGGTCTGCAAACTGTGAGATTAATAGCTGTAAGTGTTCCATGGGCCACACTGAAATGGGTTGCAGCTCCATTGTTGAGTAGCAAACGTCCAATTCTGAAAGAAGGTGATCTTGTACTCGGCCTGTGTGAGACATAGTGTTGCCATCCCACAGATGATTATAGGCATTCAAGTCCCCAAGTAAGCGGAAGGGGGGAGATAGCTGTTCTATTAACTCCAACAGCTCGTGACAATGGAAAGGTCTGTATGGAGGAAGATAAACATTACATATTGTCATTCGAACTGACAGGGACATACTAACAGCCATGGCCTCTAGTGCAATGGTAGGGGCACATGCTTGCTGAAAGTATTGGAGCATATGAGGTACACATGCCACCGGGCACTCTCTCGACATTAATGTGATAGGTACAGTAGGGTTTGTAGTTTTTGAGAGCAGGGAGGTGTGTTTCCACAAACCATGTTTCCTGAAGCGATGTGCCAATTATAGACTAAGTAGCCATTAAATGACGGAGTTTGGTAAAATAGCGATAGTAGCCATTACATTTCCACTGAATGAACACTGGTATCAGGTTTGAGAAAGTGACGAATGGAAAATATGAATGTGATTACCTTGCTGCCAGGTTCTGGTCCTCCTGATTGCATAATCCGTCATTCATGTGCATAGGCTCGACTGCTGCAGGGCTGGGGAGTAGGACATCTAAAGCCTCAGAAAGTAGTTCACCTTTCTGCTTATCCTTGTCCTTGTGAGACTTCCATTTCTGTGAAGATTTCCCCATTTTATCTTCTGTGAGCGAAAAGGACCATACTTTTCTCCAGCCCGCAGCCTTGTTTTGAGAGGGGGCACCTTGACAGGCGTCCTCATCCCTGACGCCATAGGATGACTAGACATCTCTGGCCACACCGATGCTGTGGGAACCTCCAGTGCTATAGGTGCAGGGGATGAGGGAGCTGACATTCCCTCCCTTAACTGTGGGGCAGGTCCTGGAATGTGACTAGGGTCTGGCAGTGTCGTGTGAGACATTGTCATTGCTTGAGGTGTGGACTGTGACATGACAGTCTCAAAACTGGAGACCATATTAGTGGATTACATCTTTCAAACTTTTTCCTTGCTTCTTGGTAATAGAGTATTGTATTGTATTGTATTTTTTATTGGTCCTGTTGTCTACATAGCAGCTTATGCATAAGACATTGGACAAGTCAAGTTATAAATATACAGGCTGAAAGTCATTACAAGGCATACATATTTAAGGTTACAATAATACACTTTACATGTAAGTATTTATATAACACATTTCATAAATTTAAATATTGTTCAATGGAGTAAAAGCAGTGATGCTGTAAATATGACGTAAGAGATTTTCCAAATGTATTGACCTCAGTGATAGCTTTTATGTTTTCAGGAAGTTTGTTATAAAGCTTAACTCCCATGTGAAAAGTACCTTTTTGGCATAGTGCTGTGCTGATTTGAGTCATATGTAAGTTTCTGTTTTGTCTGGTAAAATCCTCATGTATATCACAGTTTTTTTGCAGTCTCCGGTCCTTGCCTATTACATTTAATTTAAAGAACAAAAGGGTTTCCATAATGTATACACATGGTAATGGAGGAATACCAGATTTCTTAAACAGGGGTTTACAAGAGTCTCTAGGCTTGCACCCAAACAAGATTCTAATGGCCCTTTTTTGTAGTTTAAAAGTGCTATTAGCTGTTTTAGAGTTTCCCCAGAAGGTGACCCCATATCTAAGACGAGAATGAAAGTACGCATGATATGCATTCAATACTGTTTTCTCACTACAGCATGATTTTAATGAACAAAGAAGGTAACATGTTTTGCTCAGTTCTGCATTGAGATATTCAATCTGCTTATTCCATCTGATGTTACTCTGCAGCCAAAGTCCTAAAAATTTGATTTCAGTATTGTTACCAACTGGTTCGTCATTGATAGAGGCTGATGGGATAAACATGTCCTTGTTAGGAACATTGTGGAATTTTAGAGCAATGGTTTTCTTACTGTTTATTACAAGCTGATTACTCTGTGCCCAGCTGCTAAGTTGTTTCGTGACCGTGTTTACTGTCTGCTTTAACAGTTCATTGTCATCTCCTTTTAGTAGAATCGTGGTGTCATCTGCAAATATGATTGTTTTGTGTGCATCAAGATTTAAGCTTAGATCTTCTAATAATTTCCGGGTATGCAGCCGGATCCAGTCGACATTCTGCCACGATATTTCGGCCCAGAGACGTCCGGCCATCATCAGGTGAGTACACAACTACTGAAGAGCCCAGGTGCAGTCGCGGTATTTATGCCGAATCTCGCGCATGTGAAATATACTGGCATCCTACAGCGCATGCGTTAGGTGTTGACATGCGCAGCATAGCCGAGTTGTACGTGCTGCCCTCGGTGGTGGAAATAAAGGTTCATCTAGTCATTGAGTATCGAATGACACTGTCGATTCCGCTGTGATTGTATAATTTTAATAACAGGATTCCAATTTTTATCCAGCTGAAAGCCGTTGTCTCGATTTATAAGATTATTGGCAAGACGTATTTCCACTGATTCCTTGATTACGGAATCCCAAAAAACCGGAAACCGGGGATAAAATTTTTGTTACATTGTATTCCATTGAATGTCCCAAAGAAATACAGTGCTCTGCTACTGCCGATTTTGACGGTTGCCGCAGACGGGTGTATCTTTCATGTTCTATACATCGTTCATGGACAGTTCTTGTCGTCTGGCCAATATATGCAGCGCCACATTCACAGGGAATTTTGTAGACGCCTGCCTTCTTCAGTTGTAAATCGTCTTTAACGGATCCAACCAGGGCCCGGTTCTTTGCTGGTGGACGGAAGATAACCTTGATTTTATTTTTCTTCAGTAATCGGCCTATTTTCGACGACACATTCCCGGCGTATGGAAGGAACGCAGTTGATTTAAAGTCATCATCTGCGTCCTCAGTGCGTTGCTTCTTGTTATGATAGTTGCGCATGGCCTTCCTTATTTGGCGAGAAGTGTAGCCATTCTCTTTGAAAACCTTCTCCAAGTGTTCTAATTCTGCGTGGAGGTTTTCATCATCCGATATTATATGCGCTCGATGTATTAAGGTACTGAGAACACCGGCTGTTTGTGCTGGGTGATGGCAGCTTGACGCCTGGAGATACAAATCTGTGTGAGTCGCTTTCCTGTACACAGAATGTCCTAATGACCCATCATTTTTACGGCGTACTAGCACGTCTAGAAATGGTAAAGTGCCCTCTTTTTCAATCTCCATCGTAAATTTGATGTTCTCATGTAATGAGTTTAAGTGATGAAGGAATTTCTCCAGTTCCTGTCTGCCATGAGGCCATACAGCAAAAGTATCATCTACGTACCGCCACAAGACCGTAGGCTTTAAAACAGCAGACTCAAGTGCTTTCTCCTCAAAGTCCTCCATAAAGAGATTAGCCACCACAGGCGACAAAGGGCTCCCCATGGCGACGCCGTCTGTTTGTTCAAAGAATTCGTCATTGAATAAAAAGTACGTTGAGGAGAGTATATGTTCAAACAAGGCCGTCATTTCTGCACTGAATAAGTTACCAATACGACGTAAAGATTCCATTAAAGGCACTTTGGTAAAAAGTGAGACCACATCAAAGCTGACTAATAAATCCGAGCTGCTAAGCTTAACTTCCTTCAAGCGACTGACAAAATCCTCGGAATTACGTATATGGTGGCAACACTTACCCACATACGGCTTTAGTAATGAGGCCAGATATTTTGCTGTAGAATAGGTCGCAGCACCAATATTACTCACTATTAATCGTAGTTGGGCACCATCCTTGTGTATCTTCGGAAGACCGTAGAGTCTTGGTGGTACTGCATTGTGTGGTCTCAATCTCTTGATAACTTCTTCAGGTAGAGAACAGTCGTTCAAAAGGGTAGTAGTTTTCCTTGATATTCGGCTTGTTGGGTCCTTTTCAATTCTACGGTACGTGGAATCATTTAGCTGACCATATATCTTCTCGTTGTAGGCTTCTCTTGTCAGAAGAACTGTGGCGTTACCCTTATCCGCAGGCAGTACGACTGTGCTAGTATCTTCTCTCAGGCTGCGGAGAGCAGCTCTTTCAGCTGGCGAGATGTTACTCCGTTGTGGCGCACATTTCAACAATGTTCGGCAAGATTCACGTCGAATTTCGTCTGCAGAATCCACAGGGAGACGTCTAATGGCTTCTTCAATGGAACTGATGAAATCCGTTAAAGGCAGTGAGGCAGGTGTAGGAGCGAAGTTTAAACCTTTCGCAAGTACTGACATCGTCGCATCGTCAAAAGATTTCTCCGTGAGGTTCACCACGGATCGTCCAGAGATAGCTTCTTGCGGTTTTCGTGTTGCGAGTTGGCTAAACTTCGCACTTTGTCTGTTCGTACTGTCCCTGTGAGCCCAGTCTGCCTTGGCCCAGGATACGCCGTCAATCCAGTCCCAACTAAGGGAAGAACATCTTGCTGAAATCTTCAGATGTAAATAATATAAATTCCTGGCGACAGCGTCTAACTCACGACGCGTAAAACGGATTCGTTCTCTTACTAAAGCCAGACTCGCCTTGCGTTTTGTATTGTTGGCGGCCACACTATTAATAAAATGAACAACTCTGGCGAAAGTTGGAATCAAGTTATTGTCTCTACATTTCAGTAAAAAATTTAGTGAACACAGCAACCTGGCTCTTTTCTCACTTAATTTATCCAATACGTGGATATCCTGAACCATCTCCTCCCCGTAAAGGTATTTGATGTGACTTCTGAAATTTTCCCGGCGTATTTCTTCTTCTAATAATTTCCGGGTATGCAGCCGGATCCAGTCGACATTCTGCCACGATATTTCGGCCCAGAGACATCCGGCCATCATCAGGTGAGTACACAACTACTGAAGAGCCCAGGTGCAGTCGCGGTATTTATGCCGAATCTCGCGCATGTGAAATGTACTGGCATCCTACAGCGCATGCGTCAGGTGTTGACATGCGCAGCATAGCCGAGTTGTACGTGCTGCCCTCGGTGGTGGAAATAAAGGTTCATCTAGTCATTGAGTATCGAATGACACTGTCGATTCTGCTGTGATTGTATAATTTTAATAACAGGATTCCAATTTTTATCCAGCTGAAAGCCGTTGTCTCGATTTATAAGATTATTGGCAAGACGTATTTCCACTGATTCCTTGATTACGGAATCCCAAAAACCGGAAACTGGGGATAAAATCCACTGAAACTGATCCACTTGTTGGACAGACCTCGAATACCATATCTTTCTAGCTTTGATAGCAGAATTTTATGGTCCACCATGTCAAAAGCTTTTGACAAGTCAATAAAGGCTCCTATTGTTTCCTGTTTTTTGTCCATCAGGTGTAGGATGGAATTGATGCACTCATAGACAGCTTAGATCATTTATGTACAGTAGAAACAGTAGAAACAGTCCCAATACTGATCCTTGGGGTACACCACATTTAATTTGTTTATAGTCAGATAAGTGGTTAGATACAGTTTTTAGTTCAATATTTGTGTACTTGATACACACTGCCTGCATACGATTAGTCAGGAAGGAACTGATCCACTTGTTGGACAGACCTCGAATACCATATCTTTCTAGCTTTGATAGCAGAATTTTATGGTCCACCATGTCAAAAGCTTTTGACAAGTCAATAAAGGCTCCTATTGTTTCCTGTTTTTTGTCCATCAGGTGTAGGATGGAATTGATGCACTCATAGACAGCAGTTTCTGAATCCATGTTGTTCATTACATAGGATGCTGTTTTTAATTATAAATTTCGTAAGTTTCTCATACATAATTTTTTCCAGTACTTTAGAGATGCAGGAGGAAATTGTGATGGGTCTGTAGTTATTTACATTGCCTTTATCCCCTTTTTTATATACAGGAATAACTTTTGATGTTTTCAACACATCGGGGAAAGTGCTCGCCTGAAGTGAGCAGTCGCATAAGTGTGTGAGTACTTCAATTAGGTTTGATGCACTCTTCTTTAACATTGTTGCAGGTATACCATCAATACCTGCCGATTTGGAATTTTTTTAGTCCTTTCATTGCTTTAGCTACTTCATATTGTGAAACAGAACTGATATACATTGATCCTCTACATGCACTTATTTTATACTCATTTGCCTGGGTGCTCTTAAAGTTTGGTTGTAACATATTATCCGCAACACCTGTGAAAAAGTTGTTAAATGTGTTGGCTACTTCTAAGGGGTTTGTTACTTTTTTTATTTTTATGTGATAGTGTTATATTTTTGCAAGGTTGTCTTTATTCTCCACATTCTTTTTTTATAACACTCCACATAGCCTTTGATTTATTAGCTGAATTATAAATGATTTTATCATTATGCATTATTTTTGCTGCTTTTATTACTGTTCTTAAAATTTTGGTGTATTTTTTATAGTATGCACATACTGCAGGTGAGGAATTTTTCGAGTTACATATTTCATGAAGTAGTCTTTTCTTCTGGCATGAAACCCTTATTCCCTTTGTGATCCAGCTGTTTGTTCTGGAGTTCCCCCGTATGGTTAATGTTTTCAGTGGGAATGCAAGTTCAAAGAAATGGGTTAATGTATCAATGAAACTGTTGAATTTTTCATTTATGTCGTTCATTTTGTACACGCCTAGCCATTTTTCTTTCTGTAATAAGTTGTTGAAGTAGTTTACGTTATGCTGATTATAACTTCGATATGCTGTTCTGAAAGACATGTTGTTAATAATACTGCCTTGTAATTTTATGCTTAATATTTGAGCAAGATGATCACTAAAACCTGCATTGAAAATTTTTTGTGAGGTGTTGTGTAAACTCTTCTTGACTAGAAACTGGTCAAGAGCTGTTTGGCAAGTTTCTGATACTCGGGTAGCAGCTTTTACTTCAGCTTTTAAGTTGTAGGACATTGCAAGGTTCAAAATGGTCTCCCTATTTCCACTATTCGTGAGGAAGTCAATATTGAAGTCACCACAGATTATCAATTCACAATCCATTTTATTTACTTTATTTAGCAATGACTCCATTTTGTTTAAGAAAAGTTCAAAATTCCCGGATGGTGATTGGTAAACTGTAGCAATAACCAGGTTGAACTGAGTAATTTTTATAGCTGCAGTTTCATAATCCTTTTCGACATTTGCCCTAGTTAAGTCAGGTAGTGTAATAAAATCTACATTATCCATTGTGTAGATTGCTACCCCACCCTGCTTGCTGTTTTTCCTGCAGTAGTAAACAGCCAAGACAAATTTGTTTATTTTCGTATTCTGGATTAATTCTGGGTTAAGCCAGTGCTCAGAAATGCATAACACTGAAATATCACTAAGTTCATGTGTTAATAGTACACTAATTTCATCGATCTTATTACGCAGGGATTGCACATTATGGTGATAAATTTTTAGTTCGAGCATATTCACGATTTGGTAATTGGGAATCATATTTACAGCATCACATACCTCTAGTTTAAATTAGGAACGTCAGCAGTGTTGTATTTTCATTCTTCTTTCTTGTTTATTTTGTTTTCCTCACTGTTGTTGGAAGGATGTTCAGGTAGCTGATAGATTGTTCTATCCCTTACAAGTCTGTCTTTAATTATTTCACTAACACGATCACAAACAAACCTTTTCCCTTCATAGTTCAAATGCATTCCATGCTTTGTGTGCAGATTTCGATGCAGCTTGCTTATGTCCAGTACATCGCACTTAGCGTATTGAGAACACCTTTTCCTTATTTTAATGTTTGTTTTCCGAATTTCTTTGTTTACACATGAACTATAAATCAGATCATGCCTATGAGGAGGTGTGGCAACTACTGTGTTTCTGCATTTATTAGCTTGTAAAAAATTCTGCAGCGTTTTCATGCAAACCTCTGCTTCATTTTGTGCCACATCGTTTGAACCCGTTATACAGATGATAAAGTCATTATCTTGCATTAATTTCGTCTGAGAGTTTATGTCTACAACATTTTTACATCCCGCTCCCGGTTTCACTACACTAGTCACTGCTATGTCGCGATTTTTCTCACGGAGCATGCTGGAAAGATTTCTGCCATGACCGTCTGTTAGTAATAGTACATTACTCTTTTTCCGTGATGATCTGTATTTGTTGTTGACATTATTTGAAAGAACGCTATTCATTTTCAGTTCACTGACTTTTTCAAGTTCACGATCATTTGGAAAGTCATTATCACTGTCACTTGTTTGCAAAACATGATATTTGTTTTGTTCCGAAAATGTGACAGTTCTAGCAGACTTTGTTGTTCTTTTTGTAGTTGGAACACTATTTCTGTGTGACACTTTTACCCAATCGGACGATATATTACTTTTGTCTTGCATCACTTCACTTAGTGTTGGCTTCGATCGTAGATCCCGGTTTTCTTACTTGAGTGAGTCAATATCGCTTCTTAAGGAACTGACTATGAATTGTAAGCTCACAATTCGCTCTTTTAGCGTTGTAATTTCAGTGTTACAATTCTTACAAACTCCCTTTTTAACAGTATAACTATAACTATTTCTCAAGTTAGAATCACACACTTCCACACTCACGGCCATCTTTGCTTGAGTCAAGAAGGCAGCATAATGAGGAAGTCAAATGTTTCATACTCTTGAATTTTCTTCTCCCTCTTGAAAACTGAGCACTGTGGTGAATGAGGAGGGCGTGGTTCTGGACAATTGACACATTGGGGTGTTGGTCACAAGGGCTGCATTCGTGTGTTACCCATTCACATGCCCAGCAGATAGCCTCATTAGAACAGTGGGAGGATATACCTGAACCTCTGGCACTTAAAACATC
Organism: Schistocerca americana; assembly: GCF_021461395.2. NCBI lineage: Eukaryota > Metazoa > Arthropoda > Insecta > Orthoptera > Acrididae > Schistocerca > Schistocerca americana. Next base: position 64,130,107 of record NC_060125.1, read on the forward strand.
TCATGAAAGGAGGAAAGCAAGGCCTGACAGCCCACGTATAAACCATGACCTTAATCTTATCAGGTAAAATGTTGCTGTCAAAGGCTAGGATAAAAGCTCCAGCTCTTCGTCAGTTTGTAGCATTAGGTCCCAATGGAAGAATTCTGTTAAGTTTGTTATGAGGAGAAATGGTGACTAGTGTATCCCCTAACTTGACACAGGTCTGAAGCACCCATGATTGGTTGGTTTGTGATGTTTTGATCAGCAAAGATCCATTTCCGGTCTCTACTGGCACAACCTCCCCAAACCTATCTTCAATATTATCAAGGAAAAGTAATGGCTTTGTTGTAGCAAAAGAGCCACTGTCAGTGCGGGAACAAACCAAAAACTCAACAAACTGTCCACTTCGATTTCTCCTTCCCTGGCTCTCGTCTTGAGGCATGGTCAATAAGAGAAATGCCGTATGATTGTAAACTTCTCCATTAAAATCACTGTTCCTGACTGATGAGATGGCTGTGCTAGCATGGCTACCATTATGTTTGGTCCATTTTACTGCAGATCATCTGCCCCAATGCCACTCACCCTGATCAGAGGCTCCCCTTGTGGATGTCACCACACCAAAGTAAAGCCACCTGGAACAGAAGCTGTTGTCCAGAGTCCCAGTACCTCAAATTGGAGAGGCACCTATTCCTTGGCTGACATGGGGAGGTTATAGCTCAGGCATCAGCTATGCAGTCTCTGCATTGTCAGGGGGCTACCAACGAGAGGGTACATAACAACCGCACCACGACGGACTGGCTACCGCACTGGGTTTTGGGTGCAGAGGTAGATCCACTTGATTGATAGGTGCACACTGGAGAGTTAATGCACGACAGTGAGGCGTCCTTCCCAAAATGGCCAGCACTTTGGTAAAATTTGAAAAGTGGAGATCAAACCCAAAAAGGGGAACAGAGTTTAAAAAGAGAAAAAAGATGAGGGAAAAAACATTAAAAAATTGAAAAGAACAAAAACCTTCAAAAATCTGAAGAACAGTCACAAGACCAAGGCAAAAAAACTGGACCCAATAATAAAGACTCCTATTAGTTGCCTCTTATGACAGGCAAGGAAGGGCCACAGATCTATTCTAGGCCCTGATCCCGCAAGGAGAATTTCTGCACATAGAATCTCAACCTGGCTGAAGCAAAATGTGCCAGCAGCCAAACGTATTTCACGATGGTGGTTTGTGTTAAGACGGTGTAAGACAGACTGACTTGAAGATGAATAAACAAAACACCCATTGTCTAGTTTTGAACAGACAAGAGATTGGTACAAACCAAAGGAGGGTGATCCGATCCACTCCCCAAAATGTACCGCTTAGGACACATAGGACAGCGTGCGGCCAGGTAAGATTCATGGTAGGACCTAGTATGTTTCCTATCGAACACAAGCCCCAGGAATTGTGTAGTTTCACTGAATGGAAGAACAACAACCCCAAGAAGTAAAGATGACAGAAGAAACCCATTGCACAGCCAGAAATTCATACCAACAGTTTTGCCAGTGGAAAAGCGAAAAGCATTGTTGACATTCCATGAGTAAAGATGGTCGAGACATCATCGAAGAAGCCAATCAAGGAGACAAGTCCATGGAGAACTGCAATAGGTTGCAAAGTCACTGAGGAAAAGAGAGCCAGAGATGTCTAGTGGGAGACAGGCCATAATAGATTTATGGCTATAGCAAAGAGGATGATGCTCAGAATGGAGCCTTGGAGCACACCATTCTGGATAAAAGCTGTCCAAACAAAGCCAAGCCCACACGTACCTTGAAAACTCTGTCTTTTAAAAATTCATGAAGGAAATGGGGCAGGTGTCCTCAGAGTCCCACATGTAGAGAGTATAGAGCTTTCTCCAAATCAAAAAAACCCTGCCAGTTTCTGGTATTTCTGCAGAAAACTGTTCATGACATGGGTTGACAAAGTTACAAGATGATCAACTGCAGAATGACTTGCCAAAAATGCACATTGTGCTGTGGACAGTAGATCGCAAGATTCGAGCCACCAAACAAGCTGGCCATGAGTCATATGTTTCATCACCTTGCAGACACAATTGGTGAGAGAAGTGAGGCACAGCTAGAAGGAAGGTGTTCATACTTACTGGGGTATGGGTATGACAGTGTCTTCACACCAGCATCTGGGAAACGTGCCATCAACTGAAATGCAATTGTTCATATGGAAGAGAAAGGCGCTGCAATATCTGAAGGTGAACATCATACAGGTCTGAGTGGGAAGATCGGGATGCAGTGAGAGCACAATCTAGCTCCCTCATAGTAAAGGCAGCGTTGTAGCATTCACAGTTCTGAGAGGAGAAGGTTATTGCCTGAGCCTCCTCCACTTGTTTAACGGGGAGGAAGGCTGGTGAAGCTCAAAATCTCTGCAAAATAGCGGCCTAAGGTGTTGGAGATAGCAATAGGGTCCACAATGGCGACATCATCTACGATCAGCCCAGAAAGTGGGGAATGGACCTCAGACCCAGAGAGCCGATGGAGATTGCCCCACAAGATGGAAAAGGGAGTGAAATTGTTGAAAGAAACTGTAAATGAAATCCAGCTAGCTCTTTTGTTATCCTGAAAATGCTTTTTTTTTTTTTTTTTTTTTTTTTTTTTTTTTTGTGGTTTTAGGGCGCACAACTACAATGGTCATTAGCGCCCAGACTAAGTTAGGAATGCACCACAAGGCACAAGGTTAAAACATCAACTAAAATGGACAATACTATAAAAGACATAGACAGGCACAGGATTTAAAAAAAAAAACAGCATAATCAAATGTCCTTAGGCAGGTTTGTCAAGTTGATAAAATGAAGAACGCGAGCAGCTGCTCCTGGGTCATCTGCTAAAACGGCATCCAGAGTACATGGCAGGCCAAGATCAAGACGCAGTGTATTAAAATCCGGACAGAACGTTAAAATGTGGCGGACCGTCAGCAATTGCCCACATGGGCAGAATGGCGCCGGCGCAGCCGTCAGCAGATGGCGATGGCTGAACCGGCAGTGTCCAATTCGTAACTGGGCCAAAACGACCTCCTCCTGCCGAGAAGGGCGTGAGGAGGACGTCCAAGCCGCGGGAAGCAGTTTCAAGGCCCAAAGCTTGTTGTCCGTACGTGCAGCCCAATCGGCATGCCACAGCGGTAAAATGCACCAACAAATGACCCTGCTACAATCTAATGAAGGGACACAACAAGAAGCTGTCCGAGGCTGGAGGACCACAGCCTTGGCCGCGGCATCTACAGCTTCGTTACCAGGGATACCGACATGGCCAGGAACCCACATAAAGCTAACCGGAGAACCGTCGTCCACCAGCTGCTGAAGAGAGCGTTGGATCCGGTGCACGAAAGGGTGAACCGGATATGGATCACTGAGGCTCTGGATGGCGCTCAGGGAATCGGAGCAGACGACATAAGCAGAATGTTGGTGGCGACTGATGTAAAGAACAGCCTGGTAGAGGGCAAAGAGCTCAGCTGTGAAGATCGAACAATGGCCATGGAGCCGGTATTTGAAACTTTGTGCCCCGACAATAAAAGAACACCCGACCCCGTCATTGGTCTTCGAGCCATCTGTATAAATGAAGGTCATATTAATGAACTTCGAACGAAGTTCGACAAAATAGGAGTGGTATACCAAACCGGGTGTAACCTCCTTTGGGAGTGAGCTGAGGTCAAGGTGAACGCGAACCTGAGCCTGGAGCCAAGGTGGCGTGTGGCTCTCACCCACTCTAAAGGTTGCAGGGACTGAAAAATCAAAGTGTTGAAGGAGGCGACGAAAGTGATCTCCAGGGGGTAGCAGGGCAGAGACATACAACCCATATTGACAGTCAAGAGAGTCGTCAAAAAAGGGACGATAAGACGGGTGGTTGGGTATTGACAGTAGCCGACAGGCAAACCGACAAAGCAGTATATCGCACCGATAGGTGAGTGGCAATTCACTGGCTTCAGCATGAAGACTCTCGATGTGACTAGTATAAAATGCTCCAATCGCAAGACATAAACCCCGATGTTGTATGGAGTTGTGGCGGCGTAAGATAGACGGCCGTGCAGAGGAGTATACGAAGCTCCCATAATCCAGCTTGGAGCGGACGATCAACCGATATAGGGGAAGTAGGATGGTTCGATCCGCTCCCCATGACGTACCACTGAGAACACAGAGGACATTTAGAGAACGGGTACAACGGGTAGCCAAATATGACACATGTGGAGACCAGCTAAGTTTCCTGTCAAATGTAAGACCTAAAAATTTTGTTGTCTCCACGAATGGCAGAGCAACGGGACCGAGTCGTAAGGACGGTGGGAGAAACTCTTTGTAGCACCAGAAGTTAATACAGACCGTCTTCTCGGCAGAAAAATGGAAGCCATTGGTGGCACTCCAGGAGTAAAGACGGTCAAGAGAACGCTGAAGACAGCGCTCCAGGAAACATGTACACTGCGCGCTGCAATAGATGGTAAATCGTCCACGAAAAGGGAGCCTGATACATCAGCTGGGAGGCAATCCATTATTGGATTGATCGCTATGGCGAAGAGAGCGATGCTCAAAACTGAGCCCTGTGGCACCCATTCTCCTGGCGAAAGGTGTCTGACAGGACAGAACCCACACGTACCCTGAACTGTCGACCCATTAAAAAGGAACGAATAAAATGAGGGAGGCGACCGCGAAGGCCCCATGTATGCATGGTGCGGAGAATGCCCGCCCTCCAACAGGTGTCGTAAGCCTTTTCCAAATCAAAGAACACAGCCACGGTCGGGCGCTTCCACAAGAAGTTATTCATAATGAAGGTCGACAAGGTAACCAGATGGTCAACAGCAGAGCGGCGCCTACGAAATCCACATTGTACATTGGTAAGTAGGCGTTGAGATTCGAGCAGCCAAACCAAAGGAGAGTTAACCATTCGCTCCATCACCTTACAGACACAGCTGGTAAGGGAGATGGGTCGATAACTGGAAGGCAAGTGCTTGTCCTTCCCCGGCTTAGGAATCGGGACAACAATAGACTCACGCCAGCATGTGGGAACATGACCCTCAATCCAGATGCGATTATAAGTACGAAGAAGAAAACCTTTACCCGCAGGAGAAAGGTTCTTCAGCATCTGAATATGAATAGAATCAGGCCCTGGAGCGGAGGACCGTGACCGGGCAAGTGCAGTTTCGAGTTCCCGCATGGTGAATGGGGCATTATAACTTTCACGATTTGTGGAGCGGAAGTTAGGTGGCCTAGCCTCCTCTGCCTGTGGTAATGAGTGGAGCTCGAAACATCTGCAAAAAAGCGGCGCAAGGCCTTGGAGACATCCTCAGGGGCCACAACGATGTCATTCGTGACTGTCAAGCCAGAAACTGGTGAGTGGACCTTAGTGCCAGATAGCCGGCACAGGCTACCCCAGACAACAGGAGGAGGATTAAAACTGTTGAAGGTGCTTGTTAAAGCAGCCCAGCTGGCTTTCTTGCTTTCTTTAATAATACAACAACACTGCGCACGTAATCGTTTATAATTGATACAATTCGCCACTGTAGGGTGGCATTTAAAGGTGCGTAAAGCACGTCGACAAGCACGTAAAGCGTCTCTACATGCTGCGGTCCACCAGGGGACTGGTACGCGACGTGGAGAAGAAGTAGTGTGAGGGACGGAATAATCAGCAGCAGTGAGAATGACTTCCGTGAGGTGTGCGACCTGACTATCACAGCTTGTGAAGGTTTGATCCTGAAAGGTCGCCCTGGAAGAGAAGAGCCTCCAGTCTGCTTTGGAGATGTTCCAACTAGTTGAGCACGGAGAGGGGGTATGATGCAGGAGATGGATAACACACAGGAAGTAGTTGCTCGAATATGTATCAGAAAGTGCATACCACTCAAACCGGCATGCAAGTTGGGTAGTACATATAGAGAGGTCTAAATGGGAATAGGTGTGAGTTGTGTCCGAAAGAAAAGTGGGGGCACCAGTATTGAGGCAGACAAGATTGAGCTGGTTGAAAAGGTCTGCTAACAGGGAGCCCCTCGGGCAGGATGCTGGAGAGCCCCAAAGGGGATGGTGGGCATTGAAGTCTCCAGTTAACAAAAATGGTGCAGGTAGCTGAGCAATAATTTGCATCATGTCTGCCCTGGTAACGGCAGACGACGATGGAGTGTAAACGGTACAAATGGTAAATGTAAAAGTGGGGAGAGTAATTTGGACAGCAACTGCCTGCAGGCCGGTGTGTAATGTGATGGGATCGTAGTAAATATCATCCCGGACCAGCAACATAACCCCTCCATGAGCCGGAATACCTGCCACAGGGGGTAGGTCAAAAAGCACGGAGGTGTAGTGTGCCAAGGAAATTTGATCACATGGGCGTAGCTTCGTTTCCTGGAGGGCTACGACGAGCGGATGGTGCAATCGGAGCAGCAACTTTAAGTCCTCTCGGTTGGAGCGAATGCTGCAAATATTCCAATGAATAAGTGCCATCATGAGAAGAAAAAGAAGATGCAGGAAGGGGTCACCTCGAAGGCCACTGAGGGTCTGGCTTCGAGCAAGCACTGCCGCCGCTATCAGTAGGCGGACACTCATCATCCATTGGTTCTATACGTTCATCAGCCATCTTGTTAAGATGGCCGGGAGGGGGAGCTTCCTCCGCCGGTGAGCGGCCAGATGTTCGGCTACCAGCGGTGCAGCTAGGTGAAACGGATGACGGCCTGGGGCGGCAACCGCTGGGTGGCGCAGGAGAAGAAATGCACCGTGGGGGAGAAGGAGAACTGTGCTTCCTATGAGCCTTCTTGGAAGGTCGTTTAGTGGAAGTACTGGTCGATGGCTGGGAGTTCGAGGTACGGAGGAAGTCTGCATGGGACGGTTCCTTCTTGAAGGCCCGTGCATCTGACTTCTGGGACTTCGTATTGGCAGAAGCTGATGAAGGTGCTCGTGTCTGAGAGGTGACGGGAGGAAGAGGAGACGTCGACCGGGCGATCTAAGCACTGGCCGGATGGACGACCGTAGTGCTGAAGGTCAGATCGCATGTCTGCGTCGCCACCTCCCTGGTAGTCTGAGGAGAGGCGCGGACAGTACTGTATTTCCCCGCTGGGAGCAGCATGGGCTTCCTACTAGCAAATAGCTTGCGAGCAGCCAAGGTGGACACTTTCTCTTTGACCCGAATTTACTGTATACAGCGTTCTTCCTTGTAGATGGGACAGTCGCGGGAGGACGCTGCATGGTCACCCTGACAGTTCACACAACGAGGAGACGGAGGTGGACAGTCACCCTCATGGGCATCCCTGCCACAAATGACACATTTAGCCGCATTGGAACAAGACTGGTGAGTGTGATTAAAATGCTGACACTGGTAGCAGCGCGTAGGTGTCGGGACATAGGGACGAACAGAAATAATCTCGTAGCCCGCTTTGATGCGCGACGGCAGCTGAACACTATCAAAGGTCAAGGAAAGTGTCCGGGTCGGTACAAGGTCATTGTTGACCTTTTTCATGACCCTATGGGCAGCCGTCACGTCCTGTTCAGCGAGGAAATACTGAATCTCCTCGTCAGTCAATCCGTCAAGTGATCTAGTATATACCACACCACGAGAAGAATTCAAAGTGCGGTGAGCCTTCACCCGGACAGGGAACATGTGCAGGAGTGTGGCCTGAAGCAGTTTTTGTGCCTGAAAGGTGCTCTCAGTTTCTAGTAACAAGGTACCGTTATGCAACCTGGTACAAGACTTGACAGAACCGTATATGGCATCTACGCCCTTCTGGATAACGAAAGGGTTGACAGAGGAAAAATCCTTTCCGTCCTCAAATCGAGAAACTACGAGGAACTGTAGGGCAGGCGGTAGTACTTTTGTCACTGGTGGCTGTCAAGTTTCTGTTTTTGGGCAGAAGTCGAGAGAGAAGAAGAAGACAAATCCATTGTGGAGGAATCCCCCATGATTGCCAGTGTCTTAGATGGCGCACTCGTTCCTTGTGGGGACCCTCTCAGAGGGTACTCCCGCCTTAGGTGAATGTTTACACCTCAGGTCACACCTCCCGAGAAACGGACGGAGGGACCAATCGGCATGGTTGGAAGGTGTCAGCTCAGGCAATCACCCCTCCCTGGGCCTGGCCTTTACCAGGGGGTATGTGCGTGCCTTACTTGTCTACTCAGGGTGGGGAATTACGCGTTACCCTGTCACCGGCTACACGTGTGAACGCGTGGGTCGGCCTTCAGGCACGCACAGGGAGGAAGGAAGAAGAGGAAAAAGAAGGGAGAGAGGGAGAGGAAGGACAGACTGTCTCAAACGCTGAGGCCGAGACCAGAGAAGGCAAGGAGAAGAAGGCAAGGAGAAGAAGGCAAGGAGAAGAAGGCAAGGAGAAGGAGGCAAGGGAAAGAGTAAGTAAGACAGTGAGATGGAGAAGAGCAAAGAAAGGAACCAACAAAAAGAAGGAAGAAATCAGAAGAAGTGAAAAACCAAAATGACCGCAAATATAGTTCGTGGAACCGTCCGTCTCCAGACGCAGGCGCTAACTACCCACTTGAGGGGGAGGGACTCCTTTTAGTTCTCTCTTATGACAGGCAGGAATACCTCGGGCCTATTCTAACTGCCGGACCCGCAGGGGGGCCCTGAAAATGTGATGGCACCATGCATGCAGCTGTTTATAACAAATACAGTTTGCCATTGTAGGATGACAGAAACACAGATCATGTCTCCGTACACGAATTGCATTGTGGCATGCCTCAGTCCGCCAGGAGACGAGGATGCAAGTAAAGATGCAGTATGAGGTACAGAAAGTTCTATGGCGGTGGGGATAACATTTGTGAGGTACTCTACCTGGTTCATCACAACTGGGGAAATGGTGTTTGTTGAAGGTCACCAGGGAGGAGTGAAGCCTCCAGTCAGCCTTAGAAAGTTGCGAATTGGATTTACGCGTAGGTGGGATAGAAGTGAGGAAATGGGTATTGCAGAGGAAATGGTCACTCAAAAATGTGTTGGGGAGAATGGACCACTTGAGATGATGGGCACGCTGGGCAGTGCAGAACAAGAGGTCCAAATGGGAACATGTGTGTGTGGAGTCTGAAAGGAACGTGGGTGCTCCTGTGTTAAGACAGATGAGGTTGAGTTGATTGAAAAGGTCAGCCAAGAGGGGAACCCCTTGGACATGTTCTGGAAGAACTCCAAAGGAGATAGTGCACATTAAAGTCACCGAACAGCAAAAAGCGTGAGAGAAGTTGATAGATAAGCTTGGGGAAGTCTGACCTGGTGACATTGAATGACAGAGGGATGTGGGCATTGCAATGAGAAAAAGTGAAGCAAGGAAGGATAATGCAGACTGCAACAGCTTTCAGCTGAGTGTTGAGTGATATAGTTTGGCTATGACTGTCATCCTGGATGATTATCCCACAAAATGGAATGCTGTCCTCAGGGGTGGGCCAAAGTGGACTGGAATGAAATGCGAGGTCAAAGCAGTCACGAGGACACAATTTTGTTTACTGGAAGAAAAAAAATAGAAAGACACTGAAATCTCAAGACTAACCATAATTCCTCCTTGTTGGATCTAATGCCATGAATGTTCCATTGGAGAAGAGTCATAACGGGGAATGGGAAGGAGAGAACAAATGAAGAGTCATCACCTTGATTGCTGCCAAGTGCCAGCCTTCAAAGACTCGCTGGTACAGGGCATAGAGGATGGAGGATCCTGTTCCATGTGATAGATAGATGCATCAGCATTCTCCCTGTGTTGGACTGCAAATTCCAGGGCAGAAAAACAGTAGGCATTGTGCACCTGCAAAATGGAGGTCAGCCAGGTGAGAGTACCATGCTGCGACACCGTAGATAAGGATCTCCAAGATGGGGAAGGAGAAGACACTTTGCCTCTGTTTGATTTCTTAGAGTGTTTGCAATAGACAGAGGAAGACTCAGATGTTTGTTGGCTGGAGGGTCACAGAACATCTTAATGAGAGTATTCCTTATGTCTTTACAGGCCTGTCAGTAAAGTAGCAGGTGCTTTCGCTGCCGGTGGCGAAGATTTGGCGGCTTGTTGCGTAGCTGTAGGTGGAGGAGATGTGGAAGCTGCCATGATATTGGGCAATTTTACAACTGCAGTGCTGAATTGGAGGTAGAAAGTCTGCCTGGCCACGTCCTTTGTGGAGCAAGACGTAGCAAGAACGGTACTGTAAGTGCCGGATGGTAAGTGCAGGACTTTTGACTAGCCAACAACTTGCAACTTGCAAGCTACAGGGTGGTGTTCTTTCTCCTTCACCTGTATTTCCTGAACAGCCCACTCATCAAGATACATGCCTGGTATGAGGCAACATGGTCACCATTAAAATTCATACAGTGGGGAGGAGGCGGGCAATCTCCCTCATGAGCATTGCTACCACAAGTAATACATTTGGCCATATTTTAACAGAACATGCAAGTGTGGTTGTAGCATGGGCACTGGTAGGAATGCATTGGGTTTGGAATGTACAGCCGGATCATGGTGACTTTATAGCCTGCTTTGATCTGTGATGGAAGCACTACTCTATCAAATGTGAGAAAAAGAGTGCATGTGGGCACTGCAGCAACCTTTTTCATTAACCAATGGACTGCAGTGATGCCTTGATCTGAGGGGTAAGTTTGGGTTTCTTCCTCAGTCAAACCATCAAGCAGCCGACTATAAATAACACCATGTGAAGAATTCAGCATTCAGTGGGCCTCGACATGAACAGGAGAGGCATGGAGGGTCAAAGCTGTAAGCAGTTGTTGAACTTCAAAATCACAGTTGGTCTCCAGAAGTGAAGTCCCAATATGTAAATGAGAGTAGGATTTCACAGGGTCAGCACCTGCACCAACACCTTTCTGAATAATAAACTCATTAACCATAGCAAATGACTGACCTCCTTCAGTATGTGATTCCATGACGAACCAAGGTGCAGCAGGGAGAGTCTTTGAATGTTTAACCTCATTCTGTTTACATTTAGCAGAGGTACACAGAGATGATGATAAGTGGCTGATGCGAAAATAATCCCCCATGATTGCCTGTATCTCTGATGGCACGCTCCTTCAGAATGTCCACAAAGACAAGAAGAACAAATTCCCAATTTTTTTCTTGATTTCCCTGTAAAAAATATACTTTTTCCCATGTGAAAATACACTTTTTTCCACGTTAAAGCACATTTTTCCATTTAAGTGACAATATACTTTCCCTTCGAGCTGTAAAATGTATCCGTCCTTTGAATTGTGAAGGTTTCTTACGACGGATAGAACTTTCCAGCACTTTAGAAAATGAAAACAACAACAATAATAATAATAATAAGCAGACACAGCAAACCCAGCAAAATATCACCCCATAACATGCCTACCAACAATATACAAAATATTAACTTCAGTCATTACACAGAAATTAATGACACATACAACACAGAACAAAATTATAAATGAAGAACAAAAAGGCTGTTGCAAAGGAGCATGAGGATGTAAAGAGCAACTGATAATAGATGCAGAGGTGACATATAAAGCTAAAACTAAACAAAGGTCGCTACACTACACATACATTGATTACCAAAAAGCTTTTGATAGTATACCCCACTCATGGTTACTACAGATATTGGAAATACAAAGTAAATCCTAAATTGATACAGTTCCTAAACATAGTAATGAAAAATTGGAAAACCACACTTAATATCCAAACAAATTCAAATATCACATCACAGCCAATACAGATTAAGTGTGGAATATACCAAGGAGACTCATTGAGTCCTTTCTGGCTCTGCCTTGTTCTGAACCCACTATCCAACATGCTAAATAATACAAATTATGGATATAATATTACTGGAACATATCAACACAAAATCACACATCTGCTATACATGGATGATCTAAAACTACTGGCAGCAACATAAACTAATAAAACAACACGTTCCCACATACAAGTATGCACCACAAAATGTACTGGAGAATGATGAATACAAATTATACTGGAACAGAACCATTATAACAGATAAAACAACACCACGTAACAAACCTGACATCATACTCGCCAATAAAAAAGAAGAAATTAACACAACTAATCAAAATATCCATACCCAATACAACAAATATACAAAAGAAAACAGGAGAAAAAATTGAAAAATACATCCAACTGGCTGAGGAAGTCAAAGACATGTGGCATCAGGATAAAGTTGACATCATACCAATTGTACTATCAACTACAGGAGTCATACCACACAATATCCACCAGTACATCCAGCTGCATCCAAACGTATATATACAACTACAGAAATCTGTAATTATTGATACATGTTCAATTACCCGAAAGTTCCTAAATGCTATGTAACATATACCGTACAGTTAAAAGGAAGTCACACTTGATCAAGGTCTGCATCACTTTCCATTTTTAACCAGACATAACGTCTGAGAAAGGAAAGAATAATAATAATAGGAGGAAGAAGAAGAAGTAGTTTTGTGATGACCTTTCAAACACGGCAACATTTACACTGCATATTTTCGTATTAAGTATAAAGAAAAATTCCACCAAATACAGCACATCAGCTTCTGAAGCATTAAAATTAAGATTGCGATGCCCTTTTCTCAGCCAATTACGGCTCATGTCAGGCCATCTTGCCAGTCAGTGACAGCAAATATTCAGAGCACAGGATATGTGATGTAGTCAGCCAATAGCAACATCATTGCTAAGTAGCATGAACACACAAATAAGAAAAATCATGGCTTACGTTAGTCCGCATACAATATAGCTACAAGAAAAAGGTAAGCTTTCACATATAATATATGTCATCATAAAGTTTTTGCTGTTTTTCTGCGGTTGTGGTTAGGCAGGATCCTAAGAGACAGCTTAAATTGCAGCATCTGAATATTTCTAATGAGCATGGTTATAAATTTCACTGCTGTGCTGTATTGAATCATATTATGTTTTCATTCTTTTCTCTTCATATACATAAGCAATAGACTGTTAAATATCTGTATGAAACAAAGTAAGAAATACTCTCTTCAATTTATTAATTCATCTATCTTCACCCTTTTGTTTCGGGAAGTGGTAGCGTACAGACGTATGCTTGGATCTGTCGTACTAGCATTGTTACAAATGTGTATTGTAACTGTTCATTAAAAGTATTATAAAAAGTTATTAGAAAAGTAATATTTGTCCAGACATTTATAAGGTCAACTCTTGTCTGTTCACCATTCAACTTACTGCCGAGATCAGTCACCAAGAGGTTTGGGGAAGACAAGAATAATTTACATGGTATCAGGAGGAGTGTTCCTGAATCAGCATTGTCACAATCAAGACTAAACACAATGGAATTAATGTGAAGGTAATGGCTCATATTTGACAGGCACCAATTGAACTTGGTTTCATTACACTAAAAATATTGTGCTTCATGTGACAGATTGACAATTCAATGGTTGCAGCGATTATTTGGTACCACACACTACTGGAAGCAGCAGTATGTAAAGCAAATTCTGCTTATTGACCTTGAATGTGATGATATTAAAGTTCACCCAAGATTGTGCAGAGATTCATCAATTACATTCAAAATTGTTTTCAACTATTCTATCCAATCAATTTTTCCAGTAATTTAAGAAATTATTAATCCATTTTCATTTCCACATCCCTATTCAGTGCACCAAACATTTTGTGGGTCACTGGCTGAATACATAATCCGTCAAGTACTTACTTTTGTGCAGAAATGCCAGTTACGTGTGATATTGCTCAAGAACTCCCTTTGCACTTTTTTTAAAGGATAATTATATTTTATGCCATCATTACTTCATAATTTGCAATCTATGAAAGAATTAAAATAAATATGAAGAACTGACCTTGAAACTTGGTCTTTTTAGCATGTGTTACCCTTTAATGTATATCAAACACAACTGTGCCAGTAAAATTTTAAGTAATGGCATAAATGGCTGGTCTTTTGGGCCCAAACTTTTTCTAAGTTGCTGGTCCTAAGTATTAAATTTTGAATGAGAGTCTAATGGTCTGTAATTCAAGAAATTCATCACACATTCTCACACGTAATATAAATCATACTGTGGAAAATGAAATTTACTTTTAAAGTAATGCTTCCCAAACCACCATGCACAACATCTCCCCAAGAGCTGTTAAAAATAAAGTTGTGATGTCACGCTCATCAAAAGCAGTTTGCTGTTACAAAGTATAGCATATTTTCATCATAAAGCCTTTGCACTGTCTTTTATTGTTGTAAATAGCACATTTTCTTTGCAACTAAAGTTTTATTTTGGTTTTATCCTCTCATTTATATTTTAATGGCACAGTATTACTCTGCAGTAGTCGGCTAAAGTATAATTCTTTGTTAGAGTATCAGTTCTTACCAGTCAAAATCACAAAAATTTAACTGGAAACCAAAACAATGAAAAATTCCAGTATTTTTCCCGGATTTCTCCAGGTCAAGAATGAAGAACAAACTCACCAAAGAGTATTGAGCCACCTCGAGGGAACCTCATCTCTCATGAGCACTCACTGTGGAGAACAACATGCTGGGTTCTTTAACTTAAAAAGTCTATGAGCCACTCACATATTTGTGAACCTATTTCTCATGCTCATACCTTCTTTGACAGACTGCAAGGGGGCACTGTGCCAAGTGCATATCAGAAATCTGGACATATGGAATCTGCCTGTTGCATTTCACCCACAGTTCACGGTATATCATGTGTGAAAAGGGCAAGTTGAATTTCACATTAGCAATGCTTTCTGAAACCATGCTGATTTTTGGACATAAGGCTCCTGTCTCAAGAAAATTTATTATATTTGAATGGAGAATAAGAGAGATTCGCGATAAATGCAAGCTAAGTAAGGGGCCAATGCCCTAGAGTACTCCTTGAAAAACCAAATTGGGATTACATTACCTCTGTTCTATGGACAAAGGACGGTATGTTTGCATCATTCTCTAGTGTGAATGATTTCTTGAATGTTAAATTTAGTTCTTCAGCTTCTGTTTTGCTATCTACAGCTGCAACATCAGATTGATCAACATATGACTGAATGGAAGCCTTAGACCCACGTAGCTATTTTACTTATGACCAAAATGTTCCTGGGTTCTCTGCCACATCTTCTGTTAAGATATGATGGTGATAGTAGTAGAATGCTTCTTGCACAGGTCTTTTCACAGACACTCAAGTCTAATATTCTTTGCTTGTCTGTCATTTGTGTGTTATTGTTTGAACCAAGAGTTCAACGGCCACTGCTTTCTCAGCATTTTCAGAATCCCATTATTAAACCACAGTGGGTCTTTTCCATCCTTAATCCACTTACTATGCACGTAATTCTCCAAAACATGTTTTACAATCTATGTCATTTCACAGTAATGACAACAATTGCATATCTGCTCTGTCTATCAGCACTCCCCTAGCCTTCTGACTGATTTATTGAGTTATGTAATCATAGTTTCTATAATGACAGCATCATCACAAGGCCCTGTTTCTATAATGATGTCGATAACGGCCTATTCATAGCTGCAAGGACTAAAATATTTCACTCCATATGGGATGCAGACCTACCTATTCAAAGACAATTTTGCACATAATGTGTCCAAAAGTACTTTGCATGACTGTCTGCCTGTACCCCCTGCAATGAATCCATAAGTATATAGACATCCAAGTCTATACCCAATAGGTTGAAGACACCTCCAACTAGTAGTGTATGATCTGGGTATTGCTACTGACCATAGACATTCTTTGAATGACTCTAGAACTGTCACGGCAGAATTAGGTGGCCAGTAAAAACATCCACCAATTCACTTTGTTTCACCTAGACCTGTTATACATGACAAGATATCCTCACTGTCATATTCAACTTCGACCTCAATAGAGAGAATATTTTTGTCGACTGCCATGAGCACTCCCACTTCCTATGGCCTCTAATCTGTCTTTCCAACATATGTTTCATGACTAACATCTCAGAGCTTTCCACTTCAGATTTGAGTTGGCTCTCAGTTCCAAGAATAATTTGAGCATGAGAACTTTTCTGGAGGGCAGTAAATTCGGGAACTTTGTTACAAATTCTTGAACAATTTCCTGATAAAATTTTGACAGTCGAAGTGTCTTTACTCTGAATGTGATCTGATTTCCCTTTCTGCGTACTGTCTGGTGAGTGTTTATCAGGTTACCTCACACTACTGTCTATCCTAAAGAAAACCTCATATACACTCCACAAGTACTCAGCTACCGGAGTAACTGCTTCCTTTGTGTAGTGTACTCCTGACCTGTCATGGGGAATTGATAGCACACTAATGGGCCATGAAAAGCTATATTAAGAATTCACCCCAATGGGGCAAAAGCTAGGTATCAGTAATAGAGTGTGAACTTAGAGACACTGTAAAATCACCACAGAGGCAAAGGCTGCCATTAGATTTTTTGCCAATTACTATTGGCATAGACCATTCACTAAAGGAGACAGGTGTGATAACAGCCAAGGATTTAAGTCAATATAGTTCCAATTTAACTTTCTCCAATAAAGCTACTGGAACTGTGTGAGCATGGAAAAAAAACATGGGGTGCCCCATCAGTTTCACGGTGATGTGAGACTTGAAAGTGGTAACACACCCTAAACCTTCTAAAACAGGGAGGAATATCCAGCTGTTGGTACAGAACTTAATCCAATATCAGATGCACTTCATCAGAAATAGAGAACCCAAACATTTTGTACACATCTAACCCAAGCAAATTTACAGTGTTATTATCATCTGCTACTAGAAAGGCCAAAGGCTGAACAGTTGCTTTTACACTGTAGATGTAGAAAACTGTCCCAATATGTGTATTTGTTGTAACTCACCAACTGATGAGATAAAGGGGACAATGCCAGTGGTCCATGATCCACACAGGTTAGAAAATTTAACAGTCACTGATGCATCCATGTCTACTTGCATTTTTAACATCTTGTCTATCACACATACTTTAATGTAAAATTTGTTTGGGGGTACCATCACTTGGTAAATACTGTTCATATCGATGTTCAGGTCTCGTGAAGGAGGTTAAGAGTTGCACACAGATAACAATATGTCCCTTTTTTTTTTTTTTTTTTTTTTTTTTTTACAAATGCCGTTTTTTTACATGGCCTGTTCATAATGAACAAAACAATAGGCGCATGACAGAAGAGGAGCACACTGCCATTGTTGTGATGCTGATTTCAGCTGCTGCTTAACACGGCACTGCTCCATGCGGTGTGAAAGCTGTGGTTGCATGGCCATGATGCTTTCTTCCAACATGAGCTAAAAGAGGGCAGCTGAGGAGGAGAGGAAGCAATGATGGCTACTTTTCATCCTGCTTCTATTTCATTTCCTGCTATCCTAAATGCTTCACAAGACTGAGCATTGTTCAGAACAGCTGTGAGAGATTTTAAAATTGTAAAGCATGTCTGGTGAGTGTTTATCAGGTTATCTCACACTACCACCTAGCTTAAAAAAAAAAACCTCATATGCACTCCACAAGTACTCACCTACCCGAGTAACTGTTTCCTTCGTGTAGCGCACCACTGACCTGTCATGGGCATTTCCCCACTGGAGGTCAGGCATATCATAGGATTACAAACCACCGAATCGGCATAAGAGTCACAGTTGGTCTCAGTAATTTTCACTGCCCAAGCTCTATAACACTTAAGCTCTATAATACAGGCACTTTTGACAAAGGTAGAACTTAATACGAGCAGCAAAACATGACTACATTTGCAATGATAATTACAGAGCAACACATTTCATCAAGAGAGACTGGCAGGTTCCCAAAGAAGAGCTATCTGACACAAAAGGTGATAAAAATGAAGAGAAATCCATGACAAAAATAAAGCCTTACACAGATTGGGGTCAACAACTCCAAAAGTTGGAAAATGTTGCTGAAGGCATTTTTTACATGTGTCCCAATCTTCTGCAGAATCATATGGAGAAAACGGTGAGTTTGTGTCAACAGTGGTGGAAGCTATCACTTCAATGAGGCTGCCAAATTGTTTACTGCCAGGGAGAGAACCTGCTGCTGTTCAGTAAGAGCTCACTGTTGTCCGACAAGAGATTAAAGAATCTCTCCCACTGATAGGTTGAATATATATTGACCATAGAATATTGAACCATAGACACGAAACACGCAGATTAGAATACCACACTCATCACCATGTATGCTGTAACATTGTACAACACAAAATCAGAAGTAACACAAACCAAGTTTTATTCCAATTCCACGAGAAGATATCCACAATAACACTGAATTAAATATAGAACTGTACAAGTCTCATAAGTATAGAATGTATCAATGAATGGTCTCATACGTGAGCATACAATAACCAAGTAAACAAAAGTGAATCAGAGGGCCTGGCGTGCCGGACTTATATTGGGCTGTTGTGCACACCACATAGCACTTGCTGCACTGTCTGTCCAGGTTGTGAGGCGACCTATGTAGGCTGGTCGTGGAGACACTTGTATCGTGTTGTTAGATAATATATGCTAAAAAATTAGGTTTACAACAGTCTTCACTGTGCAGACATGTTTTTCTCTCATTTATGACTTTGGGACTATACATACAGAACATGGCGCCGGATAGGTGAGTATCGGAAGAGAGGCGGCAAAATGAAAGTGTTAATTAATGGAAACTCATTGTACACTCTGAAATTAAGGAATACAGAAGGGCTCACCTTGGTGATGGATGTCACCGAGTGACTGCCAATTTAGTAGTTGGGTTTAACTACTAGGGGAATAGTGAGTGAGAGAGATGGCTAGCAAAGTGTACAGGACCAGCAGCAGATGGGAAGAGCCATATGCATTGTACAAAGACTAGAAGAATAAAATAATGTCTACTCTGTTTGGCAGTGGGAACTAAAGAAACAGACTTCACTGTCCTCTGCTCTCTAGAACACCAGTAGCGACCATGTGACTCCTGGATCATGTTTCCCTATTAGCTAATCCATTGTGTGGACACTTTAAGCACAGGGCTGAAAGTGTACTCCATCAGCGGCATTTACCAGAAAGAACTGCTTCTGTATTGAAGGGACAGGTCAGTTTGTCATGTAGTCAGAGCAAGAACTCGTGCAAGGTTCCAAGCTTTTAGCTCGGTTGCACCTACATACATGAAAGAATTCTCAATAAATTATTGATGAATTACTCCCAATAACTCAAACTGGCAAGGTTACCTTCACATCCTTCTCCCTTCTGCAGGAAGTGGTGACACACAATGTTTACAGAAGGATGCAACACTTACATGGAAAGCAGATTGCTCAGTAGGGGGCTTAAAACTAAGGAAGCAATCTGCAATAAAATTTTGTTTATGTAACTGAGAAGGGACACACATAAAGTTGTACTGAAAATGTGTCAGTGAAGTAGATAACAGCAAATACCAAACATACAAGTTTTGCATGAAAATACAATGTCCTCAGTAATAATTTAAATTGTCATCAAAATTGTTAAAAAGATTCCAATAAAATAAAATGCAAAATATCACATCAGTTTATAGGACTAACTGTTTTGAATGCAGCATTCAATATCAGTATAAATTAATTTAATCTTCAAGTTACAGCTGTACCAGAACTCAAGATCTTAAACTGAATGAAGCTAAAGGCGCGATAGAGAGGTTTACAAAATGAAATGAATTTCAACAGATTCTCTTAGGTTGAAAAAATTTCTATTAATTTACTGTTACAATATTAAACTCTGTGTAATAGAAAAGCGGGTACTGGCCAAACTGAATCAGCATTGACGTTTTAATTCTTTTTAAAGGTGCCCCCAGTAATGTGTAGTTGTTTGTTTTGTCACAAACATTAGCAAAATACTTCAACATGCTACAGAATATGAACACACATTAAAATGTCTCTCGGGTACAACAAACAACAATCAAACGCAAAAGTTAGGGGTAGGACCAATACAAACCAGATACACAACATGAAATCATTGCCAAGTAGAGAAACCTTACATGCTATGTGCAAAATATTAAGTTTCTGGGTAAGTGAGAGAAGTGCGGACTGACAAGACTGACTAGGCACTGGAGGGAAAGGCTCGAACCCAACGGCTAAACCACAGGAAAGGAGTGTGAACTGGGCACAGCGACAAGATAGGTTTGATGCCATAGTATTCTCGGATGGAAAGGTTAGATAAAAAAATTGGTACTGTTGGGAGCATTAAATCTAAACTACTCTGCTCCAACAGAAAAGAATAAGAGATGCACAAGGGTGGGCAAAAAATTAAGTTATGATAGACTAGAGTCCACCACACAATTACTGGAGGTCTGAAGGGAGGAGAGGAGCTAGAGCACAAAAAGGGAGAGGGAAACATGTGATGCATCCACTGCCAATGGTACATGTGCACTTGCTAACATGACTTGGAAAAAAGCATATGTCGACAGCACAGCTAATAGCAAGTACTAGGTCCATGCTACGGCGAAGAATTGACTCCTTCGAATTGTGGTGTTGGAGGAAACTTCTTAGAGTTCCACGGACTGCAAAGAGAACCAACAGATCAATATTGGAACAAATGAAACCAGATTTCTCCCTGGAAAGTCTAATGTTAAAACAAAAGCTGACCTACTTTGGACACACAATGCGAATGCATGCCTCGCTGGAAAAACATTAATGCTGGGGAAGATTGAAGGAACTAGAAGAAGAGGACGTCAGAGGATGAGATGGATCGATGGCATCACAGAAGCAATGTTTTCCAACCTGGAAGGTCTACGGGAGAAAGTGCAAGACAGGAAAAAGTGGCATGATTTGGTTCATGGGGTCACGAAGAGTCGGAACCGACTAAACGAATAGAGAGAGAGAGAGAGAGAGAGAGAGAGAGAGAGAGAGAGGGAGGGAGGGAGGGAGGGAGGGAGGGAGGGAGGGAGAGAGAGAGAGAGAGAGAGAGAGAGAGAGAGAGAGAGAGAGAGAGGTCCATGCTAAATATCTATAAAATGGAGTAAGACAATGCTATTTAACAGAAGGTCAAACCCCAATAATAATCAGTATGGAATGCCACCAATATGAATTTATGTGAACTATTCTTGTAACAGAAAATGGAACACTAGCATCAGTCTGTATAATGTACTGGGGAACTAGAATGACATAGCAAAGTAGAATTTCATCTTCACAATAAGCAAAAGAGTTGCAACTCAAACAGACAGATAAAGAATCAGGAAGCTTCAATTTGAAACAGCAGATGATGAAAATAAGCTGACACATTGCATTTCAGATTTCAGATTTTTATGTTGCTCGGTGCAGCTCTATGTTGAATTTTGGCAAACACAAGGTTCCAAAAATGTTGGCCATCTGTTTTAGGAATCCATTGTCTGCATAGAAATCTCAGTGGAAACATGCTTAGACGCAAAAATACAGCATGAGAAGAATTAGGATGTGTAAAAGAATATAGTGACTTAACTTCAGATGAAGTTACAATAGTTAAAGCAAGCAATCAGGTACAGAGTGCTATCACAGTGCAAGTAAATTTTAGAAAGAGAGACTGAAGGATAAGTCAGTATGTGGAAATAAGAATTAAAAACATTCAATTATTTTTAACCCTCATGAGTGATGCCTTGAAAGAAGACCACAGAAATAAATGTTTCCAAAGAGAGACAAACTTAGTTCATTTGCAGAACAGTGCAACATTACTTACAAAAATTAAATGAAATTTCTAAGTATAATAATGGTACCTTGAAAAATAAAAAGTGAACAGAATAGACAAGTAGAATTTTAAAATGTAGTTCTGTAGAAGAACGTTAGCAATGCAAGATTAATAATACATTCATTCTGTTCCAAGTAGTACACAACAAATGTAAAGGTCTATATAGTACTCTTCTGCACTTCACTATAGTATGCTAAAACTTGTTTATGTAATAAAATGCATTCTGCTGGGTCTGTTTGTTATTATATCCTATACAGAGAAATGAGGAAGATGCCTTTCAACACCCAAAAATATCAAGGAAGACAAACTATCCATTAGATATAAATATAAGGGGCAGTAAAATGAAAAAGAGAAAGGTGGAAAAAAGTAAGTAAAGTGATCATTATTTCAAATGTAATTTCCATAACTGTTAATACATTTATCCCACTGTGAGACAGACAGTCAGTGTCTTCATGGAGAAATGTGGTTGGCTATTGAAACATAATTGTATCCAGGCATGCGCCTCTCCATCCAAACCATGTATGGTGTTTGTGTTGTTTAATCTGGCCTTTGCAGTCCTTCCTGTTTTGCCTAAATACACTGTTACAACTACACAACACTTTACAAATACCCACAGTGTGTAGGTAATAAAGTGCATTCGTTTTACAGAGGAAACATACTTTTATTTTGTACTGACACAAATATATACTGTATATACCATTTCCCTGTAGAATTCTGCTGATGTGGTAAGTAAAGCCGTTGGCACACAGACTGTACATTTGAACATTGAGTGTGCAGAGTCCATCATGCTGCTGAATGCTCAAAAATGATGCGGCTTGTGCATACAGTATGTGCATCTCAGCATGCTCACATGCAACTGCTGGGTGCTCCAGCGGCAATTCTTGGCTACAGGTGGCACACGTGAGCTAAATAATTTACAGGCAAGTGTTTTCGAAATGAAGAAACATAACTGGCTGCTTTGGCATTACCGGCAATTATTGATGACAAAAGGAGAGTAAAGCGAAGGAGACAGTGGACGAGACAGTGGATACAATGATGCAATGCCAGGACAGGAATGTTGCATGTGATCCACAATGAGCTGAGGTAGAGTTTTGTTGCTCTGAAGTAATCTACTTCATCTTGTTGTAGGTTTGAAGAATTTCACATGAACAGATGCAGAAGTTTTCATGAAATTGCTGATCATCTTTCAAAACGATATCCATAGGCAAGATACAAACATGCGGGAGTCGATAAAACCAAGAGAGAGAGATGTGTCTTACGCACTGACTATTATATTAGCAAAAAGTTTACATGTGTAGCTTCTGCTTGCTTCTTTTACAGACCCGCTGTCACTTTAAGATTTATTGCCACTGGTGAAACTCCCCAGTCACTGGCATATGCTGCCAGAATATCTCCAAATACTCTATCACAGATAATACCCGATTCCCTTCAAGCAATATTAAATAATTTGGAGGATACTTGTATAAGGGTATGTGTACCTATCAGGTATTCATACAGCCACAGATGTAGGTTAGCTGTGTAATCTTATTATGCAGTTTTGACAAACAGCTGAAGAAGTCATGAAATAGAATATAGGACTAGTGCTATAATTTTTGTCACTACCTGGTGATGCAGTCGTCAATAGTAGCCTAATTTGGAACTACTCATATCATTGTTGCTGATTGCTTTCTTTCTGTTATCAAAGAGGTACTACAGTTACAGCTGCTGTAAAAATCACCAACAAACTGTGCTGTCACAGATAAAAGATACATAAAGTACCCCCTCTCTTTCATAGCTTACATACAATCTATATGTATAATATGCAATTACATACTCATCGGGGGCTGGTTTTCTGAATATACTGTGTTGTTTTAATTCTGTAATAAAAATGTTAAATAAAGATCAATCTTATACCACAACCAATATTTCAGAAGGGAGAAGGGATATCCACTATCACTATCTAGCCCCATCATGATTTAAGTGAAGCAGCATTCATAACATTAAGTCTATGCAAGAATCACTCTAAAAACCTCAATAATATGATACATTGCATTTCAATTGTGTAACTGATTTTGCACTCCTTGCAATAAGATGCTGAACAATAAGACAATCTTATTTCTTTTACACAGTGTAGTACTCCAAAATATTTCCTTCAAAGCTAAGAATTATATCATTAAATGAGAGTACCTCTCATGTGATCCATACCGTTTTTAGTTTCGTTAGATAACAATGGTTATAGACCATTCTAAGGATAACATATTGTTTCACAGAAAATGTTCAGTTACATCTCATTGTATTGAAATATGGAACTTAACAACTGCATTTGTACTGACATTTTAGTAAAAAATATATTTCATTTCAGGTTCCAGCCTCTGATAGTGAGTGGAAAACCTTTGCCTTTAATGTGTCA
The DNA here is from genome assembly GCF_021461395.2 of Schistocerca americana. Taxonomy (NCBI): domain Eukaryota; kingdom Metazoa; phylum Arthropoda; class Insecta; order Orthoptera; family Acrididae; genus Schistocerca; species Schistocerca americana. The sequence goes on from NC_060125.1 coordinate 64,154,011, forward strand.
TGGTGATTCCCTGATTGCATTGGTGCTATTGACAGGAAATAAGTTACTTTCAGGGCACCGAGGTCTGAAGGTGCATACTTCACAGATTATAAAGGGAAGAACAGCACTGTTCTTGCATTGTTGATTCACGCTATACAACAACCCAGGCAGCACGGGCCATGCCCAGTCAGTTCACATCGGGCATGCCTATCAGACGGTTCCTGGTCTACACTATGTGAAGTGCGACGGAAATGTGAATCGAGTTACTACACAACTGGCGACGAGTAGGGTCGTTCTTTCCCATGTTGCTTCATTGTTCCAGTTTCACAGCTTATCCACGGCATGGAGGATTTAGTGCGGGTTTTGGTTGAGCAGCAGACGGAGCTCATGGCCACCATGAAACAAGCGCTGCCGGCATTGCTCTCCACGCAGTCTGCTCCAGCGCCATTCCCTCCTCCCTTTCCCCGTATGACGAGACGGCGGAGGATTGGGACGCATATAAACATCACCTTCAGCAACATTTCCAGGTGTTTCATGTTGCCGATGCGGAGGTATGTCATGCTCTTTTCTTGTCTTGGATATCTCCCTCGCTGTATCAAGTTTTGCGGCAGCTGGCGCCATTGCAGGAACCCTCGTCCTTGTCTTTTGATGCATTGTGTTCATTGCTGTCTTCATATTAGCACCGCCGCATCGCCGGCTTGGGTCGAGTTCTATCAATGCAAGAAACAGCCCCATCAGTCTTGCCGGGTGTGGGCTGCTACCCTGCACGCTCTTAGTCGCAAGTGTCATTTTGTCACGGAGCAGTCGCAAGAGTCGTATGCCCACATTATTTTGTGCGACGTCATTGTTCATTCGGCCCCGGATATTGAGGTCCGGCAATGGGCCCTGCAGTTGGAAGACCCTTCCCTTGAGGAAGTCCTGTCCATTGCTCAATCGTATGAAGTCTCTCACACCGCAGGTCAACAGTTGGAAGCGTGGTGCAACGCGCGGCGGTTCAGGGTGGCGCAGCCGCGTCCACTGCGTCCAGGTTCGATGACGTGCAAGTGGTACAATCCAGCCGGTACGGCCGCTCCTGCACGGCACGTAAACAGAGTTCCAGCCGCCGGCCCGTTACCGTCCTGTGTGTCATGCTATATACATCATGATCGGTCAGAGTGCCCCCAGCGTTGGGCCATTTGTCGCAAATGTAATAAAAAAGGACAGATTGCTAAAGTTTGCTGCTCAGCCTCAAAAGAATTGAAGGAAGCAGATACAGAGGACATGGATGTTGACATTCAGGAAGTTTCATCGGGTCAGGTTCCCGACGCATCGGCCCACAAACTCTTTATCGAGGTGTCGGTTCAGTCGCACCGATTACAACTGCAAGTAGATACAGTCGCGGCAGTTTCCTTGTTGAATGCACAAACTTACTCCGACCTTGGGCCCCCCTCTGTTGACACCAATTTACCGGCATCTCCGTGGTTATGGTGAACAGTTCATTCCCCTACTGGATCAATTCACTACCGACGTTACTTACAAATCAGTCACTCGGCCTATTACTTTTATTGTTGTCAGTGATGCGAGCTCTGCTAACCTTTTTGGATTGGACGCCTTTCAAGCTTTCGGTTTTTCTATCACAGACACCGTACAGTTGGTCTCCGAAGACGTTCCCTATCAATCATTGGAATCTTTGATCTCTGACTTTAAGGATATCTTTGAGGAGGGCCTGGGGCGTGTTCCAGACCTTGAGGCTCACTTAACGTTGAAGGTGTCGGCTCACCCGCATTTTCTATGCGTGAGGCAGATGCCCTTGGCTCTCCGCCCTCAGGTAAAAGAAGAGCTAGACCGGCTGACAGCCCTCGGGGTCGTTCTTCCCATTTCTTCTAGTGAGTGGGCTTCGACCCTCGTTATTGTCAGGAAACACTACGGGAAAATTACGTCTTAGTGGCGATTTCAAGACCACCATTACTTCCCAATTGGTGGTGGACACCTATCCCTTGCCTCGTTCTGATGAAATGTTCTCCGCCGTGGCGGGAGGCCAATATTTTTCGAAAATCGATCTTTTAGGAGCTTATCATCAGATACCACTTGATGAGGACTCCAAGCGGCTGGCGGTCGTCAACACCCCGTTTGGCCTTTACCAATACCAGCGGTTGGCCTTTGGAATATCCAGTGACCCGGCGATATTTCAGCGTTATCTTGGGCACGTCATGTCGACAATCCTTCATTGTATTAATTACCTGGATGACATAATTGTCACGGGCCGCAGCATGAAGGAACACTTGCACAACCTTCGAGCCCTCTTTCTCAAATTCAGGTCCATGGACCTGCGTTGCAACCTGCATAAGTCGAACTTCTTCCAACCGTCCATTGAGTATGTGGGCTACACCATCTCTCGGCACAGCGTCCAGCCACTAGGAAGTTTGGTCCAAGGTATCGTAGACCTTCCGCGGCCCGCTTCGCTGAAGGAGTTACAAGCACTTTTAGGCAAGATTGCCTATTACCATCGGTTCATTCCCAGGGCTTCCACCATAGCCCGCCCTCTGTACTGCCTTCTGCGCAAGGGTGTTCCTTTTGATTGGTCGCCTGCATGCGAGCGAGCGTTCACCTCGCTGAAGGGCCTACTCACGTCAGCGCCTTGTTTGGTAACTTTTGACCCCAATAAGCCGTTGGTCCTGGCTGAAGATGCTTCGGAGTATGGGGTGGGGGTGGTCCTGGCCCATCGCAACGTGGATGGCTCCGAGCAGCCACTGGCGATTGCGTCTAAAACTCTTAGTCCCGCGCAGGCCCCATTACTCCCAGGTGGAAAAAGAGGCTTTGGCCATTGTCTACGCTGTTACCAAGTTTCACCCTTTCTTGTATGGCATGAAGTTTCAGTTAATCACTGACCATAAGCCATTAATATCGTTATTTGGACCCACCTCTCAGATACCGGATAGGGCGGCCCACCGACTGCAGCGCTGGGTGTTGTTCCTCTCTAAGTACCAGTATGACATTCATTTTCGCCCTACCGGACAGCGTGCCAACGCCGACGCTCTTTCCCATCTTCCGGTGGGCCCGGATCCTAAGTTCGATCGGGAGGAGATTATGTGTTTTCATTTGGATGTGGCGTCCCGCCATGCGGTTGATGGCTTACTGATCACTAGTTCTAGACTCGCCAGGGAAAAGGCAGCTGACCCGGTTCCCCGGAAAGTAATTCGCCTCGTTGAGCAGGGGTGGTCGTCCCGACCCCCAGGCCGGTCCTCGGACCCTCTTCGTAATTATTTTGTTCTACGAGACCGCCTCTCAGTCTTGGAAGGAGTTCTCCTTCTGGATACCAATGATACAGCTCGTCGCGTGGTTGTTCCTGCAAGTTTGCGGATGGAGGTCCTCATGTTATTACATGAGGGGCACTGGGGTGTTTCCCATACTAAAACCTTGACTCGCAGACATTTGTACTGGCCCGGTATTGACAGAGAAATTGAGCACTTGGTAGCCGCCTATTCCCAGTGTGCGAGCCCACAGGCGTCTCGCAGGTCAGTGTTCTCTTCGTGGCCATCTGCAACCCAGGCATGGGAACGTGTTCACATAGATTTTGTGGGCCCCTTTCTCAATGGCTGTTGGCTCATTGTCTTTGATGCTTATTCCCGATTCCCATATGTGGCTCACTGCTCCTCAACCACTTCAAAAGTTGCAATCCAGGCACTAGCAAAAATCTTTTCTGTGGAAGGTCTGCCAGTCACCCTGGTATCGGACAATGGACCTCAGTTTATTTCGCAGACCTTCCAGGATTTTTGTAAGCGCTTCGGTATTAGGCATGTTTCCTCTCCCCCCTTTCATCCACAGTTGAATGGGGAAGCCGAGCACATGGAGCGCACATTTAAGATGCAGATGAAAAAGTATGTCACGAATTTTCTGCAGAGGAGGCGTTGACGTTTTTCCTGACGGCATACCAGACCACACCAATGGGGGAACGCAGCCCCGCAGAGCTCCTCCACGGGCGCCAACCTAGGACTCTGCTGCATCTCCTCCAGCCTGGTCCTCACCAGTCTTCGCAAAATGGGGTACCCGGCATTCCACCGGGTATGTTGGTCTGGGCACGTGGGTTTGGTCGCAATCCACGTTGGATTCCGGTGGTGGTCCTGCGCCGCAATGGCCGCTGACTCTATACCTTGCAGGCCGGGGACCGGGAGGTACGTCATCACCAAAATCAGCTACGTTCACGTTTGGACATCCACCCTCCGACCCCTCGGGCGCCGGCTTCCCCATTGCCGGCACCCTTGTTGTTTTCTCAGGGGACACTACCACCCCTCCTACCTGTGACTCCGCCCTGCTGCGATGGTTCTCAGCCTTGGCGGCCTCCTGTAGCTCCAGCACCGGCATCGTCACCATTGAGATGCCCCGGCGAGAGCCGGCCCCCCTCGCAGGCCCGGTTTCTCAGGAGGCTGGTTCACCTGTGGTCGTCTCTTCTCCATTGTCCCCCCCACTGGGTCTTGCCCCTCCCGAGGTGGACCAGGATATGGAGTTCGACGGCTTGTCGCCCGTTCTGTCCCGGGCTCCGGGGTTGGGACGACGGGGGCCTCTTCGTGTGGGTCACTTCCAGCCATGATCGAAGGTTCCGGCTCGAGGGTTGGCAGATCCCCTCGACTCCAGCCTTCCAATGGCCTTGGAGGTCATTGATACTGCACGATGATCCACCTTCTGATGCAGTGGATCACAGTGGCTTCATCCCCCAAAGGAGGAGGAGTGCAATAGCCACCAGAAAGATTGCAGGAGGCGCACATTAGCACGGCGCGTCACAGACAGTAGTTGCTGCAAGTGAAGTCTTGTCCACCAGAGGGCACGCGAGAATTCGGCCGTGACCTCTGCCGGCGGAACAACCCAGGCAGCACAGGCTGTGCCCAGTAAGTTCACACCGGGCATGCCTATCAGACAGTTCCCAGTCTACACTATGTGAAGTGCGACGGAAACGTGAATCGTGTTACTACAGTGCAAATGAGAAGATGAACGATGGCGAAATTTTCAACTATAGAAAATTGGCCGAAGCCTTCAATAATAAAAACCTGAATTTGCCAGTGCCAGAAAAGATAGTGTGTTTCAGTGATATGGAACTCCTTATGTATTTGTTCCTGATGATGCATTTGCATTGAAAGAGTATATGATGGAGTATCCCGAAACAGACCCCCAAAAGAAAAAAAAGAGTTTTCAGCTATAGACTCAGAAGGGCTCGCAGAGTGGTTGAAAATGCATTTGGCATGATGTCAGATAAGAGTGGGGTTCTGCTCAGCCCAATTTGACTTTCAGCAGAGAAGGTGGACATTGTTATAAGAATTTATTATGTGCTGCACAATTTTATTTTAGAACAGCTTTTATTGTGCAGCTGAGTAGAAAATGTAGTATTTGTCTGTCAAGCATCCAAACTTCCTAACATTTACATAATAAATAATTTACACTGACTCACAAGAATGGCTGCTACCAAGATTACATTTACTAACATAGACAAAACTAATTAGTTATGTGTCCTATGAATAACATTTACAATAAACATTATGATGTGGGACTCGTGTATTGAACAAACATAAGACACATTTAAAAAATAAAGTAAACATATTTATGGCTGCACACTGGTTGTTTACAGGTTTCTTTTTCAGTATGTATGACTGTTTCTGTTCAAGAATTACTCTAAGTTTAGCTGGAGGTATTATGAAGAAACATTCTGAACTCACATTTGAAAACACTTGTGCCATCTGCCAGACATTATATTCGCAAGGGTAGACTCAGAGTTTTATAGCTGCACATTACATTCATTTTTGTGTGACAGATTCATTGAAGAGTAAGTGTGATCCTTTTGAACATCTCTGTTAGTCTCAGACTGGAATTGTTGACAGCAAATTATGTAAGTGAATAAAATAATGCATTCTGAGGCTGTGGTTAATAACCCCAGCTGCATACAGATATGTCCACAAGATGTATTTACATAAACCCCACACATAGCTCTAATTATTTTCTTTCATCAAATAAATATTTTTTTCTCTAAGTGAGGAGATATCCCAAAATATTCTCCTATAATACATCATGAATTAAAATATATTAACTTACTGAATTTTATATCCCCAGTTTTGACAGTTATTCCTAGGGCAAAAGCAGCTGGAGCTGAATGTTTCTACAGTAGAGTTAGCCAACTGATAACAGCTTACATGTGATTTTCAATCCTTGAGATTGTGTCATTTGGACAGACAACTGGCATCAGATCCTTTCCAACTACTAGGATCTTCCAGATCAAATTAGCTGCCCACTTGCTTTGACATTTATCTCCTAATATTCTGGTAAAGAAAGTTCATTCCTCTTTCCCTCTATTCTTGTTATATGAACCGGGAGTCCTTGTTAACTTAATTTCCTTTAACAATATTGGGCTAAATTTGACCTAAAGCAAGTGCGACACCTAGGCACAATAACCACATAATGTGCTAGTGGACCATCTTATGTTTGCTGTTACATTTGGTAACTACATTGGTGCAATTTACCAAAAGATCTCTGGTTAAATGAGTACAATATACATTCACACTGTGCTTCGACTCACAGCAATAACATTCTGGAGCCCCCCAAAATTGTTGTTATATATGTTACTGCCTATGTGTAATCAGTTTATTTAAATGTGTGTGTGTGTGTGTGTGTGTGTGTGTGTGTGTGTGTGTGTGTACACTTGTTAAAGTGCAATGAAAGGTCATGGGTATATATATAATTATTTATAAATATTGCTGTGACTTACCAAACGGGAAAGCGCTGGTAGATAGACACAATAAATAAACACACAAACACACACATAAATATCAAGCTTTCGCAACCCACGGTTGCTTCATCAGGAAAGAGGGAAGGAGAGGGAAAGACGAAAGGATGTGGGTTTTAAGGGAGAGTGTAAGGAGTCATTCCAATCCCGGGAGCGGAAAGACTTACCTTAGGGGGGAAAAAGGGACAGGTATACACTCGCACGTGCACACACACACACACACACACACATCCATCTGCACATATACAGAGACAAGCCAAATAAATAAAATAAAATAAATATATTTTTTCCCATGTGGAATGTTTCTTTCTATTATATTCATATATAATTATTTAAATGTAAATAAATTTAATGGGAATTAGTGAAGTTTGGTCGCAAGAGGAACAAGACTTCTGATCAGGAGAATACAGGTTTATAAAGAAAAAATCAAATAGGGGTAATGCAGGAATAGGTTTAATAATGAATTAAAAAATAGGAGCGTGGATAAGCTACTATGAACAGCATAGTGAATGCATTATTCCAGCCGAGATAGACACGAAGCCCACACCTACCACAGCACTACAAATTTACATGCCAACTAGCTCCACACTTGACGAAGAGATTGAAGAAATGTATGATGTGATAAAAGAAATTATTCAGACAGCTAAGGGAGATGAAAATTTAATAGTCATGGGGGACTGAAATTCGATAGTAGGGAGAGGAAGAGAAAGAAACGTAGTAAGTGAATACAGATTGGGGGTAAGAAATGAAAGAGGAAGCCACCTGGTAGAATTTTGCACAAAGTGTAACTTAATCATAGCTAACACTTGGTTCAAGAATCAAGAAAGAATGTTGTATACGTGGAAGAGACCTGGAGACCCTGGAAGATTTCAGATAGATTATATAATGTTAAGACAGAGATTTGGGAACCAGATTTTAAATTGTAAGAATTTCCAGGTGTAGATGCATATCTGACCACAATTTATTAGTTATGAACTGTAGATTAAAACTGAAAAAACTACAAAAAATAGCAATTTAAGGTGGTGGGACCTGGACAAACTGAAAGATTGGGTGGTACGGACACTTACAGAGAAAAGGGGGAGAGTATATCAGAAACAGAGTTGAAGATATAAAGATTGAAGGAGCGAGGAAGAGAGGAAGACCGAAGATGAGGTGGAAGGATAAGATATCCGGGGACCTAAGGGAGAAAGGATGGAAGAAGGAAGAGGCAATGGATAGAGGACTATGGAGGAGAAGGATCCAGAAGAGCAACGCCGACCCTACGTGACTTAGGACAAGGCAACGATAAGGAGGAAAGAAGGAGGAGGGGGAGGAGGAGGGGGAGGAGGAGGTGGGGGAGGAGGACCTGGACAAACTGAAACAAGCAAAGGCTGTAGAGTGTTTCAGAGAGAGCATTAGGGAACGACTGACAAATACAGGGGAAAGAAATACAGTAGAAGAAGAATGTGTAGCTTTCAGAGATGGAATACTGAAGGCAGAAGAGGATCAAGAAGGTAAAAAGGCGAGGGCTAGTAGAAATCCTTGGGTAACAGAAGAGATATTGAATTTAACTGATGAAAGGGGAAAAAATAAAAATGCAACTAATGAAGCAGAGGTAGCAAAAGACCTGGAATGGACAGTGAAAGGAGGATATAAGATGAACATCAACAAAAGCAAAATGAGGATAATGGAATGTAGCTGAATTAAATGAGGTGATGCTGAGGGAATCAGACTAGGAAATGAGACACTTAAAGTAGTAAATGAGTTTTGCTATTTGAAAAGCAAAATAACTGATTTTAACAGGATAATATTAAGTTTTCTCTTCCTCTATGAATAGATGATGAATGCAGCTAGCCGCTAACTTTGTGTAATGTCTTGTCTGTATAGACGTGTATCTGTTGTCTTTAAGACCCTTTCACCTTCACACATAAATCTATACAGTAATGTAAGGGCCTCCTGTGTCTTGGCTGATCCGTGATATGACAGACGAAAAGTTATACTAATGGAGGATTATTAATATTATCTCTATTTTCATTCGCTCTCTCTCTTTCTCTCCTTTATCTATGTACAGTTTTTATTATAATATTTCATTACGTGAAATCAGCCAAATAGGATCTTTGGTGGAGTCCTTCGTCTTGGTAATCAGCGGCTGGCTTGCTGTAAAATATCTTTACATTTATTATTACTGCTAAACACTGTATTCAGTCGGGAGAATCAATCGTGTGGACAATTTGTTCCTTTTACGAAAGATTGCGAATTCCAGATGTGTACGAAGCCTTTTTGGACGATTTAACACAGACTCAGTGATTGCAGGCTCTCTTCGACACAGCTGAAACTTCCCCACTAATTACAGGGCCAACGTGATCATCAAATGGTTCAGAAAAAAACTCATTCGTTCATTCACTCCGGAACAAAAAGTCACAAACCTTATTTATGAAGGAAATTGTGTATTAAATCCGTCCCCATTACATGTCCAGATCTCCGATGATTCCGCGTCTTAATTATTTTCCGTTTACACTCTCTTTCTATTCAAACAAACCGCTAGTGGCACAAAAGTTAATTCGCTCGATTTAGCGAGAAGAAAATCAGAATATGTATCTCTCAGAAATACGTTAATCCCTCAATCCCTACTCCAGAAGCTGTCCTAGTTACCACTCTAACAACCATGGAGAATGCATATATGCATTCTGTTATTTCAAAGAATAATCGCGCTAGAAAATACTTTGGCGTCGTCTAGCTGTCGCCGCATATGTTACGAGAAAATCAGATCAGATACTTTTCCAAAGAGAATGAATGTGGATGGTTTGATTGACCATGATTAATTGGTGCGTGGTAGAGGGTATTTTCTGTGAGGACGTTACATGATGATGGTCGAAGTAGAGAGGATATAAAATGTAGACTGGCTATGGCAAGGAAAGCTTTTCTAAAGAAGAGAAATTTGTTAACATTGTGTATAGATAAGTGTCAGAACATCCTTTCTGAAAGTATTTGTATGGAATGTAGCCACATATGGAAGTGAAACATGGACGATAGATAATTTAGACAAGAAGAGAATAGAAGCTTTCAAAATGTGGTGCTACGAAGAATGCTGAAGATTAGATGGGTAGATCATGTAACTAATGAGGTGGTTCTGAATAGAATTGGGGAGAAGAGAAATTTGTGGCACAACACAACTAAAAGAAGGAATCAAGTGGTAGGACACGTTTGAGGCATCAAGGGATCACCAATTTAGTATTGGAGGGAAGCATGGCAGGTAAAAATCTTAAAGGGAGACCAACAGATAAATACACCAAGTAGATTAAGAAGGATGTAGGTTGCAGTAGTTACTTGGAGACGAAGAAGCTACTAGCACAGGATGGAGTAGCATGGAGAGCTGCATCAAACCAGTTTCTGTACTGAAGACTATAACAACAAAAAATAAATCTTGGCTTCTACAGCAGCTACCGATGAATGCTAGCTTTTTATATGAATTGGATTCAATGTGCAACCATATTGAGAATTTAGCTTTTGTGTGTGTACCAAGCATCCAAATCACAAATTACGTCATGAGGCCTTCCTTGAACATTCATCTCCTCCCAACTTAAAATCCCTGAGCTGTATGTTAGACTTTTATTTATACTGTCAAAAAAATTTACCAGCAAGTGAATGATTTGTGGAGTGTAATGAAAAAAACAAAGCCTGCTGTATTCATCTGTGTCTGGATTCAGCTTCTACAAGAATAGCTGGCCCGATATTATCATCTATTGTACTAGTTTCTCTATTTTCCTCTCTACAATTCTACAGTTTTACCAGAAGACACAGCACATCAATACCTTCCCTAAGTACCAGTGAGTAATCACTTCCATAGAAGCAAATTACGTTACTTTGTTCACTATACAGTTGTCAGATCTATAATGTACTTGTATCTCTCTTCATCCAAAATTTATTCTTTATTCTGTATATCTCTGACTGAATGCTTCTACTACTTTGTGAAACTCACAGACTGACAAAACTTTCCATGCCAACTTATGTACTGGAAGATATAACCAATCTTCACAAACACAACATATAGGCTTACTAGAATAAATTGCCGCCTTTAACATTGTAATTATCATTTCCAACCTCTGATATGACGTGATCATATCACTGAATGAAGAAAAATGTTCAACAGGAATACTGAAAAACAGAGTGCACAATTTGGAAGGGGGGGGGGGGGGAGGGAGGGAGGGAGGGATATTAAGAAAAGGTATGGTACACTGACTTGAAATTACAGAGAAACTCATAACAGATAAAGTGAAATTAAACATACTAAAAAAGTGATTCGAAAATTGGTTACTTGGGATGGATTATGGTACTATAGCTCTGAAATGGTGAAATAAACATGCATCAATAGGTGAACTTACTCATTGGTTAACAGTAACAAGAAGATAGGGAATGTGACAGTGCGAGTTTAAAAAAAAAAAACTGCAAATGTCTGGCATATTATACGTATGTAGTAGTCACTGCTACATTTCTTTTTATTTATAGCCCATGTCACATAGGACGGTGCTTCCGCACATAGAGGCTGAGTAATAGGGTAGTGTGGAAGGGAAGAGGTTTGTGTAAACATGGTGACAGAGAGTGGGCAAACAAAGTCCGCGTTGCCAATCTCTGTTGGTGCTCAGAAGAATCTGATTCATTTGCATACTGTACATCCTATTGCACATTCAGATCTCTGGTGAACATAATAAATGTTATAACTCATTCGATCAGTCATCTGTGTGAGAGAAATCTTAACACAAATGTTGATGTGCTGTTACAGGTGCTCAACAGCTTTATTCCGCGTAATATCGGAAGGCAAGAACAACCGACGCAATTTTGTGAATGTGTCAGGTACAGTTTTTCTCAAAAAGAGGGTTGTGTAGCAACAAGGCCATCGAGACTGCTTACAATATTTGTCATTTTAGTTGAATATAAGTAAAACTGTAATACACAGTCGCCTGTAGATAAAAATCGAAAATGAAATTCGCAGGTTACAAATCTTTAGCATAAAACCTCTGCAACTTATACCATTATGGGTAATAGCAGACATGCAAATGCAAATTTCTACTTTCATTCTCTAATTTATTATGGCATCATGGCTTTTGAATAACTTTTTCTGAAGGAATAAAGTGTTTGTAACACAGAAACTTGTAAAAAGGGTATTACATAATGTCCACTCTAGAACTTGTTGAAGGCAGATCATTAAACAGTTGTTTTCAACGATCAATTGAAGTTTGAAAACAACAGTAGGCTGGCATTCATCATTACAATAAGAGGAAGAGAAATGATCCATAATACTGGGCACAAAAATGAGTAAGGTATTTTGTCACAAAACTCATTCTCAACTTAATCACTGAAGTGAAGTTCTAATGGGTAACAAAACTAACTTCAAACACAAACTGAAATCATGATATTTGCTTGACAAAATCATTATATTTGCTTGACAACTCCATCTCCATAGAATTTTGAAAAAAATGTGAAATTTTATATGTTTATGTGGGTGTGTTTGAATATAGTTAAATCCAAACCACTGGGTGCAAAAATGAATGACTGGTAGCAAAGATTAAGGCAAAAGACTGCAGTGTGAATGTTAGTACGTTGTCATGTTTTTCACTGACAAACACCATTGTGAATGTAAACTAACACTTTCCACAGTACGAGGTGTGGCTAGAAAAAAACCGGACTAGTACTGGTGAAACAATAAAACGAATGCAATAAGGCTGAAAGTCGCGTGGCCTGTCACGTGACTCTCGCTCCGCCTACTGCTCGAGTTTCATCTGCCTCCTGCACTCAGTCTGCCCGTGGCGTCTGTTTTAAGTAGTTGACGTTTTGTCTGTGCGTCGGAAAATGTTGAGTGTACAGAAAGAACAGCGTGTTAACATCAAATTTTGTTTCAAACTAGTAAAATCTGCAAGTGAAATGTTTGTAATGTTACAACAAGTGTACGGCAATGATTGTTTATCGCGAACACAAGTGTTTGAGTGGTTTAAACGATTTAAAGATGGCCGCGAAGACACCAGTGATGACACTCGCACTGGCAGACCATTGTCAGCAAAAACTCATGCAAACATTGAAAAAAATCGGTAAATGTTCGACAAGATCGCCGTTTAACAATCAGAGCAGTGTCTGAGTTAACAGGAGTTGACAAGGAAAGTGTTAGGCAGATCCTTCATGAAAGTTTCAACATTAACAAAGTGTGTTCAAAAATGGTTCCAAAGTGTCTCACAATTGAACAGAAGGAACGCCGAAGAATGATTTGTTCTGACATCCTGGACAACATTGAAAGTGATCCCACCTTCTTACAAAATGTTATTACTTGCGATGAATCGTGGTTTTTTACTTACGATCCCGAAACTAAACGCCAATCGATGCATTGGAAAACTCCTGGTTCTCCACGACAAAAAAAAGCACGAATGTCAAAATCGAAATTCAAGGCAATGATGATTGTTTTTTTTTGACATCAAAGGGATTGTGCACATTGATTGGGTACCAGAGGGACAAACAGTGAATCAGCATTACTACATTAGCGTCCTGGCTACCCTACGTGAGCGAGTACGGAGAAAACGGAACGATTTGTGGAGAAAAAAGTCATGGATCCTTCACCAAGACAATGCCCCCGCTCACAGTGCGTTGTCAGTGAAGACGTTTTTGGCAAAACACAACATTCCCATCTTAGATCATCCACCCTACTCACCTGATTTGGCCCCCTGTGACTTTTTTCTTTTCCCTAAAGTCAAGTCAGCTTTGAAAGGAACTAGATTTGAGACTGTTGAAACAGTAAAAGAAAAAGCGACAGAAGTAATGTATGGACTTACCGAAAATGATCTGCAGCATTGCTATGAACAGTGGAAAATTCGTATGGAGCGGTGTAGAGACCGAGGAGGAGAGTACATTGAAGGAGATAACATGAAATTGTAAATAATTGTAAATAAATGTTTTTTCCCGCATCAGTCCGGTTTTTTTCTAGCCACACCTCGTAGAGTTAGATACCACACCTGTTATCCACGAAGCAACCAAACAATGTACATCGTCTGCAAATAACTCAAGGGAATGTTGCCCTATAAGTCCACCAAAATCGACCGATATCTCGACAGGTAATCCTTCCTGTTATTTTAAGACATTTTCCAATTTGTGCCTTAAAAATGACAGGTTGTTACCTGTCAAAATATCAGAGTTTTTGACAAATTTATCTGGCTGTATTCTCGCAAGTGCATAGTAAATGCTGAGAAAAGCTTACAGTTCACAGCTAACAAAGAAACTAGCTTATTCGTCTTGGTCAATAAACTGAAAATTATAGGGTCAGCACTCATAAAAAGTTAATGTCTGCATACTTCTTAGGATACAAATTCCAAATCCGTAAACGCCAGGACTTTTCATATATTACATATGCAATTGATATTTTCAAACACAAAAATACTTTTTTTTAAATTATGAGTCTGTAAAAACAAGAACTATTATTACCTTACTTTGTTCCTGAGTCTGTGTTGTACTAATACCATCGTCACTGCCATCTGACTGTTTGTGTACCATCTGACTACAAATTTACGATTATGGATTCAAGGCTTCTATCCATCTTCGCCTCCCTATCAAGACATCTTCCTGAAGCTTTTCAGTGTGCTGCACACAATCTGTTGTCTGTTGCTTCATGCACAGGCGATTCAGTGTCTGCTATCTTGAATGTTTTGTTTCTTTCTGCCACATAGCCTTTAGATTGTGCCCAAATCAATTCGATAGGATTATACGGCAGTGGTAAGATGGTAAATGCAAAACTGTGTGACCGCATTCACGTGCAAGGAAATTAAGTTCGTATGCTTTCTCATGTGACTAGTTTAAATTAACGAGCTGCAGGAGTTACTCATGTGTCTAGCTAATACTGTGTGCAATACTTTTATTTTTAAGCTAGAGCACAATATCCACTTTCCTGGTGTTTTATCTGTCACAGCTGAGTTGTCCATTACAATGACTGATTGCGGAGCCAGGTATGGCAAGAACTGCTCAGTGAACCACTTCTTGAAAGTGACTACATTCATTTCCAAATGGTAGTCACTGCTGTTTTTCTTACATCTAAAAACAAGTTTACTCTCAGAGTTAAAACCGGAAGAAGAGCCAGCATGCAGAATAATTATTCGAGAACTCTTCCCTATGGGAACATTAAAACCGCCACTACCATCACTCACTCATTTTCTAGCAGCTGTTTCTGGAATGATTTTGATTCACCCACATTTCATCCAGGTAATACACTGTTTAACTACCTTTTCTTACTTTGTGGATCTTTCCAAGGAATGTGGCTCATGTTGCAGCTATGTCGCTTCATTCCATTAAAAACTTTCACCCATCATTACTTTTAATATATTTGAAACCAATGGCTTTTAAAATTGTTTGCATTGATGAAGCACCTCCTTTGAAGCCAGTTTTGTCATTCATAATTTTAACAAGTTTTTGTGAAGTCGGATATTCACCATTTGTATACATTTCAAAGATGGAGCGCCTTAAATTATCCTTGTCAAAATCGTCCATTTGTGTTACAGGTTCCTTGCGATTTCGACACTTTCCAGGGCGACGCGAAAGCAACTTCTCCTGATGTTTCTATAGCTCTGACACTTATTAATCATTCACTGTACAGTTCTCTTGCCTATACCACACACTTCTGCAGTTCTTTCTTGTGTCTTCAAAATGTCAACAATGGGAGCCTCACTTTCAGATTAACATTTGAAGAAGCTGTAAGCACGGTAAATTATCCCCGTCGCCTGTTTGTTAAGCACTTCACATCTATTGCCATCACTTGACACATTTATTTGGAAATCGCGCTATCACATTTAAAGATAGATGTTCACAGTTATAAGGCAGCAAGAAAATAACCCGATAATTGAATGAATAATATGCTCGCTTTGTGAATTAAATTGCATTGCTGTGAAGTATGACAATAGTGCACCTAGCAGGAAAGAGATTCTTGTAACCAATGGCTAGCTGCTGAATATTGGGCCACATTCCTATGTGAGGTGCACTTTATCTGAACAGGGAGCTGTGCCCAAATTTCTGCAAAAATAAGTTACACAGCACGCTGCATTCACATAAACAATGTCATTTTAAACAGAGATGCATGAAATGTAACCCTTTAATTATGTAGATGATTGAGCTGATCATTTCATTTCAAACTAACTATTAAATAGGACTAAAAAAGCAGGCAGATTTCACCTCACTGAAAGTGTGTTATCATACAAAATGAAAGTACATAAAGATGGGAAATACCAGTATTATATAATGTTGCTTTAACCTTGAATTTAATTCTACACGAAATAGGTTGTTATAATGCAATATTTCACATGCTCCTATAACACGGCTCATATTGGATGGCTGAATTACCTAAATAAACTGATCATAGTGTGCAAAAATACTGACAACAGTCTGTTCTCTATTTGATCAGATTTAGAGAGATTTGCTGCACACAGTTAATTACTTACAACTGCCTGTGAATAAATGCAGTCAGTTTGATCATATGAAGAAACACTGCCTGGAGACATGAATGATCCCATATTATTCTCTCTCTGAAGGTAATATTAGGATACATCGTGAGACAGGTACAGAATATAGTTCCATAGTCTAGAAGCAAATTACATTTCAAAATTAAATTTATTCATCAATCTCGATACAATACTTTCATTAGTTATAATCTCAGATGACTTCTTTTTTTTTAATTTCCGCTCTGAAAAATTTAACAAACAGGACTGTTTCATCACCATCACCATCAACATCTTCCTGGAGTGCCTTTGCTATCAGCTGAACTGCAGATCCATATTCTTCACTTTGCTTTCTTTTCTTAGTTGTTGAGGACCTAGGTGTGGATGTCTGAATATCTAGTGACTCATGAACTGTCCGTGAGGATGCTGGATTATTCACTATAAATATACGGTTACTGTAGACATCCGCAACATTGTTTGTTGCAAGATCCACCTTCAGTTTGCAAGATGCTGGAGCTGAATCGCCATCCTTCGATGTGCCAACATCGTCTACCTGAGGAAGAAAAGGATGTTTTACACAAAACACCCAGGTGGACTTTAGTGAAACTATTCACTTAAAATTGCAATGAACAGAAATAAAATGTTATGACAGTTAACTTCTGTTAGTTCGAGCTGGCTGTCTGACTAACCTCAACTGTAGTTTCTTCTGCATTTAGTCATTACATTACAACAGCACAAGCAATAATTCGAAAATAGGCATTAGCATATATTTATGCTCTCTGAATTGTCCAAAAAAAATTGAAGTGAAATGTGGTTGGAAACAAGGACTTTACATAAACATTAGTTCACTGTAATAGTAGTAGTTGTAGTAGTAGTAGTAGTAGCAGCAGCAGCAACAGCAGCAGCAGCAGCAGCAGCAGCAGTAGTAGTAGTGCTTATAATCTGGCTGCAATCACAAATATTGCTCTTCTAGTTGCAAAAATTGTGATACAGATGTATCAAGTTTTCCTTGAGAAGACAAAGACTGTTTCAACATCGTGAACAAGCACAATCTATGCAGATACACATCACAGTTGGTTGGGTAAAACTACGAAGCATGTTTTTCAAGTAAGGTCTGTTTTGTTGTAGACACTAGTAGTTCGCATGCATATGGCAACAAGCACCTGCATCGTGTACCGGCATGCCATGGGAACAACTGTGCTCAGTTTCAGCTCTGTAGCTAACCTGTACAGTTCTGTTCTGTGCTTTCAAGATGTTCAAGATTATCAACTCACCTGCTGCGTGTGAGGTTCACTCAACGGTACAGTTTTTGTCAGCAAGGAACCTGTCTGCTGGAGAAATTCATCGACAGATTTGCGAAGTGTATGGGACACTGTTATGAGTGAAAGCAAAGTGCATAAGTTGGTACAAGAATTCAAAGATGGCCGTGACAATGTCCGTGATGAGGACAGCTCCGATTGCCCTTTGGCTTTAGTTGAAGCGAGGATTCGTGAGAAAAGGCATCGCACAATAACAGGTCTCTCAAACGAATTTCCTGACGTGTCGAGATCAGTGCTTTACAACATTGTTTATGAATACCTAAAGCTTAGGAAACTGTGCTCCTGTTGGATCCCGAAACTCCTAACAGAGGACCACAAAAACCAAAGATTTGAGTGTGTGATGAAATTCTTGACTTATTATCATGAATAAGGTGACAGCTTCTTAAGTCAGATCTAACTGGAGACGAAACATGGGTTTCGCATATCATGCCTGAATCAAAGCAACAGAGCATGGAATGGAGACACATACACTCGCCTGTAAAGGTGAAGGCCAAATAGACTCCATCTGAGTGCAAAATCATGGTGTCAGTGTTTTGGGGCAGGCATGGTGTTTTGTTGGTTGACTTCATGCAACGAGGAACCGCTATAAATGCAGAAGCACACTGCCAAACCCTGAGAAAGCTACGCAGTGCAATTCAAAACAAAAGACACGACATGCTGACAAAGGAAATTGTTCTTCTCCATGACAATGCAAGACCTCACACTGCAGGTCAGACCCACGATTTATTGGACAGTTCTGGCTGGGAAGTTTTGGCTGGGAAGTTTTAGACTACCCATCCTACAGTCCTGATCTTGCGCCGAGCGATTACCGTATCTTCCTCCACCTCAAACAACACCTCAATGGCAACCGTTACAATGACGACGACGACGACATGAAAACAACAGTGAACTCTTGGTTATCGGGGCAGGCAGCAAGTTTTTATGAAGAAGGGATTTTAAAATTGGTTGAGAGGTATGATACGTTTCAACAAACTTTGCTACTATGTCGAAAAATAGAGTGAATTATGTATTTTCTGAAAATAAATTTACTTTTTTGAAATAACCTTTTGTTGTGCACTTATCTTCAAACGGACCTTACTTAAAAAACACGTCTTTTATTTCAATAGTTTATATTTTCATCCATACCTTAGGACTTACAGGTGTAAGACACACAGCTTGAGCTGTATCCATACAACATTTTAATGATATATTTAATGCAAAGCAATGGGTGTGTGTAGATGTAATAACTGAATACATCTTTATAATTTCGCACACCTTACACTGTTTGTTGACACTCTTTGAAATAAAATTTAAAAATTCGGTCGATTTTTGGGGAGGCAGGTAGGGGGGTGGGGGATGGGGGGGGGGGGGGGGGTTGGGGGGGTACACAAGCGGGATTTGAACACAGTACCTCCAGTGCGGTAGATGTGAACCTTTACCGATGTGCTACACTGACTTGCTCGAAATATATGTAACGTTACGGATGTACAAATCATGCAATGAACTTCAAAATAGATTTTCTGAAAAACCAAGGCCCGTTGCTAATCAACCAGATAGCCAGGCACTCAGCATAAGTGCCTCTGCAACATATTTGAAGCGAATCAAAATCCATGATTTTCAGTATGGAGGGTCCCCTTGTCAGCCACATAAGGGAGGTACCGGAAAGCAAGACTGTGCTTTTAACCTAATCTGGAATCTCGAGTTAGTAGTGACAAACTTATGGTAGTATCACAAAACAGAGTAATTTCATGTACTACCAAGTGATCTTCTATCACACACCTGGTGTGCTGCGATACAGTTGTGGCTCCCACTGCATGGGATTGCACTTCTTCACAGGACTACTCTTGATTACTGTTGAGCCCAGAAAATACATTTTAATCTGTAATGCAGATACAGTATGATGGAACAAAGAAGTAACATATTATATACTAAGAACTGGCCACCCAGCCAGAAAAAGGAAGTGAATCAGTGACCGAATGCCACTGCTTCCGTCATTTGCTGTCGCGACACCATCCTCGCAGCGTAGCTGGCAACTGGCGCAGCTCGTGCCGATAGCCTGGAACAATTGCCAAGAACCATGAATTTGATGCCAACTCTGCACCTGCTGGATGTAGCCACTAAAGGTGATTTTAAGGGATTCAAGAGATATATATCAAATGGTTCCAACCTGACCATGACTAGATTTGCTCCTGCGTCCGAACAGTGAACCCACACATCTGGGATAAAACTGTCAGAAGGGTTTCCCTGACATGTTTATTTCTGATCCCATACCATCACGTGGAGTTGATACTACCCAGCACTGCTGAGGCTGTTACACTCATGTGCTGTATCGCTATGCTAAATGCCATGGCATAGCATAACTATGCTCCACAGCAACACCTTGCTTAGTGCTGACACCTGCAAATAGATTTTAAATCAGTTCGGAGACATAGTACATTGGAACAGAAAATAAAATTGTGCATGCATGGATTTAGAGATGAATCAAATTCACTGCCATGTGGTGCACTACCTGGAATTTACCACCTCATACCTGGTGTGAAGTGCTGCTGGTCCTGTTGCCATGGCATGGCACTATTATGCTCCACAGTCACAATGACAGGTCCTGAAAATAAATTTTAAATCAGGATGCAGACGATGTACACTGGAATAAAAAAGCAGCAGTGTATGCACATGAAGTGAAAGTTAAATCACACGAAATGGAGTGTACTAAAAGGAATTTAGCCATCACATACCAGGTAATCTGTGTTGTTCCAGGTCTTCCTGCCATAATTCAGTGCCATCTTCCACCACAGTAATTCCATCAGTGTCGTTGGGCCCTGAAAATAATTTCGAGTTGGTGTTCAGATAATACAGATAGGTACTGAACTGACATTGTACATATATACTGGCATAGACCTACTTGATATAGAGCTGAAAGCATGAACATTTTATGTATTTTAATATTACTACCCACTGATTGTAAATTAGTGGTACAAACCCACATCCTGAAGTGTTCTGAACACTCTGCTGTCCAGGGATACCACAATGGTGTCGAGCGTGAAATAGCAGTCAACGGTCGGCGACACCAAAGTGGTGCCGTGTGTATAGTATCATCCAGTGGCAGACGACAGCAGTTTAGTATCTTTTGCATTCTGTTGATGTTTTGTTTAAATAACAATAAGTTACACACATCAACAAGTTTTCTGTTTTTATAAGTACTTGTGCCCTTTCATCATGGCAGATAAAAGAGACGATACCATTATTTACGATGAATGTGCGGACGTTCTGTCTGATGTTCCAGACGACTCGGTTGGTTAAGAAGAAGACACTGGACATTAAAAAAATGAAAGTGAAGCAGAATTGTTGGAAGATAGTGAAATATGTCCAAGAAGAATTCAGTGAACACTACGGTTGCCAACTGATTTGGATCAATCAGACAAAGAAGACAGTGCACAGTGGTCAGACTTTGATTAACCGAGGACCAATAATAAATTTGAAAGCTTTCTGGGTCCAGACATATTTTTTAAAGATACACGGAACATTGAGGATATCGTAGAATTATAAATTGGGAATGATCTATTTGAATATATTAACAATGAAAGCAACAAGTACTAAAGTCAAAATTGCAATAGAAGGAAACTGGATAAAAAAAAAAAAAAAAAAAAAAAAAAAAAAAAGGCCAAATTTGTCAATGTTGCGGGACCCAAACTTAGAAAATTGTTTGGGCTTGCTATCCTTATGAGAAGTGTAAAAAAAAAAAAAAAAAAATAAAATAAAATAAAAAAAAAAAAAAAAATAATAATAATAATAATAATAATAATAATTATTATTATTATTATTATGTCCCGCAACCAATTCAGACAAATATTATAATTTTTACATTTTTCTGACAACAACAATAAACCGGATAATGCCGACCAGCTATTCAAAGTGCAATTCATAATTGATTATTCTTCCAAAAACTTTAAAGAAACATTTAATCTAAGTAAAAACATCTCAGTTGATGAAGGAATGATACTGTGGCATTGACAGTTAAAGTTTACAATCTGTCGAAAATTACAAAATATGACATACTCATTCGGATGCTGTGTGATTTGAGTACGGGATACATTTCCTCATTCAAGATATATTCCGGTGCTGGACCGCCTTTAGCAGAAACAGTGATGGAACTAAAATGGCTCTGAGCACTATGGGACTTAACACCTAAGGTCATCAGTCCCCTAGAACTTAGAACTACTTAAACTTAACTAACGTAAGCAGATCTCACACATCCATGCCCGAGGCAGGATTCGAACCTGCGACCATAGTGGTCGCACGGTTCCAGACTGAAGCACCTAGAACAACTCGGCCACACCGGCCGGCAGTGATGGAACTACTGACACCTTCTTAAGGAAAGCATCACCAACTGTCCATGGATAATTATTGTAACAGTGTAGAACTTGCAGAGAAGTTACTTGAAAAGAAAATTCGAGTTTGTGGAACAATACAGCAAAATAGAGAATTTCTGGAAAAATTAAAGTGCGCAATAGTCAATGCGTTTGAAGCTTGTCATCAATGGAAAGGTGACAAGCAGCTGGCGACAAGCCAAATAATCCTAATTAAAACTGCCGGAGCCAAGTGAATAAATTTGTACGAGACAAGCGGATGGCGAAGTGATGACACCAAATGGTTTTCTTCTGCCATAGGTACGTCATGTGACAATTTTGTTTTCTTTGTAGAAAATAGCCTTATCTGTGGAACAAGTTCTCTCTTGTGGCTCCTTTCTGGGCCAGTGAAAGAACTACTATTCTGAGCTCAAAAGACATCTACATATCCTTTCAGTAATGTTGCCATTATTTTCACCAGCTGAACTGCACTACCATTCAAGCAACAGCTTCCGAGATAATTAAATATTCTTTTTATTATCTGGCAAACCTTCACTTGTGCTGAAACTATCATTTCCAGTTACTTGATCCAAGCTCACATCTCTCTCAATAATAATGTGATCTTTTTGCAACTTCGTGACAATACATTTTCTCGAAAGATAAAAAACCAAGCAATCTTGTACACCTTTTTGTGCTCTCTTAAGTGAGATAATAATAAAAGATTTCCTGGACCATTTTCGTATGGATAATTTGAAACAAAGACTGCTGAAAAAAATAGACACACAAAGAAAATGTGTAGTTCAGCTTTTTATGTCTATGGAAGTAATTGTGGGATGAACTTGAGACACAGCATCTAATAATTTACCAACACAAGGTGTTAGAATTTAAAATGTTACTCTCCTACCACTTTCCAATACTTTACAAGCTGAGGGCAAAGATGATGATTTTGCCAAAAATGGCTATTTTTAACCCACTTTTACAAAAAAAAAAGTCTTCTGCAAACTCTTTTAAACCATTTTCATTAGAAAGCCCATGTTCTAAGCCACCTAAAAACTATATTTGGTTTTGCAATGTGAGCATACACGGTCCTAAAAACTGATAAGGTGGAGGTGCATTGAAAATGGGCCCATATTGCGCAGGTACCCAAATCTGACATCTTTTATTATGTTCAACATTTCTTTAATACTCTCTGTTGAAGATAATATCAAAACTCCTTGTGACTAGGAAATGAATGTGAGTCAGAAAAACTGCAAATAAGTAGTCTTTCATTTTTTAGACATCTCTACAGCACTCAGCTCTACAAAATTCTTTTTATAAAAATTGAAGTGGAATAAGGAATACAACGATAAGAACAGTTATTTCTTTTTTGTGGCTCAAATAATTTGAGGCAATCACATTTGAAAAGTTTAATTTTTTGGGTTCTGTCTTATCAACATTTCTTCCCAAACACTCCCATTTCCTCAT
Organism: Schistocerca americana; assembly: GCF_021461395.2. NCBI lineage: Eukaryota > Metazoa > Arthropoda > Insecta > Orthoptera > Acrididae > Schistocerca > Schistocerca americana. The sequence goes on from NC_060125.1 coordinate 64,177,277, forward strand.
GACATTCTGCAGCAAATTAATGAAATCTGTCAAAAATTCATGTAGCTTGAAGTAAACATAGGCTTAGGATCCTAAAAGGGACCTCTTCAAGCTTTGGGGTTTGACAGACACTTATTAAGTATCATTAGTCTGGGCTCCCATGTAAAGAAACCCTTATCACAGTTGGGAACTTGTGGTAAAGAAATCCACCCATGGCTACTGCTGCATTGGTATTGCGCATGGCCCCTATGGCAATAGCGAATCAGGTTTCATCACTTTAAAAGCAGCAGTGGTTAAGCCACCATGGACCACAGCAACATTCATACAATTTTTCACAAATGTTCCACAAACTGCAAACTACGCTAACATAAAATATGCTATACCTCAAACCGGAATTAAATTAGCACATCAAGAGCATTACATAATAAAAAGCAGCACTTCACCAAAATTCACACAATGTTACAATGGTGTAAAACCTGAAGGCTATTTATATGATGTGTGCTACAGCTGTTATGCAACAATTTTACTACTGTGATTTCCACTCCCTTGGAAATGCACAGTTAAATTGGGAAGTTTATAGCCAGTTTGATATTGTAGTTACAGCAGAAAAATCACAACCATGTCATGAGCTGTGACAAGAGACACCCCTTTTTTGAAGTTTTTCAAGATATTCAGACTTTATTTCAGTTTCTAGTCATCAGGACTTCTGATATTACATTCCCCAGAGAGTACTAAACTATTGTACAAAATAATTAAAGATGTCAGATTTGAGTACCACTGGAATATAGATCTGTTTTCAAAGCACTTCCACACTGTTTCATTTTTTAGGATCTTGCATGATCACATTGTTGTTTAAATCATCACCCTTCTAATGAAAATGGTTTAAAGGAGTTTGCAAAAGACTTTTTTATGAAAGTGAGCCAAAAATAACCATTTTTGCTAACATCTTAATTTGGTAAGTTTTTGTTTCAGGTTCATCCCATAATTATTTCCAGAGGTATAAGAAGCTCAACTTTACATTTTCTTTATCAATTTTTTCAGTCAACTTTAATTCAAATTATCCATATAAGAATTGATCAGGAAATCTTTTTTATTACGTAACTTAAGAAAGTGTAGGGAGTTGTCCACAATGGCCTAGTTTACTTTCTTTCAAGAAAATATCACCAGAGATGAAGTGCCTCAAAGTTGCCGAAAACTCACGTGTGCACTGTTGATAGCTGCACTATGGGGTCAGACAAATCCCTGGAAGCATTGAACTAGTGATCATGAACCTTTACCAATGTTTATTGGAATCATGTTTGAATGCTCACAAAAAATATCAGCAGAATCCATGATGGTCATGTGGGAACTCCTCCCAAAATTAGACCACTTGGCATGGAATGGCCCGGAAGTATAAGTCTAACGTTCAAAAGAATGGCCCTTACACGAGACACTGTTAAAATCCTAGTAGTTAACTGCCAAAACACAGTCAAGTGCCAGGGTTTGAAGCGCTCCTGAAAAGCAGTGAATACTAGATACAGAAAGCTAGCTGAAACCTGAAGTTGATAGCAGTAAGATTTTTGTCAAAAATTTTTCAGTGTATATCTAAAAGACGGGCCAACAGGAAATAGAGGCGGTGTATTTGTCGCAGTAGACAAGACACTCAAATTCACCAAGGTAGAAATTGATGCTACACGTGAGATTGTTTGGGGAAGACTTAGTATCAGGAGTGAACATAAAACAGTATTGGATCCAATCACTCACAAGATTCACCTCCTGATGTAACTGAAAAATTTAGAGAAAACCTCAGTTCACTTGTACCTAAGTTCCCCAATTATACAGTAATCATCAGTGAAGACTTTAATCATCCAATAATAAATTGGGAAAATTAAAGTCTTGTTAGTAGTGAGCATGACATGACTTTCTGTGAGAAACTACTATGTCTTCTCAGAAAACTAACTAGAACATATAGTTCAGAACCCCACTCATGATGGACATCAGTATATATTGGTTCTAATGGCATTAAATAGGACTGACCCCTTTGAGGATGTCAACGTCAGACATGGTTGGTGCAGAAATGATCACCAATATACAAAGATGTACAACATTCAGTACACTAGAGAAGACGGCAGTACTGTCACAGCGAAGAACTTTCAACACAGGACAGGATCATGTAAAGGAATTATGGCTCACATTTAAAAAAATCATTGACTATACACTGGATATGTACATTGTAGAACAATTCATAACGTGAGGGTCCATCCACAGTCTACAGTCATGGCAAAGAAACTTCTAAAGAAACAGAATACTGCATAACAGGTGGGGGTGGGGGAACATAGGGCTACAGATACAGACATGCTGAATGAAACACATTTGGCTTCCAAGGGAGCAGTGTGTGAAGCCTTCAATGATAGCTACAGCAGAATGTTGTCAAATGATCTTTTACGAAGCCCAAAGAACTTCTGGTTGTCTGTGAAGTCTGTTAGTGGCATCAAATTTAGTTTCTGCACAGTCACAAATGTGACAGGAACTGAAATTGAGAGTAGCAAAGCAAAAACTGATATGCTTAACCTCATTATCAAATATTCCTTTACACAGGAAATCCCAGGAGAACTGGCCTAAATTAATTCCCGCACTACTGAAACGATGAGTGAACTTTATGTTAGTGTTAGCAGCTGAAATCATTAAAACTGAATGAAACTCTAGGACACAATGGAATCCCTGTCAGATTCCATACTGAACTTGTAGCTGAGTTAGCCCCTTTTCCAACTACAATCTATTGTGGAGCCCTCAAACAAAAAATTGTGCCCAATAGTTAGTAGAAATCACAGATCACACCTGTTTACAAGAAGGGTAGCAGAAGTGATCCACAAAACTATTGTCCAGTATCCCTAATACTGACGGGCTGTAGAATCTTAGAACATAATCTGAGCTCAAACAAGATGTGGTATTTTCAACAGAATGACCTCCTCCATGTCAAACAGCATGGATTCCAAAACCATGGATCGTGTGAAACCCAACTCACATTTTTCTCACACGACATACTGAAACCATTGGATCAAGTGTGGGTGGATCATTTCCAATACATAAGGACCTGAAAAATTCACATTTTGTGATAAATCTGAATATATATGTGAATTCTGCCTCAAGATGCAAAAATGTGAATTTATCCAATAGATGCTATTTTATAGCAAAATGTATCCAGATGAACTACTTTATCAGAGATAACTTGAAATAGCTTTATTTTCTGCATTTAAATATTAAAATGTAACAAGTTTTTGGTTACTGGTATTGTGCACTGCCTGGTGAAGTCCGGTTTGAAAAGGTAATGTGTATAAGAATGTGTTTGCAAAACAAAAAGAGTGCATAAATGCAATGACACATCTGTGCACTCAATGCTCTGGTGCCATGCCAACTGTGAGCAGTGGAATGGTCTGTGTAAAACACTTGCCACATAATGCAGTGTAGTACTAAGCTGTGAGATCTAGCACCTTAGAACAAAGAAACGCGTATGTTTGTTTGCCGACTACAGTTAAAAAATTGACATAATGTGAATAGATTTAATGTTGCAGGTTTAGGGAGCAGATGTTTTGAACTGTGATTGCATTGAATAGCTGTAGAGGTTGCGTCTGAACTACCTCATTTACGACACTGCAGACCTCAGCAAGTAATCGCACGATAACTGTTATCAGATGTCGTTTGTTGTGTGTTGCTTGTTGTTCATTTTGTATTTTGAACTGAGTAGAGAGACTAATCCTGGTCCATTATGGAGTTTGAGTAGGAACCTCACAATACCAGAAGGAATCAGTGGTCCTGGTGACCACGTGTCAGTTATGCTCCTGCAGAAATACAGAAGACAAGTGTAGGCTGTTGTCCTGCCACTGCTTATTTCCCCTATACCACTCCTTTTCCCTCTGGGGGTCATAACTGCAATTTGTTTAGCCTAACAGGTGGCTGCCAGTTTATAGTGCCCGCACTTGGCAATGTAACAATTGAAAAACAAATCCTTTCAAAGTACAAGGGCGTTCAAAAAGTTTTGCACAGCTGTCTCTAATTTTTTTATTTTGTGCAGGAGGAGAATGAAATTTTTTGTGAACATACTTGGAACATTTAGCTATAAGTTGGTATATAATAGTATTTTCTTTTATTTAGAGGTGAGCCATAATGGACCTTGAAGTAGATGTCAGGTTGCAGCAATGGTCAGTGATGGAGTTCCTCTTCAAGACCGGCAATGACTCTGCCACATCGATTCACAGAAAGTTGCTCCCTGTTTATGTGGAGGACACAGTGGATCACAGCAGCATCCAGCGGTGGTTGCAGAGGTTTAAAGAAGGTGATTTCTCTCTACTGGACAATCCATGATGCAGTAGACCATCGGCGTCAGTGAGTGATGTGAATAAGAAGGCCATTGATCAAATCATCCAAAACGACAAATGTGTGACAAAAGCCTGCTAAAACGACTCATTTGTCATTGGGTAGTGTGGTATCACTGCACAGTCACTAGGGTACAGAAAAATCTGTGCAGTTCATAAGACTACACTATGAAACTGCCAAACCCATTCACCCCTTATGACAGGAGAAAATTGTTCTTCATCCTCCCTACAGTCCGGACTTGGCTCCGTCTGATTTTTACCTCTCTGGTCGTCTGAAGGCCCACCTGCGCAGTAAAACATTTGCTGGTGAGAAAGACCTTATTTCCTTTGTAAAGTGATGATGTAAAAATCAATCCCCAGAATTTTACCAAAGTGCATTTACATCATGGAAAGAACGTTGGGCCAGATGCATCATAGCTGGTGGAGGCTACACTAAATAAGCTTAATGTACAGCTCAATGTTCCAAGTATGTTCACAAAAAATTTCGTTCTCCTCCTGCAAAAAATGAAAAAATTAGAGACAACTGTGAAAACTTTTTGAACGCCTTTTGTATTTCAACTGCACCAAAATTCTTCCCGATATGCAAATAGTTGTTTTTCATTCTACTTCTAAGCTAAATACCTTGTCGGTTCTATCCGTAACATTGTCAAGTGTGGGTTGTATGGTGATGAATGCCCACAAAAAGACGAAATTAATATTCTGCAGATTTTTTTTAGATTAGTACTTGTTCCATAGATCATGAATAGGACACTTCATAATGATGTCGAACGAGTCAGGTTAATAAAAGGTGTCTGTACAAGATATTACATTACACAAAATATTACATGACTTTTATTTTTTTTTATTTTTTGGTTGAGGGATGGGGAAATTACTCACTTACTATATCCAAAAATCCACCTAGTGAGCAGGAGGAGTTGCCATTCAGAAATTCTTTTAATTTCCTTTTAAATGCTATATGGCTATCTGTCAGACTTTCGATGCTATTAGGTAAGTGACCAAAGACTTTTGTGGCAGCATAATTTACCCCCTTCTGAGCCAAAGTTAGATTTAACCTTGAGTAGTGTAGATATGGCTACAGTGAAACACCTTAAATCAGAAAAGCATTCAATTCACCAGTCGCAAAATGCTGCTGCTTCTCAATAGATACAGTCATTAGTTCAAAGCTTAAAGAGAGACAAAAAAGGAAAACAAGCAACAACCATTTCACAAAATAACATACTGAATTTTTTGCAAAAGCAAACATTCCAGTCAAAAAGCTCCCTAATGAACGGAAATTTATTTCAAACCATTACAACTTTGTCTTCAGGCATGTAGTGTGACAACCTTTTAAATTTCTATGTCTAATCATTTACAAAGAAAGAAATGTGACTTTTGCTAAAAATAAATGCTACATTTTCAGCCCTATACAAATATGTTGGAAACCTAAAGAGCTGGAATCGTCTGGAGAAGATAAATTTTGAAGGTGGAAATGGAAGGTGCTACACAATCCAAATTCATCAAACCCTTTGGCACTAAGTTTGTTGTTGATAGCTCAACATGATGTTATGTTTTCTATTCGTCAGGTCAATTTATGTCCAAGGATTAAGTAAGCAGAAAACTGAAATTGACAGGAAGTAGCGAAATCAATGATAAATGTCTTGCAGCGATGAAAGTCCTTTATTCGAAAGTAATAGGGAGTCAATTTTGTATCCACTCATGTCGGCCATGATCAGAGTTTAGTAATCTGCAGCTGATGGAACAAAAGCGGGAGAGTACAGTGGTTGACTTGCTGTAGGAATCCTGTTTTGTGCTGTTCTTGACAAAATTCATGGAATAGGATGGGTTACAAATTTGGAGAAAGGAGATCCCACAAAGTCCTAGGACTGGCACAGATTTGCAGGCTTCAATCAGACAGATATCCAAGAGATAGAATGAGTGACAAAGCTCGGTTAGAAGAAATTAAGTAAAGTGACAATCTGTGTGTATTGTGTAGATAAAAAATCTAACTTATTGAGTGGTGGCAGAAGGAAAAAAAATCTATTTATGCAAGCTTTCAGAGCCAATGGCTCCTCCTTCCAGCAGAAGGGTTAAAGGAAAGGAAGAGGGGTGAAGGGAAGTGAACTGTAGAGGTGTGAGAAAATGGGTAGAATTCAGAAAAGTCACCCAGAACTTTGGGTCAGGGGACACAAACCGGACAGGATGAGAAAGAAAGACTTTCTTTTTCTGTTTGCCCAGTTTTTACAATTCTCTCTCTTTCACAACTTTCCCTACAGATTTTTTCTTTTCAAATAATTTTTTGTATCATATAGACAACTTTTGTGGTGAGAAACTCTCACCCACTCATTTCCTCTTGTTAACCACTGCCTGTTTTTGCTTGCTTTTCTTCCATTTTTCTATCTTTTTGCACTCTCCGCTTCTCCTTTTTGCCACTCCCACCATTTGTATCACTCCAAACTGTCCTTACTACAGCTCTTCTTTTTGAAAGAGTCTTTCCTTCTCATTCAAGGTTCTGGATGACTTTCCCTAAAACTATTTAGTTCCTTTCCCTCCACCACTCTTCCTTCCCTTTCCATTGTTCTGCTGGGAGGAAGATATATATATGAAGGAAACATTCCACGTGGGAAAAATTATATATAAAAACAGAGATGAGGTGACTTACCGAACGAAAGCGCTGGCAGGTCGATAGACACACAAACAAACACAAACATACACACAAAATTCAAGCTTTCGCAACAAACTGTTGCCTCATCAGGAAAGAGGGAAGGAGAGGGGAAGACGAAAGGAAGTGGGTTTTAAGGGAGAGGGTAAGGAGTCATTCCAATCCCGGGAGCGGAAAGACTTACCTTAGGGGGAAAAAAGGACAGGTATACACTCGCACACACGCACATATCCATCCACACATACAGACACAAGCAGACATATTTAAAGACAAAGAGTTTGGGCAGAGATGTCAGTCGAGGCAGAAGTGTAGAGGCAAAGAAGTTGTTGAAAGACAGGTGAGGTATGAGTGGCGGCAACTTGAAATTAGCGGAGATTGAGGCCTGGCGGATGACGAGAAGAGAGGATATATTGAAGGGCAAGTTCCCATCTCCGGAGTTCGGATAGGTTGGTGTTGGTGGGAAGAATCCAGATAACCCGGACGTTGTAACACTGTGCCAAGATGTGCTGGCTGTGCACAAAGCCATGTTTAGCCACAGGGTGATCCTCATTACCAACAAACACTGTCTGCCTGTGTCCATTCATGCGAATGGACAGTTTGTTGCTGGTCATTCCCACATAGAATGCATCACAGTGTAGGCGGGTCAGTTGGTAAATCACGTGGGTGCTTTCACACGTAGCTCTGCCTTTGATCGTGTACACCTTCCGGGTTACAGGACTGGAGTAGGTGGTGGTGGGAGGGTGCATGGGACAGGTTTTGCATCGGGGGCGGTTACAAGGATAGGAGCCAGAGGTGGTTTGGGGATTTCATAGGGATGAAGGTTAGGGAAAGACAAAAGGATGTGGGTTTTAAGGGAGAGGGTAAGGAGTCATTCCAATCCCAGGAGCGGAAAGACTTACCTTAGGGGGAAAAAAGGACGGGTATACACTCGCACATACACACATATCCATCCACACATATACAGACACAAGCAGACATATTTAAAGACAAAGAGTTTGGGCAGAGATGACCAGGGAAACATTCCACGTGGGAAAAATATATCTAAAAACAAAGATGATGTGACTTACCAAACGAAAGCGCTGGCACGTCGATAGACGCACAAACAAACACAAACATACACACAAAATTCAAGCTTTCGCAACAAACTGTTGCCTTGGTTAGAAGAAATTAAGTAAAGTGACAATCTGTGTGTATCGCGTAGATAAAAAATTTACTTATTGAGTGGTGCCAGAAGGAAAAAAACTATTTATGCAAGCTTTCAGAGCCAGTGGCTCCTCCTTCCAGCAGAAGGGTTAAAGGAAAGGAAGATACCAACTTTAAATATGTCTGCTTGTGTCTGTATATGTGTGGATGGATATGTGTGTGTGTGTGCGCGCGAGTGTATACCCATCCTTTTTTCCCCCTAAGGTAAGTCTTTCCGCTCCCGGGATTGGAATGACTCCTTACCCTCTCCCTTAAAACCCACTTCCTTTCGTCTTCCCCTCTCCTTCCCTCTTTCCTGATGAGGCAACAGTTTGTTGCGAAAGCTTGAATTTTGGGTGTATGTTTGTGTTTGTGTGTCTATCGACGTGCCAGCGCTTTCGTTTGGTAAGTCACATCATCTTTGTGTGTGTGTGTGTGTGTGTGTGTGTGTGTGTGTGTGTGTGTGTATATATAATAGAGGGAAACATTCCACGTAGGAACTATATATCTAAAAACAAAGATTATGGGACTTACCAAATGAAAGTGCTGATAGGTCGACAGACACACAAACAAACACAAACATACACACAAAATTCAAGCTTTTGCAACAAACTGTTCCCTCATCAGGAAAGAGGGAAGGAGAGGGAAAGACGAAAGGATGTGGGTTTTAAGGGAGAGGGTAAGGAGTCATTCCAATCCCGGGAGTGGAAAGACTTACCTTAGGGGGGAAAAAAGGACGGGTGTACTCGCACACAAGTTTATATATATATAAAATAGAGGCAAACTCCGCTACGCTACACCGGTCCCAAGCCCGGGGCCTCACCATACAAGAGGTGAGGAAGGAGGAGGGGGAGGAGTAACAACCTCGCTAAAAAACCAAGGTTCACCTGGCCTGGGTGATAACACCTTGTAAGGGCTCCTTGCTAGGACTACAGTGAAGACCTCAACGGTAGTGAAGGCAGAGGGAATAGCTCTCGGTACGGCGGAACTAGCGGAAGAGGCAACCAAAGAAGAAAAAAAAAAAAAAAAAAATCCACTTGGCGTCTGTCTTGAAACAAGCGGCTGAGTGGTCAGTGTCTGTCCACCAGTGGTGCGGCTGAAAACCATTCCTCGGAGCTAATAACCTCGAGTAGAATCCTTAGAGGACTTGTTCCCCTAACCCAACAAACAATCAACAATGGATACGCACCTTGTAAGAGATTTTACCCCAGGGAGTAACCAATCTCCAATTTCTAAGGAAATTAAAAGTAAGCATTCGGATTCTGGGGGCCTACAGCAATGTGCGAAGGATGAGTCGGAGCATCCTGAAACCTGCCTTAAGCAAGCAACAAATAAAATTAAACACAAAAATATTAACTACTTGGCAACGTTCAACGTAAACTCACTTCTAAAAACAGGAAAACTTAAAACGTTAATAAATTTTATAAAACAGAAAAATATAATGATAACTGCACTCCAAGAAACAAGGTATACTGATGAACATTCATTTGATTCAGAGGGGTTCAGAATATTCAAAGGGAAGCCAGGAAAAAGAGTTATGAAGAATGTACCCCAATTTGGAACAGGATTCATTGTAAACCAAAATATATTAAACTTGATAGTAGAATTTAAATCTGTCAATGAAAGGCTTTCAACATTAACCTTCAAATCAGTAAACAAACTGTATACCATTGTAAACTCACATGCACCAACAAATGAGAAAAACAGAACACAAAAAGAACAAACAGAAATTTTTTGGCAGGAACTGTCAAACACCTTAGACCAGATTTCATCCAAAAACACAATAATATTGTTGGGAGACTTTAATGCTCAAATCGGCAAAGAACATCATCACCAATCCATAGTAGGCAAATTCCCTGCACATAAAAGAACCAATACAAATGGAGAAAGACTTGTTAGTTTATGCAGAGAACATGACATAGTTCTAAAGTCTACATATTTCAAAAAACTCCCTAGAAAACAAACTACATGGGTATCCCCGAATCCAGTCTGTGGGGAGAAACAACTTGACCATGTTGCTATAAGCAGACTGTCTGCATCAGAGATACTCAATGTAAAAGTTGCTAAGAGTGCAAGTTTAGATTCAGATCACTATCTATCTGTCGTTAAATTCAAAATTAGACCAATATATAAAAGAAAGAGCAAATATCAACTTAAAAAGTTTGACACTCAGAAATTAACCAAGGAACACAATTTCACGACACTTTTGGAAAAGAAAACACCTCTAACATGGGAACAACTTCAAAAAGATATAGTACAGGCAGCAGAAGAAACCATTCTCCTTACCAAAAAATGGAAACATGCCTGGTGGAATGATGAGTGCGACAAACTAATCCTAACAAGACAACGAGCTTGGAACATTTGGAATGCCAACAAAAATGATAAAAATAGGAACTCCCTAAAAGAAGCCCGGAAGCAAGCTTCAAAAGGCCTTAAAAAGATCCAAGTTCAATACATAAAAGACCAACTAGCATCAATAGACTCCAACTTCAAACAGAACAATGCTAGGGACTTTTACAAAACTTTCAAAAGTAACTTAAGGAAATACTCTCCTCCTAGTCTATTTTTCACGGACCCAAAAACGCAGAAAACTGCATACAATAGCATAGAGAACTGTAGAATACTTGCTGAATATTTTGAAGAACTACATAACTGTTATCCACTGAAAGAAAAATTTAATTTCAATATTGTAAACCCAACACCACCAGACTCCAAGCCGCCAACCACAGAAGAAATAAAAGAAATCATAAAAGAGCTTAAAAATAATAAAGCCCCTGGAGAGGATAATATAGTTGCTGAACTATGGAAGTACTCTAGTGACAACATGATGCAGTGTCTATCAGAAATACTAAAAGAAATCTGGACAACACACAGATTACCACCAGACTGGACATCTGCATTAATACATCCACTACATAAAAAAGGGAAGAAAACAGATCCTAGCAATTGTAGGGGAATATCCCTCTTACCAGTGACATATAAGATCTTGTCTAAGGCGTTTTTAAAAAGAGCAGAAGAGATACTTGACAAACAGCTAGGAGAGTATCAGGCTGGATTTAGGAAGGGATGGTCATGTGCAGAACAAATACTAAATTTAAAGAACATAATAGAAATGAGGAAAATCAGGAACTTAAAATATGTAATTACCTTTGTGGATTTTAAAAAAAGCCTATGATTCAGTTGACAGAAATACACTGCTTGATATCTTAAAAGAATTGGGACTCAATGCTAAAACAACTGCAATAATTAAAGGTACTTTGACAAATACAAAATCGAAAGTAAAATTTAGGGGAGAGTTCTCAAAATCGTTTGAAATAAAGTCAGGTGTTCGACAGGGAGATGGTCTGTCACCTCTGCTTTTCAATTGTGTCTTGGAGAAGGTAGTTCGAGAATGGAGGAAGGCCATAAATACTAAAGGGATTCAACTAGGGATAAATCCAAACAAGATCACTGTCGACTGTTTAGCCTTCGCAGATGACATGGCATTGATTACAGATTCACTAGACAATGCCCAAGAACAAATAAGAGAACTACAAAAACAAGCAGCCAAAGTAGGACTACAAATATCCTATGAAAAAACAAAGTTTATGACAAACATCTGTGATGCTCCTCAAAATATTGCAGTTGACAACAACACAATACACAAAACAGATTCCTTTAAATACCTAGGAGAGTGGATTACATACAATGCCAAAGAAAAGATAGCTATAGAAACTAGAGCGCACAGAATGGAAAGAGTGTTTCATATTACCAAAAACGTTTATAATAAAAAATCCTTGTCCTGGAACACGAAATTAAGACACTACCAAACAGTGGCCAGACCTGAAGCTCTCTATGTGGCAGAAACACTTAAACTAACAAGAAATGGAGATCTTGAGAAACTAGAGAAGGTCGAAAGAAGAATTTTAAGGAAAATACTGGGAGCTAAAAGAAACGATAATGCTGAATACAGGTTAAGACCAAACAGAGAGCTATATCTGAAAACGGAGAAACTAACTGATGTAATGAGGAAGAGGAGACTACAGTTTTTTGGACATATATTCAGAATGGATAACAACAGACTAACCAAGCGGATATTCACATTACTCAATAGCTACAAATCCAAGCCAGCATGGTTCATAGAGACTGAAAAGCGCATTGAAAATGCTGGAGTTACAATAGACACAATAGAAAACAGAACACATTTCAGAAAGGCAGTTCAAAAGGCAGAATTTCAGGAGAGAAAGAAAATAACTAGACGAAAGTGGACTCAAGAAGAAAGGGAACAACACTCTAAAAGGATGAAGGAAATTTGGAAACTGAAGAAATCTAATACAATGAAGAGTAGCCAAAGTTGATTCATCGTACCCTCCAAATGGGTTATTCAAAAGAAGAAGAAGAAGAATAGAGGCAAACATTCCACATGGGAAAAATAGATATAAAACACAAAGATGCTTTAACTTACCAAACGGGAAAGTGCTGGTATGCTGATAGACACAATAAAATAAAAAAACATATAAACACACACACACACACACACACACACACACACACACACACACACAAATATTCTATCTTTCGCAACCCATGGTTGCTTCATCAGGAAAGAGTGAAGGAGAGGGAAAGACGAAAGGATGTGGGTTTTAAGGGAGAGGGTAAGGAGTCATTCCAATCCTTAGGGGAAAAAAGGACAGGTATACGCATGCACACGCCCACGCACACGCCCCCGCACACGCACACACATCCATCTGCACATATACACACACAGGCAGACATATCTGCCTGTGTCTATATGTGCGGATGGACGTGTGTATGCGCGCGCGCGAGAGTGTATACCTGTCCTTTTTCCCCCTAAGGTAAGTCTTTCTGCTCCTGGGATTGGAATGACTCCTTACCCTCTCCCTTAAAAACCACAACCTTTCATCTTTCCATCTCCTTCCCTCTTTCCTGATGAAGCAACCATGGGTTGCGAAAGCTTGAATATTTGTGTGTGCGTGTGTTTTTTATTTTATTGTGGCTATCAACATGCCAGCGCTTTCTCGTTTGGTAAGAGATGTGTGTGTGTGTGTGTGTGTGTGTGTGTGTGTGTGTGTGTGTGTGTGTGTGTGTTCTCAGTGTATCTGGGAATTGTTAGTAAAATATGGAAGTGATTGTATTTGTGTTGATGGGACGCATGGTCAAAACAGGTATGATTCTGAAGTTACCACGTTGCTACGATTGGATGATGTGTGGTAAGTATTTCTATATGTACTTGCCTCATTTCTAACCAGATGGTTAAATACATTTTTCAGCTATGTAAAATCAGAGAGTGGAAAAATTTGCCCCAATGTGCTCTACATCTACACCCATACTCAAGCAAAACCACTCTGAAGTGCATGCCACATGGTATGTCCCATTGCATCAGTTATTGGGGTTTCTTCCCACTTGTTTCACATATTGAGTGCAGGAAGACTGATTAAATGCCTCCTGTATGCTGTAATTAATCTAATCTTATTCCCACAATCCTTATCTGATCAATAAGTAGGAGAATGTAGTGTATTCTGAGAGTTATCATTTAAATCTCATTCTTGAAACATTTTAAGTAGGCTTTCTGGGGATAATTTACCTCTATCTTCAAGAGTCTGCAGTTCAGTTTCTTCACCATCTCTGTGTGACACAGGTCAAACAAACCTGTGACCATTTCTGCTGCCCTTCTGTGTACATGTTTAATATCCCCTGTTAGTCTTATCTACTAGGGGTCCCACACACTTTATCAGTATTCCAGGCTGGGTTGCATGAGTGATTTGTAAGCAATCTCCTTTGCAGACTGATGGCAGTTTTCCAATAAATTGAAGTCTATCACCTTGCTTACCCAGGAATGAGCCTATGTTGTCATTTCATTTCACATCCCTGTTAGTATGAGTTAGCTGATTCCAACTGTGACTTATTGATATTGTGCTCATAGGATACAAACTTTTTTTTTTATTTTGTGAGGTGCATAGTTTTACATTTATGAACATTTAAAGGAAGTTGCCAATCTTAGCACCACTTTGAATCTTATCAAGATCTGACTGAATATTTATGCAGCTTCTTTCAAACAATACTTATATAGGTAATTGCACCATCTAATAAAAGTCTGAGGTTACTATTAATATAGTCTGCAAGGTCATTAATATACAACATGAACATCAAGGGTCCCAACACTCTTCCCTGAGGTACACCCAAAATTAGTTCTACAACTGATGATGACTCATTCAAAAATAACAAGCTGCGGCCTCCCTACAAAAAAATCCTCAACCCACTCACTCATAAATATTGCTTGATACTCCATATGATGCTACTTTTGACTATAACCATAGATGTGGTAGTCAAATGCTTTTCAGAAATCAAGAAATACTTATTACAATCGGTTTCAAATGTAGGCAAGATACATGGGTCTGTTTCATTTTGTAATATTTTATTGGTACTATTTTTGCCCTGTGACAATGGCAAATTATATACTACTGAAAACAACTACAATCACAATGTGTAAACTTTTTCTGCTAATTCATTGATAAGAATATTTACCACCCTGTTCCTCACGATTGATTAAAAAATATATAATAAATGGAGTATGTTTGTTTATACTCTCCAGTGGTCACTGCCTTGTAGAAGCACTGTCCATGTGCACGGACGGGCTTGCGTGTCCACAAGATGCTGAGGGCTACGCTGGCAGTAGAACAGCTACTGACAGGGTCTTCCATGCTAGACAATCTTCAGCAGAACCTGATGGAGAGTGTACCACTACATCTAATCCCTCCCAAATTCAATCCCATAGTCCTTTCCAAATTCCCCAGAGACCCCAACCTGAGGTATGACGCATGCCATGGCGAGAGATGTGTGGCACATGGGAAGATGAATTATTAATAAAGCCTCGGGGATACCGGGCAACTTCCCCGAGTGATAGCCTCACACTATGTGGGGTTCTATGGTGTTGACCAAATATACCCCCAATTGCCATGGGACCAAAATGGAGAACGTGAAACAATAAGAAACAAAATATGAGGGACATAATGAGACCTCAAACACTTAAACACCTGGGTTGAAACTGATGGAAGCTGTTTCCACAACTGGATCGGTTAATAGACTTGTCTGAGAAGAGGAAACTGTCTCGTAGCAGTTTCATCATGTCAGTTATTAAATATTCATCTGGAGCTCAGAGGGGTAAACTTCTCAATGAACAAAAACAGAAGGAAGGCAGACAATATCCTCCTTAAAAAGAAAAAAATTGAGTGGATCTCCAAAAAAGACTGCCTCAAAGTGAAAGGGACAAACGGACATCTTCCACCTCTAAAGCAGAAAACAAGAAAAGAAGGGAGGGGGCCCAACACTCCCACTTATCAGGATAATTGTATCCAGAAAAAGCCAAGGCATGAATTGAGGAAACAGCTCAACAGTCTCACGTTTCAGGATAACAGTTATCTAACAGGGATATCCACTGCTCAACATGACCTCACAGCAAGTGGAGATTGTTCTGACGGCTTCCTTTGAAAAGATCGAGAAAAGTAATGGTCCAGGGCCAAAATTCAGGAGCATCTGTCTGTATGAAGGTGCTCTTGTGAGGGGATGGGAAGCGTGCACTAGCATAAGGAGAAAGTGCCGAATATATCTCCGTGGGAGGAGGCGAAGTTGCTGGTCAAGACAGCGGCTGAGCTCTTCGAGACCACAAAGTTACCAATTTTGGTGGCAGAACTTCTTAAGGATACTCCTCCAAAGACTGTTCAGGAAAGTAAGGGTGCAGAACCAAAGATCTTGTCACAGTATTGGACAGTAATCAAACAGTAGGTTGTACTGGATGGCTAAACTATCGGGGTTGGAGTCAGTAAAATAGCCACGAGGGCAGTGCAAGAACAGGACCTGAGAGTGTACTTAGTTCTCGCAGGTTACCATTAGGGTATCAAACATATCTGAAGTAACTATCGTGACAATATGGAAAATGTAAGTGTTGGAGATCAACCTGCAACACCATAAAGGAGCAACTACCAGTCTCAGTCATCTTCTGAGAAGATGGGAGGTAGACATGACCCTGATCCAGGAAGCCCCCACCTATTTATATAAAGGGAGTGTTTCAGGCCTCTGAGGGAACAGAGGTAAGCTGATTTATGCTAGAAATCTAAGGAACTCCAGAAGATGTTTTTATGCAAAAACAGAATTCCATTCAGGTGATGCCAGGCTTTTGTTCCAGGGACGTAGTGAGGATCAGAATGAAACAGCATGAGGAAAGTAGCAAGAGAGAAATTGTATTGGTCTCGGCATACCTTCCTTATGAGGTCAGTACTCCTACTTTCCAGAAAGTGAGAAGACTGGTTAACAGCTGCTGACAGCATGAACAACTGCTGGCTGGTGGTGATGGCAGTGCCCGCAACCTGGTGTGGGGAAGCAGTGATGCGAACAGCAGAGCTGGTTACCTCCTTTAATGTTTATCCTAAGTATGGGCAGGGATCCTGTGTTCAAGAACATAAGAAGGGAAGAAGTAACTGACACAACTTTTAAGCCCATTCTGATGGATAGCTATGTAGAACTACAGCATGTGACACTGGAGAAACCCTTGTCTGCCATTCTGACCTCATTTAGAAAACTGCACAAACAAAAATGTACCTTGATGGAACAGGAATCTGGAACTCCAAAAGGAGGAGGTAAGAAGACTGTTCAACCTTGCAAGACTGAAAGGACAATGAGCAAAATATCGGAAGGCCTTTGGCAACTATCATCCTGGAAGGTATTCTGTGAGGAATTGGAAGGTACAGCTACTTGTGCCAGACTTCACAAAATCCTTACCAGACTACCAATTAATTTATGAAGTACTCTAGGAAAGAGCATACTCACTCAAGTGAGTATACAGGGACAATAGGATAGAGGCAGCAGTTTACAGATAATCAGTAGGAAAACTGAGAATCTCCATGAGAATATGTTGATTAACAAATAATAATAAAATACAATTCAGTGTTGGTGGGAATGTTTCAGACATTCAAGTCACCACTTCCAGTCCAGATGGAATCTTTCCAGCTCTACTGCAACAAGCAAGACAGCATTTAATTAGATTTCTATGCAGGCTGTTTACAGTTACCCTAGTGGCAGGAACCATTTCTCATTCTTGGAGGGCAGTGAAGATTGTTTTCATTCTGAAACCAGGGAGAACAGATCATACCAAGGCTAAGGATATGATACAGATCTGTCTGTCCTTTCTTTTAAAGACATCAGAAAAACTGGTTAATATGCACACTAGAGAAACAAAGCTAACTGTGGCTCCTCTAGATGTAAGTCACCAGGCATATCAACCAGGCTAATCATGTGAAACCGTACTTCACCAACTTGGGAAGGTGGAAAAGAACTACACTTTCAGGAAATTGCTCTCTGCAATCTTTCTGGATATCGAAGGGGCCTTTAGCAATGCAACCTTTGGATCCATGGTTAGAAATGCAGAAGACACAGCACAAAGACAATCACATGTAGGTGGATTAAGATAATGAAGATCATGTTGAGCAGAAAAAGGTAGGAACCATCATGATGAATGAGAAAACCAGAGGGCTCCAAAGGGAAGGGTTTTGTCTCCACTACTGTGGAACCTAGTGGCGAATGAACTCACTGAAGAGCTAAATACTAGAGACTGCTTTTCCCAAGGATATGCCAATGATTTAGTCATAGCAATACTTGTCAAGTTTGCTAGTACTGATATAACACTGAACATTGTGAAAAACTGGTGCAGGAAAAAGGATCTAAGAGTCAGCCCCAAGAAAACTGTTGTACCATGCACAAGAAAGAATATCCAGCACACGTACTAGAATCTTAAGCTTCTCAACAAAGCTCTACCAGAAACATGACAGTTGTGTGGCATAAACGGATGTTGTTAGGCAGGTTTCTAATGTTTCTACATCTGAAAGCTAATGTCTTTTCAAATTTCTCACCAGTCACATAAGAGTGATGCCAGTAGCACCACAATGAGGATGCAGATCAGGTTTGCTTTAAATAAATGCTGTAACTGTCATGAGTATTAATTACCTTTGAGATTGAAAGTGGTGAGTTGATGTTAGTCAAGAATGCCTTTAAGGTGACAAAGGCATCATTGTCAACACCTCACCGAGTTTGAACAAGGTCATGCGATAGGGCTACAAGATGCTCACTGTTCCTTCTATGATACTGCAGAAAGACTTTGCAGGAATGCAGCCACTGTACATGACAGCTGGCAGAAGTGGTCACAAGAATGCACAATCGCGAGAAGATTGGACTCCAGACAACCATGTGGTGTACCTGAGAGGGAAGACCATGGTGTTCAGTATATGGCTCTGCCACATCGTACTGCATCTTACAACCTTTACAAGACCTGGACTGCTGTAATGGGCCAATATAATCCTTGATTAATGTGTGCTTGAGATGGTGGTCAAGTATAGAAATGAAACTGAAGGAATAAAATGAAAGATATAATTGTAAAGTGTACCAAAGCTACAAAAGCACTGCACTTTGTGACAGGAAGAGAAAATTTTTTTGACATTAGAGGAGTTCTTAAGATGGTACAGAGGGCTAACAGACTAAGGAGTTTGAAAGTTATTTCAAAAATGGCTATGTGGGGAGGCCATAAAAGTGTGCTTTGTGTTACATATCGGTTCCAAGTCTGAATACTATGAAGTATTTGTAGCCACTCTAGTAAAACTCTTACACTTTGCTGTTTCTCTTCAAAAAGATTACCCTTGAGTTGATAGGTGCATTCAGGCCCTGCATCGAACAAGGGACATGCTCTCTATAAGGGTCATAAGGTTGAGCAAGGAAGCATTAGCATCCAGATGCATTGCCATAATAATTTGCAGCCTCAAAGCAGGTCTCAGTATTAAGAAGGTAAGTGGCAAGCAATACTATTTTTAAATCATATCCCATTTACAATGGCCATTAGAGACAGCACATGTGCTGGATGTCCCATGTCCTGTCCAGCTGCAAGGTATGTGTACTTGTTTCCAACATTATAGTTATGTTTTGTCACTGTCTTAGTAAACATCTGTGAGTGGCTGTTTTAATAAATTACCAATTATTTCTACATGTATGCATGGACAGGTATATCTCTTCCTGCATAGATTTTATGGTGAAGTGCAACTAATGTTAACACAATTGCAAAGCACCTTGAAAACATTGTGGACCCTTTACAAGACAAAGCAAATCAAGAAGAAGCACTACAGCAATCATCAGTTGCCAGCACTTCAAATTGGGAGGCTGCATTATTCAGCAAAGGAGCAATGTTTCTAGTTATGATTGCAAATGTCAGCAAAGAAGTAAGGGTGCCTTTTATTATGGCATCATTAGACGAAATGGTACAGTAAACAACACGTTGGCCATTTACAGATTGCAAAGTAGTACAACTGCTTAACGATTTCAGTTAAAATTTGCTTTGTGACCCATCAGCCAGCTTAATGTTCATAAGACCACTGTGACGTTAATCCAATATGTAACAATATAAGCCTGCTTCAGAAAATGGTTTGACATCTTACGCAGTTCTTACAATTAACCGGCAACTTACCATGTACTACTTGGCCAGTAACCACTGTTTTGTCAGCTTGAGTAAAATGGAGAGGCCCCACAGACAAGTTGTGACCTGTATGGGTCATGTAGAACTTGACACTGATTTTGCCTGACGGCATCTTTGTCAGTATCAAAGATGCTGGACAGGTTTGTTCAATTTTGTTTGATGCTTTCAATCTTTTGCCAAAACTTCTTGTCATGGCAGATCTTGAATGGTGGCAAATGTAGCACAAACAAGATCTCTTGCTGTCAACCATCCCTTCACCAGTTCTCTTTGTGAAGAAAACTTTCTCATCACCCTCCATCTTTAATTTCCACTGAAGAAACTCTGAAAATAAATCTAAGCTCAGTAACAAGTTCAAAACATAGCATGTATGTATTCATTTCGAAAATGATAGTGAATAGACATATTGTGTTTCCTTACGTTCCATTGTATCGAACTCCAGTTCTTTAGTTTCCATACTTATTCCATGCTCACATTCCAGGTGACCTCTTAGCTCTTCCCTGGTATGGCATATAAAAACACCACACTCCGTACATGACAGCTTCAAAATAATGAAAGAGATTACCTAATTAAATGGGGCCACCATTTCTGAACACACATGCACGGCAATGGCATTTCAGAAAGAAATGATTATGAAATAAAAATAAAAATATTACGTCTAATCAAGAAAATCCACTGACTAACAACACACAATATATATAAAATCTGAAACAATGTATTTATTGAGGGGTTAACTTGTGCTGAGAAATCATCATTTATAAAAAAATTTGAAATATTAAGTTTACTCTTAATTCACTTTGACACAGCTACATAGTTGTGGTGCTCACTTAAAATGTCAGAAAACATATGAAAAACAGAAGCATGGGTGCAATCTCTCCTGTACAGCACGAAATATAAAATTATTCTGGGCCTCAGCAGTAAACAGGTAAGCAGTCAGTTAATACCCCAGATTTTAGCTTGCACGTGCCACTTACTACGGGACTCTAAAACACACTTTGTGCACATCTCAAAAAGCCTCATTGCCTGTGGGTAATTGGAAACAGTTCGCAGTACTGTCTGCTGGTAAATTGGGAGTAGTGAGAACTGTACTAATCTGATGCACCACAAAGAGCTGACATCAGATGATAAGTGGCAGTTCAACAGTCTAGGACCAGAGACTGGGTATGGGACTGGTCCTGAAAGTGCATGCAGTTTTACTGTATGGTTAAATGATGATGGCGTCCTCCTGGGTAAAATATTCCGGAGGTAAAATAGTCCCCCATTCAGATCTCCGGGCGGGGGCTACTCAAGAGGACATCGTTATCAGGAGGAAGAAAACTGGCGTTCTACGGATCGGAGGGTGGAACGTCAGATCCCTTAATCGGGCAGGTATGTTAGAAAATTTAAAAAAGGAAATGGATAGGTTAAAGTTAGATATAGTGGGAATTAGTGAAGTTCGGTGGCAGGAAGAACAAGACTTTTGGTCAGGTGAATACAGGGCTATAAATACAAAATCAAATAGGGGTAATGCAGGAGTAGGTTTAATAATGAATTAAAAAATAGGGGTGCGGGTAAGCTACTACAAACAGCATAGTGAACGCATTATTGTGGCCAAGATAGACACGAAGCCCACGCCTACTACAGTAATACAAGTTTATATGCCAACTAGCTCTGCAGATGATGAAGAAATGGATGAAATGTATGATGAAATAAAAGAAATTATTCAGGTAGTGAAGGGTGATGAAAATTTAATAGTCATGGGTGACTGGAATTCGAGAGTAGGAAAAGGGAGAGAAGGAAACATAGTGGGTGAATATGGATTGAGGGAGAGAAATGAAAGAGGAAGCTGCCTGGTAGAATTTTGCACAGAGCATAACTTAATCATAGCTAACACTTGGTCCAAGAATCATAAAAGAAGGTTGTATACATGGAAGAATCCTGGAGATACTAGAAGGTATCAGATAGATTATATAATGGTAAGACAGACATTTCGGAACCAGGTTTTAAATTGTAAGACATTTCCAGGGGCAGATGTGGACTCTGACCACAATCTATTGGTTATGAACTGTAGATTAAAACTGAAGAAACTGCAAAAAGGTGGGAATTTAAAAGATGGAACCAGGATAAACTGAAAGAACCAGAAGTTGTACAAAGTTTCAGGGAGAGCATAAGGGGACATTTGACAGGAATGGGGGAAAGAAATACAGTAGAAGAAGAATGGGTATCTTTGAGGGATGAAGTAGTGAAGGCAGCAGAAGATCAAGTAGGTAAAAAGATGAGGGCTAGTAGGAATCCTTGGGTAACAGAAGAAATATTTAATTTAATTGATGAAAGGAGAAAATATAAAAACGCAGTAAATGAAGCAGGCAAAAAGGAATACAAACGTCTCAAAATGAGATTGACAGGAAGTGCAAAATGGCTAAACAGGGATGGCTAGAGGACAAATGTAAAGATGTAGAGGATTATCTTACTAGAGGTAAGATAGATACTGCCTACAGGAAAATTAGAGAGACCTTTGGAGAAAAGAGAGCCACTTGTATGAATATCAAGAGCTCAGATGGAAACCCAGTTCTAAGCAAAGAAGGGAAAGCAGAAAGGTGGAAGGAGTATATAGAGGGTCTATAGAAGGGCGATGTACTTGAGGACAATATTATGGAAATGGAAGAGGATGTAGATGAAGATGATATGGGAGATACGAAACTGCGTGAAGAGTTTGACAGAGCACTAAAAGACCTGAGTCGAAACAAGGCCCCGGGAGTAGACGACATTCCATTGGAACTACTGATGGCATTGGGAGAGCCAGTCCTGACAAAACTCTACCATCTGGTGAGCAAGATGTATGAGACAGCCGAAATACCCTCAGACTTCAAGAAGAATATAATAATTCCAATCCCAAAGAAAGCAGGTATTGACAGATGTGAAAATTAACGAACTATCAGTTTAATAAGTCACAGCTGCAAAATACTAACGCGAATTGTTTACAGATGAATGGAAAAACTGGTAGAAGCCAACCTCGGCGAAGATCAGTTTGGATTCCGCAGAAATGTTGGAACACGTGAGGCAATACTGACCTTACGACTTATCTTAGAAAATAGATTAAGGAAAGGCAAACCTACATTTCTAGCATTTGTAGACTTAGAGAAAGCTTTTGACAATGTTGACTGGAATACTCTCTCTCAAATTCTAAAGGTGGCAGGGGTAAAATACAGGGAGCGAAAGGCTATTTACAATTTGTACAGAAACCAGATAGCAGTTATAAGAGTCGAGGGACTTCAAAGGGAAGCAAGGGAGTGAGACAGGGTTGTAGCCTATCCCTGATGCTATTCAATCTGTATATTGAACAAGCAGTAAAGGAAACAAAACAAAAGTTCGGAGTAGGTATTAAAATCCATGGAGAAGAAATAAAAACTTAAAGGCTCGCCGATGACATTGTAATTCTGTCAGAGGCAGCAAAGGACTTGGAAGAGCAGTTGAACGGAATGGACAGTGTCTTGAAAGGAGGATATAAGATGAACATCAACAAAAGCAAAACGAGGATAATGGAATGTAGTCGAATTAAGTCGGGTGATGCTGAGGGAATTAGATTAGGAAATGACACACTTAAAGTAGTAAAGGAGTTTTGCTATTTGGGGAGCAAAATAACTGATGATGGTCGAAGTAGAGAGGATATAAAATATAGACTGGCAATGGCAAGGAAATCGTTTCTGAAGAAGAGAAATTTGTTAACATTGAGTATAGATTTAAGTGTCAGGAAGTCGTTTCTGAAAGTATTTGTATGGAATGTAGCCATGTATGGAAGTGAAACATGGACGATAAATAGTTTGGACAAGAAGAGAATAGAAGCTTTCGAAATGTGGTGCTACAGAAGAATGCTGAGGATTAGATGGGTAGATCACATAACTAATGAGGAGGTATTGAATAGAATTGGGGAGAAGAGGAGTTTGTGGCACAACTTGACAAGAAGAAGGGACCGGTTGGTAGGACATGTACTGAGGCATCAAGGGATCACAAATTTACATTGGAGGGCAGGGTGAAGGATAAAAATCGTAGAGGGAAACCAAGAGATGAATACACTAAGCAGATTCAGAAGCATGTAGGTTGCAGTAAGTACTGGGAGATAAAGAAGCTTGCACAGGATAGAGTAGCATGGAGAGCTGCATCAAACCAGTCTCAGGACTGAAGCAACGACAACAACAACAACAACAATTTTTTCCATTAGCTTCAATGGTGTCCACTAAATACTGTAATTCTTCTTCCCGGGTGGCGAGAAGGACCATGTCATCAGCAAACCTCGAACACCCTACTCTTCTTCCTCCAATTTCTACTCCTTTGTCATCTAATGAGCATTGGTCAATCATATTTTCCAAGTAGAGGTTGAAAACGGTAGGTGATGGACAGTATCCCTGTCTTACTCCTTTTCCTAATCCGATCCAGTCTGTTCTTTCTCCTCTCACTTTAATTGAGGCTTTTTGATTAAGATATAATGAGTTTACAAGTCTTCTGGTTTTCCAGTCCTCTCTCTTTTCCCTCATTATAGTCACCAGCTTGTCCCAAGCCACAGTGTCAAATGCCTTTTCTAGATCGATGAAGCACATATATAGGTCTCTTCCTTTTTCAATAAACCTTTCTCTTAAGATTCGTAGGAGCCCTATTGCAGCTCTGGTGCCCGTATTCCATCTAAAGCCAAACTACTACTCGCCAAGGTTCTCCTCCATTACTTTTTCAAGTCTCTTATTAATTATTCTTAACATCACTTTGGCTGCATGTGAAATGAGGCTGATTGTCCTGTGCTCACTGCATTTCTTGGTTCCTTGTTTTTTCAGTAATGGAACCATTACTGTTGTCAGAAAGTCCTCCAGCCATTCACCACCGTCATATATTTTATTACATAACCTCAATTTTTCTCTTATTCTATCTGGGTTGAAGTATTTTAATATTTGTACCGGTACCGTATCTGTACCTACTGCTTTGCCGTTTTTCATTACAGCTATGGCAGACTTCACTTCTTCCATTATGATGGTTGGTCTTTTCTCTTCTTCACTTACACTGTTGAGTGATTCAAGTTCTAGAGTTTCTGGTCTGCGATCATTCTTCCCATCCGTGAAGGACATCATCACAATCTTTGTACACTACCTCTTCATCTTTACTCAAAACGTCCATAGCAGCACTTTCTGCTCTGTTTTGATCCCATGACATAGTCTTTACTCTGTTGTATAGTAAGTCATATCTTCCCTTCCTGTCCAGATCCTCTTTTAGCCTTTTTTCCTAGCCTGTTCTGTTTCTCTTCAGAGTTCATTATTTAGCCTTTGGTACATCTTTCTTGCATCTTCAATGTTCTTGTTTTTAAATTTTCTTCTCTCCTGCATCTTGGAAATCATTTCTTGTGTTACCCACGGTTTTTTTTGCCCTTTTCCCTTTTACATACCCTATATTTTGCTGTCCTGCTTTAATGATTCCTTCTTTCAGCATATTCCAGTACTCATTGGCATTATCAGGTGGTTCTTTGTCACGTAATGTGTTTAGAAACTTATACAACAGCATTTCTGTAATTTGTTCTTTGTGGGATCTTATCTTCTCTAGATCCCACTTCTTCACCATGGTCGCCTTCTTCAGTTTTTTCATTCTTATTTCTATTTCTGCCATAAGTAAGTTGTGGTCACTATTAATACCTTCTTGATTCCATTCCTGTATCTTTCTTCTACCAGCATAAAATTGATTTGGTTTCTGTATTTATTCCCTGGTGATTTCCAAGTGCAGAGCCTCTTCATGTGTTCTTGAACTATGTATTTGGCACTATTAGCTCCCTTTCCCTGCAGGAGTCAATTAGCCATTCACCTCTATCATTTCTCTTTCCAAGACCATGGCTGCCTACTATGTTTCCCTCTACCCCTTTTCCCCACAATGGCATCCCAGTCTACCATTACTATTTTGCAGCATTTTTTATCTTCATCCATTATTCTCTCTATTACATTGTACATTTCCTCTACAATTTGGTCATAATGTTCTGGAGTTGGTATATACACCTGGAAAATCAGTAAATCTTTTTGTGCTCTTTTCAGCCTTACACCACACATTTAGCCAATTCCTTTATCATAATCATTCCTACTCCATTCATTCCTTTTACTTCTCCTCCTGAGTAGTACAATACACATTCATCTGACTGTAACTCTCCACATCCATACCATCTTACCTCATCAACTCCTACGAGGTCCACATGATTCTTTTCCAACCCTCTTTTAAGGTTTTCTAGTTTTCCTGCTTGTTGCAGAGTTCTAACATTCCAGGTATCAATTCTCATTTTGATTTTTTGCCTCATTTCAAGTCGTCCCTCCAGGAGATCCCTATGGGTAAGGTACTTCAAAATGTTCAGTGCTTTTTGGGCCATTGCCTTTAGGTCTTTCAGCTGTGGAATTCACAACAATGTGGAGTCAACACTGAGGCCCAAGAAGTGCAGAGTGTTTAAAAGAGAGGCTGGTGTTCCACGTACACAATTCAGGTACATTAAAAATATGACGAGAATGATTAACACACACACACACACACACACACACACACACACACACACACACACACACTCTCTCCTCTCGGCAGAAAATGTAAAACAAGTTGTTGTGACTCGCCGATCATTCAAAGTGCCACCGCGCAATTAGGCGCGTCCTCTACGTGCGGCGCTGTCTGCCAGCCATGCAGCAGTTGCGCCACCTAAGCGGCCAGCCGAGCAGCGGCCGCTAGACTGGGACTCACTGCTCACTCGAATGCTAACGTGTACACGTCTTGCTTGTCAACTTACTCTGTGACTTATATGTGTTGTGTCGTTCTGAAATATATGTGTTAAACTTGACCTTAAAACACAAGTGTTTGTAGTCCACTCCTCCAACCTCTTCACTGTTAAGTTGCAGCTGATGAGTTGCTGTCGCAGTACTTGAGGAGGAACAGAAAACTGTTAAATCGTCCACAAATAAGGATCATAGCACTGGGCTCCTTACCATAGACATGACATGGTTTATAGCTGTGGCAAGCGGGGGACGTTTACAACACTGCCCTCAGAAACATCATTCTCCTGTACAAACCAATTTGACAGCATGTCACGAGCTTGGTACCAAAAACAGTGCTTTGATAGGAAAGACCAAATGGAGATGGGGAGACGGTCACGACGTCCCGTTGGTGGAGCTGCCCTAGAACAGTGGTTGCCCAACATTTCCTCTGAAGGAACACTGTGAGGATCTTGGTACGTTGATGGAACATCTTATTTATTTTGAAGGTTAATAAAAATTTTAAAAAATGAGAAAAATTTATTTTATTGAGCAATTACTTCAATTTTAAATCATAGCTAGTCACATAGAAATCACAATAAAATTTTGAAAAAAAAAATATCTCCAAAAAATTAATAGTAATAATAATAATGAAACGCATGTTATTAATAATTTTTGTGGAGCAATGATTCACTTCCCATGGAACACAAGTGTTCCGTGGAACAGTTTGAGAAAGCCTGCCCTGGAATACTACGTCTCCGAGTAGAGTTATATACCTTGCTGATGTCAAAGAGTATACCTATACAATGCTGTTTACAAAGGAAAGCCTGCTGGATAGCTGCCTCCAGCTGGGTCAGGTTGTCAACAGTGGATCAAATCTCCTGAATCCACCTGTGAGTGACTTAGGAGCTGCCTGGTCTCTAACATACAGATCTGACAATGGTTAACCATTTGCACCAAGGTATTTCCCAAACAGGTTATTAAGACGATGCTCTTTTAACTACTGCGGCACGTTTTGCCCTTTCCTGCTTTGGGAACAGGTATCAAAATTGCCTCCCTGAATGAGTTGGGAAAGTGGCCTGTCCGTCATAATGAATAACAACATTGTGTGAGGACTTCCTTTGACACTGGTTTCAAGTTCCACAGCATGTCCAGTTATGGCTAGGTGCAGTAAAACAAATCACAGACAGTGGTGAATCCAGCTCCCATACACAGAATGGGCAGTTGTAGGACTCTGAATTGATGGATCTGAATTCCAACTCACCCCTTTCCATTTGGCACAGTAAAGATAGAACAGTAGGTCCTTGCTGGCAGTGGAAGTAGCCATTGCAAAATGCTCTACCATTGTTCGCATAATGTCTCCAGATGTTGTTTGGATACACCCATTTTTCAACCATGCCACTATAGGCTACCAACTGTCTTTACTGGACATCCTCCTGATGGCTTCCCATGCTGTAGCGAAATAAACGGAACAGTTGATAGAGTCCAAAAACACTTGCCATGACCTCTTGTTTGCTCTTCTTGATGAAGTGTCAAACCTTGGCCCTTGTTAAGTGAAAGGCTGCGAGATTTTCCTCCGTTGGGCGGCGGTTAAACCATCGCAGAGCCACACGCCTTACCCAGATTACTGAACAGCACTCACTCATAAGCCCACTATTCGACAGGTAGCCTCCTAGAATGACAAGAGAGGACATTAGGATGGAAAAGTCAGCGGTTTGGCAGATTACTTGTGTGATACAGTCCATCCATTCCTCAATGCTTTCATGAAGTGTTTGGATGCACAGCACCCAACTGGCCCTACTGATCATCATCATGGTGACATTTTTTCTGTGAGAGCTCCATCCAGTAGGTGAAAACAGAGTGGAAAGTTGTCACTGGAATAAAGGTCACCAGTGACTTCCCACTGTACAGAGAGAGTCTGCAGGGGCTAGAGAGCATACAGAGAGGTTGATGGCTGAGAACAACCCAGTAGCAGCAAAGAAATGAGAGAGTGCTTGTGTTGAGGATGCACAACTTATGTGACACAATGAGGCTCACCAAAACCTGACTCCTAGGGCAAGTAGAGGTCAAGCCGCACAACAGGTGATGGACATTGAAGCCTTCCTGTAGGAGAAATCGTCGGAGCTGTTCTACAAAATCCATGAGAAACTCAGTCTTATCACATCTTGTGAAGCAGTGATCCTCTGACACACAAACTTGAACTGCAACTGCTTGCAGATCAGTGGCCACGGGGAGAGCAGACAGTGGTGTGCATTATTGACAAATACAGTAATCCCTCTCTTGGCCCTATCCCTAGTGGGGTCATCTTCGCAATGGAGGACATAGTCCCTTAGAACAGCGGTATCAGATGCTTTAAACAAAAGTGCAGGGGCATTCCTGTGCAAGGAGTTTCCACGTGTACTGAACCCATGAATGTTCCACTGCACTATGGAAGCCATTTATCATGGGGGTTGCACTTTCGCCTGGTTTTTTCCGCCATGGAGGAGACCCATAGTGGATGGAGACTCAGTCTTAGGGTGCAATGAGTGCCCCAGGCTGACATCAACATCCATCAGCTCTGACGATGGTGATAATGATGTCATTAGTGTCAATGTCACTCTCTCTGAGGTCTCTCACGATTCATCATCATCAAACTGCTTCCTTCCTGACTCCATCAGTGGCTGATTCTTTGCTTTTGGCTGATTGTTTTTTTTTTTTTTTTGCTTGGGGAAGCTTCAGAGCCACATCACACAAGTGGTGGTGGTGGTGGTGGTGGTGGTGGTGGTGGTACCACTACATGGTGGACTGGACTGAACCTTAAGAGGGGCAAGAAGCTCCACAGACTTTTCTGACATTCTGTCAGGAAGCATGGGTTTTGAAGTAACTGCAGCAGCACAAGTCCATTGACAAATGCAAGTACTAGGGCTAGTACTAACATTAGTAACTTCAGTTTAGGTTGCAGCATTAGTCTCCTGAACTGGCTGTTTAAGAAAAGGAGCAAAGGAGGTAGTGAAAATGGGTTTTCTGGCCTCATCATACAGGATGCGCTTCACAGTTATAAGCTGTTCTATTTTCCTTTCTACAACACATACACTGCAGTCCCTACCCCAGACAGGATGATCCGCAGAGCATTCACACACATCAGAAGGAGGTGAACAAGCAAATCCGTTAGCAATCTTACCACATTTGCCACAAGTGACTTCTCCTTTACGTCCAACAGTAGTATGCCCAAAGCTCTGGTATTTGAAAGAGTGCATTTGGTTGGGGACATCAGACCAGATGCTTATGCAAAGGAAACCTGCCTTGATGCATTCTGGGTATTTTGTGCTGTTAAAAGCAAATATAAGTGAGTCTCAATTAACCAGTTTGCCATCCATCCTTTTCATTACATTTTAGACACCCACAGTGGCTTCTTTGGTCCATTCAGCTTATGTTTGGGAATGTCGACCAGATCCCTGCACGCTACAATACTTTTGCTGTAGTTCAGAGTAGTATGGAGCTCAGTCTCACTGGCATATTTCTTGGCTTTTTGCAGGTTTGCCACTTGTTGGGACCTTGGGATTTCAACCAACAATATCCCATTTCACACCGGTTTCACAAATTTTAAATAATGTGCCTGCAATCCACCCTAAAGCTTTTTTAAAATAAAATGGTGATACTTTTACAAAGCTGCTCTCTTTCCTTATTCTGACTAGCAACATGCATTCTGTTACAATATACACAAAAAATATGAAATGTTCCTGAGTCTAGAGGATTGGTTACATGAACCCCTCTTGTCAGATTGAGTGTTAGTATCTACCTGCAGCCCACCCATTCCCCTGGAAGGAGGAGGAGAAAATTTAGAGGTTTCCATCTTGGACCCATGAGCAGCTCAGGATATAAAGGTCCACTCAGACAGAACCCTGCTTACCAGAATAAGCCTCGTACAAACTGAAGTTCAACAGTTTCCACAGAGGTTGCCTGCTAATGACTGCTCTACCTTAACAGCCCTGCATCTCATCGGCATGCAGCACACCTTGAGATTGAGGTTTTTTTTTTTATCAGGGTGTACACATGGACAAGAAAAAAAAATTCCCAGATTTTTTTCTGGGTTTCACAGTTAAAAATACACTTTCTCCTGGGTGAAAATACACTTTTTCCATGTTAAGTAACACTACACTTTTCCTCCAACATGTATACTGCATATTGTTGTATTATGAAAGCATAAATATGAATTCCATCAAACACCGCATGTTATTTCCAAAGCATTGAAATCAAGATTGTAAGCCAGTCGTAGCTCATGTCACATGATCTCGCCAGCGGATATTCAGAGCGAAGGACATATGATGTAGTTAGGCAATAGCAATATCATTGTTAAGCAGTGCGTGCACACAAATAGGAAAAGTTAATGGTTTAAATTAATATACATAGTGTTGCTATGAGAAAATCAAAGCTTTCATGTATAATATTGGTCTCTAAGATTAATAAGCTGTAACAGAAGCTAAGCTTTCACATATAATGTTGATCTTTTTGCATATGTAACACTTTAAGATACATCACACAAATGTTAGAGTAAAATTTTTAATAACGACATAAATGTCTGATCTTCTGGGCTCGAAATTTTTCCAAATGGTCATCCTCAAATAGTTGATTTTTAAATGAGAGTCAAACGCTCTGTGATTTAAGAAATTCATGGTACATTCTCGCACACAGTTCATCTTGCGTAAATGGACATTTACTTTGAAAGTAACGCTTTTCAAACAACTGCAATATTTTCCCACAACCTGTTAGAGAAATGGATCTGTTTCAGCAGTTGCCAAAGAGCGCCAGATAACAGGCGTCACCATGCTTGTGCAACTACGATGATGTAGGAAGCTTGTATGTTCATATGTGTAAAACAGTAAAAGATCTTACATTCTGTCATAAACGAAATACTCCAGAGTATTGGAATTTTGTGAACCATACTAAAATGATAATTCGGTTTCAAATGCACATACGTATGTCCAGATTCGGATGTAAATTTTCTTGGAGTACCAGTAATGTATTACCTCATGTTTGGTTCTTTATTATGGCATAACCCCATACGTGGTAGAAGATGAAAACATGCACCTTTGAAATGTAGCAAACAGGTGAAACTAGTCAATAGTGTGGAATTAAACACTTCGTTTCAAATAAATTGACTACCTTAACAGAAAAGATTAATAAATGCCACATTTCTTTAGGAAACTGACAAAGGTAACTTCAATGTTCTGTAAGGCATTTAATGCTTGACTGTCAGAAAGGTGGAAATAAAATCAAATCTGAAACCGCTAATATATTTTATCCTTCCGTAATTATGTGAATGTATTTTAATTGACTTGATAGCTCCCGGCCACAGAAATCCGTTTTGTTTTCATTTGACGTGAGAGCAATAAATGGAAAGGAATCACTAAACATTAACATGGGTCATGTGGAGACTATCCAACTCCCCACTACAGCTCAGACTGCTCTTGCATCAGCCCCGGATCAACAATATTTCTGAACTGCAGCAATACTGGATAGTGTACGCCAGTAAAATTTTTATGGGTTGCATCTTGCTGCTTGCCGCTACTGCTTATACAGCTAACAGTCAAATTCTGTAGCCAGAAGTGGGAGAAGGTACTACACAAGGACGACTCAACTGAGGATGCACATGAGCCCACTCGCAACTACTCAAACGAATCTAATATAAACAGTTGTGACGTCGCGCTCATTGGAGGTTCAAATGGCTCTAAGCACTATGGGACTTAACATCTGAGGTCATCAGTCCCCTGGACTTAGAACTACATAAACCTAACTAACCTAAGAACCTAAGGACATCACACACATCCAAGCCCGAGGCAGGATTCGAATCTGCGACCAAAGCAGCAGTGCGGTTCCAGACTGAAGCGCCTAGAACTGCTTGGCCACAGCGGCTGGCCTCATTGGAGGCAATTCGTTGATATGAAGCACTGCACAGTCTTCCTAAAGCCTTTGACACGTTTTGCTGTTGGCAGGTGCTTGTATGAGCACTGTATTTTGTTGTGTATGGTGCATTTTCTTTGTTTTTTTTCTTACTTTTTCCCCTCTCATTCATGTTTTATTGCTGCAGTATTATTTTGCAGTAGCCGGACACAGTAATATGCTTTGTCAGAGTATTGTTTCTTAACAGTCAAAATTACAAAAAATTGAATGAAAACTAAAACCAAACAAAAAATTTTCCTGGAATTCTAAAAAAATTCCAGGTTTTTCACAGATCTACCGGTTGTCTCAGGTCAAATGCACCCTGTGTATAGAGGTTTTTACCATCCTCACGATCTGGGCGGTAAAACCAAGATCCCCATTTCCTGTGACACATAGTGTTCTGCTGTTGCACCACGCAGTACTTGCTGAAGCATGCCCAGAGCTTATAGTGATGGAGGACTGGCAGCTCTAACAAGTCCCCAGGTCATGAACATCTGGTCACCAGGCACATACCCAGCAAATGAATGCTGAGCCAGAGCAAATTTGTCACAAACATATGGAATTGAAGCATTATTTTAGAAGGAAATTGTTAATACTTTACACCGAAACTGAAAAATTTCTATGTATAGTGATATATTTTACTTACTTTTTGAGGAGCAGGTATGTGCATGTTCTTGTGATGATCGAGGGTAGCAACAGTCAAAAATTTATTATCATGCAAGTCACATGTTTCTTTACCCTTATTTAAATTTATGTCCATGTTGTGGAATGCTCTCAAATGTGTGTATAAGTCCGTCCTTAATGTAAAACTGGTACCACATTTTTCGCACATATTTCCACAAAAATCTGAAATAAAATACGCAAGTACAAAATTGTTAATGGTCTTGTACAGGTGGCAACTAGTTATTGTTACAAAAGCTATATGTTGAAAACATGAACTTGCTGACGACCTCAAATTCTTTCTAGAAAATGTACACTTTCAGATAATTGTGATCGAATCCTTAACCATGTCTTGTAAATTCGGCTGTCAGGACCGAGAGTGCACCCCACAGCTGAATGCTTGTTGTACTGTATTCATTTTAGTTGCTTGTTGCATCTGTCTGACAAACCAGTGGAAAGCAAAGGAGGAATCTGACAACCAATTTTGATCATTTATCTTACAGGTGACAGAGAGGGGGATGAATTCCCGATGACAGATGCACACATTCAAAGCAAATCTGAACAGCATGCTTCCTCAGCAATAACACCATATCATGTGGCATTACTGTCATGTATTGCAGCAATATTGATGGCAACATTTTTGCAGCCAGAAATAGACATAATATACGGCTCCTGTAAACACACCTAAATACTCGTCTGTATGGAATTTGGAATAAACTATTTACCTGGTAGCTATTTACTTAAAGAAGAGAAAAGATTTGCTTATTACACCACATCAAATTTAAACATAATTACAGAATAAGTGCAAATTTTGCTAAAGCTGGTGTGGTTAGTGGTTTCTATATTGGGGAAGGTTGCGAAATTTACCTATCCGAAAAACGTTATGTGGAAAGGCTGTGTGAAAGTTTACAATTACTTTTTAACAACTGTGGAACTGACAAGTGGTCATTAAAACTGAGATAATCACTGGCACTGTCACAATGTCTACAGTGTGTGAAACGTGCCCACTTTGCAGGTGGTTCTTCTGGCTCCAAGTTGTGGTCAATGTCAAGTGAGGCCGTAAGTGCAAGGAAATGAGATACATATTCAATACTTAACACTTCATCAAAATACCTCTGCTAGAGTTCATTGAATAGAATGTAACAATGAGGTAAGACTTAGATAAAAAAAAACCTAACTATGAGAGGAAATCGTCACGTTGCCGGAAATCGTTCAGTCACACAGTCATGTTGTTCTGTAATCACTATTGTTGATATCCACACTTTTTTCCATGCAAACAACTTTCTTTCTTTCTTTCTTTTTTTTTTTTTTGTGCACAGGGATTACATTTCACGATTAGAAATTCCATCTAATGGACTCAGGATAGAAGGAATACTTCTCTATACTATCTTGCCACTAATGGCTGAGCCCCAAGTCCAGGGAATGGCTGAAACTGAGACAAATACATCAATAAGAAAACTGCTAAAGGAAATATTACAACTAGGACCAAATGATTACGTAAATTTTCCCCAAATGTGTATTCAAACTATGGATAGAGTGTGACAGAATGATCTGTACCATAGTCTGAGGTCTATATTAGGTTGGTTCGTGATAATGTGGTTGACAGTTGGGAAGCCAAAAACTGTGAGTGCCAAATAAAGTTTGTGGTAAGAGACTTATCTACACCGTAGTCTCACATTTATGTTCGGGACATATTTAATGCACTGTGTCACTTTTTACAATCTTTTGTCATAAGAAGTAAAACTAACTTAAATTACAAAAATCTATATTAGATAACAGACAAATTTCCTAAAAGTATATTGATGAAAATCAAAGTAAAGCTATCACTAACCCCTAAATTGTTTTGAACATCACACTGCTTTACTGGGTATGATCCTGTAGGAGGTGGCTGTTGTTGTTGTTGTTGTTGTTGTTGTTGCTACTGTTGGTGTCTTCAGTCCAAATACTAGTTTGAAGCTGTTCTCCATGCTACTCTATCCTGTTGTTGTTGTTGCTACTGTTGCTGTCTTCAGTCCAAATACTAGTTTGAAGCAGTTCTCCATGCTACTCTATCCTTCGCAAGCCTCTTCATCTCCGAATAACTACAGCAACCTACATCCTTCTTATTGATTGATTGATTGAGGGGGGTTATAGGACTAAATGGCAAGGTCATTAGTCCTGCGATTCAAAAGTTACTTGTGTAAGATAGTCATTCAGCTAAAAGTGGGTGGAACCAGACAGAGGTGTCAAACCATAAAGTGAGGAAGTTAAAACACACACAGTAGAAGGCATAAAAGAGTAGGCCAAATCTAAAAACTGGAAAAGCAGAGAGATAAAAGAGCTGTCTTTGCACAGGGGAGTGGTCATTGGTTCCAGACCTAGAAAACATGAAGAGATGCCCGAACCACAATCACCCTGACCCTGCTCCAGGAGTAAAGGAAAAATAAAAATCACTTTCACATATGAAACTGAGGACCAGTTCAACCATCCATGGATTGTCTGGTAATATTAAAGACAAGGAATCTGGAAGGCTACACTTAGTAACAAGAGCCAAAAGAAGGGGACAATCCCACCAATGTATGGAATACCATCAGTCTGTCCCAAAGCCATATTGTGGAGGTGCCTCATTAACGCAAGAGAAAACAATGGGTGACCTAGTATAATGAAGGTGTAGTTAGCATAATACAGTGGACTCCTGAGAGGAGCGGAAGGATGAGGTCAAACTTGGATTGGGCAGAGTTTATTATTGATATCAGTAACCCACCAGATGTTATTTCACTTTTGGGCAGAGAGATTTGATATGTATCCAAATACCTGCACATGGGATCATGAAAGGGAATGGGGGCAAGTATCTGCCCCTCTAGCCATCAGTGTATAGCCTGCAAGCTGCAAACGGAGTTGGTAAGTATTAAAACACTGTGGCGGGAGGCCTCAGAACAAAATGGAGGGCACTATTAATGGCTAGCGGCTCCGCCATGAACTCACTATACGATCTTGGCAGTCAGTAGTGTTCCATGCCAGTAAAGACGTGAAATATATCCTGCCTAATCTATTATTTTAGAACCATCTGTGTGGAAGATGGAAGCACCCTGGAACTTTTCAAGGATAGAACTACAAGATGCTGGAATATCTGAGGGGCAACAGAGACCTTAGGATCCTGGAATAGGTCAGTCCCAATCCACAGTCGAGGCAGCGTCCAAGAGGGGTGTCAGAGGAAGTACATGAGTGGAGATGGAGATCCCAACAGATGGAAGTGAGACGTATCCCAACCACCAATCCCACCCAAGTGTGGGTATCAGCAGGGAGATATGCCTTATTTGAGAAGGGGTTTGGGATACACAGGATGGTCAGAAAAATCGTCAAATGGTGATTATATAAGAAACTACGAGTTGGCTCTGTCGTATTTGTAGATGAAGAATCCCCACTTCAGTGCGGAGACTGTCAACAGGACTAGTGTGAAAGGCGCCAATAGGCAGATGCAACTATAATGATGGACAGGGTCACTTAGTTTCAGTGTGGAATGAGCTGCGAAACCATAAACCTGACAACCATAATCTAATCTGAACAAAACCAGAGCACAGTAAAGATGGAGAAGAGTAGCACGGTCTGCACCCAAAGATGTGTGGGCCATGAGCAGGAGAGCATTAAGCTTCCACTTGCACTTAAGTCTTCAGTTATTGAATATGGGGCAGCCATGACACCTGGTTATGAAAACTAAGGCCAAGAAATGGGACTGTGCTACAACATCGAAGAGTTGGTCCTGTAAACAAAGTTCTGGATCAGGGTGTACTGTAGGTTGATGGCAAAAACGCAGAACCTGCATTTTGAAAGAAGAAACTGGAAGCCGTGGGAGAAGGCCCATGCAGAGCGCATCGAATGGTGCCTTTGGGCTGGCATTCAGCAGGTGCTATCGAGTGGGAACTGCACGAGACGCAAAAATCCACGTACAACGCTGGGGTAACCAGAGGCCCATCAGAGGTTACAAGCCCATTGATGGCTATGAGGAAGAGTGTGACACTTAAAACAGAACCTCGTGGGATACTGTTCTCCTGCATGCGAGGGGTGTTGAGTGAAGTGCCAACTTGAACCTGGAAAAGCGAGTTAGATAAAAAATAGCAGATAAAAATCTGAAGGGGGCCACAAAAGCCCCAGTCATGGAGAGTAACTAAAATGCAACAGTGCCAAGCTGTGTTGTTTGCCTTATGTCGGTCAAAGAAGACTGCGACAAGGTGCCGGTAGTTAATAAAAGCCTCTCAGGTTGATGTTTCCAATATGAGTAAATGGTCAGTTGCAGATCATCCTTCCCGGAAGCCACATTAATATGGGGGCAAAAGGCTCAGAGATTTGAGTATCCAACAAAGTCAGAAGTAAACAATTCTCCCGAGCAGTTTTCAAAGTATGTTGGTCAGGCTAATCGGGCGGTAGCAGAAATGTTGGATTCTTCCAAGGCATAAGGACAGGAATAACTATGCTCTCTTGCCATTGCAAGGGGAAGGCACCAATGAGCCAAATGCAGTTGAACACCCAGAGGTGATGTTGCCTCTGGGTACTGTTCAAGTGTTGGATCATCTGGTTATAGCTGGAATCCAGACCTGAGGCAGTGTCATGAGGATAGGAAGAGAATGCCAATGTGTTGCAAAGTGTGTCATAATGTGTTCCGCAAGAGAGCACCCGCAGGATAGGACCCTGATCATTATCACAAAGATCATCATGGGATGAACAATGTAGGGAAGCCACGAGAGCAGCAGAGGAGATCATGAGATCGATAGCAGAAAATGTGCTATGAGCAGTACTGAAGTGGGTAGGGGAACCGTCACTGACAAGAGACAAATCAAAGTCTGTTATACGTTGGTCAATTAGAAGACCCCTACTAATTGAAGTGGCTCTCCCTCGACATGGGGTGGTGCGCATTGAAGTCCCCGAGGAGGTGGTAGGGGGATGGGAGTTGCTGTATTAAAATAGGCAGATCAATGTAAGGAAGTGATCTAATTGGAGGGAGGTAGATAATGCAAATGGTTATTGCTGGGGTCATTTGCACTCATACCGCTATTGCTTGTAGGTTGGTATAAGGGGGGGGATCCATTCACTGATGACATTGGTCCGAACCAAAGTACTGATTCCTCCAGGTGCTATGACGAGACACACACAATACTGACAGAATGCCCAATAACCCTGAAATGTTGGAGAGTGGTCATCATGGAAGTGCATTTCTTGAAGACAGACAGAACACAGGATAAAAGGAAACAAGTTTTCGTATTTCCAGTAGGTGACGATAATATCTGTCACAGTTCTACCGGATTACTGTGTGGCAAGAGTCCAGATGATGATGATGATGATGATGATGATGATGATGATGATGATTGGTTTGTGGGGCGCTCAACTGTGTGGTTATCAGCACCCATATAAATTCCAAACCTTTGCTCAGCCCAATCTCGCCACTTTCATGAATGATAATGAAATAATGAGGACAACACAAACACCCAGTCATCTTGGGGCAGGTGAAAATCCCTGACCCTGCCGGGAATCGAACCCGGGACCCTGTGCTCACACCCAGTCATCTTGAGGCAGGTGAAAATCCCTGACCCCGCCGGGAATCAAACCCGGGACCTGTTCTCGGGAAGTGAGAACGCGACCACGAGATCACGAGCTGCAGACGCGACAGTCCAGGTTATATGTAAAGAACCTGAGGAGATGTCATGTAACTAGGTGAGTGGTTGTCACCAACGAGAATAGTGTGACAGCCACAAATAACATGTCAGACTCAAATTGCGAGGGGGAGACGGCACCTCCAGAGACCCTGGGAGAAGGCTTGTCCTGGGACTTATCCTGCCTGAGAGATGCCGAGGAGAGGAGGTCCAGGGGGCTAGCCCCACCACCAGCACACACTGAAGAAGGAGGGCACTTCTTTGGCCAGGGAGGGGGAGCAGCACACAGATGCGAGAGCGAGAGGACTGCAGAGGAGGGGGAGATGAGAGGGGACAGGGCTGAGGTAGGAGGGGGAAAGGATTTAACAGGGGCAAAAGTGGAAGAAACCAATATTGGGTGGAGGCAGTCATATTTTTGGAGAGATCAGCATAAGATAGACGATCCTGGGACTTGTACTCTTGGATCTTCTTTTCTTTCTTGTAAACTGGGCAATCTCGCAAGCATGGAGAATGGCAGTCACGACAGTTGACATGCGGGTGGCAGAATGCAAAGGCATCCCTTATGGAATGGGTGGCCACAGTCCCCAGACAGAGGGTCCAGCATACAGCAGGAAGACATATGCCCAATAGCACCGAAAGCACCTCATGGATGGTGGGACGTGCAGCTTCACATCACATCTGCAGCACAAAACCTTGACCTCCTCTTGAAGGGTACGTCCTCAAAAGCCAGAACGAATGTTATGGTTGGTTGGTTTGGGGGATCAAAGGGACCAGACTGCGACGGTCATCGGTCCCTTTTTCCAAAAATAACTAAAATCACCCAAAGAGGTGAAAAAAAAAAAAAAACGGACAACAGGAAAGACGGCAGACGACACAGGACGAGAAATACTCCGACAAAGAACAGGCAAAACAAATTAAAATCAAACCGAGTGTGACAGTGGTTGGCCAACCATAGAGAAAAAAGGGAAAAGCCAACCACCGAGAAACGCATTAAAAAAGCAGACTAAAATCGTAGGCCATAGGCCAGAATCAACACAAAAAACACACACATTTACATTAAGCGATAAAATCCCCCTGCCCGAATAAAACGCAAAACTAAGTCCGCTATGGCAGAGTCGTCAGTTAAAAGCGCAGGGAGCGTATCAGGCAGCGCAAAAGTCTGCCTGAGCACAGTTAAAAGGGCGCACTCCAACAGAATATGGACCACTGTCAAGGACGCCCCACAACGACAAAGAGGTGGATCCTCACGACACAGTAAATAACTGTGCGTCAGTCGGGTGTGGCCAATGCGGAGCCGACAAAGGATGACTGAGTCCCTGCGGGTGGCTCACATGGATGACCGCCAAACAGTCGTCGTCTCCTTGATACGACGGAGTTTGTTTGGCACGGGCAGGATGCGCCATTCAGTGTCCCAGAAATCGAAAACTTTGCGCGTAATAGTGCCCGCAAATCAGTCGCCGGGAGGCCAATCTCCAGGGGTGGTTTACTGGTGGCCTCTTTCGCCAGGCAGTCAACATTCTCATTGCCGGGGATCCCAACATGGCCTGGGGTCCACACAAAGACCACAGAGCGGCCGCTACATGCAAGAGTATACAGGGACTCATGGATAGCCATCACCAGACGAGAACGAGGGAAACACTGGTCGAGAGCTCGTAAACTGCTCAGGGAATCGCTACAGATAACGAAGGACTCACCTGAGCAGGAGCGGATATACTCTAGGGCACAAAAGATGGCGACCAGCTCAGCAGTGTAAACGCTGCAGCCAGCCGGCAATGAACATTGTTCGGAATGGTCCCCTAGAGTAAGCGCATAACTGACACGAGCAGCAACCATCGGGCCATCAGTGTACGCAATGCCAGAGCCCTGATACACTGCAAGGAGGGAAAGAAAGCGGCGGCGGAACGCCTCCGGAGGGACTGAGTCCTTCGGGCCCTGTGCCACATCGAGCCGAAGGCAAGGGCGAGGAACACACCATGGGGGTGTCCACAAAGTGGCCCGGAAAGGAGGTGGAATTGTGAAAACCCTAAGCCCGGAGAGAAGCTCTTTGACGCGGAACGCGATCGTACAACCTGACCGGGGCCGACGTTCTGGCAGATGGACGACCGATTGCGGGAACAGGAGACGATAGTTTGGATACCCGGGCAAGCTAAAAACATGGGCAGCATAAGCCGCCAGTAAATGTTGGCGCCTCAATCGCAGTGGAGGGACACCTGCCTCCACAAGTATGCTGCCCACGGGGCTGGTGCGGAAGGCACCAGTGGCAAGTCGGATCCCACTGTGTAGTATTGGGTCCAGCACCCGCAACGCAGATGGGGATGCTGAGCCATAAGGCAAGCTCCCATAATCCAGACGAGACTGGATTAATGCCTGGTAGAGCCGTAGGAGAGTACATCGGTCGGCTCCCCACCTGGTGTGGCTCAGGCATCGCAGAGCATTCAAATGCCGGCAACACATCTGTTTAAGCTGCCGAATATGAGGCAGCCAAGTCAGCCGGG
This sequence comes from Schistocerca americana, assembly GCF_021461395.2. Taxonomy (NCBI): domain Eukaryota; kingdom Metazoa; phylum Arthropoda; class Insecta; order Orthoptera; family Acrididae; genus Schistocerca; species Schistocerca americana. The sequence goes on from NC_060125.1 coordinate 64,218,363, forward strand.
CATCAAAAACTACACCCAAAAACCTGTGGGTCTCCACCACAGCAAGGAGTTCGTCGGCAAGATAAAGCCGCGGCTCAGGATGGACTGTTCGGCGCCGGCAGAAATGCATAACACGGGTCTTGGCAGCCGAAAACTGAAAACCGTGCGCTACAGCCCAAGACTGTGCCTTGCGGATAGTGCCCTGGAGCTGACGTTCAACAGCTGCAATGCCAGTAGAGCTGTAGTAAAGGCAGAAGTCGTCAGCATACAGGGAAGTGGAGACAGAATTTGCCACAGCCGCATCGAGCCCGTTAACGGCTATTAAAAACAGGCAGACACTTAAAACAGAACCCTGTGGCACACCGTTCTCCTGGACGTGGGAGGAACTATATGAGGCTGCGACTTGCACGCGGAAGGTACGATACGACAGAAAATTGCGGATAAAGATCAGCAGAGGGCCGCGAAGACCCCATCCATGAAGCGTAGAAAGGATGTGATGACGCCATGTCGTATCGTACGCCTTCCGCATGTCGAAAAAGACAGCGACCAGGTGCCGACGGCGGGCAAAGGCAGTACGGACGGCCGACTCCAGGCTCACCAGATTGTCGGTGGCAGAGTGGCCTTTACGGAACCCACCCTGAGATGGAGCCAGAAGGCCCCATGACTCCAGTACCCAATTCAAGCGTTGGCTCACGGAAACTCACCCTCGACCCAAATACGGTTGTAAAGGTCGAGGAGCCGTCGCTGGCAGTCCACTGAAAGGTGTTTCAGCATCTGACAGTGGATGCCATCTGGCCCACGAGCGGTATCAGGGCAAGCAGCTACGGCACTGTGAAATTCCCACTCACTGAATGGAACATTGTAAGATTCTGGATGGTGGGTGCGAAATGAAAGGCTCCGATGCTCCATCCGCTCTTTAACGGAGCGGAAGGCCTGGGGGTAATTCGCAGAAGCGGAAGTCATAGCAAAATGTTCTGCCAAGCAGTTTGCAATGACGCCAGAGTCAGTACAAACTGCTCCATTCAGTGAGAGCGCAGGGATGCTGACAGGGGTCCAATAGCCGTAGACGCGTCGAATCTTGGCCCAGACCTGCGATGGAGTGACATGGAGGCCAATGGTGGACACATACCGCTCCCAGCACTCCTGCTTGCCTTGGCGGATAAGGAGGCGGGCTCGCGCACGCAGCCGTTTGACGGCGATAAGGTGGTCTATGGATGGATGACGCTTGTGACGCTGTAGCGCCCGCCGGTGATCTTTAATCGCTTCAGCGATCTCAGGCGACCACCAAGGCACAGTCCGCCGCCTAGGGGACCCAGAAGAACGGGGAATGGCAGATTCGGCGGCAGTAATGATGCCGGTGGTGACCGATTGAACCACCGCATCAATGTCATCATTAGAGAGAGGTCCAATAGCGGCAATGGAGGAGAACAAGTCCCAGTCAGCCTTATTCATTGCCCACCTGCAAGGGCACCCAGAAGACTGACGCTGTGGCAGTGACAGAAAGATCGGAAAGTGGTCACTACCACACAGGTCGTCATGCACTCTCCACTGGACAGACGGTAAGAGGCTAGGGCTGCAGATCGAAAGGTCAATGGCAGAGTACGTGCCATGCGCCACACTGAAGTGTGTGAAGGAACCATCATTTAACAGTGAAAGATCGAGCTGTGCCAATAAATGCTCAATGGTGGCACCTCGACCTGTCGCCACTGACCCACCCCACAGAGGGTTTGGGCGTTGAAGTCGCCCAGTAATAAGAAAGGTGGCGGCAATTGGGCGGTCAGCGCAGCCAGGACATGCTGCGCGACATCACCATCCAGTGGAAGGTAAAGACTGCAGACGGTAACAGCCTGTGGCGCCCACACCCGAACAGCGACAGCCTCTAAAGCTGTTTGTAGAGGGATAGACTCGCTGTGAAGAGAGTTAAGGACATATATGCAGACGCCACCAGACACCCTTTCATAAGCTGCCCGGTTCTTATAATAACCCCGAAAGCCACGGAGGGCGGGGGTGCGCTTTGCTGGAAACCAAGTTTCCTGAAGTGCAATGCAGAAGAAAGGGTGAAGGCTGATAAGTTGTCGGAGCTCGGCTAGATTGTGGAAAAAACTGCTGCAGTTCCACTGGAGTATGAAATTGTCCATGGCTGAGAAGGCGTGAAGGGACTAGGAAGACAATTTACGCCGCTTGTTCACTCGCTGCCTCCGATTCAGAACCCGCACGAGTGACATCCATGGCGTCTGAGGGACCGGTGAGATCCAGGTCTTCAGCAGACGCCAGAATCTCGACCTCGTCCTCAGACGCTGAGCTTGTTGGTAGTGGTGGGACAGGTGCCACCGCAATGTCAGGATTCTTGGGAACCTTTTTCTTTTTCAGCTTACTTCGCTCTGCCTTCGGTCGTTCAGGCTGGGAGAGCTTCACTGGGTCAGTCTCAGGGACGGACGACGACCATGAGGCCCTACGACCAGGGACCGGTTGTTGTTTGAGCCACTTGCGGCTGTCTGCTTTCGTACCGGTCGGAACTTGTGAAGGTAGGTCCCCAAGGGACTCCTTCCTGGCAACAGGAGCCGAAGAAGTCTTACGCTTCTCCGGCTGGGAAGGGCGAACTGGTGTCCCCGATGGTTGGGTGGGCGTTGCTCCTGAAGTAGATGGAGCAGGAGCAACAGGGAGTGCAGTGGCCCCCCACCATCAAGGGGGCAGGTGTGGTTCTCTGGCTCTGAGAGCTAACGTTGTGTGGTGCAGCTAGAGGAACTGTAACAGGAGCGACAGTGGCAGCATAAGTGGACATCATACATACTGGATGCAGTCGTTCAAACTTACGCTTAGCCTCAGTGTAGGTCAGCCTATCCAGGGTCTTGTATTCCATTATTTTCCACTCCTTCTGGAGAATCTTACAGTCCGGCGAGCAAGGGGGATGGTGCTCCCCGCAGTTGACACAGATGGGAGGCGGGGCACACGGAGTATCAGGATGGGATGGTCGACCACAATCGCGACATATGAGGCTGGAAGCACAGCGAGAAGACATATGGCTGAACTTCCAACACTTGAAGCACAGCATCGGGGGAGGGATATAGGGCTTGACATCACAACGGTATACCATCACCTTGACCTTCTCAGGTAACGTGTCACCCTCGAAGGCCAAGATGAAGGCACCGGTGGCAACTTGGTGATCCCTCGGACCCCGGTGGACGCGGCGGACGAAATGGACCCCTCGTCGCTCTAAGTTGGCGCAGCTCGTCATCAGACTGTAAAAGGAGATCTCTGTGAAAAATAAGTCCCTGGACCATATTTAAGCTTTTATGTCGGGTGATAGTAACAGAAACATCCCCCAGCTTCGTACAAGCGAGCAAGGCTCGTGACTGGGCAGAGGATGCTGTTTTGATTAAGACTGACCCTGACCGCATTTTGGACAAGCTCTCCACCTCCCCGAACTTGTCCTCTAAATGTTCGACAAAGAACTGAGGCTTCACAGACACAAACGATTCCCCATCAGCTCTGGTACATACGAGATACCGGGGCGAATATCTTTCGCTCTCATTCATAGCCTTTCGTTCCTCCCATGGTGTGGCCAGGGAGGGGAACGATTTGGAGTCATACACATTAGCCTTAAAGTGAGCTTTGAAACGCTTAGAGACTGCTGATGGCTGGCCGCCAGCGAGAGATGATGTACCACGCTTCATTGCGGGTCACCCGCCCTGATGCCACCTACTCCGACCAAGGGCTCTCCCCATGGGCGCCACCCAGCCACAGCAAAGGCCACCTGGCAGGATGGCCATTGCCGGGAGTCCCGATGCCCCAGGGAGATGGGCATCTACTCCTTGGCATACATGGGGAGTTAACGGCGCAGGCATCAGTAGAGCGATTCCTGTGTTGTCAGGGGGCTACAACCAAGAGGGTACATGGCAGCCCCACCACAACGGCCTGGCTACCGTGCTGGATTTTAGGTGAGACGTCGTCCATGGTTTTCATCTGTGCAGAAACTGGCATTGCTCATCGCATGGCGGAAAGTGCACGCAGGAACGGATCCATGCCCAAGAGATGGAGAGCGGGCAGGACTGCAATGCAACGACGAATAAGCTGGCGAAAGTTCTCAACGCAAGATGGACACAATGCACCAAGTAAGGCGCCCTTCCCCAATTGGCTCGCTCTTCGGAACAGTTTAGAAAGATGGAGGTCAAACACGAGAGGGGACCATCACATATGGCCGAAACATTTGAGACTCCTTTTAGTCGCCTCTTACGGCAGGCAGGAATACCGCGGGCCTATCCTTACCCCCGAACCCGCAGGGGGGAACGAAGGTTATGGTATTGGTACAGTTGTCTTTGCAACCCCTCTACATCGAACAAAATGAATGCCACATCACTCCAGATTAGTCTGGGGTTCCTCATCAGTTTGGAGGATGAGATCCCTATGAAAAATCACTCCCTGGACCATATTCAGAGACTGGTGAGGTGTAGCAGACGCAGGGGCATCGTCAAGGGGAACACAGCAATAAAGGCTGCAGACTGGGTGGCAGATGATGCTGTGTCTTCCGAACAAGGCACAGCCAGGGCAAAAGCATCACAGGCGCAAAGATGCGAGTTGGTGCCAGTGCCATAGAGACTTGCCACTTGCACAAGTTCCACCACCGCTGAGAATAAAGATATCGACTTCATCTTGGCCAATTGTAGACTGAGAACAATGCGCCAATGACTGGACAACGGACAGAAGCCTACTCGGAAGACAGAAGAGCAGCTCTTGCCTACTTGCTTATTCATCATCATCATCATCCAGGGCTGCCTTAGACAGCGGACATCATTTAGTGGACACTTTAGAAGTGAACACACAGTTGTAAATTGCATTTGCTATGTACTGTGAAAGTTACCTATGATTATTTGCACTTAGCTATTGAGGGCCTTTTTTTGTGTTCTATTCCAAGCAGTGTTGCAGACTCAATATTTAAACTAATCTCAAAGATAAGTAAACCTTTGTAACTCATTTGTGTGTCTCTGTAACTAACTTGTTGGAGTGTTGTAGAACCTTTGTCCTCCTATCCTGTTACTTGACCCTGGGGCATAGCTGTGCAATAGTGGGAAGGAGAAATTGTCTTAGCGGTGTACTGCACAAGAAGCCATTTCACAAACTCAAACTCTATCTACCGCAACTACAGTGGCAACTCAGCCTCCACAGCAGTAGCGAAAAGGCCTTTACAAAACTGGCGACGGGGGTTCACAAAAGAAGCAGCTTTCATTAACAGGGAACCCGACTGCATCTACCTGAGAAACTACACTTTACCAAACTTGCACTTGATATTCAACACAGAAAACAATGGCCTCGTGACAGTGAATGTCTCCCCATCCATCCTAGTACAGACCAGGTAGTGGACAAAGTTTTTCTTCCATGAGGCGAGCCTGGCCTAGTCCCATGATGTAGTCCAGGAAGAGAAAGCTGCCGGGTCATACGAAGCAGCATTCGCAGATCCTTAATCATTCGAAGAGACAGCCATTTGAGACTGGCCAGATTTTTGCAGCTTGGTATGCTTCATGTGTCAAGCTTCTGCCCTGATACCACCCATTCTGATTGGGGGCTCTCCCCATGGGCGTCACCCAGCCACAGCAAGGGCCACCTGGCATGACGGCTGTTGCTAGGATTTCCAATGCTCCAGGAAGACAAGCAACCACTCCTTTGCATACATAGGGAGGGGACAGCTCAGGTATCAGTAGTGTGATCCCTGTGTTGTCAGTGGGCTTAGCCAGATGGGTACACTACAGACCTATCACACGGACTGGCTACACTTGTTGGTTACCTAGCCATACACGCTACGGAGGGAGTTGTTCCCAGATGGCTCACACTAAGAACAGAAAATTTAGAAGTGGAGGTCAAACCTCAAGTGGGGACCTAAATGCCAAAAAGGATGAAAAAAAACTGGCAGGATGAACAAAACTGCAAGCAATACAGGGAACCAGGTGGATAGTCAGGTCAACATAAATCAGAACACCGAAAAGAGAGAAGGAGGGGATAGTGTGGAAGGAATGAGGATAGGGAGGGAGGGGCAGGGTGGAGGAAATGCAGCCAGGGCAGGAAGAATGGGCTGAAATAGCTTGGGGCACCATGTGCGCCATGCACGAACTCATGAAAGAATCACAAGCCCCCTGGGGGGTACTACCTTCTAAATGCACTTACTGTATTCATCTCTTGATCTCCTTCTATGATTTTTACCCCAACACTTCCCTCCAGCACTAAATTGGTGATCGCTTGATGTCTCAGAATGTGTCTTACTGACTCCTCCTCCTAAGCAGGTTGTGGCACTAATTTCTTTTATCCTTAATTCTGTTCAGTACCTCCTCATTAGTTATGTGATCTACCTATCTAATTTTCAGCATTCTTCTGTAACACCACATTTCAAAAGCCTCTATTCTCTTCTTGTCTAAACTGTTCATTGTCGATGTTTTACTACCATACACTGTTAAACTTCATACAAATATTTTCAGAAAAGACTTCCAAACACTTAAATCGGTATTCGACATTAAATTTCTCTTATTCAGAAATATTTTCTTGCCATTGCCAGTCTATATTTTACATCCTCTCTACTTCAGGCATAATTAGGTATTTTGCTGCCCAAATAGCAAAACTCATCTACTACTTTAAGTGCGCCTCGTTTCCTAATCTAATTCCTTTAGCATCATCTGATTTAATTCAACTACATTCTATCATCCTTGTTTTGCTTTTGTTGATGTTCATTTTATATCCATCTTTCAAGACACTGTCCAGTCCATTCAATTGTTCTTCCAAGTTGTTTGCTGCCTGACAGAATTGCAGTGGCATTGACAAACCTCGCAGTGTTTATTTCTTTTTCCTGAACTGTAATTCCTCCAAATTTTTCTTTGGTTTCCTTTACTGCTTGCTCAACATACAGTTTAATAACGTTGGGGATAGGCTACCCCCCTGTCCCACTCCCTTCTCAACCACTGCTGCCCCTTGGCAATTACATCTACCATCTGGTTTCTGTACAAGTTATAAATAGTTTGTTGCTCCCTGTATTTAACTCCTGCTACCTTCCGAGTTTCAAAGAGAGTATTCCAGTATACTAGTTCATACACTTTTTCTAAGTCTACAAATGCTATAAATGTAAGCTTGCCTTTCCTTAACACCAGCTTAGAAGATAAGTTGGATGTGACCACATTTCTCTGGAATCCAAACTGATATTCCCTGAAGTCGGCTTCTACCAGTTTCTCCATTCTTCTGTAAAAAGTTCATGTATTATGCAACCATGATTTATTACACTGATAGTTCAATAATATTCAGCCTGTCAGCAAATGCTTTCTATGGAATTGAAATTACTACATTTTTCTTTCAGTCTGATGGTATTTTGCCTGTCTCATACACCTTGCACACCAGACAGAAGAGTTTTGTCATGGCTGGCTCTCCCAAGGCTATCAATAGTTCTGACTACTCCTGGGTCCTTTTTTTGACTTAGGTCTTACAGTGCTCTGTCAAATTCTTCTCACAGTATCATATCTCCCATCTCCTCTTCATTTATGTCCTCTTCCATTCCTAAAATATTGCCTGCAAGTTCATCTTCCTTGTTCACATCCTCCATATACTCCTTCACCTTTCAGTTTTCCCTTCTTTATTTAGGACTGGTTTTACACCTGTGCTCTCTTTTTCCAAAGGCCTCTTTAATTTTCCTGTAGGCTGTATCTACCTTTTCCTGTCCTGATATATGCTTCTACATCCTTATATTTGTCCTCTAGCCATCACTGTCTAGCCATTTTGCACTTCCAGTCAATCTCATTTTCTAATGTTTGTTCTCTCTTTCATCTGCTTTACTTGGTACATTTTTATATTTTCTTCTTTCATCAGTTAAATTCAATATCTCCTGCTTTATCCAAGGATTTCTACTATGCCTTGTTTTTTTAACTACTTGATCTTCTGCTGCCTTCACTACTCCCTCTCTTAAAGCCACCCATTCATCATCTACCATACTCCTCTCCCCTGTTCTAATCAGTCATTGCCCCATGATACCTCTGGTCCTCTGAACAACCACTGGCTATTTCAACTTATCCAGGTCCCATCTCCCTAATTTCCTACCTTTTTGCAATTTCTTTAGATTTAATCTACAGTTCATAGCCAATAAACTGTGGCCAGAGTCCCCATCTGGTCCTGGAAATATCTTAAAATTTAAAATCTTGTTCTGGAATCTCTGTCTTACTGTTATAGAAGGTGTTAAAAAATGTCTATAATACTTTGAGAGGTGGAGGAGAAAAATAAGCCCAATGAAAACTGGTCGTGAAATGCATACTTTCTGCAATAAACACGTATTTACAGGAGGTGTACAATGTGACATCCATTCATGACAATGCACCCTTTTGCCATCCAGCATAAAAAATGACTTCTTTGTTGTACTTGCCGGCATGCATTGGAGACATGACCCTCTAGTGTCTGCAGATTGGTGATTGGTGTATCGCAGACCAATTCTGTCAAGTGTCCCCATAACCAAAAGTCTACCTGACTGAAGTCTGGAGAAGAGGCTGGCCAAGGTGTGGGGCCCTCTGTCTAATCCAGCAGACCTGAAATGTCTGCATCAGATGCTTGTGCACATTGTAATGTGTGCTAGTGTGCCATCACACATGAACCACATTTGTATTCGTTGCTGCAATGGCACAGCAATTCTCTCCTGTTAACCTTTGTGGTAGCACGTATGGCCCTATTAATCTATCGCCAAATATGTCTGCCCATATGTTAATTGAGAATTGGTGCTGATGCGGTCTTTTCTGAATTTCTTGCCCACTTACACCTGACCATATATGCTGGTTATGGAAATTCACAACATCTCTTGTGGACCCTGCCTCTTTGGTAAAAAAAAAAAATCTTGGATGTGAACAGTGGATCTGTGGCACACTCCTGCAACAGCCACTGACATAGCCGCCATCTGACACGATGATCCTGTGGCCTTAGAGTGTGAGCATGCTGTAAATGATAAGGGTGCAGCAATTGTTCATGAAGTACCCCATGTAAAAAAGTGAGAAAAGCCTTCTGTTGCTGCTAATCATCGCACACTGGTCCCAGGGGTTTCTTCCACCAAAGGTAGCACACGATTCTTCATGTCAGGCACACAGACTGTGTGAGGCCTTCCACTGTTGGTCTTCCGATGTGCAAGCGTACCTGTGTCCCGCAGATGCTGGAAAAGTCTGCTGAACAGCTTATCAGAGAGTACTCTACATGGTGGATATTTTTCAGGATAGAGGGCATGGGCTCAAAGACTACATCCATTTGATAAACCGTAGCAGAATATTGCTATCCAGCATTTCATTTGTTGACTAATAAGCTTCCATTGCTAACATGCTAACAAGAGGTAGAAGAGAAAAATGTAAATGCACTACACCATTTGTAAACACAAACACCACAATAACAGTAAACACAGAGATAAAACCATGTTTGGAATAAGGTAAAACACTATGACACATACCTAAGGTTGATAGTACTGTACAATAAGGCACCCAAATATGATGAAAACTAATGTAGCCAACAACACAACTCCAACCACACAGCTGACTGCAGGCCACCTATTAGTAGGTAGAGTACTGTGAGTAAGACGACATAATACCTCGTTGACACATTTGACAGAGTGCCAATGCAATGACTACGCTAATATCTACAACATGGCATTGTGCAACCCTTCCCATAAAACACGTTTGTCTCAGAAAGTATTCGTCTCCAGACCCTTTTTTTGTTGGACTTATTTTTCTTGTTCTGGTGACTAATATGACCTCTCAAAGAATTCAACACCTTTTTTGAACACCTTGTATAATCAATCTCAAACCTTCTAATGTCTTCATGTCTCTTCTATGCATACAACTTTCTTTCATGATTCTTAAACCACATGTTAGTGATGATCACAAAATATTGCTCCAGAAGTTGGACCATTATGGAATACAGGGAGCAGCTCAGAATTGGTTCACCTATTACTTTAAGGACAGCAAAAGGTCATTCTCCATAGTATTGAGAATGGCAATAATGTGGGGTCTGAGTGGGGCATGGTTAAAGGAGGGTGCCCCAGGGATAACTGCTAGGGCCACTCCCGTTCCTTATTTACATTAATTATAAGTGTTTTAGTATCACATGTTATTCTAAAATATTTCTGTTTGCTGATGAGACTAGCTTGGAAGTAAAGGACATTGTGTGTAATGTTCACACAGTTTCAAGTAGTTCAGTTCAAGATATAAGTTCATGGCTTGTAGTCATTAAACTGATGCTAAATCACAACAAGATTCAGTTTTTACAGTTTCCAACACACAATTCAACAAAACCTGACATTTTCATTAGACAGAATGGGAATATGATTAGTGAGATTGAACAGTTCAAATATGTAGGTGTTCAGATAGCAAACCATCATGGAAAAATCATGTTCAGGAACTAGTTCAAAGACTTAATGCTGCTGTTATTATCATTAGAACAGTATCTGAAGTAAATGATAGTCCACACAAAAACTAGTCTACTTTGCTGATTGACATTTGCTTGTGATGTATTGTAGTGCCTCGAGAATTTTGGTGTAAATTCTAGACACTCGGCCTTCCACCATCTCGAACACCCAACATTTTAAGTATGAGTGTGGACAAGGGTAAGCATATATACTGTGCCACCCGTTTCTGTGTGCAAGTTAGAAGTTTGTTATGAGAAGACTGTAAGCACAGTGGTTCAATGATGCCGAAAAATGTTTGCCGCCAGCACCACAGAAGCTGTGATGAAAAGTACAAGGAATAATTAAGTAGTATTTTTTAATGTGTTAGTGAAAGTGATTATTGTAGAAAAACAGAAGTGAGCAATTGACTATAGACTTCTAACCTACTTCATGTCTTAGCTCTGATCGAAGCAAGGCGCATGTGACATCTACAAATTATTTAGTTGTTACAACCATGCGATTGTGATTATATTTAATAGTATCTAATGGTTACAGACATAGTTGACTTGCTAGAGTTTGTATGCTTGTGTGAAACTTGTGGATACAAATATACACCTGAGCCTAACTGAAAGTATGAGGTACCGAATTATTTCTAGTGAGAGAGAGAGTATTTTTTTAGTTCCTCTAACAAGCATTATTTCTTCAGAGAAGAAGTTGTGGAGGTTGACACAACCACATATCCAGAGAAGAGGATCGGCTGAACGTTTCAAGTAAGTCAACTGAAGTGAGAGAGGTGCGAAGTTTGCAATCCAGTTTTGCACCGCTTCTCAAGTCACCGAAACTGTTAGAGTATGGTATTATTTACTGTGTTTTCTTATTAACAGTACCAGCTTATTCCCAAGAATTAGCTGCTATCACTCAGTTAATACTAGGCGAAAATCCAATCTGCATTTCTATCACACTTCTTCGAATCTTGTGCAGAAAAGCATGCAGTATTCTGCTGCATCCGTTTTCAATAAGCTACCAAAAGCATTCAAAAATCTTACCAGTAATCCATGCTCTTTCAAATCTACAGTGGAGAGTTTCCTAATAGGTCACTCCGATTCTGTCAAGGAGGTCCTTGAAAAATTAAGCTGATTTCTGTGCTGTAGTGGCCCCCTTTCGTCAAAACCATAGAACATGAAGACGAAGAGAGGAGTTAAAAATGACTAGACGTCAATCCCAACTGATGGAAGAGAAGGGGTGTGGAGGAAGGTTTATAAAATACGCCGTAGAGAAATGGAGGTCCATAACTAAAAATTAAATGGCCTTTGCCATATTGTTACGATGGATAAAAAGTAAAATGTGGCAGACAGCCTGCGTGTTGTTGGCTAAAATGGCTGATAACTCAGACAGGGAACATAAGCAGTTAAAAAAAGGGCATTCCATCAGGAAATGGTGGACAGTCGAAAGATGGGCGCAATGTGCGTGAAGTGATGGGAGAGCACCACTTAACAAATGGCAAAGGCTATAAAGGCAGTGCCCTATATGCAACCTAGTTAAAATAGTCTCATGGCGAGAGGGCCAAGCCATTGTGAGAGGCTTAATAACTTGGAGCTTGTTCCCATTAAGGGAGGACCGTGACGATGCCAAAATGACACCACCTGCTGACAGACGGCAACACAGGGATCATCAGAGGAATGTAAGTACTAGTGGGCTGAGGTTCAAGAACTGCAACCTTGGCAGCAGCATCGGCAGCCTCGTTTCCTGTCAGACTGGCATGACCAGGAACCCACAAAAACATTACAGTGACTCCATCAAGACTGAGCTAATGAAAGCTTTCCTGGACCCAATGCATTAAGAGATGGATGCTGTGCAGAACACAGAGTCTTTGAAGGGCACTGACAGAGTCTGGGCAGATGACACAACTGAAAAGCCTAAGTCACTCGATGTATTGTGTGGCCTGTTACAGGGTAAAGAGCTTTCCTATACTGAATAGTGTTCTGGAAGCTGATACTGAAAAATGTTGGTGCCAATGACGAAGGCACACCCGACATCACACTCAGTCCAAGAGTCATCAGTGTACACGAAGGTATTATCACGAAATTCCATGCGAAGGCCGTGAGACGGAAGGCGATAAAGCGAGGCAGTAGTAGTGCCCTTAGGAAGCGAATGGAGGCCAAGGCAAATATGGGTCACTGCACGAAGCCAACGTGGTAAAGGGATTACACGCACCGGGAAAGTTGCAGGTAGCATGAAGCTAAGCTGCCAGAGCAAGAGCCAAAAGCAAACTCTAGGAGGTAACAGAAGAGGGATGCAGCCCATACTGGTGATCAAAGGAGTCATCGAAGAAGAAGGCGTAGGATGGGTGGCCACGCATGGCAGACAAATGCCATGCATATCTGCTGGGTGAAAGTCACGGAGGTAGGATGGCAGTAGTTCGACAACTTCTGCATACCAACTCTCAACCGGGTTAGTGTAAAAGACACCAGTGGCCAAACAGATGACACGATGGTGCATAGTATTGAGACAGTGTAAGAGGAACAGACATGCATATGCACAAACAAAACACCCATAGTCTGGTTTCGAACAGACAAGGGACCAGTAGAAGAGGAAGACGGTGGTTCAATCTGCAACCCAGTAAGTACCATTGAGGACATGTACGACATTGTGAGACCACATACAGCGGGCTGCCATGTAAGACATATGGGAGGACCAAGAAAGTTTCCTATTGAGCATGAGCCCCAGGAATTTCGTTGTTTCATTAAACTGAAGAGCAACAGGTCCCAGATGTAAAGACAGTGGAATAAACCAATTGCGCCGCCAGAAATTCATACAAACAGTTTACCAGTGGGGAAATGAAAGCCATTGTCAATGCTCCACGAGTAAAGAAGATCGAGATGCTGCTCAATGAGATAGGTTCATGTAGAACTGCAATAGATCGCAAAATCGTCGACGGAAAGGGAGTTGGAGATGCCCGGCAGAAGACAAGCCATTACATGGTCTATGGTGATAGCAAAGAGGATGAAGGTCGAGGAACACATTTTCCTGGATAAAGGTGTCTGACAAGAAAGAACCCAAATGTACCTTGAAAACTTGGTGTTTTAAAAATTCCTGAAGGAAATGGGGCAGGCGACAATGGAAGCCCCACATGTAGAAAATACAGATGTAGGCTTCCTCCAAATCGAAAAACATAACCACAGTCTCGGATTTCTTCAGAAAATCATTCATGACATGGGTGGACAAAGCGATGAAGTGCTCAACTGCAGATGGCTTGCTTGATATCCACACTGTGCAGTAGTTAGTAAATTCTGAGAGACTAGCCACTATACCAGCCGGGCATGAACCATACATTCCATCACCTTGCAAACACAGATGGTGAGAGAAATAGAGTGGTAGCTAGAAGGAAGGCATTTGTCCTTACGGTGATTAGGTACAGGTATGAGAGTGGCTTCACCCCAGTATCTGCCCTGATGCAGTTGTACGTATGAAGCAGAAAGTGCCTGCCGACAAGAGAAAGGAGCTGCAACATCTGAATGTGAAAAGTGACTGGCCCTGGGGTGGAGGATCGGGATGAATTGAGTGCACAAGCTAACTCCCTCATAGTAAAGGTGGCATTGGAGCACTCATGATTCTGAAAAGAGAAGGGTATCGCACAAGCCTCCTCCGCTTGTTTCTGATGGAGGAAGGCAGAGTGATAGTGGGAGGAGCTCGAGATCTCTGCAAATTGTGGCCCTAGATGTTGGAGATAACAATAGGGTCCGTGATGACATTGTCTGCTATTGTCAGGCCAGAAATTGGGGAATGGATCTTGGTCCCAGAGAGCCGTTAGAGGTTGGCCCACATGACAGAAGAGGGGGTGGAATTGTAAAAGAACTAGCGAATGAACTACAGCCGGCTTTTTTGCTATCCCGAAGAACGCAATGACACTGTGCACACATCTGTTTATAATGAATACAGTTTTCCATCGTAGGATGATGGTTAAAAACAAAGAGAGCACGTCACTGTGTGTGTGAATTGCATCATAGCATGCCTCAGTCCACCAAGGGACCAGGACACCGTGTGGTACAGAGGAAGTGCGAGGAACGGAATGTTCTGTAGCAGTAAGGATAACATTTGTAAGATATTCCACCTGGTCATCGCAACTGAGGAAATGTTGTTCATCGAAGGTTGCCAGAGAGGAGTAAAATCTTCTGTTATTTGGGAGTGCCCGGAGGTGGGGTAGGAGATGGTAGTGCACACTGCTGACACGGAGGTCAGCCTGGCAAGGGTATCATGTGATGACACCCTCAAAGAGGATGTTTGGGTCGGCGAAGGAGATGACTGTTTGCCTTTGTTTGACTTCATCAAGCCTTTCTGGTTAGCAGAGGAAGACTTAGGTGTTGGCTGGCTAGACAACATGGGAAGTCTTCACAGGAGTATTCATTCTGTCCTTTCCGGGCTGCCAGTTGTGTAGCTGGTGACTTTGCCACATGAGGTGAGAGTTTGGTGGTGTGTTGCCCAGTTGGAGGGGAGACGGGGACGCTATCAAGACGCTTGGCGATTTCACAGTTGCGTGCTAAATTTGAAGTCGCATGTCTGCGTGGCCATGTCCTTTGTGGAGCGAGATGTAGCAAGAACAGTACTTTATATGCCAGATGGTAGGATGCAGGGTTTCCGACTACCCAACAACTTGCGAGCGACCATGTAAAGTACTTTTTCCTTCACACGCATCTCCTGGAGAGGCTGTTCATCAAGATACACGGGACAATCGTGGGAGATGGCATCACTGCCATTGCAGTTGATGCAGTGGGGAGGAGGAGATGGACGATTGCCCTCGTGAGGATCCCTACCACAGGTTACACATTGGCTGGGTGTCGACAGGACTCTCGAATGGGTTGTAATGATGAAAATGGTAGCAAAGTGCCATTGCATAAATGAGAGCACAATTTCATAGGGCCAGCAACTACATCAACATCTTTCTGAATAATAAACAGATTTATAGTAGCGAAGGACTAACCGTCTTCAGTACATGAAACCATGAAGAAGCCTGGTGCAGCTGGGAGGGTCTTTGAATCATTAGCCTCATTCTATTTACGTTTCGTAGCCAGTGACTGTGAAGGAAGATGATTGGCTCATTGGGAGAAAATCCTCCATGATTGTCAGCATCTCTGATGGCTCACTCCTTCCAACTGGAGGCCCCCTTCAGCAGGGGTCACATCTGCCTTAGGTGATTGTTCGCACCTCAGGTCACACCTCCTGAGATAATCGGTAATTTGGGAAGGTAGCAGCTCAAGCAATCATCCTTCCCTGGACCTGGCCTGTGCCAGGGGGGTATGTGCGAACCCTACCTGTTGACCCGGGGCTGGAAATTACGCATTACCCAGTCACCTATTACACATCAGACGCACGAGCCGGCCTTCAGGAGAGGACAGGAAGGAAGAAGAAAAAGAGAAACTCCAGATGCTGAAGCAGAGGAAGGTTAGTAGAAGGTGAATGAAGAAATAAAAAAGGAACAGCGGAGAATATGCTGATATTGACTACCGAAAATGCAGAATACATTTCCAAAAACAGCTCAGACATGTTCTCCAAGGGAGGGGAAAAAGAACAGCAAGAGCATGCAGCATAGAAGAGAAAAGATATTGCAAAGACTGGGGCCCTGTGGTAGCGCAGCACGAACGAGCCAAAGAGCGGCGAGCCCCCTGAGGGAGGTGTTTTAGTGCTAGTTGCATTTACACAATAGCTTGACGTCTTTTTAGGATTCATAAACATTTTATTTTATCTGTTTTTACTTTTCTGTTGTTATATCACGTACTGACATATTCTAGTCCTTCATCACAAATTTTCATCTCCCATAACAATCTGAATAATTTCTTTTATCTCAAATATACATTTCTTCAATCTCTTCATCATTGAGGAGCTAGTTGGCACATAAACTTGTACTATTAAGGTGGGTGTGGGTTTCATGTTTATCTTGGTTACAATAATACATTCACTATGTTGTTCATATTAAACAACTTCTGCATTATCCCTATTTGCTTTTAAATTTATAACCCTGAATTCACCTGACCACAAGTACAGCTCCCGCTGCCACAGAACTTCACTAATTCCCACTATATCTAATGTCAACCTATTCATTTCCCTTTTTCAGTTTTCTACTTTACCTGCCCAATTAAGGGAACTAACATTCCACACTCTGACACGTAGAAGGCCAATTTTGTTTCTCCTGATGAGTACATTCTCCTGAATAGTCCCCTCCTGGAGATCCAAATAGGGGACTGTTTCAGCTCCAGAATATTTTATCTGAACGGGTGCCATCATCATACAGTAGAGCTGCATGCCCTAAGGAAAAGTAATGCTGCAGTTTCCCCTTGCTTTCAGCCATTTGCAGTAAAAGCACAGCAAGGCCGTTTTGGTCAATGTTAGAAGGCCGGATCAGTCAATCATCCTGACAGTTACCCCTGCAACTACTGAAAAGGCTGGTGACCCCATTTAGGAACCACACAGTTGTCTAGTCTCTCAACATATGCCCCTCTGATGTGGTTGCACCTATGGTACAGTTATCTGTATCACTGAGGGACACAAACCATCCTACCAACTGTAAGTTCTGGAGGTGGTATGCCATTGCCTTACTCCGATCTTTGAACTGACTTACCCAGCCAGATTAGGGGAACCTACAGTTTAATGTATACTCTGAATCATGGTGCAACTTGGCCTTTTTTACAACAAAACATTGCCAGAGGTGAAAGAAGTGACAGATAAAAATCATAGGACTGACAGGAGGATCTAAGCCAAGACCTTTCAATTTGCAGTCTGGCATTTTACCACTGAGCTGTTATTTTCATATAAGCTACGAAAAATGCATGGGGGTTCCACTATTAACCTAAACTTATAATAACTTATTAGAATTGCTTTGTCTTTGTAATGAAAAGGAAAAAGTTGTTTGAAAATAAATTACGGCTGCTGAAGGGTGAATCACAACACTCTGTCATGCGGAGCACTGCATGTATCCTCCATCTCATACCTGGTGTGCTGTGTAGCAACTCTTGCTGCCATGACATGGCATCTACTTCCTCCACCGTCACAATGACAGGCCCTGCAAATAAATTTGAAATCAGGATGTAGACATAGTACACTGGAACACAAAAGTGTCATTGTGCACATATGAATGTAGAGAATAGTCACACTGCATTGCCATGCAGTGCACTACATGGAATTCACCATCTCATCTCATACCTGGTGTGATGTGCTGTACTTCTTGCTTCCATGTTGTGCCACTGTCTTCCATCACAGTAACATCGTACATACTCTTGGGCTCTGCAAATAAATTTCAAATCAGAGTTCAGATAATACTGACAGGTACTGAACTGACATTGTACATATATACTCATGTTGATCTAATCTCCACAGAGCTGAGCACATGAACAATTGGTTTAATATTACCACCAACTGACTGCAAATTTGTCATGCCAACTCTTTACACAGAAGCATTCCTAAGATATTGCAGCTTTCTCCTGCATCAGGGAGAGCATAACAATTTTGGTTTCTTTGTAGAAAATAGCCTCTTTTGCAGCACAAGTTTTTTGTGGTTCCTCTTTGGGCTAGTGAGGGTACTACCACCATGGATTCGAAAGGCAGCTATGTTTGCCTTCAATAACGTCACCATTGTTTTGGCTAACTGAATTTCACTACCTGACATTCCAGTGACATTTTCAGAAAACACTGAAATACTCTTTTCTCCTCATCTGACAGTCTAGCTGGCATGCTGGAGTTAGCATTTCCACTTCACCCAAAATTTCTCCCCTCTCTTCAACTACTGATCTGTCTACAGCATCAATAACAACCATATCTGAAAGATTTAGGTATTTGCAAGGGAATTTCAACCATGCCTTCCATTCAGGAAACAATGTGTATGTACTGACACATACAGGTAAATATCTTTTATAAGTGATAGTAACATTCCACAGAATCCTCACACAAACTGAATTTAAGTAAATCTAGGGTCATTTTTATATGTAAAGTATGGGGCTAGGTTCTCATTACTCACATATCAAGCTTAAAACAGCAAAGTTTCTAAATAGGCTCTGGATCATCTACATCTCATGGTGCTATAGTCAGTTCAGTTTCAGTGACTGATTACCTTGTATGCAAATCCTTTGTAGCTGAAGCATTCTCGATAGGTGCATAACATTCATTTGAAGTGCCACACTGGCTTGCAAAGAAATGTTTAATTGTTGGCTGTCTAGTCCTCTTTGCCCAGTTGATTATACAACTCTTTGTAACATTAAGAGAATGTTCAACTTCCCTCTTCAGTATTGTACATTTGACTTCTTCAGGATCATATTCTTTAAAAATTGTCATTGCCATGTCAATCAATCTGGAGGTCTCAGGCATTTTCTTCATTGTCCGGTCTCTAATAAGCTGAATTTCCTCAACTTCTGTTCCTTCTTTAGTACTGAAAATGGTCAAATCTTTGTTGCTCAGGTCCTCAGAAGGACATGGGTTAATTCAATCAGCAATGCCATGTCACACTTTCTCTTGTTACAATGCTGATATCACTGATCACTTCATCTTCTTGCACTGACACAGCTTTGGGCCACAGTTTCATCCACACATCATCCATATATTTTGCAGGGTTGTCAATCTATACATCTCTAATAACACCACTCACCTTAAAATTAGACTGTCACCCGAAAAACTTGATAGTTTGTCATTGGAATCACATTTTCTATGAGATTGGAGAACATTTTATACATTCACCTTTCTCATACTGATCCAACCCTTTTAACTTTATTTCTAATGAATATGACCTTTGTACATGCTTCCTTCCCTCAATAGGCACACTGTTTCCTTTTACCCAACATTTTAAATATAGCCCCTTTAAGTGCAACTCCACACTCTGCTGACCTGAACTGACGATTCACATCAAGGCAAACATGACAGACGATGCGTGTTGATGTGCACTAATGCATTACTGTTTCTGCATAACGTTGACAGGTGCAGCACTGGACTGAGAAACTAAAAATCGCACTAATGCAAACACATTGATAACTAATCTGCATAAATAGGGTCTGCCTCCATTCAATTTATTGCTGCAATCAATACGTAACAAAGAATACCAATGAATGCATGTCTTACCGTCACTGCACACTAATAAGTACTGAACTGTCAGTTATTTTCCTTTACAACATAAACTTCAGGTGCTTTTGAGGATGGTACAGTTTGTAGCTTCCAAGGAGTTCACCCTCAATCCTGATGGTGTGAACCTTTCTAATCACTGTGGTGCGCCATTTTTCCATCAGTGTTCATGGAGCATGGTAATGGTTTGTTTTGAACATTTCTTGAATGTCGATGACATCCATTTCATGAAGTGCAATACATACATCCTGCAGAAGGCTGATCTCTGCACCTCCCAGATACTCATTTTCTATTGCCCTCCTGATGCATATGGTGAGTCATTAGCAGTGAACATTTTTCCTGTCATAATCGAACACTTTTAAATGAGTGTTACTAAAGATTGAGCTTGCGACTTTGCACTCAAGGGATTCCTTGTGAGCCTATCAGTGGTGGAGGATGGCATCATGGAGTTGGTATGAGCAAATGTCGGGATAGCCATTCCCACAAATTTTCGTAGGTGCAGGGCCTCATATGTCTTGCAGATACACTATTGCTTTTGAAAGCATATTAAAGTCTCAGGAAAATTTAAAATGTGTGCTGTAAATGTTGTTTATTTTGCTGGCAATTTTGTCTGTTATGCAGTTTATTCATTACTATAGTATTTGTATGAACTCGTGTAACTTTTGAATAACCAAAAAGGATTCTCCTGATTTGGCTATGCTTCTTTCATTTATACCATTACCTTACCGTGTTAATAGCAAGAGCATCAGCATTTACATATTCGAAGAATCCTTTTTGTAGGTACCTCCTTAACACCACCACTAAATTCATGAACAGACGTTACCCTTATCAGATGAGCTAGAGTTAATACCATATTCTATAGAACATTTGTGCAATTATTTTGAAAATTATGTATGATGTCACTTTATGGGCTATAGTTGTGGGCAATACCAACATCTATGACTCTACCTGTCTGCTTTGACCCCATGATGTTATCAAGATGGCAGACACACTTATTTCCAGCAAATAAAATATTGCGACCATAACATTATTAAATACATTGTGCACATAATTTAAATTTCAGTTTCAAAACATCGAAGAAACAGAATATATTGTATGGCCTCTCAAACTCAACAATAGAAAACAATTTCGTCATATGTAAATGTTCCAGGCTGGTCAGCTGTTCACAAAACGACATTTCTTGGGTTGATTTGGTGGAAGAGACCAAACAGTGAGGTCATCGGATTAGGGAAGGTTGGGGAAGAAAGTTAGCCATGCCCTTTCAAAGGGACCATCTCAGCATTTGCCAGAAGCGATTTAGTGAAATCACAGAAAACCTAAATCAGAATGGCTAGATGCGGGATCGAACCATCGTCTTCCCGAATGCAACTCCAGTGTGCTAACCACTGCACCACCTCGCTCGGTAACACTGTTTCTTTTTTCGGGCGGCATGGCACACAACATGTTACACACTACACATGTAAACATGTTCAACTATGTACAAGCAAATAGTTCGCTAAACTGAAAGAATGGATGTACAACTAAAAGCTTGTGTAGTTTAATTTAATTATTTCCGGTGTGTACAATATGACAGCAGAGGGGATTAACTGGGGCACAGATGCGGAACATTGACTGTGTGCCTATTCCTGTTTCTCTTCTGTAGTGATTTCGCTGGTCAGTGGCCTCTTGATCAGTGACTGGACGTAGTTCTAGGTAGCAGTCAGTTTGTGAGACATCAAAACTAGATCGAGCTATGAATAGCCCGTATAAATTTTTAAAATATAGTAAACATAAGAGTGAAAATATGCAATAACCGGTGAAAAGGTGCCAAAGAGCAAATGCATATGCAACATGCAAATGCATATAATCCGATCTCTGCCACTCTACTGGCTGTGCAAGTGTGGAGCAGCACGCTCTTGCATGGCAATTATCCTATCCACACTGGTGAAGGGTTGGAATGACGCTGGTGCACAAAAGACTCTCATAACCAGTAAGAGTAAAGGTAACAGGGCCCTCACCACTCATCTTCTCAAAAAAAGGTGGCCCTATGATAAATGATGCCACTAACCCACACCACTGGAGATGAAGTGGTACTGGTTGATATATGTGCAGATTTTCTGTTGCCCTTATTCTGCAATCTTGCATATTGACATGTCCCTAGACATTGAAATGGGCTTTGTCTGTGCACAGAATGTATCATTGCCATTCACTGTCTACTTACATGAAAGCGCAATATTCCGGAACTGTTTTACTTGTCTGCAAGTCAGCAGGAAGCAAATCCTGAAGGGATATTCCATATAAAGTAGGACACACATACAATTTTTAAATGTTAAAAATTGGGTACTTTTTATACACTGAAAAGGCTGGACTTTTTACTGTATGGAGCCATTTATAAAAGGCCATATATCTTTCATGTGATGGAAGTGTGAATTATTGGTGACTTTTGACCTTCACTTCAACTAACTGGCAGGTAAGAATTAGTATATCATTATTTATATTACAGTTACATATCCTAATGTATTGCATAGATAGTATAAAATCGAAGTACGTAAATTACAGTTTGGGATATATAATATAATAAAACAACATGGACTTCCATGTAACATGAGCCACTTCCATGTAATTAAGTTTTCATATTAAGAGGAATGTTAAGAGCTAAATTCATCATGTTCAATAATTTACTTCTTTGTTTCAATGCATAACTAATACCATTATTAAAAATTTCCCAATTTCAATCAATATTGTAAAAATGCAAAATTAAATGTGTAACGTGAGCCACATAATCTAAGTCACAATTACATTTTTTTAAGGTTAAAAGAATAGGATACTCTATCAGAAGTAGAAAGACAGAAAAGAAGGTAGGAAAATATGAAGAATTTAAGACGAAGCACCTGGAAGAAGTTATAAAAAGTCACCAGAAGCAGAAACAAAAGTTCCAGCAGTTGAGTCCACAAAAGCAATGATTGTTATTAGAAGAAAGAAGAGCTAAAACTAGGGAGAGATTTAGGAAACAAAGCACAATGTAAGATCAGCAACCTAGTAAAGCAGCTTTGTCATTGTGCAAGTCACATAGCGCTCTACGTAAAGCCACGGCTCAAGCTGACCTTTTTTTCCATCTTCACGATGACGTAAAGTCTTAGTTGTTCGTGAGTTGTTCAGTGTGGAAATTAATCAGATGGGAAGTCTGAAAGACCCAGTCTTAGCAGTAAGTCACAAAATAGAGGCCTTAGTTCTCAAACTAGTGACTTGGTAACTGATTCCTACTATCATGACGAAGTCAGTCAGTCACAGTCACCAGGTACCCAGGATACAATAGTGATCAGAGAAAATAATGAGAAAAGGATAGCTCATATTTATCACTTAGTCATGTCAATCATGGAAACATACGGGGTATTGAAATAGGAACATCCTGAAGTTCAAATTGGGAAATCTAAGTTTGCAGAAGTACAGCCTCTACATGTTCAATTAAGCAGCGAATTACCTCATAATGTATGTTTGTGCAAATATCATGAAAATTTCATAAATGCTATCAGAAACCCTCATAAGAAACATGATAATATCCCAGCTTACAGTAACACATTTTTATCAACCATCATATGCCAGACACCCAGTGAGCTTTGTTGGCGGAATGAAAGTGAGACAAATCAAAATAGTAGAGGTTTCAATGAAACCTATAAAACTCACAAGCTGGAAATTGTAAATTTATCATGGTTTGTTTGGAAGATGGAAGAAAACGACACTAAAATAATTATAGTCAAAGAAGAAGGCTCTGCAGCTGATATAGCAAAATACATTATCTCCAAAAATCCTTAACTTCTTCTTCATCTCTACACAAGTAACTCAGTCTGCATCTTATTATCAGCAAAAAGAAATGGTTCTGAGCAAAGATTCTAAGGAGTTAGCATTGCTGCATATTGATTTTGCTGAAAACTACACTTCTGTTCATCAAGATGAGTTGCGAAGTGCACAAGCACAAGTTAGTATTTTTACTGTGTGACTGTGGCATTCAGGTTCTCAAGCTGCTGCTGTTTCAGACAGTTTAACCCATTCCAAGGATGCTGTGATTACATCACTGGTCAACTATAACTGAAAATTTGAAGGTAATTTCAATTTGGTCAGATGGACCTGCCTCACAATTTCAAAACAAGTATATTACTGCTGCTGTACCTCAACTTCATATGTTGCACAATTTGGAAATCAAACTGAACTTTTTTGCTACATCCCACAGTAAAGGAGCTGTACATGGAATTGGTGCAGTTGCGAAATGGCAAGTGTGGAATGTAGAAAAAAAGTGAAAATTCATAGCAGGTGATGCATTAGCTTTTGCACAGTCAGCTGCAAGCACCACAACTATGAGGGTTTTTCATACGCCCACTGATGAAATTCAAGGTCTCAAAGTGAAACTTTGTGTGGCTAAAATATTTTCTTCTGCATCGTCAATACCAAACATAAAAAACATTCACTGCTTTCACTGCAAGAAAGGAGTACTACAAACATATCTGTTGTCTCCAAAGAATTTCCTTGCTGCAAAAATGGTTCAAATGGCTCTGAGCACTACGGGACTTAACATCTATGGTCATCAGTCCCCTAGAACTTAGAACTACTTAAACCTAACTAACCTAAGGACAGCACACAACACCCAGTCATCACGAAGCAGAGAAAATCCCTGACCCCGCCGGGAATCGAACCCGGGCGTGGGAAGCGAGAACGCTACCGCACGACCACAAGCTGCGGACTCCTTGCTGCAGATCACCATACTGAAGAAACTATAGAAAGTGTGAAAGTTGGAGACTGGTACAAAGTAGAATATGATGGTAAATCCTATGCTGAAGAAGCACATGCAATTTTTGGAAATTCTTACCTAATCAGTGAAATAGAGCATGCTGGTCAATATTGGAAATGGCCTGCAAAATGTGATGAAATTCTGTTCACACAGAACAAAATTATAAGGAAAATTAATCCACCTGATGATGTCAATGCAAGACGATGTTTTCAGTTCTCTGACGTTTCACTGAGTTGGAATACAACATGGTATGTCTGAAACTAAATAATGCATCAACCCAACCGACCTAATCCCAAAAAACCTGCCCCATTCTCCAGAACTCCTCCTCCCCCCCCCCCCCCCCCCTTTACAACCCTATCCTACTCAACTCACAATCATTGGCCTGTATATTTTCCCCTACTGCCCTCAGGAAACAACAAACCACACAATATTTATTCAGCTTATTTTCCCAGATGCTATGCTCTTATAATTTATCATACTGTTTAAAAACTGAAATGTTAATGTTTAGCTTATCATATTTGGTAAACAACATTTTCATTTGCTCTGCCTGCGAGAAAATGTTTTTCCAACAATAGGTAGCAAGTAACAAGAGTCACGCACTTTTTTCAATATATTGCGATATTTTACACGGTATAAATATTTATAGAAATCTGTACCTGTGTCATTTGAATGACAACCTAATATGCATTTTCTGTGATAAAAACCAGATCCACACACCTAATAGTTTGAGGACACTTTTGACGTAAAACATACTTAGCAATAGGATGTCCCAAATCTGTAACACGAGTCACAATATAAATAACCTTGTTCTTTAATTTTAATTTTCTTCCCTGCTTAAATATTAATTTCAGATCTTTGTCCAAGTAACACAATATACAATGATTATTTACATTAAAAAATAAAGGTTTATAGATCAATAAAAGGTCAACATAATAAAACACTGAGTTCAAAATGTAACAGGAGTCACCATGGAATCTATCTGAACTTCATTGATTTTGTATTGATAGCAAAACAGGCTGTTTCGTAGGGTTTTGTGCACCATACTTACAGGCATATCCAGCTTTTGTGCAATTCCTCAGGCACTTAATGAAACATATCGTACATAATACACAAAAAAAGGAGAAACCAAGAAAAGAAAATACTTATCAATCAAAGCCACATACAAATAAACATAGGTTGCCTCCTCCCCCGCCCCCCCCCCCCCACAAAAAGGAACAAAATCTTCTAACTCCCTAACCCCCGCTTTCCCCAGGAAACCAAAACCAACTGATCCAATATCACTGCCAAACACAACACCCATACCAAAATTTAAAAAACAAAAATTAACGGCCTTAATTTTCTTATCTTTTTTTATTAAGAAAGAAAGCCCAAACCAGTCACTTGGAGATGAAACTACCCACCGCACCTAACCCAAAAACCTGCCCAACCCTCCACAACCCCCCCCCCCCCCCCTTTTCCAACCCCAACCTACTCACCACACAACCATTGGCCTATATATTTTCCCCTACTGCCTTCAGTAAACAACAAAACACATTTTTATTCAGCGCCCTCTTTTGACAGCAGTACTCATGTGTGACTGCAAGGTCGAAGAGTGCGTCTTCCCCTTCATGTAAAGGATTTAATCTCCCCACCCCCAAACACCTTTATTGTACTGGTACATACCACAGTACAATAATTTTTAAAATCAAAACACTGATCAAAAACTAAATGATCATACATCCTTTTCCCTACAGTGTTATATGATGAAAATGTATCAAACTACAGTAGTCCCCTCCTCACTGTATTCCTCAGCCACACAAACTAAAAACCTTTTAGTTCTGTTCTGAAGCGCCAAATGGCAACTTCTGAACCCCTCCCATGCTTTCTTTCCCCAAACTTTGATCATGGATTTCCACAATCACCCCCAGCTCTGCCAACTTATCCCTGTATTCAGAACACACTTCCCTACAAAACCAATACCAATCTAAAACACTAAAAGCACTCATTCCAGTCTCATGTGTACAGAGATAAATAGAAGAATGATGAAAGAATAATAAACTAAATATCTTGGATGGTGAACCTAGATTTCTCAATCCAGGTTTCTCTAGATATGGATCACAACACAATATCACTGACACCGCCACATATAACATTTCCTGGCCCATGAAACAGGGACTTAGGTCAACTATATATGTTCACGACAAACCTTACACCAAGCACATTCCACAATCAAGTCAATACCCTATGAAACTTCCTGGTAGATTAAAACTGTGTGCCCAACCGAGACTCGAACTCGGGACCGTTGCCTTTCGCTACCGACTGAGCTACCGAAGCACAACTCACGCCCAGTGACTAGATACTGGCAGAAGTAAAGCTGTGAGGACCGGGCGTGAGTCGTGCTTCAGTAGCTCAGATGGTAGAGCACTTGCCCGCAAAAGGCAAAGGTCCCGAGTTCGAGTCTCAGTCGGGCACACAGTTTTAATCTGCCAGGAAGTTTCATATCAGCGCACACTCCGCTGCAGAGTGAAAATCTCATTCTGGAAGTCAATACCCTGCTCACATCAAGTCATCTCCTAATGCAACCAGCAACGAATGACAATCTCCTCCGTCATATCCATTGCTAACTGAAAAACATAATTATATTTTGGAGTGTTAGAAACATAAGGCACCAACAACATATTACTCAAACATGAAACATGAATGCATAACCCCAAAACATAAAATCAAAGTAACTCGCTGCTGCTGTAGCACACACTATTGCAATCTCAAGTTAACACAATGAGTGAACACTAGCTCACTAACATACCTAACACAAACAACTTTGAAATAGTCACGAGATACTACAACACACAATCTACAAACACGAGCTGACAAACACCACCACCTTGATATCACACACACAACACAAGGCACTTACTCCAGAGATCAAAGCAGGTGTGTGTGTGTGTGTGTGTGTGTGTGTGTGTGTGTGTGTGTGTGTGTGAGTAATGCCAACGCCAGGGGGGGGGGGGGGGGGGGGTGTTCCAAATGTTGACCATTACGGGTAATTGCAAACAAGCACACTGTCTTCATGTTTTTAGTTAAAATTTCATTTATGACCTGTCAGCCAGGCTAATATTTTTAAGATCACTGTGATGTTAGTCCAATTATTACTTACCAAGTACTATTTGGCCAGTAACCATTGCTTTGTCAGCATGAGCAAAATGGAGAGGCCCCACAGAAAAGTTATGACCTGTGTGGGTCATGTAAAATTTGACACTTATTTTGCCTGATGGCATCTTTGTCACTATCAAAGATGCTGGACATGTTTGGTCAATTTTGTTTGATGCTCTCAATCTTTTGCCAAAACTACTTTTCACGGCAGATCGCGAACGGTGGCAAATGTAGTATAAACGGGATTTCTCACTGTCAACCATCCTTTCACCAGTTCTCTTTGTAAAGAAAACTTTCTCATCACCCTCCATCTTCAATTTCCACTGCAGAAACTCTGAAAATGAAACTAATATCAGTAACAAGTTCAAAACACAGCAAGCATGTATTCATTTCGAAAGTGATAGTGCATAGATGTATTGTGCTTCCTTACGTTCCATTGAATCAAACTCCAGTTCTTTAGTTTCCATACTTATTCCATGCTCACATTCCAGGTGACCTCTTAGTTCCTCCCTCGTACGACATATGAAATCATCACACTCCGTGCACGACAGCTTAAAAACAACAAGGCAGATTATATAGTTTAAAGGGGCCACCAATTCTGAGCACAAATGTGGACAGCATAACACAAAGTAACATTTACGAAATTAAAACACACATATTACCTCCAACCAAGTAAATTCATTGGCCAACAATACAAAGAAAAATACAGAATTAAAAACAACATGTACAGGGGGTTTATTAGTTCGAGTGCGCTATTTAGGCAAGAAATTAAAAAAAAACTAGAATGGTAACACAGTAGGCCTAGCTCACTTCCACCACAACTCAACATGCCCTTTCAACTGACACAAATCTCGCAAAACACATGGAATGGAAGTATTGCTTTCCAAGAAAATTAACATTTTACACCAAAACTTAAACATTTTTTCTGTAAAATGATATATTTTACGTACTTTTTGTGGAGCGGGTCTGTGAGTTTTCTTGTGACGCTCGAGGGCAGCGATAGTCGAAAACTTTCTATCACACAAGTCGCATGTTTCTTTATCCTTATCTAAATTTACGTCCATGTCGTGAAATACTCTCAAATGTCTGTATAAATCCTTCCTGAACGTAAAACTGATACCACATATTTCGCATAATGCCTTATACGAATCCATATTTCCATAAAAATATGCAATGAAACACGGAAGTACAATATTGCCTATGCGGAAGCTATTTCTGGGTAGAAAAACTACTTGTTGAAGTACAAACTTGTTACAGATCTCGGGAATTCTTCCTTAAAAAGATACACTTAGCAGGCTACTGCGATGATCGAAACGACAACAAATTTGCCGCTCAAAGGCAGAGATTGTAAACAGAACAACAATAAATGTGTCAATACACCGACTTCAGACGAACGCCAATTGCATCGTACTCAAAGTATCCATTGCAAGCAAAGACAAACTCTGTTCGGTTGCCAGCAATATCGCTGCAATCGGTTGCTCGCCTAGACCATAGACATGTCGACCATACACGATCCAGTCACCAAGCAAAATCTACCAACAGGACATTTCAGCAGATACATAGCTTCACAGAAATTACCACATCTTTCTTTTTATTTTGTCTTCTAGCATATACTATTTAGCCACCATGATTTAAAAAGTGACAATTATAGCAAGATAACATTTAACATCAGCCAGACAGACTTTGTTGAAGATACATTTGTAAATGCGTCTTCAGATTACACCTGCGACGCATTTTCAATTAGTGTAGAAGTTATAATCAACAGCAAACATGAAACAGGCAATTCATTTATTTAGGTAAGATCGATACCTGCGGTCCTTTTAGGTTTCTAAATTTTCTTGAGCTATAAACTTGGCTGTGGCATTATATGTACTTCTGATTGTATCTCCATAAAGTGGAACAGAACAGGTTGGTTGGCAGTGACAAAGTCTCGAAATCTCCTTGAAAAATTTGACTCTGCCTTTCTCATTGCGCTTGCACTGAAATAGAGTGTGATCTATATCACTAATCGTGACGTCACCACATTCATGACAGTAGGATGTAGTGATGGGCTAAACTGCGATTTTCCGATATCAGTGATTTCTGTGAATGCTACTTTTCAGTATCTGTTATTCTTAACTGTGATTTGTCGCAGTTAAGAGTCGCAGTTAAGGAACCTAAGTCGCGTATCCCTCCGCCACTGCTATTTCTGCTACTTCAGCGATTTCTGCGACTTCTGCTACTTCTGCGATTTCTGCTACTTCTGCGATTTCTGTGACTTCTGCTACTTCTGCGACGTACCACCGTATGAAAAAGTTACATCTGTCCATACAGAAAATTGCATCTCAACAAACCTGTCATTGGTAAGTATGTTTTACGTTTATTCTTCCGTTGGCCTTAATTTTGTATTAAAGAAACAACTGTGAAAATATTAATAGTGTAATTAATATGTAAGTAGCCGCACAGTACCGTAATAGTTCGTGTTTAGAAAATGAATTCTAACATATTGTTATGTTCATAGGTACCTGAACTACATTTCAGTCACTCAGTAAAGTGATGATTCAAAATATCATCGTCAACAGATCTGAAGAAATTGCCAGTCTTTAGACTGTTTTCGTCAGACGAGAGGTTAGTTTCTAAGCGTTTTGATGGACTTAATTACTTCAGTGAGATCGTTCTTGCGAATGTGATATAGCAAATATTAGCAAATGTGATATAGCAAATATTAGCAATCTACTCTGTCAATTATATTGCTAGCAATTAGTGACAGCAAAAATTGTTTAATAATCCTTGTGTTTTTGCAGACGCAGTTCTGACTGATTACTGGTTGCTGTACATATCTATCCACATCAAGGCTGTTGAGAGAGACTCGTGAAGATTCAAGACAGCTCTTAGAGGATTTGAAGTTTAAAAGTGAAATAATTATGAAATAAGTGTGTGACTGATTAAAGTGTTTTATTGAAGTTGTTGTGCGATTTTGAAGGAATAATAAATGTTAAATACATTGAGTGAATAATAAAAATCTCATTTTCCACATGTTAAGCCGTCCTATACCCGTAATTTCCCGCCACTTATTTATTGGTAAACACTTGTTGGATACCGACGTGCCGCCCCCCCCCCCCCTTTCTCCACAATCTTGGTGTGACACTGACCTGTAACATATCCCGAAGTCTACAATATGCATTTTGAGGCTGTTGATATGAAAGTGGGAAGTACAGATCTTCCAGATAAATCAGGAATAGCTTAAGTGCATTACTTGAAAGTGACACAGGAAAAGCTTACTTATGTAGGTGGTAGTAGTGTCGGCAAAAAGTTCTTGTGTGTGAAGTTGCCATGTAGGACACCAGGTGTAAAACTTTTCTCCCGAGTCTTGAACTGTGTCGGAACAAAAGTGAGGCATTCATATGACTGTTTTCATTTCTCTACACTTATACAGATGTCTGAGTTCTGCTGTGTTAACATTGCAAAGTCCTGTAGGCATGTGGAGTATTAACCAAAACTGTCATATTGGAAGCAGAATCAAACACATTTGTTACGTTACTTGATATTTTCAGGAGAAAAAAGCAATGTTGCTTCTTATTAATATAATACATTCAGAGTCACAGCAGTATTTGACCAACCATAACTGATGCTGAATGTGCATGTCGTCATATAATATGAAGGGCTTATTTCAATAGTGGTACAAGTCCATTACCTACACTTTTCTGTCTATAATGCTTCTGAAATTAGTGATCCAAACAAACATAAATAAAGGTTCATCTCTAGCAAGAAGCCATATGCTTGAATATTTCTGGTATCTCAACTGCAGATTTTTCAGCACTCATTTAACTTTACGACTCTATATCTCAAAATCAACAAAAATGGACTTGTACCACTATTGGAATAAGCCCTTCATATGCACACACAGCACATCGATCTCGTGAGGCACAAGGCTCTCATAACGAAGTACGTACGTCGGTCAACAGATGACACTAGGAAAAATATGTTAACTCCGCTTTTTAGTTGCTACTTGCGACTCTTAGTTGCGATTTGTCACAGAAATCGCAGTTTGACTCGGTAGCGAATAGCGTAGTATGAACTTTGCTCAACAGATGGCAGTGCTAACTGCGCTTTTTAGTTGCTACTTGCGACTCTTAGTTGCGACTTGTCACGGAAATCGCAGTTAGACTCCATAGCGTACCGCAGAGATGGGCGTAGTACGAACTTTGACCCACAGATGGCACTGTTAACCGCGCTTTCTAGTTGCTACTTGCGACTCTTAGTTGCGACTTGTCACGGAAATCGCAGTTAGACTCCATAGCGTACCGCAGAGATGGACGTAGTACGAACTTTGGCCAACAGATGCCACTGTTAACCGCGCATTTTAGTTGCTACTTGCGACTCTTAGTTGCGACTTGTCACGGAAATCGCAGTTAGACTCCATAGCGTACCGCAGAGATGGACGTAGTACGAGCTTCGGCCAACAGATGCCACTGTTAACCGCGCTTATTAGTTGCTACTTGCGACTCTTAGTTGCGACTTGTCACTGAAATCGCAGAAAGCAGTGCTAAATTCGACCAATAGATGGCTCACGTCTTTCTATGTGAAATACTACTTGCGACTGCCAACTGTGACTGAAATCGCAATTAGATTCTGTAAAGTTGCTACTGTGATATCTGTGACTTCTCAGTCACTGCGATTTCTAACAGATACGCGATTTCCTGCCACCACTAGTAGGATGTCTCAATTACGCCGATTCTATGTAACTGCCCCGGGAAGCACTCACTGGGACGCATTCTCACTATGGACGATATTATTTTTCTTGAGACTTTTGCTTTCTAAACCATGACTGTCTTGGTGTGAATGGCTGTAAACCTGCATGGGTTCTACCTCCTCTTTTTTTTTTTTTAAATCAGAAGAATCACCTGTCGTTTTACTTGTAGGACGCAGTCTATCTATAGCAGCTTTTGTCCTTAGGAATTCCGTTGATAATCACTCTTGTCGCTAGATGATCTGCTTTGCTATTATCCTAAATGCCGCAGGAGATTTAATCTAAACGAATTCAGTAGTGCGATTAGTCTTTTTTATTTGATTATAGTGATTCACTAGTTCAAGACTGTATCAACAAGTTCCTTTGTTCTAATTCCGTTAGCTAACAGATCTCAGAACACTTTGTGAGTCCATGATTGTTACTGCTTTGGGGATTTTGAAAGATCTTGTGTACTGTACTGCCTGTAGAACGGTGAATTTTTCGGTGAGAAATATGAAAACGTCATCTGCTACTTGAAACTTCCTTTCTTCCGCAGTTTCTGGACAGAAGAAAGCGCATACCATATGAGGGTCGATAATCATTTTTGGCCTTCTGTATAGATTTGAAATTATGATGCCCCACTTCTCTGCCAGGTGCGTTGTAGGTGAAATCTTCCCATATCCGCTCTGTTGCTGGAACAATTAATATATACTACAGTAATAAACTAAAAAGAGCTGTGATGGTCACATAGGGACTTCAGAAGGATCTCAGTTTTATGAAAATTATTCATAGTGTTTATACCATTAATAGAGAAGGAACTGTGTTTTCCTCAGACTTCTATTATTCCTGATATGAGACAGTGTGATCAGTCGATGCGAAGTCTCTGCCAGTCTTTGTAAACAGCACTGTCTTGACAAGATGTAAAGGCATTTCTGTTGCTTCCAAAAGGAGGGCATGAGTGGAGGAGGAAACTTTATCTCCAAGGCAAATGCATAGACATATGTACCGTAGTTTGTCCAGCAGTGCTAGCTACTTCTTGGCAGCATTATTATTTACAGTGCATCTGTAATCTATATGCAAACATTTCAACACGTGGGAACAAAATATTGGGGTGAGTTCCTCACTATTCTCTCGTCACCAGTCTGATGAAGTTCATTGCTGTTCCACTGGTACTGTCAACAGTTTGATCATGCTGTCCCCAACTTGTTCTTGAATCAAAGAGAACACCAAGAAACCCAGCATTGTATCTTATTTGTGTTTTATGAGCAGGGAGTTGGGCACTGGCGAAACAATTTTGTACAGTTCTTGTTTTGTAAATAAACACGCCTTTTCCTGGTGCTCCTTAATTTATCTACGCATTTCGCCTTATCTTGTTCTAAGGCATCATCACTGGGATGATTTGCTGATTTGTTTTTCCTCACATCTGGTCTGGAGGTCGCACTACCACTTTTATTACTGCCATATAAGCACAACTTTGTGTTCTGACCTTCTTCACACTGTTTTCCACTCAGAAAAGAGTGGCAAAAGAACATAGTACACCACAGGAAAGAATGAGAAACAAGGTGAACAGTGTGAAGAAGGTCAAAACGCAAAGTTGTACTTATATAGCAGCAATGAAGTGGTGGTGCGACCTCCAGACCAGATGTGAGGAAACACAGATCAGCAAATCATCTCACTGATGATGCCTTAGAACAAGATAAGTCAAAACGCGTATGGGACAAATAAACTAAGTAGCAGCTGGAAAGGCAGTTTTATTTACAAAGCAAGTATTTATATTCTAGTTGCGAAAGATGACTATGCAAACAAACTTGTTGGTACAGTTCGTTTCATGAAAGGAACAATTACCGACTTTTCCAGAGAAATATGTAACCCACAGGTGTGAATGTTTGATACAGCATGTCCATCACCTTTGACAACTCACACACAGCCTGAGCCACCCTGTTGGTCGATACACATACACAAATATTGTCTGCATATTGCAGGATTTTCGCAGGAGAAAGGGTAATTCTCTCCTCCTCAGTGGTGTACAGTACAAAGAGTACTGGGCTGATGATTGTTCCATGTGAGACACAAGCTATTATAAGATATTGTACATTTAATTTATTCCAGAAGTGAATCCATATGCATCTTTCGGCGAGAATGAAATTTTCACTCTGCAGTGGAGTGCGCACTGATATGAAACTTTCTGGCAGACTGAAACTGTGTGCTGGACCAAGACCTGTACTGAGGACCTTTGCCTTTCACAGGCAAGTGTTACACTGACTGAACTACCCAGTTACAATTTATGACCCTTCCTCACAGTTTTACCCTGACAGTACCTTGTCTCCTACCTTCTAACTTTGCAGAAGTTCTCATGCGAAATTTGCAAGACTAGCAGTTGAGGAAGAAAGGATATTGCAGAGACTAGGCTTAGCCACAGTCTGTGGGATGTTTCCAGAATGAAATTTTCACTCTGCAACGGAGTGTCCATTCATATGAATGGAAGTTTTTGGAGCTTCTTCAATAACTGAAATTAGTGGTTGATAGGCAACTTTTGGACCTAACAGACTGTTAAAAGATTGAAGCTTGTCTTGTCTTTAACAGTGTACTTTAGCCAGTCAGTTTCCTGTGTGTGCCAGCTGTTGTTTGGATGTATAATATTAAATGGATTTCGTTAATGTGCCTCTTCAGTGCTTAATATAAATGATCTATCTTCAAAACATACTTTTATTGTTGTATTGAATAAGTTGAATCGAACTTCACATCCTTATTTAAAATGCTAAGTTTTTACTTAGTTGTTTATCTCGTTTGTGCTCTCGTTATTTCCTGTAATGCTTGATGCACTTCACAGATACTACTCTCTTATGAAGAAAGATTAACTAATGAAAGGATTGTGATACGCAGGTGCCTTCCAAAGATTTCTGAATGAAATGAAGTTTCTGAACTTCTAAATAATGGTATTCAGCAGTATTTCATCTCTGAACTATTACCGGTAACATAATATGTGTCACCTCAACAGTTCTAGAAAAGAAGACCAGCTCCATTTTCAACATCTCTTCCATCAAGAGTATCTAATTACAACCACGTCCCTGTCAAGACAGTACACAGTGAAGAACAACAGGGACATAACATACAAGCCAACGAGTTTACATCTTTGAAAATAACAACTGCTGAGATATCTCTTGAAACAATCAATAAAAAGAATTTATAGAGTGTTAAATAAAATACTTCAATGTTGATTCAAATATGTAGAATGTGAATATGTAAATGTGGAATAACTAGTTTTTATGAAAATGTACTTATATGAATTCATTGTTACCACAGTCTAACATAAAAGTCGTGACACTTCACTACGATTTTGTTGCCTACTGAGCCAGCAGCCTGCCAAGTGGCCAGTAAGTTAAACTGTTGACATCGGCGCGATCGTGAAAGTGAAAGCGAATAGTAGTTGTTTATTTAGGTTTGTACAACGGCTTTTACAAATGGGAGAGCAGGGTAGTGCAATAGTTTGCAGTAACAACAAGAAGAAGATGATACCACGTCTGTCTTTTTTTAGGTTTCCTAAGGACTTTGTTAAGTATATACCAGCATGTTACTAAACTGTATCGTCAGGATTCACTTGCAATCTACATGCATATTGGTGATTACTGTTTTGTTTTAGGAGCAGAAAATGGCTAGTGAATAGCATCCGAGAAGATCTTACAAAAAAAGACCATGTTTACCTTTACAATAATGTTAAATTTTGTCGCTACACGTCGAACAAAACTAGTTCATAAATGAAGACGATAATATACTCGTGTAGAATGTAGTTAACCACATTGACTGGAATTCCAAATAAGTCACCTCAACTGACGATGAAGAGGAAACTGGCACAAATCCGTCTAAAGCTGTAAAACACTCCTATGGCACACAAGCAGCCAGTTCAGCTCTCCATATATCAGTGCCAGATTCACCTGAATTGTCAACACCGACCTGCTTTGACGAAGTGGTAAAATTAAGCGCAGTTATTTGTGTCTAGAAAAAGCATGTGGAGTATCAGAAATTGTAGATCACTAGACTTCGTGCAAAACTGTTACGGGACAAGGAAAATGCCTATCATTTTAGGTACAGACAGCAACAAAAACTGTATCAGAAGGATCAAGAGAACAAGGCCAAACAAATTTTGAAGACCATAGGATCTTGATATTTAAGAAAAGATGCCCTTGATTTGTTGTTAAGACAGACCAACATGCCATCTGCAAGGAGGAAAGAAGAAAATAATCTGTTTGGTCTAAATTTATTATATTACAGCACCAGGCATACAGGTTTGTCAGAATGTTTTATGTTTTCACCAGTGCATACATTACAGAGGTATGTGGAAGGCATACAAATAAAACGTGGGATAAGTGACAATATGTTCCACCTTTCGAAGCAGAAGGTACAGAACATTTCTCCAATACTGATAAAATAGTACATATGTCATTGGATAAAAAGTCTCTAATGGCAAATTTACCATATGACAGCACTTCTGTCAGTGTTATTGGCTTTGAGGACTTGGGGTTTACACACACAGTATATTTCTCCCACTTTTTGGCCATTGCTTGTCCCTCTTAGAACAATATACAGTAGGCCTACAGAATGACAAATGGGGCGTCAATCGCTTTTGCATGTAGAGGTACATGTCTTTGCTTCTTATGTGTGAATTTGTTTATATTCCGTTGATATTAATGTAATAAGCTACAGTTCTATCCAGCGTCACAAGTATCTCTTCACGAATGTGTTGTAACTTGGCACTGGATTCATGATTTTTATCCCTATTTGCTCGTATTTTAGAATCATTTTTAGAAACATCTGTGTCCTCTGATATTACGCAAACTCTTGGAGGCAAAATAATAAATTAAATATTTCGTAAATCACATACAAAAGGGATACAAAACAAACGTCATGCTTACGACGCAGCTGAAGTTCTCCTTTCTCATGGCTAGGAGAGCTCGCGTCGCTCCAGCTGTTAAACGATAACAGCTTTTACAGCAGTGAGTGTCGCAACTGTTATGCTAGACTGTATTGTTACATAACTGAAAATATTGATGCTCTTTGGTATCACAGGATCCTTCTTGTGTAATTCGCCTGACTGCATTACAGTTTGTAAAGTACTCTATCATCATTTCCAGAGGGAGAAGATCCGGGCCAAGAGAATCACGTTTGACCACCCACTCTACTATGTGGTGAGAGTCTGCAGAGCAAAATATGAGATCGCCGATCGACACCTGTCTGCCTGGGTTATGTATCTTCGTAGGAGAGCCATCGTTTAAAAGTACGTAAGTGAGATTTTCGAGAAGTGTAGGCAAATCTGTGATACACGTCATCTACTTCACAACTCCACACCAACTGGTGCTTGTTGAAGCCTGAATAAAGAATAAACGGCATTAGAAGATGGCCAATAATCTGATCAGAGAAAGATTCTGTATTTTACACTTAGGAAGTTTGTAAATGGTGAGACTGTTAAATGCGCCTTTGGGATAGTAAATTACATTGGCCACTACTTGGCAGTCACTCGTCCTAAGACTGATATCAATTTTTTAAAACAGAATTGTATCCATTATTAAAATGGCGGCACCTCCTCTTGCATCATGTCTGGCATTTCTAAGCCTTGCATAGCCTTTGAACTGTATCTGATGACATGTCATAAACCAAGTTCTGCAAATACAAGCTACTGATATGTTGTTGCTGATAAGTTTCCTATAAAGACTTACTTTCTTTTTTCCTTATCGGCCACTGAGGCCTTTAAAAGCAATTGCAAGATTTGCAGAAGTTTTCAACAGCATTGCTGATAAACTGGGCTACAGTGGTCAGTGGCAGCATTGTTTCTGTTGCAACGTAAACACTTCAGTGCTCCGCTACATGAAACAGCAAACTCTCATGGGCTCCCGTGCATTTGGCGCAACGAACACTACTACGAGTTAAGAGTACTTAAACGGAAGTATCTAAGGCCATTACAGCATTCTGAAACTTACTGAACGTACTGTGTAGGCAGACGGCATCTACTACACAAATGTAAATAATGGGGGTGTTGCTGAGATGGCACTTAGAGTCCTTGTATCCACATGCAGTAGTGAATGTTTGAGACCTGTATACTTTAGTTGTTATGTTCATTCAGTAATTAGTTATAGTATTATTTTCTGGCAAAACAGTGCTCAGAAGTTACAAACAGTATTTAAAATGCAAAAGAGAGCAGTAAGAATTATAACAAAAAGCACCTAGACAGGAATAATAAACATAAGACTCAAAATAGTTTCTTGTATGAAGGTGTAAAACTGTATAATAAACTGCCACAGAAAATAAAAGAAGCAGATAACATCTACTACTTTAGGAAAAATCTTAAATTGTTTTTGCACGAACACTTCTTTTACACTATAAGTGAATTCCTTAGTACAAAATGATTGTAAATAGCTTTTGTTTCACAATATTTTGAGTTACATGTAACAACAAATTGTATAAATATATGAATGTACACAACTGGCAATATCCATACATTTTAAAATGTCAACAGATGGGTAAATAAATAAATAAAAAAAAATGTTGTGACACATTTAGATGTGGGGAGGACTTTCACCTCTCGATCTTCGAGTATACTTTTTACTGTGAACCTTCTCACTTCAGTTACTAAACATTCAGACTTTATTTCTGCAAGGACATATACATTTGATAATGGGAGGCCGCAACCACACGACATTTCATTTCATTATACAGTGTGGCATCATCTCGAATAATGCACCGCCTCTTCGTGAGAAAATTAGGAGTTTAAGCCACCATGATTCTCTGCCGAAAGAATGTAGCAGTCTTTGCATTCCGTAAAGCAGACAAGGGACTGCATGGCGCGCTCTTGTTTAAATCGCCGCTGCCTGGTCAGCAACGCGCCTCAGAGAATTACGCGGTCTCATTGTAGAAACAATGAGCCCACTGACCAACAATTAGAGTATATATTAAAACAAAAAGTGTGCTTTCATTCAAATATATTTACAGAAGCATTACAGTAAAAACTTTTCACTATGTGATATTTTTTACAGTAGGAACTCCGCTAGCTCAAAAGTGACGGCCTCTCAGAAATACTTCTCATCCGATTTTAAGGAAACTACTCAATATAAAAAACTGAAAACTTAAACATTTCATAGCCAAATATATTAGCTTGATAATGAACTGACAGTATTTTCGTAATTCGTTATGTTAATTGTTCAGTTTAGAAATAAAGTAAGACGCCGCATGTGTTTACAGTGAATTTTTCATGTTGCTACTAGTTTACTTTTTGTTTACTTTAGGTCATACATTATTGGCTTTGAAAGGTAACTAACACATCAAAGTTTTCTTTAAAGTTTACCGTAAAGTCATATCTATTTTCATTCCCGAGTTATTGGTTTGTGTGTGTGGCATAAGGGTAGGGTGCGATTCATCCAGTTCTGCACATTGTACAGGATTGAAATAATTCTTAAATGGGCCATTCCATGTCAGTTGAACCAATTTGAGAAAATGTTCGAGCTGATAGTCTCAAATTTGGCTGAAATTTAGTACACCCATGCTACCAAGTGTGGAACACTCATGTACAAAATTTTAAGTTCCCCTGCCAATTAGTTCCAGAATTATGGCTTGTGAAAGAAGGTGGCGTGCCCCGGAAATTGCAGCCCGCATCTGGCAATCTATCTTCAGACCCAACTTCAGGTCTTAATAACTTTGGAACTATTCTGCACAGTCCAGTGAAATTTTTACAACCCAGTAACATCCACTTAGAGAACACACTCTATGAATCAAAACACCAACAACATATTTCTGAGGGAAATTAAACAATTCCAAAATGTGATTAAAAAATGTAATACGTTAAAAGGTACATATTGCAGGTGCCCTCTATGCCAAATATAATTCACTCAAAAAGGGTATACATTTTTTGTAGTAATCTTAATGTGGCCTAAACACACACAGAACTCATCTTGCCCATATCAGTCACATAAACAGAGTTACATGCACACGACAATACAAAAATTTTAAAAATCACCTGAAAAACATGGGGTTTCTAAGTGTGATAGCACAAAAGGGACAAGTGATATCCAAGCCAAATTTCAAACACTGCATAAGTAAACCATAATATGATATGTGGCAAAATTTCAACTTGCTATTGCAAAGGCATTTGTGTACAATAAAAGTTGACAGAGATGTATTTGGTTACGTTTCTTTTAACACGATTTAGCAAGTAATAGTGATTATGCAGACAGCTTGTTTCAGATAAAGCTGCAGCAATTGTTTAGAACCATTAGGCAACAGAAAGTTAATGGTAGTTTTCAGGGACAGAATGAGTCATTTTTAGGCAGGAACAACAAAGGAAACAAGCAACAATTACAGGTTACTCATGTTTTTAAGACTCTAGTTCAGGCTGGTCAGTACTATTGTGGAAAGTCAGTATGGAGGCAGAAGAGTGTACTAGTGGTGCTTTTGTTCAAACAAGTAGCAGTATTGGTAGAGCACAAGCATCTGAATGTCATAAAACAACATAAGGAACAAAATGTGGCATTCGCTTTGTACTGTATGATCTGGATGAATCGGACCAAGATTTGTTGCTATGGAGTTCTGGGATACATCCTGTGGGCGCAAGAAGTACAGTTCCAGGAAACTTTAGTGTTTCTCATCATCATATGAAAGTGTTTCTTTCCTACAAAGAAGTTGTTTTGATCCATTTCGGATTCATAAGAAGACAGTGAAGTGTAGCCTCAGAGAAATTGATATAAAATCAGTATTGAAAGTGAATCAATGTGTGGCACTTAACATGAAACCAGGACAAAAGTTATGTTCCAGGTGTG
This sequence comes from Schistocerca americana, assembly GCF_021461395.2. Lineage (NCBI taxonomy): Eukaryota > Metazoa > Arthropoda > Insecta > Orthoptera > Acrididae > Schistocerca > Schistocerca americana. The sequence continues at coordinate 64,259,216 of NC_060125.1, forward strand.
TTACACTGCTAAAAAATGAAGAATATTCTGATAATTTACATGACAGCGACGAAGAGTATCAGCCACCTACAACCACAGCGGATGAGCAATTAAATACTTCAGTGACTGCTCTTGGTTTGTCTCCCATGAAGACACACAGAGTTGGGAAAAGAGACAGGCCCAGCTATGGTAGAAGAAAACTACAAGAAGCTCAAATGGAATTAAAACACAAAATAGCTGACACACTAATGGTGGAAGAGGAAGAACTATCTACTCCAAAGGAACAGAAATACTGCCATAAATGCTCTGATTTGGATAAAATTGTGTATGATTTGAAAGAAAAATGTGCTATATCCACACACCAGAAAAAAGTAGCTATTCTTACCCTTGCACCTTCCAGCTGGTCTATTGACTACAATGCAAAGGAATTCAGTGTTTCTACATATACGGTAAAGCAAGTTAGGAAAATAAAAGCAACCCAAGGAGTGCTTCCACAACTTCAGCAGGCTCAGGGTAAGCAATTGAGTTCAGAAATAAAAGTGCTAGTGTTGAAGTTTTATGAAAATAATGACTACAGCCAAATAATGCCTGGAAAAAAAGACAAAAGACTATGTAACTGTGAAAATGGGAAATGTACGTGTACAGATGCAAAAAAGACTGTTGTTATGCAACATATCAGAACTATATGTAGAATTCAAGGAAAAGTATCCCAATACCAAAGGAGGTTTATCATCTCTTTTCAACCCAAAATGAGTTGTGCCTGAAAGTGAAAGGGGCACACACAATGTTTGTGTATGTGAGACCCATCAAATTCTAAACTGATGTTTGCTGATATAAAGGATTTATGTCTGGATTACAAAGGTGCAATGAAGCTGCTAGTGTGTGACAACAGTTCCTACCAGTGCATGATACACAGGTGTGGAAAGTGTCCTGGTAAGACAAATCTTGCAGAACACATGAATAACAAACTGTATGGTGAACTCCTTATGGATGACGATGAACTTGTTTCTTATAAACAAGGGACATACATGGATCACACAAGTCTTGAAACAAAGCAAAGTACAGTGGAAGATTTTGTCAAAAAACGGACAAACTGACCACACACAGCTTCACAGCAACAGCGCAATCGGCTTATCTCCAGTTTTGTAAGGATAATTTGAAACAAGATGAAATTATAGTAATACTAGACTTTTCTGAAAATTATGCATTTATAGTTCAAGATGCCATCCTAGGATATCATTGGGACAACAGTCAAGCAACTCTCCAGCCATTTGCGATTTGCTATAGAAGTGAATCAGGTGATGTGTCTGTTATGAACCTGTGCATTTTTAGTGACTGTTTAATTCATGATGCCATTGCAGTTAATGCCCACATTCGCACTGTCATGGAATATGTAAAAAACAAGCTGCTTCACATACATTTTGCGAAATACTTCAGTGATGGGGCAGCTAGTCAGTACAAAAACTGTAAAAATCTCAAAAATTTATGCATGCATTACCATGATTTTCAGATTCACGTAGAATGGAATTTTTTCACAACAAGTCATGGTAAAAATGTATGTGATGGTATTGGTGCTACCAATTAAGCACATGGCATCACGAGCTAGTCTGCAGCACCCTACAGAAGGTCACATTCTAACACCTCTTCAATTATTTATCTGGGTACAGAAAAATATCTCTGGCATACAATCATTCTATGTTTCAAAAGATGAGGTGAAGTCAGTTGAAGAATCGCTAAATAGCAGACTATAACAAGTTAAAACTGTTGCAGGCATGAGGAGCCATCATCACTTCTCTCCAGCGGACTCTGACAATGTGCAGATGAGCAGACTGTCTGGTTATAACTATAGGTTCATGCACAACATGTGTCTTCACAGTGTGTCTGATTCAGGATTCAGAAGCAAAAGCAGCAACCTACAATGAGGTTGCTTTGTTATTGCTGCTTATGATGACAAATGGTACTTAGGATGTGCTGCAGAGTGTTGTGAAGCATAAGGTGATGTATTTGTGAACTTCATGGTACCAGCAGGACCAGCAAGATCATTTCATTGGCCACATTTGGCAGACAGGTGTTGGATTCCTTTTGAACATATTCTTGTGACAGTTCCAGTTCCCACCACAGTGTCAGGAAGACAGTACAATTTGCCACTCAATGTACAGAGTACAGTAGCTAAAGTGTAGGAGAACTTCTATTCGAAGCACAATCGACAGATTTTTAGCAGTTAAGGTGCAGTAAACATTAATGATAGGTTGTGTTAGTCTGTCTATATGCTGTTGCTTAGTGATTTAACAGTTTTGGGAGAGGATAAGAAGAGGCGGAAAAGTTTATGATATGTTTTTACAAAATTGTGTTGTGGAACCAATGACCACATCACCAAATACATCTGTCAACTTCCATTGTACACAAATGTCTTGCAATAACATGCTGAAATTTTGAGATATATATCATTATGGTCTACTTATGCAGTGTGTGAAATTTGGCTTTTATAGCACTTGTCCCTTTTGTGCTACCACACTTCGAAAATCCATGTTTTTCAGGTAATTTTACAAATTTTTGTATTTTCGTGTGCATGTAACTCAGCTTTTGTGACTGATATGGCATGGTGAGTTCTGTGTGTGTTTAGGCCACATTAAGCTTACCACAAAAAATGTATACCCCTTTTGAGTGAATTATATTTGGCATAGTGGGCACCTACAAAATGTACCTTTTAACGTATTACATTTTTTTAATCACATTTTGGATTTTTTTTTATTTTCCCCTCAGAAATATGTTGTTGGTGTTTTGATTCATAGAGTGTGTTCTCTAAATGGATGTTACTGGGTTGTAAAAATTTTGCTGGACTGTGTGGAATAGTTTCAAAGTTATTAAGACCTGAAGCTGGGTCTGAAGATAGATTGCCAGATGTGGGTTGCAATTTCCGGGTCACGCCACCTTCTTTTACAAGCCATAATTCTGAAACTAATTGGCAGGGGAAACTAATACTTTGTACACAAGTGTTCCACACATGGTAGAATTAGTGTACTGAATTTCAGTCAAATATCAGACTATGAGCTGAAGCCCCAGGTTGAACTGACGTGGAATGACCCAGCTATCTTCTGCTCTGACCCTCTATTGGCCCCCTTCTCATTGAACAGCTGTTGACTCAACTGCACCATCTGCAATTGACATGGCATTCCTCTGTCACGTGTTGTCACCATCTGTTGATTGAACCAGGAAGCTCAACTGGCATCATCTGCTGTCACCTCATGGCTGTCTTGGTCAGCTATTGTTATTTGCTTCCTTTTCACCTCTCCTGGAAGACACAGTTCCTTGTTTACTGTAGCCTTCAGAGGGAATACTCTCTTATCAAATATGGCATATCTTCTCAAAATTATTTTTGTCTGTCCTAGGCTCCACAGACAATATCCTTTTGACCCTGCATCCACTCCAAGATAAACACATTCCTCTACTTGTTCTCTGAGTGTGTCAGATGTCAATGTGTTTGTCACAACTCTGCAGCAAAATACTTTGAGTATTTTCAAATATGTTTTTTCAGCTTCCAGACTTCATATGGAATTTTCCCCCAAGGAATCTTGTTGGGCCTCTATTTTGGATGTAGCAAGCCAATATCAAAACTTCCGACCCCCCCCCCCCCCCCCAAAAAAAAAAAATGTTGTTGAGCAAACCACCTTCAAATAGTGAATGCCTAGCAATGAATATAACTGTTTGATTCAGGCACTCAGCTTTTCCATCAGGTGGAGGAGTGTAAACTATGCTTTTCTGATGTAATATTTCCTTTACCTTGAACAACTTTTCAAATTTGCTGTTGATGTACTCAGTCCCATTGTCCAATGGTTCAAATCTTATATCTCTGGCAGGAAACAAAGGGTGTTATTAGGAAAGAGACATGTATCAAGCTATCAGGCATCATCCAACTGGGAACTAATTACATGTGGGGTCCCACAAGGTTCCATTTTGGGGCCCTTACTTTTTCTTGTGTATATCAATGACCTTTCATCAGTAACATTACCAGATGCCAAGTTTGTTTTGTTTGCTGATGATACAAACATTGCAATAAATAGCAAATCAAGTGTGGTCTTAGAAAGATCAGCCAATAAAATATTTGTAGACATTAATCACTGGTTCCTAGCCAATTCTTTGTCACTAAACTTTGAAAAAACACACTACATGCAGTTCAGAACTTGTAAGGGGTGTCCCAAGAGTATATGTCTAACATATGATGACAAGAAGATAGAAGAAGTGGACGGTGTTAAATTCTTGGGATTACAGCTTGATAATAAATTCAACTGGGAGGAGCACACCACAGAACTGCTGAAGCGTCTTAACAAATCTCTGTTTGCAATGCGAATTTTGTCAGACATAGGGGATATAAAAATGAAAAAGCTGGCATACTATGCTTACTTTCATTCCATAATGTCATATGGGATTATTTTCTGGGGTAATTCATCAAGCCAAGCTAAAGTTTTCCGGGCACAAAAACGTGCAGTAAGAATTATATGTGGTGTGAACTCAAGAACATCCTGCAGAAGCCTGTTTAGGGAACTAGGGATACTAACTACAGCTTCCCAATATATTTATTCCTTAATGAAATTTGTCATTAAAAATATATCACTTTTTCAAACCAATAGCTCAATTCATGGAATCAATACTAGAAATAAGAATAATCTTCACAAGGATTTAAAGTCACTTAGTCTTGTACAAAAAGGTGTGCATTATTCAGGAACACACATTTTCAATAACTTGCCAGCAGCCATAAAAAGCTTAACAACCAATGAAATTCAGTTTAAGAGAAGCCTAAAGGATTTATTGGTGGCCAACTCCTTCTACTCCATTGATGAATTTCTGAGGAAAACCAACTGATTTGTATATAAGTACAACATATCTTCTGCACAATTTCAGTGCAGTAATGTGTTCACTGAAAATTTGTGTGTGTGTGTGTGTGTGTGTGTGTGTGTGTGTGTAAGTATAATCTAACTTCTGCACCATTTCAGTGCAGTAATGTGTTCATTGTAAATAAGTATTACAGTAGTTGTATTACATGTTTCTTACCTTATAAATAAATAAAAAACTTTTTTATTTTAAATTCAGTGCAATAGTATTTGTAAAATGACTCTTAGTGTTCATTAAAAAATGACGATCATTCCACTTGGGACCTGTGGAATGGTACATTAGCTTATTTGTTTTAGTTTAAATATTTGTCGTGTATTGTTGTTTTTCTGAAATGTTCCACATCCTGGAGGACCTCCTCACTACGGATCAATTGGAATGAAAGTAAATCTAATCTAATCTAATCTACTTCACACCTTCCTCCCTGTCTCAAGCTCTGCACATCCCTTAAACTCAACAAAGGAGTCAAACACATCATTCTTTTGCTTTGACATTTTCAGTACCCAACACCTTGAGTGACTGCCCAGGTAGGTAGCACAGCATGTGCTGCACTCAAGGAGGTCTAATATAGCCTACATCACTGTGTACCAGTTCTAGAGTGTTTTCAGTAGCAGTCTGACATGATTTGAAAGGCTGTCTTTTATTTTTCCTTGCATACACATTTCACATTTTTCTTTGTGCTTAGTGCCTTCACATACTTTTGGTAAAGCTTCTCTGTGGTCAAGTATTTGGTGCCACAAAACTTCTGCCTATATGGCTATTGCTTCATTTTCCAATTGTTGATGCATTTTGTTACTGTGAAGCCTCACTGTACTGTCATTCACTTTGTACATTCACAGTGTAATAATCAGGCCTCACTGCTTGTGATCTTCTTCTCAACACTTCCTACTCACCAGTAAACACACTAAAATCACTGTTTCTGAATCTAAAGCACATTAATTTCTTTTCCATTTATTTAATAGATGACAAGTTCCCATCCAGTTGTTTCATCAGGGGCACATTTATAACTGGAATGACTTACCACCACATGATTTTAATGTGGTGTCACCGCCAGACACCACACTTGCTAGGTGGTAGCCTTTAAATCGGCCGCGGTCCATTAGTATACGCCGGACCCGCGTGTCGCCACTGTCAGTGATAGCAGACCAAGCGCCACCACACGGCAGGTCTAGAGAGATGTACTGGCACTCGCCCCAGTTGTACAGCCGACGTTCATAGCAATGGTTCACTGACAACTACGCTCTCATTTGCCGAGACGATAGTTAGCATAGCCTTCAGCTACATTTGCTACGACCTAGCAAGGCGCCGTATTCAATTGATAATTAATATTGAAGCATGTATCATCAAGAGCAATGTTCTACAAATGTGGATTATAGTTAAGTATTCCAGAAGTTACGTACTTTTCTTTATAGCATTCATTACGTATCCTGTTTCAGACCTCATGCCAGCCTGCGTGAGTTTAAGCACGTGCCTTTCGGCTTCCTCTCATTGTGTCTAGGCTGTCTTGTCTAGACACAACATTTAATGCTTTCATGATAATACTTCCCATACCAGTCATTTTAGTAACTTTCTCATCAGCCAATTTCACTTCTCCTAAGCTACCTATCCCTGAGTCTTGTAGTATCTCGTGGTGACTAATCATATGATGTACACTCTTGAATCCAGTACCAATACCTTTTCATCAGCATCTCCTCAATCTTCTGCCACTGTCATAGATACTATTTCATTGTCTTTCTTTGTACTTGCTACACAGGTTCTTACAGTTCTTTCCTAAGTTCATGCATGGCACACAAGGGGCCCCATTCTTCCTTCCCAGGGTGCATTTCCTTCGCTATGCATCTCCACCCCAACCTAGCTCCTTCCCTGCTGCCCCCTATTTCCTCTCTCTCAGTATTCTGATTTATGTCGACCTGGCTATCACCTGGTTCCCTGTATTCCCTGCAGTTTTGTTCCTCTTGCCTATTCTCTTTCATCGTTTTTTGCGTTTTGGTCGTCCCTTGGGGTTTGACCTTCACATCTAAATTTTCTGTCTTTTGCAAGCTATTTGGGAAAAACTCTCTTATTAGCATCTTCTGTGTGGAATTCCCCCCCCCCCCCCCCCCCCACTTTCCTTCCCGTTATCCTTCCCCACCGCAGTTCTCCTCTGCCCCACTAGGTCACCAATACTGGTAGCCAGTCTGTGTAGTGGGGTTGTTATGTACCCATATGGTGGGCCCCCTGACAACACAGGGGTCATGGTATTGATATCTGAGCTATTCCCTTCCCATGTATACCAAGGAGTAATTGCTTGTCATCCTGGAGCATCAGGACTCCAGGCAACAGCCACTGTGCCAGATGGCCATTGTTGAGGCTAGGTGGCACCCATGGAGAGAGCCAACGATTGGAGTGGGTGATATCCGACCAGATGCTTGGTGCATGAATCATATGAAGCTGCAAAAATCTGGCCATCCTCAAATGGCTGTCTCTTTGGGTGGTTGCAGATCATAATATGCTGCTTCATATGACCCTGCAGAAGCCTTCCCTTGCTACAATGTGGGAGGTGAGCCAGGCTCACCATTTTGGGATGAAACACTTTCCCTGCTACCTGGCCTGTATTAGGACATACGGGAACAGATTCACTGCTACAAAGCCATTATTTTTTGTGGAGAGTATAGAGGACAAGTTCAGAGAAATGAAGTCTCTCAGTAAGGTATGGTTGTGCTTCCTGTTGATCAAAGCTTGCTCTGCTGCCCAATGTGCAGCCCTTTGTGCTTGTGATCACCTTGGTGATGTCTCAGTTTCTATTACCCTTCGCCAGTCCAGGGAGCGATTCTTCATAGGGACCTCTTCCTGTAAACTGATGAAGAACTCTGGGCTAATCTGGAGTGATGTGGCATACATTTTGTTTGATGTGTGCAGAAGGGTCGTAAAGACAACCACACTGACAATGGCACCTTCATTCTGACTTTCGAGGGGTATACCCTCCCAGAGAAGGTCAAGTTTATTTCTTACCGATACGTTGTGAAACCCCACGTCCCGGCACCCATCAGGCGATTTGAGTGCATGTGATTTGGGCATATGTCTTCCTGTGTGCGGTGACTGTGGCCACCACGTTGTTGAGGGAACCTCTGTGTTCCACCACGCATGTGTGTCAAGTGCCGTGAGTGCTACTTTCCATGCTTGTCAGATTGCCCAGTTTACAAGAAAGAAAAGTAGATCCAAGAGTACAAATTCCTGGATCATCTATCTTATCATACAATGAAGGCTTTCACAACCGGATGGTACTGTTGTTGATAATTCTTCCAGGTTATAAGGCAGTGGTCCATGGAATTCTTCAATTCCTAACGTTTCGTCCAATACTACGTTGGACATCTTCAGAGGTATGGCTGGTCCTGCTGAGTCCTGCCGACTGACAAGTCGAGCGACGGAGAGCGGCCTAAATATCGAGGAAAGTGGGCATGGTCTAGCTTGCACATTGTAGCAGAGAGAAAACTAGTCAAAGATAAAATGTAACTATCGATAATAGTCCGTCATAGATAAAAACCACTTATCGATTCTGTAACGCCACTGTCCATATCTCGCTTAATTTCAAGGCCTCTTCTTTTCTATTAAAATTATCTTCATGTCTATAAATTTCAATAGCCTCCCTATACATTCGTGGATAATAGTTCATGGTAGCACTTAAAACTGTAGTTTCAGAAAACTTAACTACATGGTCACCTGACTGAAGTGCATGTTCCGCAACGGCCGATTTATCTATTTTTCCCAGTCGGCAAAGACATTTATGCTCCTTTATCCTCGTATTCACACTTCTTTTCGTAGTACCAATATAGACCTTGCCACAGGTACACGGAATTTTATACACACCACTAGATGATAATGGTGGCCTTCTATCTTTAACAGACTGAAGTACTTGTCCTATTTTTCTGGTAGGTTTGAATACCGGTTTCACTTTATGTTTCAGCAAAATTTTGCCAATTCGATCTGTCTAATGAAAGGTAAAGACACCGTGTTCCTCAATTGCTGTGTACCATCCTTGTCCTTTGGCCTGCTGTAATTAGGTCTAAAATATAAAGCGTTTTGGAAGAGCACACATACTGATAGATACTTACATAAGAACTCCAATCACCACCCACAACAAAAAAGAGGTGTAATCAAAAGATTAGTGGACAGAGCAAAACGGATTTGTACGCCGGAACATCTGGATCCGGAACTGAATCATCTGAAACAGGCCTTCGAAAAGAATGGGTACTCAAACAAAGAAATTAATAGAGTTTTAAGACTTAATTACAGCAGGCCAAAGGACAAGGATGGTACACAGCAATGGAGGACCACAGTGTCTTTACCTTTCATTAGTTGGGTGACAGATCGAATCGGCAAAATTTTGCTGAAACATAAAGTGAAACCGGTATTCAAACCTACCAGAAAAATAGGACGAGTACTTCGTTCTGTTAAAGATAGAAGGCCACCATTATCATCTAGTGGTGTGTATAAAATTCCATGTACCTGTGGCAAGGTCTGTATTGGTACTACAAAAAGAAGTGTGAATACGAGGATAAAGGAGCATAAAAGTCTTTGCCGACTGGGAAAAATAGATAAATTGGCCGTTGCGGAACATGCACTTCAGTCAGGTGACCATGTAGTTAAGTTTTCTGAAACTACAGTTTTAAGTGCTACCACGAACTATTATCCACGACTGTATAGGGAGGCTATTGAAATTTATAAATATGAAGATAATTTTAATAGAAAAGAAGGGGCCTTGAAACTAAGCGAGATATGGATAGTGGCGTTACAGAATCGATAAGTGATTTTTATCTATGACGGACAATTATCGATAGTTACATTTTATCTTTGACTAGTTTTCTGTCTGCTACGATGTGCAAGCTAGACCACGCCCACTTTCCTCAGTATTTAGGCCGCTCTCCGACATCCGACTCGTCAGTCGGCAGGACCAGCCATACCTCTGAAGATGTCCAACGTAGTATTGGACAAAACGTTAGGAATTGAAGAATTCCATGGACCACGGCCTTATAACCCGGAAGAATTATCAACAACATCTATCTTATGCTGAGACTCATCAAAAATATGACTGCTTCCCCATCCTACCTCTTTCTTAGTCCAGCTCTGTCCCCCTCTCATCTCCCCCTCCCTTGTGATTCTCACACCTTCCCCTCTGTGTGTTGCTCCCTCTCCCTGGGCAAAGAAGTGTCCTCCTTCTTTGGCACCCACCAGTGATGGGGCTACACCCTGGGCCCTCTTCCCCTGACATCTCTCAGTCCTGAGGCCTGCTAGCACAAGTTGGCCATGGGACATATCATCTGTGCACCCCAAGGTCACACGTATTCTTTCAGTTCCAGATCTTGCAGAAGTCTGCTCTCCCTCTTTCCTCTGCCCTTCTCATCCTCCAAAAGAGAAGAAGAAGAAACACAAGACCCAAGACAAGGCCCTCCTTGGTACCCCCAGAGCTGTTGTCTCTCCCTTCACAACTTGAGTCTGACATCTTTTTTATGGATGTCACACCATCCTCATTGATGACAACCATTGACCCGGTGACATGACCACCACCCAGCATTGGGGAGTGCCACTTCAACAGGTAGGAGTCTTGTAATTGACCAACTTACTACAGACATTAACTTGTGTTTCCTCAATGACAGTTCCCCTACGCACTTCAGTGCCTCTCATGGCACTTTTTATGCTATTGATCTCATGACCTACTCACCTACTCTCATGGCTTCTCTACATTGGTTACAGCATAATGATCTTTGTGAGATATTCCAGTGATTCTATCATTACCAGAAGGTCTGCAGAGGCAATAGGCCTTTATATATGTCTGCTGTGCATTTAGACACCTCTCTCTTGGACTGCATTGATGTGGTCGTGCAAGATGTCTCTGCCACTCTTCTTCATGCTGCTAGCACTGCTATCTCCCTACCCAGAGGCCCTCTCATTGTTGACCAGTACCGTGGTCAACCAAGGATGTAGCAGTTTCTATCCAGGTCCACCGATGGGACCTGTGCGATTTAAATGACACCCTTCACAGATCAACTTCATTGATTTTAAGCATCTCCATGTTAAGGTCCACTGCCTTATTAAGCAGTGTGAAAATGAATGCTGGGAGCACTGTGTTTCCTCCCTGGGGAGGTACATCTCTTCATCTCTTCACTGCAGGTTTGGTCCAAGGTCCATAGCTTTCTGTGCTGCCAGTGACAATCAACTGTCCAGGGTTTATCCTACAGGGTGGTCTGTGTACTGATCCATTGGTCCTTGCAGAAAACCTCCTGACACACTTCATGACAGTGTCATCCTCCTTTTCCTACCCTACTATCTTTCTCCAGCACTGAGTGAAGAAACCCCCCCCCCCCCCCTATGTTTCAACCCCCACCAAGCTAAATCCTATAATGAACTCCTCACTGAATGGGAATTCTTGCAGGCTCTTACCTCTTCACATGACACAGCCACAGGCCCGGATTCCACCAACAACCAGACGATCCAAAGCTTGGACATTATCCAGAAACATCATCTCCTCCGGTTCTTCTACTGCATTTGGCTCAATGGTGCCTTCCCCTTACAAAGGCAAGACATCACAGTTGTCCCCATCCTTAGCCGAGGGAGAATCCGATGTCTCTCAACAGCTACTGCCCAATTAGCCTGACCAACACACTTTGTAAACTGCTTGAGAGGATGGTTAGCTTTCGATTATGTTGGGTACTCAAATCTCAGGGCCTTTTATCCCCATATCAGTGGGCTTCTGGGAAGGATGATCTACAACTACCCATTTACTCAGATTGTAAACAGCAATCTGACAGGCTTTTACTGACTACCAGCTTCTTGTCGCTGTTTTCTTTGACTTACATAATGCAAACAACATGGTTTGGCACTGTCACAGTGCCAAGCTGTGTTTTTTGCATTATGTAAGTTACTGTCCTTGACTGGGGCATTCTCGGCCTCCTCCCAGTTTTTATCTGTGAATTGTTATCCTGCCAGTCATCGGGGTTTGAGTTGGCACTTCACTCAGTACCCCTCAGATCCAGGAGAATGGTGTCCCATAGGATTCTGTATTAAGTGTCACACTCTTCCTCATCGACATCAATGGGATTGTAACCTCTGTTGGGCCTCTGGTTACTATGACATTATATGTAAATGATTTATGCATCTGGATCAGCTCCCACCCAGTAGCATCTGCTGAACACCAGCTTGAAGGCACCATCTGATGGGCCTCTGTGATGATCCTCCCCCCAGGCTTCCAGTTTTCTTCCTACAAAACGCATTTTGCATTGTTGTCATCAACCCACAGTACCCCTGATCCACAACTTTATTTAGGTGACGGTGTCCTGACGTTGTAGCACAATACACTTTCTTGGGCATTATTTTTGGTAATAATGTGATGCGGTTGCCCCATACATGCCACCTGAAGACTACCTCCATATGGAAGATTAATGTTCTCCTCCTCCTGGCTTACACACCTTGGGATGCAGATCATCATTGTTGGGTGTGTCTGGCTATTGGTGCCTTTGGTCTCGCAGAGGTGGGGATTCTCCTGATACAAATACAATGGAGTCAACTCATCGTTTCTTATGCAATCATCATTCAACTATTCCCTGACCATCCCGCGTACCCCATCCTCTTTGCAAATGAGGTATGTCTCCCTCCTGATATTCACCCTTGGGTGGGGTTGCTGGTTGGAATGTGTCTCACTTCCATCTGTCAGGATCTCTATCTGCCTCAACTACGGATTAGGACCAACCTATTCCAGTATCCTAAGGTTTCTGTTGCCACTGTGATATTCCAGTATCTTGTATGTTCCATCCTTGAAGAGTTCCAGAGAGCTACCATCTTCCAAACTGGTGGCTCTAAAATGATATATAAGGTGGGATAAAAAATTCACGTCACCTACTGACATGGGACACCATTTACTCCCAGGCTCATGTAGTATGTTCACAGCAGAGCTGCTAGCCATTAACAGGGCTCTCCATTTTGTTTTCAGGCCACCCTCCATAGTTTTTTAATATGTATGAGCTCAATGAGCAGCTTGCAGGGTATAGGCTGATGCTACTCTTATCATCCTTTGCTCTCTGCTATCCATGACCTTCTCTCTGCTCTTGGCCGCGCTGCCTGCTCTGTTATCTTACTCTGGGCCCCAAGTTATGTGGACATACCAGGGAATGAACTGGCTCATCATTTGGCTAAAGAGGCAGATACTTACACCCCATTCCCTTTCATAATTTCAAGCACAGATATGTGGATACACACAAAATCTCTCTTTGCCCGAAAGTGGAATGACATCTGGTGTGCTACTACTCTCAGTACTAAACTCTGCACAATCAAGGAGACTACTGCAGTTTGGTACTCTTCCTTCTGCTCCTCTCAGAAGGAGTCCTATTGTCTTATGCTATCTACACATTCATCATACTTGGCTCATCCATTTTTTCTCTTCTGTAATGAGATGTTCCAACAATGTGACTGTGGAGACAGACTGACAGTATCCCATATATCGGAGGATTGACCCTTTCTTTTGGTCCTTCATACTAAGTACAGCATCCTAGATTCCACGTCTTTAATATTAGCAGATGATTCATGGATGATTGAACAGGTCCTAAGTTTCCTACGTGAAAGTGAATTTTATTTTCAGTTAATATGTTTTGCTTTCTCCTAGAACCGGGGCAGTGTGGTTGTGTTGGAGCTTCTCTTCATGTTTTCTAGGTCTGGAACCCATGACCGCTCCCCTGTGCAAAGACCACTCTTTTATCTCTCTGTTTTTCCAGTTTTTTTATTTTCCATTTGTGGTCTGATGCTCCTTGGACACTACCGAAGTCATCATTTATGCTCTCTTAAAAATGTTTCCTGTGGAAGGTCTCCTGGTTACTCTCATTTCTGACAACAGGCCTCAGCTTCTGTCCCAGGTGTTTCATGATTTCCATGTTCAGTCAGCATCCAACATGTTCCCCTTCACCCTCAATCTAATGGGGAAGCCAAGCACGTGATTCACACACTTATGACCCAGATCACAAAATATTTGCAGAACTTTCCTGCTGCAGAGATGTTACAGTTTTTTCTGACAGCCTACCAGATGACTCCTATTGGTTCATGTAGCCTTGCCAAGCTTCTTCAAGGGTGCCAGCGACAGACGCTACTCCATCTCCTGCATTCAGGATCTCGCTCATCATCACGTTCAGCTGTGCTGAGTTTCTTGGCATGGACAGCAATCTGCACACCATGGTTTTGGTTAGCACACCTGCTGATTACTGCTAATCATCGATCTTCAGAATGGCCACTGTGTCTACATCATCTTGAAGGGAGAGTGGGATGTCCAGCACCATAAAAATCAACTCTGAGTCCAGGTCGGCACTCACCCCCTTGCCTCTGTGCCACTACCTTTGCCTTCATCCCAGTCAGTGGGTGCCATCTATATGCTGGTGTTCCAACTTCCTCTTCTGCCTGCATCAGCACCGCTGCCTGATGAACCTGTGACTACACAGCCCCAAGCAGTCTGCGACTGCACAGCCCTGAGCAGTCACTCTGGTGCCTCTCCAGCCAGTTGACATGCCCCTGACTAGTTCGATGTGTGCTGTGCAGCCTCAACCTGTGGCAGTCACCTCCACTTTCCACACCACCATCAGACATCACCAGGGGTCCTGACTCAGCCTGCCTGTCTTCACACCTGTCGTCCCGTGCTCCAATGGGGCCATCAGGGTGCTCTTGTGCCAGCCCCTTTTGTCCATATTCTAAGACCTATGGTTACTGGTAGTCACTCTCTCCTCTTGCTTCTGCAGACTCCTTGGATGTGGATGCCATCTTCACTGTGCCCAGGGAATCAGCAACACTCCACCTCTAAGGGGGGAGGGGTGAAGTGAAATGTATAGATTCCACACTCATGATTCAGACGTACAACTGTACAGCACATCACAGAAGTCGGAAGATGGTAGCACTGGCAGAGGCTGCCACTCTTGGATGTGCATGCAACCTCTCCACTGTACACTCTACCAGCTGGCCTTCTCACTCTGTCATATGTTGACATTCAGCTAATGTTTATCAGACTAGTAGTTCAACTGCTTTGTGGCAAGTATCTTCTTATACAAGTATTTTAGATGTAATAAAGAGTTGTGTTCATTGTTATCTGCATGTTCTTATGGTCAGCACACATTCATAGTCAACTTTTCATATTTCAGCATAAATGCAAAACCTAATTTTTCCATATAATGAAATATTCTGACTATAGTTTATCATTTTTCAAATCATAATCATCCAGCACCTGTTCAGTACTTTCAAAAATGATAAAACCTCATTTTCTTCTTCTTCTTCTTCTTCTTCTTCTGCTTTTATGGCCTCATTGGACCACTTCAGTCAATCATTTCTGGTCCTCTTCTTTGGTATTTTCCCCTTCCGAGTGGCCCAGTATCTCTTCATTCGTTCCGATGCTTTTCGTCGTTCCTTATCTGTAAATACCCTTTACATTGTATGTCGTTTGTCAATTTTTGGTTTAAATCTTATTTCTGTGTCCCTCAACTTCTTTAAATTTGGCGTTTTGTTCTGCAAATCATCCAGAGTTATTTCCAGTTCTTCCATATCCTCTCTTATTTCCTTAAGCCATCCTCCTTGTTGTTTCAAATTCCAGAGTTTCTCAATAATTTTCCTTGATAATCTGGTTTCTGGTGTCCTCAGAATGTGACCACAAAAAGAGATCCTTTTCTTTCGTATAGTATCAGTGATGGGCTCCAGTTCTCTGTATACCACTTCATTTGGAACTATCCGCCATTGCCCAGCTTTTTGATATTTCTTATTTATGCGTGTTCTAGCAATTCTTCTCTCTACTTTTAAAATTTTGTCAATTCTGTTTTTCTGGGTGACTTTAAAAAGAGTTTCACTTCCATATGTAACCTCTGGTTGAACCACCATCTTGTAATGTTTTAATTTTGTTTTAATTGATAGACATTTTTTATTGTACGTAGACCATGTTAGTTTTTGAGCTTTTATCATTTTATTAGTTCTTGCTCGCCATGCAGGTTTCTCGTCCAATTTATGTGTTATAATTTCACCCAGGTATTTAAATTGTTTCACTATTTTAATTTCCCTATTGTTCACTGTGATGTGATCTATTACAAGTGGATCCGTTACCATTATTTCAGTCTTTTCAAATGATATCTGGAGTCCTAATTTTTGTGTTATATTTTGTAAGCTTGTTATTTGTTTCGTGGCTTCCTGAATATTATTAGCTAGTAATGCTAGGTCATCAGCAAATCCCAAGCAATTTAGGTTTATTTTATCTTTCTTAGTTCCAATTTTAATATTCATAGGATTTTCCTTGTACCATTCTCTCATTACATATTCAAGAGCACAATTGAATAGCAATAGTGATAAACAATCTCCCTGTCTCAACCCTGTTTTAATCGTAAATGGTTCAGATATTTCTCCTCTAAATTTTACTTTGGATTTGGTGTTTGTTAAGGTTAACTGTATCATTTTTATTAATTTAGGATGAAGTCCAAAATTCCTTAATATTTTCATCATTGAAGATCTATGGATGCAATCATACGCCTTTTTGAAATCTACAAAGGTTATGACTAGTTGTTTTTGCCTTCTTTTGTAGACATCCATAACTAACTTCAAGGTGATTATCTGTCCTGGGCAGCTTCTCCAGGATCTAAATCCTCCTTGATATTCTCCCAGTTCCAGTTCTAATTGATCTTTACAGCGGTTGTATAGTATTCTTGACATGATCTTATACGTGCAGTCCAAAAGGGAAATTCCTCTATAGTTGTCTGGATTTGATTTTTCTCCTTTCTTATGTAATGGATGTATTACAGCAGTAGTCCAATTTTCTGGTAATTTCTCTTCATTCCAGATTTTTACTATGCATTGGTGTAATGCTATCTTTACTGGTTCTGCTGCATATTTCCAAAGTTCAGCAAACGTTTGATCTTCTCCACTTGCTTTGTAGTTTTTGAGTTCTTTCAAAGCTCTGTAGACCTCATTAATTGTAGGTGGATTTATATTTTCTGCTGGTGTTTTAATTGGGGTTTCTGTGTTAATCTGAAGAAGTTCTGGGGGATCTTCACAATTTAGTAACTTGTTAAATGTTTCTGCTAGAATTTCTGTATTTTTACTATTGCTATGGGCTAGGTTATTATCTTTATCTTTTAACATTAATGTTGGAGGATCATATCTTTGTAACTGTCTGCCAAATATTTTGTAATAGTCTCTTGAGTTTGTTTTTTCACTATTTGTTTCTATCATTAGAAATATATCTTTTTGGTACTGACGTTTAACTCTCCTTATTATTTTTTGTGTTGTCTTCCTTTGTTTTGTGAGTTCCAAATATGATTTTTCTGTTTTTTCATTTTGATGCCTTAACCAGGCTTGGTGTCGATCCAACACTGCTTCATCACATTCATCGTTCCACCACTGGTGTTTTTTCCTTGGATTTATAGGGGCAACTTGTTCAGCTATTTGTTTCAATTTGGGAATTATTTCTTCCAGATCATCTGTTATTTTTATATCCCTGGTTTGTGCTTCATAATCCTCATTTTGTATCAGTTTATGAGGGTCATAGGTTCTCTTCTTCTTCTGGTGGGATTTTTTCTTTGCTAATGGGGTTAATTTAATTTTAATTTTTATCATGTAATGATCTGATCCGGTATCTGTCCCTCTCAGTACTTTCACATTGTAAATTTCCTTGTGGTAATTCTTATCCATGCAGACATGGTCCAGTTGCCACTCTCCTTTTTTCCAGTCTGGATGTTTCCAAGTTTTTAGTTTACTTGGTCTTCTCTTAAAATACGTCGACTTTGAGGTAATGTCATGGTTTCTGCAAAATTCCACTAGTCTTATGCCATTTTTGTTTGTTCTTCTTTGTGCTGTCCATTTCCCTATTATGTCTCTACATCTCTTTTCCCTTCCTAACTGGGCATTGAAGTCTCCAATTAAAATTTTGATGTGATTTTTATTAATGTTATTCGTCGTTTGATCTAAGAGCTCCCAAAATTTTTCTACCTCTTCTCTGTGTTCTTTTTTATTATTTTTATCATTTGTCGGGGCATGGGCATTTATTATTGTGTACATTTTATTTGCAGCTTTTAGAGTTAATGTTGAGAGCCTGGGAGATTGTGCTTTAAATTCTATTATGGACTCTATTATTTTCAGACTCACCACGAATCCTGTTCCAAATTGTGGACACTGTTTCATGACTCTTTTCCCTGGTATTCCCTTATAAATCCTATATCCTTGTGATTCTATCGGCTCCTGATCAGTATTTCTCATTTCTTGAAGTTCGGTTATGAGAATCCCCTTGCAATCCATTTCATCCGTCAGAATTTTGAGTTTGCCTGGTTGTATGAGGGAATTTATATTGTGTGTCGCAATGTAGTTTATTTGTCCTGTCTTGAGTTTTGGTTGTCTGTCCGTTTTGGGTATTTTCAGATGCTCCGACTCATCCAAGTTATCTTTCAGGTGACTGCCCACCGTATCCGAGTGCAGTCTTCCTTGGTTATTGCCAAGCGGTGGATTATTCCTTGAAAGATTTCCTTCCATGTTTGACTTTCAAAGGTAGTCAACCTTGTATGGAGCAAGCTCCGAGTTACAACTACGGTTGTTAGCCGTAGAGGTTGTTTAGTGTTTGGTCCGCGAGAGCTATTTTATTTCACTCAAGTCCGCCGGTAAACCGGTGAGGACCCCCCTATCCGCCACTTGGGATGCGCCACGTCGGAGTATCACCTCTCCGCCTGCTACGACACCGTAGTAGGTTCGTGGAAAACCTCATTTATAGCATATTTTAAATATTATTCCATTTCACGTGTAAAGGTATTCATATAAAACATACTTCTCATCTGTTACAGCATTCAAAAATTACATAAATGGTCTGAGAAATATCTCCTCACTCTATTCATCTCTCACAGCAAAATGTACTTGAGGTAATAGAGAAGTGTTTTTAAGGTCTGAAATTTTCAGCTTAATATTTTCTTCTCATATCTTCATCAGTGCTTTCATTATAATAATTACATTCAATTGCTGACTATACAGGGTGTTTCTGTGATGATACAAACTTTCAGAGATGTTGGAGAATGATAAAGGCATCAATTTAAGATAAACGACCGAGTCGAAAGTTATAAGCAAAAATTGTTTTGATACATCTGACAGTGGATCTCTCCTGTTGCAAGCTCTTTGTCTTCCATATTTTGGGATTAGGTGGTCCAAAACAAGAAAAAAATAGTCTAGTAAACACGGTCTGAAAAATGCGTAACTTTAGACCTATGAGTACATGTACAGTAGAAAAGATGTGTCCCTCAGTAGCACAGCTGAACAAGTGCTCATAGCTCTTAAGGTATGCATTTTAGAATCCTTATTTACTAAAATTTTTTTTGTTTCTGTCTATACTACCTTCCCCTGAAATATCGAAAGCAAAGAGCCTACAGAAGAAGAGATTCACTGCCAGAGGTATCAGAGTGGTTTTTGCTTATAACTTTTCTAAATTGGTATTTTCAGACCTTGGCATTTATCTCAAAGTGATACATTTGTCCTTTCCCATCATTGCTGAAAGTTTTTAGTATCATCAAGGAATCACCGTGTAGAACTTGTAAACCACAACAGTAAATTAACAAGTCTGACTTCCTTCCTTTCCTGTTACAAATAAAGTAAAAATGGTTCCTCAGATATTTCCAAAATTCATGTTTATGCAACTTCTATGAAGACAAATAGCACAGTAACTCAGTGTATCTAGTGTCATCAAATGTAAAAATATATATTTTTTTCCTCAAAGATAGCCAAAATATATATCTTCTCAAAATGCAAGACAACGTCTTTACAAGCACAACTGCAAAGATATCTATCAATCATAGAAATGTGAAGTACCTTTAGTGTGAGCATGTTACAAAATTTATCTGTTTTAAGCAAATGAATAAATACTTCATTTCAAAAACGTATATAACTTTTGGACAAATTATAAATAAACTTCTCATTATATTGCTGTATAACTACACTTGAAATATTCTATTATAAGTACTCTTAATAGCTAATGAAGAAGGGTAGCATGACAGTAGAAGATAACTTGAAAGATTTACAGAATAGGCAGAGGATAAATGTCGATGAAATTTTTTTGAAGTAAGATCCACATTAACTCAGGGTTGTATGCTTACCAGACACATCGTATACAAATTATACATGTTAGTAATTTTATCTTACATTCTTGGTTTAGTAAAACTATTTTTAGATCAAATACAATAGTCTGAGTCTAAAGTGTGTTATTTGTGATGAAGGAAGGACTCATATACACACATCAAAAAGTTTTGCATCGCCCCAGTGCGGCGCCCAGAACTTCTTAAGATAGACGTTGACTGTGGATATTGTATCACAGACACAGTCTCTCTGACTGTTCAGAGATGTCACTAACCCCGCCCAAGGATGTAAACAACCATGCATGAGCAGTTCCTATTAGACAGAGGGGGTCCAACAGATTATCAGTTCCAGTCATTCCACCAGGAAGGAGGTACAAGGCTCGTGTTGTTTGTAATTCAACCATGCCTAGATGGTCAATACCGCAGTTCAATTGTGTTCACATTGTTACTCTTTGCCAGGAAGGGCTCCCAACAAGGTGTCTTGGAGTGAAACAAAGTGATGTTGTTCGAACATGGAGGAGATACAGAGAGACAGGAACTGTTGACGACAGGCCTCGCTCATGCTGCCCTAGGGCTACTACTGCAGTGGATGACCGTTACCTATGGATTATGGCTCAGACAAACCTTGACAGCAACACCACTATGTTGAATAATGCTTTTTGTGCAGCCACAGAATGTTGTGTTGAGCCTCAAACTGTGTACAATAGGCTGCATGATGCGGAAATTCACTTTCGATGTTTATGGCGAGGTCCATCTTTGCAACCACGGCACCATACAGCCTGGTACAGATGGGGCCAACAACATGATGAATGGACCGCTCAGGATTGGTATCATGTTCTCTTTACCGATGAGTGTCGCATATGCCTTCAACCAGACAATTGTCGGAGATGTGTTTGGAGGCAACCAGGTCAGGCTGAACACCTTAAACACACTGTCCAGTGAGTGCGGCAAGGTGGAGGTTCCCTGCTGTTTTTGGGTGGTGTTACACTACTGGTGGTCGTGGAAAGCACTGTAACAGCTGTACAACATGTGAATGCCATCCTACTCCATCCGATACCATTGTAAACCCTGTACAAATATCAAATTGCTGCAGAGGTGCTAAAACCTGTTGCACTGGCTAGGTGGTGTGTGAAATCCCGAATGTTAAGTACAGGGTAATTGTGTATGATGGTGCGATCATTGGGAGTGCAATAGTCACCACTCATATGATTGAACTGTCTGTTTTGGGGATGAGGCATATCAGTGATGCCCAGTAACAATCCAAAGGATGAACAATGCCCACCGGAAGTTCATCCACTGTAGCCGTTGCCATACAGAGACATTCAGGGGGTAGTCTGCAAGGGAACTGCCTGACTGAGAGCCCAGAGGTTGTGTTGATTTGGTGTGATGTTCCATTCCTAATTGCAAAAATAGTAGTCGAGTCCCAAATGGCACTGAGAGGTAAGGTGTGGAGCACAGGTGTCAGGTGCATAACTAACTTGTAGTACCTCTCTGAGTGTAGCGGGTGTGTCAGGCAACTTGTGTTGGTGTGCAGCTGGCACAGGTCCAGGTGTAGAAAGATGTGCCAAGTCTCAGAAAGGCATTCTTGGCTACACAGGTGTGAGGGCAAAGCATTTCATTGTCATTGTGGACCTGATTCTGTGATCCACTAGTGCTGAACTGGAGAGTTTCGATGTCCTCAATGTGTTCAATGTGATCAATAGATTGTCGCAGGTACTGCTTGGTGGAACAAGTTTTTTTTATTATTATTATTATTATTATTTTTTTTTTTTTTTTTTTTTTTTTTTTTATGGGGCGCAAAACTGCTATGGTCATTAGCGCCCGGATGTGGAACATGTTGTATGATCTTTTCATGGGTTGGTGCACTTGTGACACATTGTTGAGTTGGCAGGATCACATATTCCCTTGGCATAACATTTTGAAGGCAAGTGGCTTAACTCACTTGTGTGCAATGTGAAGGAATGAGGTGAAAGTTCCAATGGAAATCAGCACTGGGAATCAGTTCGTTTATGCCAACAATAATTAACATCCAAGTGAACAGCATGGAGAATCCCAGAGCAGATATGTGGAGGTGAGAACCATGAACAGTAATGATGGAGTCTTTGGAGGCTGGAGATGCAGTGTGTCTGATGTTGGTAGGGAAGGTGAAGGTGGTGAAGTGCTAATGTGAGAACTGGTACCAACAAGAAAGTGAAGGCCACTGTTCCTGTTGAGGATATATATTCTGTTGTTTAGAGAAGCACTGTGTGTTAAGGAGCATGAAAAGCTCTTGTGATGATTGATGGGTCACTAGTTGCAGCACTCTGGTACACAACGATGACAAATAATAGAGAACATTGTTGGTATGGAGTACAAAACATACTTTATTAAACATGACACAATATATATGAGAATGAACGCACTTTAGAAACCATGATCACAGTGTAGACACTTTTATTGTTACAAGATGGCTGGTTTCAACAGTCTTTTTCTGCCAACATCTGATCTAAGGGGAAAACATAAATATGATTGTGGTATCAGCCACTCTCTAGGCAAATGCACTTTCAAATAACTGTGCTTTCAGTTACACCTTCACGTTTTCTACAGCTGCCACCATGGTGTGAGGGTGTTGCCATGAATGATTATACCACTGTACTGTCTCTTGAAGAGGCTAGAATGTGGACATCCATCCAGATTCCCTTTGTTGACAAGGATTTTACATTGTTTATTTTGGGGTTTCTTTTGAAAGAATGCATTAAGCTTGCTTTTCTACCTAAGTTTTTCTACAATACTGCCTTACATTTCTGCTTTGTTATATATTTATATTAGTTATTTATTTATATTATTTGTTTATTTATTTATTTATATTAGTTACTGTGGATGTAAATCTTGTAAGTTTGACAAATTTTAAATAAGTAAATTGTTCATAAAGTAATATTTTAAGTGTGACAAAATTTCAAATCAGTGAATTGTAACCTTGAAATGTCTCCTGTACTTCAGACATATGTTCTGAAATTCTGTGTGTTACAAGATGGATAAAACACATTTCACATTTCAGGGTTATTGCCAAGTCCAGCCCTTTTTTGTAGTGTCTACTGTTTTAATTTTTAATTCTTCAGTGGACCATTATACTTCAATTTTTCATCAACTCTTTGTAACTAATGCTCCACTGCTCTGCAGATGAGCTAAGCCCATTGTTGGTGCCACTCATAAGGATTAAAAACAGCCGTATGTTTTTAATTCTTATGTTTGCTGGACTGGCTGCTTCCCCCCAGTTTCTGTTTATAAAACTTGTCTGACCTGTGTCCAGTGAAATTAATCTGCACTCTTTTCTTACCTACATGTTTGATGTTGTATCTGAAGTCTGAACTGCAGTTTTCCTTATCACTCTCCTGTCCTTCAACATCAAAATTTTCATAATTTTTAGGCAGTTCTGTTGTGGTTTATAAGTGGGCAGCAAATTCCTTTGATGCTAGATCAGTGTCTTTTGAATTTATTTTTACTGAAAGTTGACATGGAGGAGCACTGAGAACACAAAAATCTCAAACCAGAGGTGCCTGTTTGAACCACTACTCCTTGTCTTACCACTTAATTAGCTACTGGTTACCTTATTCTAATTCTTGAATATGCCCGTACAAAACAGCATCAGTGCTTAGTCTTGTGTCTCATAAAATTCATGCACAAAATTTGTGTCAGTTTGTCCTCTGCTATTGTCTTATTTCTATCAGTGTGCATGTTTCTGAGAAATAACATTATTATACTCTGTTGTATGCATACTTGGCATCATACTACTGGAACATACTACTGGCTGTGCTTTAAAAATATATGCTTCCATCAAGTTTGCTTTAGCAACACACATGTGCCTACAAGCACTCAGCATGCACCCTCCCCATTCCTCTCTAAGCCCACCAGCAGTATCTCCCTCTCATGCACCTAAACACAAGCTTTCCTTGCTGACCTCTCCAGCAATACCATGACTTGCTCCCCCTCCCCCCCCTCCCCCCTTTTTCACAGACTGCTGTGCAGAGCCACCCCTACACTCTTTAGCCACACAGAACCATGGTGTATGCTGCAGGAAGTACCCCATCCTCCTCTCCCCACCACCCCTCCCCTCATTCATCAGTAGAGTGGCCACTACATTGTTTATCTCTCCTTCCATGAGAAGCCATCCACGTGATCAGCAGCTGTCTGTTTGAAGTTTGTTTACACAACACCTGTGACCTGTGTCACACTATACAGCATTCTGAAAATGACCTTTTTTAGTATTTTATGAACTGATCAGACACTCAATGCAATCCTTCCCTCTCTTTGTGTGATGTTTTATAGGTAATGTCTAAGATAACAATATATTTAATTGTTTTGTTGCTGTGAACACTTACATTTTATTTACCTTTTTCAGAGTTTTGTCTGTGTATTTCTTCCTGCCTATAAGTTTATATTTTGTACTTCCCTGATGTATCTCACTAGATTCATAGTAGGCACAACACCAACTGATGCTCTGAGGTTATCACTAATAGTTAACTGCCTTCACATTTTTCCAATGACTAACTTTATTACATATGAACTATATCCACTCCACCACTAGGTATCTAAGTTTTATCCCACTGTACATGATCAAGAGCAACTAGTTTCCTATACAGAATCATTTTAGTCTTTTTCTTCAGTTATGGACACATATTCCGGCCTGAGATGCTGGAGTTGGTGGTCGTGTGTGTGTGAGGTGAATGGTGTGTGTGTGTCTCTCTTTTACTGATGAAGGCTGTGGTCAAAAGCTTTATGTAAGTATCTTTTGATTGTGCCTGTCTGCAACTTGACATGTCTTCTTTATGGTAAGTAGCTATATTTCTTTTTCTTACATTGTAGACACATATTTAATTTTGTTTTATGAATATATCAAGAAACTTTTCAGGATAATTAATGTTTTACTCATTTTCAATGAGGCCATATGTAAATGATTGGTGTACAGCATTCTTACATAAGCTAACTGATGTGGAATGAGTGTAGTAGCATTTTTCATGTGATGGACATTGACAATTAATCGGGATGTATTTTGATAATTGTGTTCTTTTATGCATTTATCATGTATTTAGGTTTTATGATTTGACATGAATGTGCTCCCTGAGGTACTTTTTTGCTTCATGTTGTTATAACAGTGATGTAATGAGATGGTACAGGTTAATGATATTTACTTTGTGTTTCTGGACTTTTGGTAACTGACCAAATGACCATGTATTTTAAATGACCAATGAGTAGCTTAACACACTGACAGCCATGTGACCAATGATGGCCACCACAGATAGTTCTGCTGGGCTGCCAGTGGCCTCTTTGTGGTTGATGTGTTAAGCTCAAACTATATGTTGTCTGGAAAGCCCTTACTCTAGATGCATTCACTCCACAAACATTTAAGATCACACCACATCCTCATTTAGCAATTGAACAGTTGTGTTCAGTCTTGAACAGTAATTTATGAAAAATATTAACTGTCACCTATTGATATGAGGTTTACAGGTATTCACTTATGGAAGTGTTGTGCAAACTTATAACCATGCAGATCACAACTTCGTCACACTTAAACCTTGTTTATTTTCATTTTCCTGAATCATGCCTAGTTAATCTATGTGTAAAGCTATTTTTACCATTTTAACTAAGTGATGTGCATTAGGACTATTATCCCATGAGGTAAATTAAGAAGTTTTTAACCAAATAGGTGTATCTTTAATTTTTGCATTACATGAATCCAGCACTTAATGTAATTGTGCAGGAGATGTAGTTTATCTGCCAGTAATGTTTGAGCGCTCTATACTAAGATGTATTATTAATGCATTATCCTCTAACTTTCATAGTTTTAAGGCACTCATTACAAGTGGAAACACCACTGGGTTAACATCTAATACTACATTGTGATAGTTAAATGACTGGTACTTTGTGTAGACCAGATACTGGGAAAATTATTACATGTTCAAAGCATTTAAGGAGCATAGAATCCCATCTGCAACAATTTCCCAAGTTATAGAAAGTACAGTATTACCTGCATCTAGGTCTAAGCACTCTAATATTAGTAACTTGTGAGTTTGCTGTTAGACTAACTCAGTTAAACCCCTGAATATTTTATAATTGAACTGTGTTGCACAATTAACAGAGAAAACTTATTTTATCTTCTTTTTTATTGTCAACTGTTGTCTTTAATTAACGGATGGAGGGTGTAGCAGCATTTTACTTTCTTATTACTCTTTCTCAAATGTAATTAATCCAGTTCTAATCCAAGTTGAGTATTAATAGTTTACAGTGTGTTGATTCATTGTTTTTGGAAGAACAGATACATTGATTTTCACAGGACTAAGTATTCTGTTACGTTGGTGGTGTACTTTACAGATGAAATAATATGTACTGGAGACATATTAAGTCTCAACTTTATCTATGATAATGAATACAGACTGAAGCAATGAATTAAAATTTGTACTAGGTCACAGTTCAAACCTAGGTCTCCAGCTCACTAGGCAGATGCGCTAACTACTGCATTTTCCTTGCACTGTGACCAACACAGCTGCACAGGTTATGCTAGTACATGAACTGGAGTTTGTGTTAGGGAGTGAGATGTACTAGGGTAATCTGTGCAGCTGTGTTAGCCTCAGTGCCAGGGTGGTGCAGTGGTTAGCACGTCTGCCTAGGGAGCAGGAGATCCATGTTTGAATGCTGGCCAGGATACAAATTTTAATTCATTGATTCAGCCTGTATTCATTAATACAGATGTATTTTACATTTTTTGAATTAGTTCCACCATGTAGCTATGAGACAATGTTTACCACACAACACAGACAGCAACATATTGCTAGGGCTACCTGTAAAACATAAAACATCACTGCTGATTCAGTTCAGCCAGCATCTGCACTATATGACACTGAGTTTAATATTGCAACAGGAAATTAATTATAGAAATTCTTTTCAACAAAACTGTGCAGGGCTGCTAGTTATGAAGGAATTATGGTAGGAAAAAAAAAGTTAAAAATTTTTTTTTTATTATCTGCCCTTCAATTTCAGTTAACGTTGAAGGCCAGCTCAGAGCCGTGTTGACCTGGCTAACCAAACAGCCATGCCACAAGCTGTTCATGTGAATACCACTCAGCCATGGGTAAAAATTCTGAGTGCATCTCACTGATACTTCCGTGGTCCACTCAGAGGGAACCAGTAGTGCACGAGGGATGTATGATGCGAGCCCCTGGGTTGATCAATGATGAGATGTAGCCACAAAGGTGATGCTGAGCAGAGGCATCTACCGGTGTCTCCCTGATGGCTTCCTCTCAGTCCCCCTATTTCAACACCTGTGAAATGGCAGTGTCCTCTTGGTGGTGCTGTACACCAAACCTGAATAAATTTCCACCCCAGCTTCACTTGTCTGCTCCTGACTGTCATGAACAATTAGGTGTCAGAAGTGGCATGCATTCTTGCCATTTGGTCTCTTCATAAACAAAATATCTGATAAGTTATGGCTAGGTGCCATGACATTTAACCTGTACAAGTAGGGAGCCAAATGTTGTAGTCCACACTGTGTAGTGCACCTGCTGCTGTCACAAGTTAGCATCATGCACCAGAACAGAAGACCAGAAGACCATCAGTGAAGCTCTGGCTGGCTGTCCTTGCATGTCATTGCATGATCTACACTAGTGCCACCCTTTGCCGTGCTGTGCAGAAATGTTCCCTCATCCCTGCGGAGAAGTAGCTGCCACCTGATGATGTGATGCAGAAATCACCACTGTCACCATAACATTCTGCCATCAATGGCCTGAGAGTCCAGGATTGATGCCAGGGTCTTTCATGCCTATGTTGCTGGCAGTGTCATCGACACTGTGCCAACACTCTGCCAACATTGCTGCCACATCCCTGCACATCACCTCCACCTCCAATGCTGCCTAAACCACCTCTGATGCTGTGTCCACCACTGCTGATGCCTGCATGCTGCCAGTGTCATAACTGCCATCCATACAAACAGTAAATACCGCCTCCAATTTATCTTTTGACAAGTGCTTACGTTCAGAGTCCACTGTACGAGTTTCTTTATTTTCATTTTATTCATTGTATTACTTGTCTAGGTGCCCTCACTTTTGTAACCATAACTCCAAAATCTAGAATGAGATCAAGAAGCATTATAGAATCTGGCAGAAGCATTTCAAAAAGAAGTACAGTGGTTAATCCAAAAGAATCAAAAGCTAGAAGAAAAATTAACTAGAATGTTAGAGGAAAACAAAGAACTGACATCACAAAACGAGAGACTCCATATGCAGATAGCCACCATTAATTCAAATGATTATGCAAGGATGGAAATCGGAGGTTCAGGGCATTCTCAGTCTCAAACAGTTTTTAATTTAGATTTTAGAATTGGAGAAACAGCTTGATGAGCTACAAGAGAAAATCCCTGCCTCTCCCCTCCTTCTCCCTCCCCCCCCCCCCCCCCCCCATCCCCTCTCCCCATGCCTTCGTTTGGAATGGAGGGACACAAGTAGCCATTAAAAAATCTGAAGTTAAGTAGAATTGACAACCTTTTCCACTGTTGACACCACCTGCGAGCCCAATGAGACTAGCCTAGGTGGATTACTAGATCAAATTGGAGTTTTTGCAGCCAAGTCACAGAAATATCAACCAACACAGCCACAGTTACATCATTGTCTTCATACTAGAACGCTATTATGGCAAAAGAGGAGTGAGTTATTATCGGGATCAGTTACCTTAAAAGCGAATTGAGAAGTTTGAAGCTTTTAGTGACAGAGTTCAGGCCGTTTTCTGCCACACATATGTATTAGGGTCAAATGCTGCATGAAATGATGGACTCAGAGAGGAAACAGAGTATTGAGCAATAGATGTCTTTATCAGAGGGATAAACACTCACATAGGTGTTCAGGTAAAGGTTGTCACACCCCTTCCCAGGATGAAGCCATCAGAGTTGACTTCCTTGGAATGAAGTTTATAAATTCATGGCTCACCCCCACAAAGAAATGAACTATGCCATATGTTCGCAGAAGTGACAAATTGTTGCTGATGTGGTCAGATCTGTTACAGTGCTCACCATTGACTGCCTCCTTATTGTCCACAGTGCCATCAATTTGGAAATATGAGGAGGCATTGTCCACAGATGTGGGGCCAATAAAGTTTTGGTCATAGCACTGTACCAGCAAACCAGCCAAATCACAAAAACACATGTGAGATAAATGCAACCATCTACACTAAGCTTCTGAGGAAGCCAAGCCAGGGTCTTACTATTAACTGAAAGAGGAAGCATAGCAATCAGAACAATCCCAAAACCAACAATCCAAGGCAAAACTGTAAACAAAATGTTTCCTCACCACCTGCTGTGCTAATTGAGCAAGAAAGTTGTAGTACAGGCAGCCCACCCCATTACTGCCCACCATCCAAGTGAACAGTAATGAAGATCAAAGAGGAAGATGAGATTGTAAGTATGAACAAGGAAATATTTACAGCTCTACAGTATCTATGCACAGTGTGTAATCAGGAAAGCACTGGATGGCTGGGACAGTGGGATTTCAGTTGACAGCAGGAAAATCAACAATTTATATTTTGCAGATGATACTACACTGAGGAGGAAATTGGTAATCTGTTCTCAAGAGTGAAAGATATGGGTCTCAACCTTGGCCTAGAGATAAACATAAAAAACCAAACTAATGGTTATAAATCACCAAGGCATTGATCAAAACCAACTTACAGGATGCTTAAGGAATCTGGAGATAGTGAGTGATTATGTATATCTAGACTCTCTGATCAATTACAAAGGAAAGTGTGATAAAGAGATAAGATGACGAATCATTCTTGGCCGAGCTGCAATGGTCAAACTCACTAACATATGGCAGAATTGGGCAATATCCAAAACAATGAAGGTGTGCTTGGTAGAAGCATTGTTGTTTCCTGTATTCTTATGCGGATGTGAGACCTGGACTGTGCAAGGTAGTGATAAGAGCCGCACTGACGCCTTCGAGATGTGGTGTTGGTGGAGGATGCTACGCGTGCTGTGGACACAAAAAAGAACCAATGTTTCAATAATAGAAGAACTTAAAATCACAAGAAGGTTATCTTCTCATGTCAGCCAAAGATACCTTCAGTTCCTTGGGCACATCTTGAGAAGGAAAGGGGACAGTTTAGAGAAGACCATCGTGCAGGAAAAAATTGAGGGCGGGAGAGCAGCAAACAGATGGTTGGATCAAGTGAAAAAGATTACCAGCCTGCCACTTCAAATCATATTAAGAAAGGCCGAAGATCACTGTGGATGGAGATACCTGTCTGAAGTTTCAACTACATAAGAATGAATGAGGAAATGAGGTCACGACACTCGGCAATGAGTAAAATGACTAATGATGATGATGAGTGAATGGTAATTATTTGGGTATTGCCTACGCATTTTGCTGTGCATGCCATACATTGCTCCATGAAGCCTAGAATCTATGATTCATAATCTTTCATTCCTCTGTCATATAATCTAATGACAACAGTTGTACTAGAAGGGGTATGGATACACAGTGACATCACTGAGAATCACTTAAGTATTAGATCTCACACACTTGTGTAGGTCATATCATGTTCTATGAATTGCAGGTATTCCACATTTAACTGTAAGCAGAAACCAGCAGAAGACATAAGTTTTACTCCTACACCTATATTCTGAGGGCTGTAGACTTAAACTACACTAGTCAGGTGATACATCTTGTTACATTGCTCTGTAAACAATTACAAGCAAAGTCATGAATAATATTACCACTGCATTTATTTTAGCCTGAATACTAAACAAAGAAACAAGGTAAGTACCATACTAGTAATGAATTATAAAATGTTGACTAGCAGCATTCTAAATACAACCTGATATTCTACTGCCACTTGCCTTCAGATAATTCCATTTCTAAAAATATCTTTGCAACTGTGTAGTGAAAAATATCTTTTGTGTTTTGTTCCATTCAGCTACTACTGACATGTTTGTTTACCACTAAACTATCAGTTAAAGGAGAGAGACTTATTCTGTGAAGATGGTTAGAGAAGCCTGTAATGTAGTTTTGTTCATAACACTAGTTAATATTACAACTAATGTTGCTATTGCCAGACTGACAAGTAAGGAATCACCCCAACTACACCCCTCTCTTTCTTTGAACGCCTTGCTTACTACCACTTGTCTTCCATCTGTGCCTCTCTCTTCCCCCCCCCCCCCCCCCCAAAGGTAACACATTCTTGAGCCACCACGTAGAACTGATGCATGCTTTTCCTCCTGTATCTCACGAAGACAGCCATGCACCATCCCATTACATAACATGTGCACTCACCGATGCAATATGGCATATTTGCTATGTACATTGAAAGACACTGTACATTCACAACTTTACAACCTCCGCATCCCCCCTGACCCAGTGCCAAAGGAAATTTTATACAAGCCATCCACATATACATGTGTATGGATGGTCACACCAGTTACAGCTGTTAGCAAGCTTTCTGCCAAGAATGGTAACACTCAGTTGCGGCACCATAACTGTTTTTGACAAAGCACACCAAGGCCGGCTTTTGCTGCAGCTCAGTGTACTGCTCTTCCTCCACACACAGTAAGTTCTCTTTCACCTTGTATTCTGTTACCCTGTGCCTACAATATCCTGTTAGCTTCAGACAAGTGATGTTTGGGTATCCGTACTATATTTACACATGTAGCCACAGCATACTTACACAAACAATGAGCCATTACTTACACAACAAATAGCCCTGACTTTCTACAGCAACATACAGCATTACACCTGATCTAATATGGAGGTAACTCTTCACAACTTAGCAGCAGTAATGTCTAGTATTCCCATTTCACATGATTTCCAGGTAAATACACCTTAAGGTAAGTTTAATGTGGCAAGGAATCAATGTAGCTTCTGCATTTCTGTGACCTGCCTTGGAGATCATGTACACTTTATTTTGTTACCTCAATATTATGTACCCCTTTTACATGTACCTCTGTTACATTTGTTAGCATTCTCCCAAGGCCTGTACTAAAATACACCTTGTGGGAGTGTTCCAGCTGATATGTGGTTACCTGTGTGCCCGGTGACAGACACCAGCTGCACACTACAGTGCTGCAGTCCACCATGCCACCCTGATGCAATCAAGTGTTTGGCAGGCCATTCAGCCATTCACCATGCAGCAGCAATTACCGATTACCAATTTATTGCAAACTCCATCCATGCAAAATAACTAACTGAAAGTAAAAAGTAGAGCCTGTCCTACCTTTTAGTCTGTAAAACCCCTATG
Organism: Schistocerca americana; assembly: GCF_021461395.2. Classification (NCBI taxonomy): domain Eukaryota; kingdom Metazoa; phylum Arthropoda; class Insecta; order Orthoptera; family Acrididae; genus Schistocerca; species Schistocerca americana. The sequence goes on from NC_060125.1 coordinate 64,291,417, forward strand.
CTCAATGCCACCCTGTCTGAGGGAGCAACTTCACACTTCTTTAAATAATTTTAAAATGTAATTGCTGCTCGTGTGGAAGGGGAAGTTGTGCGCAAAGCCGCTATTTCAGAAGGAATTGTGGGAGGAATTTTTTTTTTAAATTATCAGTCTTTAAACTTCAGCTAACATAGAAGGCCTGCTCAGAAATGGCTTGGTGTGGCTAATTACCATGGCCATGCCTCACGCTGTTCGTATGAAAACCACTCAGCCATGGGTAAAAATGCTGGGTGGATGGTACTGCCGCTGTTGTGGTCCACTCAGAGGGGACTAATAGTGTGCAAGGGAGGTATGATGTGAGGCCCTGGGGTGATCAGTGAAGAGATGTAGCCATGAAGGTAATGATCTCTTCTCTGCTGTCTCCTGAACCGAACAGATAACTGGCGGTGTCCTCCTGGTGATGCTGTATACTGCACCATAATACATTTTCATTATGGTTTAACTTGAAATTTTGCTTCAAAATGAAGAGACAACCCAAACTCACCTCTCTGCTACTGACTGTCCTGAACACAACACAATCCATAATAATTCACTCCATTTTCGCAAAGCTCTATAGCATGATTTTAGCTTCATCTATTTAAAGATCTGACAATTTTGACAGTGATGATTCCCATTAGTATTTTCTGCACAACAAATGGAATTTGGTATTTCTTGTTATTTAATGATTTGATGGAATTTGAAAATTAACTGACATCTAAGCCCCTCCACCCTAGTGCACTATAAAAACTACTGTAAAGTATTCCTCCCAAATCTTAACCACTCAGATGAATAACCCACTTTCTGTGGCCAAAATCCTAGACTGGCAGCCATGGTGTAACTTCCACTCCCTAGAGCAAGCCTTCATGTATGCCATATTTGAGAATATTGATCCCAAGTTCAATGAATGTCTGTCTTTTATTTCAAACAGCCATCCCATTCAGTGCCCTCCTCTCCCATCCTTGACACAGGTCACCTCCACATTCCAGGGCTTGACCTACATGGTATGCATGTAACACTTTCACATACATATTGGTGACATTAAGCTTCATATCAGCTTCACAACTACGGTTGGCAGTGATCATACAAAATTTGCTCAAAATATTTGGATGAGTAAATGTGTACATTTAATATCTAGCTGTAAGGCAACTGAGGTGCACTCCAATGGAATATGTGTTAAATGTTTTACTCAAAATTATAATTACACTGCCACTGATTTACTAGCTATCAGAGGCTTGATTTTTGTGGTTTATTTACAATATATGTACATAACATGCATCAAAATACTTGGAAATTTTCTCATAATCTTATATATTTTTTTCTAAATTTACCTTGCAGTTTTAATAGAGTAAATGTAAACATTAGGCTTAAATACAGGTCAGTCTGTTACCACAGCCTTTATTTGGTATCACATTCATTGACTTTGCCAACTCACAACCAAGTTACAACTTAACCTAGATTTATGGCTACACTGCAGATCAATGTGTCACCATAAACAGCATTTCAGGAAGGGGGACCTGCTAGTGTCATAATGATATCAATTTGTTGTAGGATCTTAGGACATATTCTGAATTCAAACATAATGAGATATCTAGAACAGAATGACCTTCTTCATGCCAACCAGCATGCATGAATTCCGAAAACATCAATCATGTGAAACGCAACTTCCACTTTTCTCACATGACATACTGAAAGCTGTGGATAAAGGTAGTTAAGTAGAAGCATTATTTCTTGATTTATGAAAAGCATTTGACTCAGAACCACACATACATTTATTGTTAAAACTTTGATAATATGGGGTATCAAGTGAAATTTGTAACTGGATTGAGGACTTTTGGTAGAGAGGACGTAGCATGATATTTTGGATGGATTCATTGTCAGATGTAGAAGTAACTTCTGGCCAAGAGAAGTGTGTCAGGACCCTTGCTGTTCATGCTGCATTTTAATGATCTTGCAGACAATAGTAATTGTATTAATAGTAACATCAGACTTTTTGCAGATGACACATTTATCTGTAATGAAGAACAGTCTAAAAGAAGCTGCATAAATATTCAATCAGATCTTGATAAAATTTTATCAAGTGGTGAAAAGATTGGCATCTTGTTTTAAATGTAAAACTGTGCACTTCATAAAATGGAAAAACATAATATCTTATGACTATAATATCAATGAGTCACAGTTGGCATCACCCAACAGTACAAATACCTGGGTGTAGCACTTTGTAGGGATGAGAAATGGAATGATCTCAGTTGTGGGTAAAGCAGGCAGTAAACTTCAGTTTACTGGTAGAATACTGGGGAAATGCAATCTGTCTACAGTGGCTTACAAATTAGTCACATGACCTATTCTGGAATATTGCATAAGTGTCTGAAACCTATACCAAACAGGACTAACAGGGGATATTGAAAGTGTAAAGAGAAGGGCAGCACAAATGGTCACATGTTTGTTTGACCCTTGCAAGTGTGTTACAATGATGTCGACGAAAGTGAATTGGCAAGCTCTTGAAGATAGATGTAAAATATCATGAGAATCTATGCTAACAAAGTTTCAAGGACCAGCTTGAAATGACAACTGTAGGAATATACAACCCCCAAAATATTACTGACACAGGGGTTGTGAGGATAAGATTAGAATAATTACAGCACACACAAAAGCATTTAATCAATCATTCTTCCCATGCTCCATACATGAATGGAATGAGAAGAAAGCCTAATAACCAGTACAATGGAACATAACCTCTGCCACGCGCTTCACAGTGGTTTTCAGAGCATGGGTGTAGTGTTAGATGTAGATGCAGATGCAAGTGACAATGTACTTCTCAATACGTATGGTCTTGACCTCTTAAATTGATATTATATTAACTATTTATGGATTTCTGTTTACAAATAGCTTTTCTATTCATTCACTCAAGTCTGGAACATTTATGTTCATTAATGTACTTAATGCCAACAGAGTTGGCTTGTGCTCTCCCTACCAACTCAACAGATGATAATTTTTAATTTTTCTTGAATTAGATAGTTTCCAGCATTTTTAGTGTTTGGGTATTTTCTACATTCTAGTTTATCAACAGTGACAATATCTAGAAAATAATTAGTACCAATCAGCTACAAAATTGAATGTTGCCAAAATCATTGAGATGATCTTATCAAATTTGTTAGAATATGCATGTGATGAGAATATGTAAAAAGAAATAAATAGTACGAGATTAAGTGAGAAAACTGGTAACAGAAATAATTCAGAACTTCATCAGTTAACATTTTGTACCACTGCTGCTCATGGTGTTAGATGGTCACTGTAAGAAGTGCCAATTGCAAATGGGAAGTAGAAACATTTGACTTAATTTCTTTCATCACAATCAACGGTTTGGAAAGTGTGTAACTGGGTCATTCATTATTTAAATAATGGAACATACTGCTAGTTACACATTTTTTCATGCTTAGAACAATGTGTTCTGAGAATTTATTCTCATTGGGAAGTGCAAATATTTAGATACTGTTATGTTCCACTGCTTCTTTATCAGGATATTGACTGGTAAGGTAAAGTCTGCTTGGGAGACACGATTTCCTACTATCCAACTTTGCTCCTTCTTATTCTTTCTCCATACTCACCAATATCTCCTGTTGGTACTCCATTTCTCGAAGTGCTACGGCTATTGCTGGAAGTTAAGAGTACAATCCAACATCCAGATTCTCAAAATAAATATGACACTTCTCATAAACAATATGTATATTGTAAAGTGAACTAAAGTATGGTCAGTCATTGAGCGAGGCATCTGGAGGAGCTGACAAAACTTCATTGGATTGTTCTTCATCCACCCTACAAACAGGATCTTGGACCTTCCATTTCCATCTGTTTGCCCCAATGAAGCAAGCAATCCACAAGAAGCAGTATGTGTATGAAGGGGAGGTCATTGATGAAGCAAGACATTGGCTCTGATGTCAACCAGTCGACTGGTACCAGGGGTGATTGTAGAAGTCGGTCAAAGGGTAGGCTAATGAGGGGGAGGGGGGGGGGAGGAGGAGGTTTGGGGGAATGGAATATTGCTCAACAAAAGGAGAGTTGGGTCCTCTACTGACAAATTAGTAAAATTTAGTGTTGTTTAAAGTAGTTTTTGGTAACTGTTTTGGAGTTCAGAGTAAAAAATGTGTTTTAATAAATAATAAGATGCCTATTTTAAGTTAAATGATATTTACTGGTTTAGATAGTAAGCTATTTTCCTCTCTTATTCTTTTGTTAAAATGTGTTTCAAATACATTGTAACCTATATTATTAAAAAAATGATTGAATCTGTTGGAGTGATATATTTGCTGATTTCTGAAGTAATTTTATCCAGTGTAGTATGACACCCCATGTGGGGGGGGGGATGCTATAGCCCCCCCCCCTCCCCCTTGTCACTGCCCCTGAGTGGTACGATGCAGGCATACAGCCCATCTCAGTAAGCTGGCATGAGGCCATTGTGATTATGTTGAAAAATATGGTTCTGTAGCAAAAGCAAGGAGAATGATATGGTGTCCTGGAATTCTGAATAAAACCAATCTGTTTTCAGAAAAAATGTTGTACTGCTTATTGATTGCCCCTTCTAGTTATTCTGTCTCATTATTCATAAAGTATAGGATGGTCAAAAGCAATTAAAGTGAAAAGCCTAGTAGACTGCAATATGGAAACCTAAAGCTGACGAAATACAGCAGACAACTCGATACCTTAATGGCTATCAATGCACTAAATTCAGACAGGATGTAAATTTGAGTCAGGCATGTTTCTTAGGACACTTATCTTTTGATAATGTTTATATTATACACACATTTTTCTTTACCAATTATATGGTCTATTAAGTAAACAGCCTCTGGATGTGGAATTTATGTAATTTTGTATGGACCTTCATAACAATAGAAAAACTAGCCCCTTTTTTTTCTTTAATTGTGAACAGAGATGAAAAACTTTAACTGGCACCATGTCATTAAGTTTAAAATCTGGGGTACTTACCTTTAAACTACGTTCTTGCACTCAACACTGCTCTTGTTGTTATAAACTGAGAACCATTTTAGCAAAACTTAAGTAATGCAATTTTTTTCAAAATGTTTTTTTGATGGATTCTGGTACTTTAATACGAGCTGCACACAATGGCTAACAGAAAATGTAACAAAATGGAATACTTTACATAGAAAAAGTCACTTGAATGTAGCAAATTTTCACAAAAGCTGACATCTTCATTTTTCAGGATTCCACAAAATTCAACTGATTCTTCTTTTATACTGAAAGGTTGAAACTTAGAATAAAAATTTAAAAGTTAAATTTAATAGCCTTTACACTTGCATGTGTTTACTGTTGGGAAATCACACAACACCCTATAAGATAACTCAACTGTTTGCTAAGTGATTGTTAGACAACAATGCATATTGTCCAGCTTGATTCTCTTTCATGTTCAGCCACTGTTTCACTATAAGATTAGTAGCTTTTGTAAAACATTGTTATTCAAAAATCACTGTTAAGATGATGCAAGATTCAGAGTATTTCAAAACAGTCCAGGAGATGAAAAGTGGTGGTTAAACCAGTAGTCATTTATGTCAAAAGAGTGAGAATTGCGCACTGTCTTATTAAATTAATACTGAATATCCACTGAAACCATATTTAAATGAGAAAGGAAACAACATGGAAAGCAGAATGTTTGTGATTCATTGATCTTATTCATTTTAGAAATAGCCTGTGTATGAATAACAAAAAAGGTGAACAGGGTAATTTCTTACTATGATACATAAAGCACACTTGCTTAGAAGTCACAGAGGGGAGGAAGACAATAAAAGTAAATACAGATCTTCACCAATATCATTCTGTGTAAGTTAAATTGGTCAATTTTTAAAAATATAATTTAACTGGATAGATTAAAAAATCTGCTCACCAAGCAGCAACAAGAGAACACATATATGCTTTCAGAAAAGTGCTAGATAAGTTTGATTTTCTTTATAGCCTAAACAAAACACTTATAGAATGAAAATTATTGTATGGGCGTTACATTTATTCCATATGTATTTCACCAGGAGTGTCTGAAGACAGGTGTACTGCCAAAAAGTATAAGTTGGAGGTTGTCCTAGCCAAGGAGAATTGAGGTGAATGAGCCCGTGAGCTGCAGGAAAGGGACAAACAACAGACACAGTTCATTAGGAAAAATATACTTAAGTATAAAGTATAATTACTCTAGAAATAAAGGTAAGCAGTCAAACCCTCTGCCAGAGTTAAATCTTAGTGCATGATAGGTACAATGCTTCTCAAGTAAAACAAGGGTTGTTGCCCTGCTCTCTTTCAAAGTATGACAAGGTCAGACTGGCCAGGCTAGGCCGAGGCCTCAGCAGCCAGAGACCATGATCATGTGTGTGCAACTCAGCATCTCCACTGTATGGTAACAACCAACCCTTTTCATAATATTATCACATAAGAAAAAAATATAGGTCAAAAATGGAAATAAAAACAATACTATGACAGTTTGTTTTGACTGGCAGAGGAATCAGTCATTACCCAAACTGTCTATTGGAGGAGTATTTTATTTTCGATAGGTCTAGTGGTGTAACTATATGATTTTAAAATATTAATGAAAGAAAACACACAGTAGTTAACTGCACATTACTCGAGCCTGACTCAAGACAGAGGGCAAATGAAATTGAATCTGTTGTGACAGACTTTAATTTCTCTGGAGCAAGATCTAATGAAAGAAGGTGCAGAAAAATTTAGCCTTAGATGATTTTATGATTCTTGTGGTTTCCAAAACAAAACCTCCACATTGATGGCAATGCTTATGAGCTAAATTTAAAGGAATTCATCAATATTTCCCAATACTTGGCATTGATATTTGCCTCCTGACAGAGTTTTTGGCCTTATTGAAAATGAACTAAGAAAACACAAAACAGTCACACCCTCAGAATATTATGACTTTTGGGAAAGTTTGCAGAGGTTAATGTGTGGGTTAATCACTGCAATAGTTATGATATGAAATCACTCTCCAATCATGTAAAGGAAGAGAAATTACATTTAAAATATTTGAGCCAAGAGTACTGCATTATATAAGAAGACCTAAGACCAGGGCACAGTATCATTTCAAAAATACTTTGCTTCACTGATAGACATTGAGGTGCGGAAACCTGGAAAGTGAAGTGCACCTCAATTTCCATCTGTGAATCACATAAACATAAACAAAGCTAATGATGTGAAGAAGTTGATGTCTTGTTTTGAAAAAGATTCTGAGCAAAGTAAAGACCTGTTCTATCCAAAAGATGTACAAGAGACTGACAATGGTACTGAAGGCAAATTACTGCATTGTGGAGATAACTATGTTTCAGTATTGTTTTGACTTCACACAGCATTAAATCTAAATTGTTTTAAAACAGGTACTATTGCTTTAGTTGTCATTTAAACATATCATTACGAGTTTCATAGTAAGTTTAAATTATGAGAAAGAGATTTTATTACTGTGGAAACTTTTGTTCTCATGTTAATTTACAAGAAAAATATAAATTAACTAAAACATTTTTATCTTCTTATTCCGATATTATCTATTAAATGTAATACACTTAAGAACCTATTCAATATAAATGATTAGATCACATATTTGTATAACCTAGTTTAATAAAATAAAGAATGAATATTCATGAAAAGTCGGATATGTTGAATTTTGTAAAAATCCGTAATTTGTAACTTTCTTCCCTCAATAAAGGCTGTTAGTGATGAACTTCAATTACTCCTTCATTAATCCCTGTCTACATGGACGACCAGTATTAATTTTCTGGAGTTTGCTGAATCAACATTACTGAGTATAACTGAAAGGTTCCTCTCCTGTAAAATTTTGTAAATGGCATTTGTTGAGTTTTCTTAAAACAGCCCTCAGTTCCTCTCTGCTTTATCTTGTAAATCACTGTTTGTCATCTCTTTTTATTTCTGAACAAGAAAACAGCTTTAACAATAGTTCTTCAACTATCTTTTAGTTTAAAACTTCTACAGGAGTAAGTCCAGTTGACAAACAAGAGAACTCATTAAGGACAACATCAAATTCTGGGATTATCTGCATCATGGTTGTCTGCTTTAAAGAACACCACATATAACACAACCTCCCTATCTCTTTCATTATTCTTGAGATGGGTTGAATTGTGGGTGATATTTTGAAATAAGCAAATGCTTTGCACCTTCTCATGCTAAAGATTCCTTGAAAGTATTTCTTATAAACTGAGTTCCATTATCACTGAGTAATTTATTTGATTTGCCCATGTCCACTAAATAATCTCATAGACAGTTGATTGCAGTAGTTGTATTTGCTGATTTAATAGGATATAGCTTTAATATTTTTATGAACATTCCACTATGACTAAAATATAAAAAAACACCACCTCTGCACTTTGTGGAAGGGCCAAAAGATCTGCTGCTGTTAAGTCATCTAACACTTTAGGATTTACTGGATACAATGAATTATTTGTCTATTATTTTCTTTAACTTTCTGACAAAGAACACAACTTCTTAATATCTTTTTCATTTCTCTACCCAGATTTTTAAAATAAGTCAGGTCTGTTGAACTAAGAAAATTTGTTCAAACTTAGATACTAATTCTTAATTCTAACATATCTGCCTCTTTCACTTTCAATGTGTTGATTCAGACTGAGTGTATAATACCAAACTAACTCCTGGACTTGATTTTCTAATTACTAACAATGGCTTTTTAAATGCACTCCATTTACATTGTATAATACCATTGTCAATCATTTTTTGTATTTTCTCTTCTGTCATTATGTGGGGACTCTTAGAAATAACATAGAGTTTGCAGAAAAAAAGAAAACATACAAATATGATTATCAGTCACTCCACACTTATACAAAATTACTGGTTCATACTTCAGTAATATTTCCTGTACAACATCCATCTGTTTATATGTTAATATGTCAGACTCTTGTGACTTAACTACGATGTTTGCTATTAGAGCATCCTGTGTTGTGAGTGTTCTATCTGTATTGCTACTGTACTGGCTGTAGCAACCAAGTTAACATGCTTTACTTGTTCCAGTACTTGCTTAAAATCTACAGACTTATTTTTAAGACATTTAATAAGAATACTTATTTTTCTACCATATTAATCTATGCACATTAAAATCAAGTGAGGCCTTATTTGCTATTAGCCAATCTAAACCCAATAGTACCTCTAAATTATGGTTTCATACAATTACTAAAGCCAGTTGAAATGAAAATTTTTTAATGTTATCCTGGTTTCTTCTTTAATAAACTTTCCTTTGCTCCTGTTTATTCCAAACACACACACTCCATTCGCGGGTAGTGTAGGACTGCCATATTTGTGAAATATACTTAACAGTAACACTTGAAATACCAAAGACACTTCACTCCCAGAGCCGAAATGGATATACGTACAGTTCCCTACCAAAACTTTCTCCTGGTGTAATAGGTTTTATCTGTTGCTCTTCCTCTTGATTTCCACCTTACAACCATTCAAGCTGGTTCAGGCTACAAACTTTTTCACTTGTGGCCTATTGTTCCATTGTCACATTCTGGACCCTGGACCCAACTTCAGTTTTACTGATGACTGGTTCAGAATTGAATGGTCCAACAGTATATATGTACATGCTGTGTTTTTACTATTTGGGGAAAGTTTTAGTGATGGGTTACTCCATGGACTCCTTTCCCTATAGTTATTATGTTTCATTATATTAAAATATTTGTTTCTGTTGGAATCAGGGTGGAAAACAATTTCCTTCATTATTCTTGAATGGATAATTATTTCCTAGTGTATAATCTCCACATTCTTTATTTAACTTATGAAAACCTTCAATAAATGTCAACAGGCCAATAACAGTTGATCACCTCTGATACCAAATCTGTTTACTTAATTAAACAGGTAATCGACATACTAAGACTTTAACTCTCTGTAAGACATAAGTTTGTAGAGTATGTTAATGTTGAATTTTAGGGTTACTCATTACTGCAGATTATGTGGGCAGATCAGATAACCATTGAGGAGGTACCAAATCAAGCTGCTGTGAAAAGAAGATAATGGCATAAATTGACTAAAAGATGTGGTTGATTGATAGGACATATCTTAGGGCATCGAGGAATCTTAAAAACACTTTGGCAATGGAGGGGAGTATATGGGGTAAAAACTGTTGAGGTACACCAAGGCTTGACTACTGTAAGCAGTTTAAATAAATGTAGGTTTCTTGCAGCAGTTACACAGAGACAAAGAGGCTTGCACAGGATAGACTAGTGTGGATAGGTGAAAAATTAAAAAAATAAAAAAATCTTTGGACAGAAGAAGATGAGAAAGGTGACAAAACAAGCACAACATTTGAAAATTATTGTTTATATTTTATTTCAGTGCACTGAGATTTTTATTTCCTCCATGTAAGTTGCAGCTACATCTTTACTTGAACTGCAGGAGTCAGTGGAAGAAAGTGCTAACACTCAAGTTAGTGAGAATTAGCCTGGTCACACTATCTCTCATGGTTTCAACTGGACTACATTCTGCCAAAAGTAGTTTCATTTGAACTTTCTATGTAAAGCGTCCCTTCATGGTATGGTGTACGCAGAGAAAAAGACAGTGCCCATGTAGCACTGATCAGTGGAATTTATTTCTAAAAGAAGTGACAAGAAAACATGAACAACAGAAACTGAATCTCCATGAAAGAATGCAAGCGACTGTCTTGATATGATAATAATTATCTTTCAATGAATACAGTGATTCAAGGGAAAGCACACAATCTACATCTACATCTACATTTCTACTCCACAAGCCACCCAACGGTGTGTGGCGGAGGGCACTTTACGTGCCACTGTCATTACCTCCCTTTCCTGTTCCAGTCGCGTATGGTTCGCGGGAAGAACGACTGTCTGAAAGCCTCCATGCGCGCTCTAATCTCTCTAATTTTACATTCGTGATCTCCTCGGGAGGTATAAGTAGGGGGAAGCAATATATTCGATACCTCACCAGAAACGTACCCTCTCGAAACCTGGCGAGCAAGCTACACCGCGATGCAGAGTGCCTCTCTTGCAGAGTCTGCCACTTGAGTTTATTAAACATCTCCGTAACGCTGTCACGGTTACCAAATAACCCTGTGACGAAACGCGCCGCTCTTCTTTGGATCTTCTCTATCTCCTCCGTCAAACCGATCTGGTACGGATCCCACACTGATGAGCAATACTCAAGTATAGGTCGAACGAGTGTTTTGTAAGCCACCTCCTTTGTTGATGGACTACATTTTCTAAGCACTCTCCCAATGAATCTCAACCTGGTACCCGCCTTACCAACAATTAATTTTATATGATCATTCCACTTCAAATCGTTCCGCACACATACTCCCAGATATTTTACAGAAGCAACTGCTACCAGTGTTTGTTCCGTTACCATATAATCATACAATAAAGGATCCATCTTTTATTGTATGATTGTGGGATAGCATCCCACAGGGCATTGCTATGTGGTGGATGTGTTTGGTCATTAGGTACCAGCCATGAAAATATATGTCCCTGTTCATTATTATGGGGTGTATCAAGCTGTTGGTGCCTTTTGCATAGTTCCATTGACTGTCTCCTAGCAGAAGTGGGGATTCCCCCTCTACAAATATGATGGAGCAACTCCTGGTTTCTTATGTGATCATCATTCAATGATTCCCTGACCACCCTGTGCACCTCTCCTCTTTGCAAATGAGGGTTGTCTCCCTTCTGACACCCACCCTTGGGTGGGATTGCCAGTTGGAATGCATCTTACTTCTCTGTCAGGATCTCCATCTCTACTCACTGGAACATATGTATTTCCTCCCACAACCCCCTTCGGATGGTGCCTCAACCACAGATTAGGGTCCCAAGGTCTCTGTCATGCCTGTGATATTTTGGCAACTTGTACATTCCATCCTTGAAGAGTTCCAGGGTGCTACCATCTTCTACATTGATGATTCTAAAATGAAATGTAAGGCAGGATACACTTTCACACCTCCTACTGGCATGGAACATTCATTTTTGAAAGTTGGTGGACTTATTATTTATTGTTCCACATCTAAGTCTACATCTATATACATGCTCCACAAGGCACCACAGATGGTTCCTTTCCTGTTCCACTCACAGACAGAGAGAGGGAAAAATGATGTCTATATACTTCCATTAGAGCCCTAATTTCTCATATCTTGTCTTCATGATCCTTATGCAGAATGTATGGTGATGGCAGTAAGATCATTCTGCAGTCAGCCTGAAATGCCAGTCCTGGAAATTCTCTTGACAGCGTTTCTCAAAAAGAACGCCACTGTCCATCCAGGGATGCATCTCAGTAACACTTTTGTATTACTCGAAACTACCGGTAACAAATATAGCAGCCCACCTCTGAATTGCTTCAGTGTCTTCCTTTAATCTGACCTGGTGCTGATCCCAAGCACTTGAGCAGTACTCAAGATTAGGTTGCACTAGCATCCTATATACGGTGTCTATCATAGATGAACTACAATTTTCTAAAAGTCTCCCAATAAATCTTAGTCGACCATTCGACTTTCCAAACATAATCCTCAACTGCTCATTCCACTTTATATAGGTTTGGAATGTTACGGTCAGATATTTAAAGACGTGACTGTGTCGAGCAAGAAACTACACATGCCACTTTCAAACATGACACATTTGTTTCTCCTACTGATCCGCATTTACTTATACTTATTTTAGTTTAGAGCCATATGTCATACCAGCTTTCAGTTTGGTCTTTTACACATGTAGCATGTTCACAGCAGAGCTGCTAGCCATTAATAAGGTCTTCCATTTTGGTTCTGAGGCCTTCCTCCACAGAGTTTTAGACTCAGTGAGTCTATAGGCCAATGCTATTCTCGTCACCCTTTGGTCACTGCTATCCATGATCTTCTCTCTGCAATTGGCTGTGCCACCTACTCAGCTGCGTTTCTCTGAGTCCCAAGTCATGTGGGCATTTCAGGGAATGAACTGGCTGACCATTTGGCTAGGGAGGCTTTCATAATTCCAGGTGCACATATGCGGATTCACATCAAATCTCGTTTTGCCCAAAAGTGGAATGACATCTGGTGCCCTACTGCTCTCAATAATAAACTCCGCACAATCAAGGAGATTACTGCAATTTGACACTCTTTCTTCTGCTCCTTTCAGAAGGAGTCCACTGTCTTATGCCATCTATGCATTGGTCATACCAGGCTTGCCCATTGTTTTCTCTTGTGCATTGAGCCACCTCCACAATGTGGCTGTGGAGCCAGACTGATGGTAGCCCATATATTGGTGGAATGTCCCCTTCTTCTGACCCTTCATACTAAGTATAGCCTTCCAGATTCCTTGCCTGTAATATCAGCAGTTGATTACGAATGGCTGAACTGGTCCTCAGTTGTATACGTGAAATTGGTTTTTATTTTCAAGTAAAAGTTTTGCTTTACTCCTGGAGCAGGGACAGGGTGGTTGTGGTTGGGGCCTCTTTTTGTGTTTTCTAGGTGTGGTACCCATGACCACGCCCCAGTGCAAAGTCAGGGTAGGCCAAATCTAAAAACTGGAAAAGCAAAGGGATGTTTTTCCAGTTTTTAGATCTGGCCTGCCCTTTTATGCCTTCTGCTGTGTGTGTTTTAACTTCCTCACTCTGTAGTTTGACCCCTCTGACAGGATCCATCCACTTTTAGTGGATACTCTCTCTTATGCAAGTAAGTTTGGAATCACAGGGCTGATGACCTTGCAGTTTAGTCCCATGACACTCCCTAAATAAATAAATAAATAAATAAATAAATCTGCTCCCTTCAGAGGGGGATGGTGAAGCCATCTCTATGTAGCATGTTCACAGAAGAGCTGCTAGCCATTAATAGGGTCTTCCATTTTCAGTCTGACTTCCTCTTCCCTTCTGAAGGAGATGGTGAAGCCATCTCAAGATGTAAGCAGTAGCCGTGCTGGAGGCAAAAGCCAAGGACATAGCATTCCTCTTCCTTTCAGCGGATACAATGCAGCCAGCTGGGGGAAATGGACTGAAAACACAAGCACTGATGAAGAGAAGAGGCCGATGCTCTGCCTGGAGTATGGTGGTAGAATGGCACAGAGTGGCAATGAGATGGAGGTGCATGGTGTATCACAAAGATGCCTGTTGGGAAGAAAAACTGGTGCATGAGAGAAAGTAGACGCCTGAGGGCTGTAGTGTGGACCAGAGGAACACAGGCAGCAGGCAGGAAGGAGAATGTGTTGACGGTGTGGGCAGGCCAGTGGCCTGTGTAACATGTAGCACAACAGAGAAGCGACTGGAGAGCGCGGAGGGTGGCGCCAGTGCTAGCAGCACATATACTGGCAGTGCTGGAGCAGGAGATAGGGATGCTCAGCATGATATGCAAGGCATGCAGTGTAGGGCAGACCAAGGTCGTCTCTGAGAGGAGGCCTGAAAAAACCAAAAACTGTCAGGGACGTCAGTGAGCAGGGCACCCACGCCACCAAAGGTGGCAAGATGTGGCTAGGCCAAGCCTAGCAATGAAACTTCTATGAGCAAAGCATAGGGGGTGCAGGGAAGTCTGTGAGGGCGCTGGAGAGGGCCGTGAGAAAGGACTGCAGAGGACCAGTGACCAGCAATGTGCAGCACTAGGCAGTGTCCCACCGAAGGAAGGGCGATGTGTGATGCATCAAGAGACAGATCTGGATCTGTGAAAACAGAAGAAGGATGAACCATAGCAGCGGAGGAAGGAGCAAGGCAGTCCAGGGAATGGGATGGTGCTGAGGGCAATGAAGAGCTGGGAGCAGGTCAAATGAAGAGCCATGTCACCCGGGCCAGCAACAGTGCTTGTGGTGGCAGCAGCAACTCATAAGGGGCGAGTGTGTCACGAGTGCAAGACCAGTGGTGCTGCGTCAAATGGAGGCCCCACATCAGGTGGTACAGGAGCAGTTATAGGAACCCCATCAGATGGCGCCAAAATGGATGGCGGACAGAATCGGGAGGTACAAGAGCCACAGCGGGTGGCGTTGGTGCCGGTGTAGGATCTACATTGGGAGGTGCTGCTGCAGGCACGGGATCTGCATCGGGAGATGTTGGTGTGCTCATGTCCGAGGTTGCTGCACAGGAGTGTGTGAGAGGCCAAATGGACAGGGAATGGAGGCAATGGGCATTGGCTGGGGATGTGTACTAGGCTGTCCAGTGCAGCCCAACAGCTGGGCTGAGAGTCCAAGGCTGCATCAAAGTTGGAAAGAAACAGGCATTGTGTCGTATCAGCCTGTGCTGGGAGGGTGTTGGGATGGATGAGGTTCCATTGGAGCTCTGAGGTGCACAGGAAGTGCCTAGCATGAAGCAAAAGCCGTGCTGTCCCAGCTGTAAGACAGGGGGGCATCACCACTGAGAAGCACTGAATCAAATGAGTGATTTACTGATTCAAATGAATCAACTGCTGACCCTGCAACTGGAAAATCTGCAGAAATAGAAGTTCTGGTATGGAAGAAGTCATTGGAAAAGAACAATTGAAAAGAGACTAGAAAAATATTTGTCGAACATGTGTGGAATCACACTAACCTGGAGAACGAACTACCCAGATGACCACAGATACTGGAACGAACTTCCAAAGACAAAAGAAGCTTGAAAAGTTTACCATGATTGCCAACCAAAGTGTCCCATTGTGGGATGGTGCACACAGAAAAGACGACAGTGGCCTGATAGCATTGAACAAAACAATTTTTTTCTGTGAGAAGAAACAACAAAACATGAACAATAGAAACTGAACCTCTACAAATGAAAAGACAAGATTGCACTGACCTAATAAGAATAAGTGGCACTCACTGAATACAGTTCTACAAAGGTGTAAGAGAAAGCATACAGTCTGTCACCATCAGTTACTCTCCACAGTTGGAATCAGCTGTGCTCACAATCGGTGGCGCACTGGTGTTGTCTTCATTCAGTAGCACTCTATTGAGAACTCATTGTTTACTCAGAACTACACTCAGAGGTAGACTTGGCAGCTCACTATGGAGAGCTTGCAGATGGCAGTTCTATGAAGGTCACCTGGCATAGAGATACCAGGAAGTGTCTGGTGTCACATGGCTTCGTGGATGCAAAATAGTGCCAGCTGTGTCCAGTGATCATGGCACCCTCATTCCTGCAGCAGATGGTTCATTGAAGTTGAACAGCATCAGCTAGTGGGACAGCAACCCACAGGGAAATGCTATGTGATAGGTCATCAGACAGCAGCTGTACACGGCAGAATTAGGAAGGATTTGCTAGCTGTGTACATTGTCTTACCTTACCATGTTTATGTTCGTGTCTGTAAACAAATACAGTGCTATGCCATAGCGTCAACGTCTTCCTCGACAGGCGGTTCGACACCTGAGGCAGAGGTAGTAGCGGATAAAGTATGTTCAGATGCTTTGTATGTCATTAACAATTCCTATCAGGTCACATGAAGTTGAATGAAACCCCAAACAGCTGGTCTATTAACACGATCGGTTTCGATGCATAAAAGCAACACCGTCAGGTGTAAGTGGTGTCATAAATTAGCACATGGAGACACCCCAATGTTCGTAGTCAGAGAATCCAACCCCATGAAGAGCGGAAGTGCTCAACGAATAAAAATCGGCGAAACATTGGGGCGAATAGCGCAGGGGATGCAGCAACTGTAGTCAGTGGTCGTAAGGGTAAAGCACTAATGGGTTCTCTGATTACGAATGTTGGGAGCATCTCCATGTGATAATTTATGTGACACTACTTACAACCGAATACGCTGCTTTAATGCAGCGAAACCGACTGAGTCAATAAACCATCAGTTAACAGCTGTCTGCGGTTTCATTCAGTTTCAAGTCACCATGAATTTCAACGGCTGTGCCTGCCCATGTTACAAAGTTGTAACTTCCTACCTGTGTCAGCCCTTCTGTTGGTAGTACATATGGAAGATGGTCTATTTCCAGATGAGTTGAAAACTGCCCGAGTTGTGCCTATTTTCAAAAAAGGAAACAGGAATTTAGTAGGAAACTTTCGACCCATTTCTGTTCTTCCAATAATATCCAAAATCTTTGAGAAAGTAATATACATAAGAGTCTGGAACTTCCTGGTATGCAAAAAAGTGATTTCTAAGGGGCAGTATGGGTTTGTCAAGGGGTCATCCACCATTACAGCAGCATCCAACTTAATCAAAGGTGTCACTCAAGCAATAGATAATAAAGAACATGTATGTGGCATCTTTCTAGACTTACAAAAAGCATTTGACTGTGTTGATACGACCATATTGCTGGACAAACTGTGGAACTATGGCATTCGAGGCACAGCCCATAATCTGATGAGGTCCTACTTGACAAATAGGAAGCAGTCTGTGTCTATTAGCACTACACAGGGAACATACAAATCAAACACCACTGACATAAATTTTGGTATCCCACAGGGGTCAATATTAGGACCACTTCTTTTTATTATCTATGTAAATGATATTCAGTCCATAACAAACCATGCAACAGCTATCTTATATGCAGATGATACCACGTTAATATGCAGCAATCCAAGCTATTCACAGCTCTAAGTGGAATCCAATATTGCAGCAGGCTTAATTCTGCAGTATTTTAATGAAAACAAACTAAAATTAAACACAAATAAATCTGTCTGTATTGAATTTGATCTTGGGAGGCAAAAAACTCATGAAAACCAAATCTTAATGGGTGACTAATACATTAAAAAACAATACTCGACCAAATTTCTTGACCTGACACTAGATGCAGAGTTAAACTGGTCTGATCATGTGAATGATATTTGCAAAAAGCTGTGTACTACCATATATGTCCTAAGAAAACTGACACCTTTTTGTAACATCACCACTCTGAGGCAAATATATTTTGCACTATTTGAATGCCATCTAAGTTATGGGATAGAGGTATGGGGATCCAGCAGTAAACGTAATATGAAAAGTGTACTTACCTTACAAAAGAAGGCACTTAGAATTATGGGAAATAAATGTGCCAGGGAGTCCTGCAGAAATTTGTTTAAAGAATTTAAAATACTAACTGTTCATAGCCTGTATGTGCTGAAGATAATCATTATGGCAGTAAACAGTAACAAAATACTTAATAAAGAAATACACGATCACAACACTAGAGGTAGCGAGAGACCCCACATCATCTCTCATGGAACAACACTTTATGAGAAAAGCCCTCACTATGCAGGCATGAAACTACTGAATTGCTTCCATCCTAATATCTCCAAATTGCCCATTACAAAACTAAAAATGAAATTAAAATTATGGCTCCTAAACAATCCTGTATATTCAATAGATGAGTTTCTAGATTTAGTACACTCGTATGATGGAAGACCATCTATCTAAAAATATATGTAATCTCAGGTCTTAGACTGTGTCACAAACTGTAAATATTTGAATGTCAGATATGAATACTGTGTTACAAACTGTAGATTCCTTAATGTAAGTATGGCAATAACAATTTTTTTATGTATAGTCCATATATGTAACTCTGTTCTCTCAACTAAATTTAGAAAAAGTTGTGTAGATAAAAGTGCCAGCCAATAATATGTAACCCTAGTAAGTAAGGCTCTGACTTATCCGGAAGACTGGGACAAAAAAAAAACTTTTTTGGTAATCAGTTGATGTTGGATAAAAATAAAATAAATAAATAAATAAACAATTATTGTGGCAACATTGTTTCTTCCTTATGATTCCTGCTCAAATCGACAAATGCGAAGTCATCATTTCGGATTTAATTTTATTTCTCACTTTAGTTTTAATAATAAACAACCTGTTTATGAATCAGTCTAAAACAATGAATGTAGTATTTCAGACCAAGCATAGTGAAAACTATAATATAAATGTTAATATAAATGGAAAGACCATTAAAGAAGTAACCAGCACAAATTTTCTAGGAACTATGCTAGACAAACATTTGGCATGGGGGGAGCACATAGATGCACTGTGTAAAAAGATAAACAAACACATCTTCACCATGCATAAAACAGCTAAGACTGTGGATGATAAAGTCCTCAGATCAATGTATTATGGACTTGTCTTCCCACATTTGTCTTATTCAGTTCATATATGGGGAAGTGCACAAGCTGGCTACTTAAAAAGAATATTCACAATTCAGAAAAGGGCAGTGAGATGCATTGCAAAAATACCACCAAGACAGACCTGTAGACAAGCTTTTGTACACTGTAATATTATGACAGTATATTCATTGTACATATACCAAAGCATAATGGTGGTAAGGTCAAGCGATAAACACCTCCTAAATAAAGATGTGCACAAACACGGTACAAGAGGAAATGAAAATTACTACATAATAAACAGATATCTAAAATTGTCTATGACTGCCCCTGAAGAAGCAAGCAAAAGGTTTTTTAATAAACGCCAAAAATCATTAAAAAATAAACCGACCTAAAATGTTTTAAAAATCATTTGAAACTATATCTCACAGAGAAATGTGTATACAGTTTGAGTGAATACTAAGATGGTGTTTAAATATGTTATATCATTACTGAAATGTACCTTTAAAAATTATCATTTCTGTATGTTGTTTGGATTTGTGTGTATATATAATGTGAAACATGTAATACCTTTGTGTGCTTATGGACTATTTATGTTTAATTATTTGTTTCATTTATATATAATGAAATCAAGTTTGATGTTAATACCCTATTGTATGACACACCCAATACTCTCAGCTGGATTTTCAGCTGGAGTCCATGGGCAAAGAACAAATAAATAAATAAATGTTCATATGGCTAACCATGAACCATGGACCTTGCCGTTGGTGGGGAGGCTTGCGTGCCTCAGCGATACAGATAGCCATACCGTAGGTGCACCCACAACGGAGGGGTATCTGTTGAGAGGCCAGACAAACGTGTGGTTCCTGAAGAGGGGCAGCAGTCTTTTCAGTAGTTGCAAGGGCAACAGTCTGGATGATTGACTGATCTGGCCTTGTAACAATAACCAAAACGGCTTTGCTGTGCTGGTACTGCGAACGGCTGAAAGCAAGGGGAAACTACAGCCATAATTTTTCCCGAGGGCATGCAGCTTTACTGTATGATTAAATGATGATGGCGTCCTCTTGGGTAAAATATTCCGGAGGTAAAATAGTCCCCCATTCGGATCTCCGGGCGGGGACTACTCAAGAGGATGTCGTTATCAGGAGAAAGAAAACTGGCGTTCTACGGATCGGAGCGTGTAATGTCAGATCCCTTAATCGGGTAGGTAGGTTAGAAAATTTAAAAAGGGAAATGGATAGGTTAAAGTTAGATATAGTGGCAATTAGTGAAGTTCGGTGGCAGGAGGAACAAGACTTCTGGTCAGGTGACTACAGGGTTATAAACACAAAATCAAATAGGGGTAATGCAGGAGTAGGCTTAATAATGAATAGGAAAATAGGAATGCAGGTAAGCTACTACAAACAGCATAGTGAACGCTTTATTGTGGCCAAGATAGATACGAAGCCCACACCTACTACAGTAGAACAAGTTTATATGCCAACTAGCTCTGCAGATGACGAAGAAATTGAAGAAATGTATGATGAAATAAAAGAAATTATTCAGGTAGTGAAGGGAGACGAAAATTTAATAGTCATGGGTGACTGGAATTCGAGTGTAGGAAAAGGGAGTGAAGGAAACATAGTAGGTGAATATGGATTGGGGCTAAGAAATGAAAGAGGAAGCCGCCTGGTAGAATTTTGCACAGACCACAACATAATCATAGCTAACACTTGGTTTAAGAATCATGAAAGAAGGTTGTATACATGGAAGAACCCTGGAGATACTAAAAGGTATCGGATAGATTATATAATGGTAAGACAGAGATTTAGGAACCAGGTTCTAAATTGTAAGACATTTCCAGGGGCAGATGTGGACTCTGACCACAATCTATTGGTTATGACCTGTAGATTAAAACTGAAGAAACTGCAAAAAGGTGGGAATTTAAGGAGATGGGACCTGGATAAACTGAAAGAACCAGAGGTTGTAGAGAGTTTCAGGGAGAGTATAAGGGAACAATTGACAGGAATGGGGGAAAGAAATACAGTAGAAGAAGAATGGGTGGCTTTGAGGGATGAAGTAGCGAAGGCAGCAGAGGATCAAGTAGGTAAAAAGACGAGGGCTAGTAGAAATCCTTGGGTAACAGAAGAAATATTGAATTTAATTGATGAAAGGAGAAAATATAAAAATGCAGTAAATGAAGCAGGCAAAAAGGAATACAAACGTCTCAAAAATGAGATCGACAGGAAGTGCAAAATGGCTAAGCAGGGATGGCTAGAGGACAAATGTAAGAATGTAGAGGCCTATCTCTCTAGGGGTAAGATAGATACTGCCTACAGGAAAATTAAAGACACCTTTGGAGACAAGAGAACGACTTGTATGAATATCAAGAGCTCAGATGGAAACCCAGTTCTAAGCAAAGAAGGGAAAGCAGAAAGGTGGAAGGAGTATATAGAGGGTCTATACAAGGGCGATGTACTTGAGGACAATATTATGGAAATGGAAGAGGATGTAGATGAAGATGATATGGGAGATATGGTACTGCGTGAAGAGTTTGACAGAGCACTGAAAGACCTGAGACGAAACAAGGACCCCGGAGTAGACAACATTCCATTGGAACTACTGACGGCCTTGGGAGAGCCAGTCCTGACAAAACTCTACCATCTGGTGAGCAAGATGTATGAAACAGGCGAAATACCCTCAGACTTCAAGAAGAATATAATAATTCCAACTCCAAAGAAAGCAGGTGTTGACAGATGTGAAAATTACCGAACTATCAGTTTAATAAGTCACAGCTGCAAATTACTAACACGAATTCTTTACAAACGAATGGAAAAACTAGTAGAAGCCAACCTCGGGGAAGATCAGTTTGGATTCCGTAGAAACACTGGAACACGTGAGGCAATACTGACCTTACGACTTATCTTAGAAGAAAGATTAAGGAAAGGCAAACCTACGTTTCTAGCATTTGTAGACTTAGAGAAAGCTTTTGACAATGTTGACTGGAATACTCTCTTTCAAATTCTAAAGGTGGCAGGGGTAAAGTACAGGGAGCGAAAGGCTATTTACAATTTGTACAGAACCCAGATGGCAGTTATAAGAGTCGAGGGACATGAAAGGGAAGCAGTGGTTGGGAAGGGAGTAAGACAGGGTTGTAGCCTCTCCCCGATGTTGTTCAATCTGTATATTGAGCAAGCAGTAAAGGAAACAGAAGAAAAATTCGGAGTAGGTATTAAAATTCATGGAGAAGAAATAAAAACTTTGAGGTTCGCCGATGACATTGTAATTCTGTCAGAGACAGCAAAGGACTTGGAAGAGCAGTTGAATGGAATGGACAGTGTCTTGAAAGGAGGATATAAGATGAACATCAACAAAAGCAAAACAAGGATAATGGAGTGTAGTCGAATTAAGTCGGGTGATGCTGAGGGAATTAGATTGGGAAATGAGACACTTGAAGTAGTAAAGGAGTTTTGCTATTTGGGGAGCAAAATAACTCATGATGGTCGAAGTAGAGAGGATATAAAATGTAGACTGGCAATGGCAAGGAAAGCGTTTCTGAAGAAGAGAAATATGTTAACATCGAGTATAGATTTAAGTGTCAGGAAGTCATTTCTGAAAGTATTTGTATGGAGTGTAGCCATGTATGGAAGTGAAACATGGACGATAAATAGTTTGGACAAGAAGAGAATAGAAGCTTTCGAAATGTGGTGCTACAGAAGAATGCTGAAGATTAGATGGGTAGATCACATAACTAATGAGGAAGTATTGAATAGGATTGGGGAGAAGAGAAGTTTGTGGTACAACTTGACCAGAAGAAGGGATCGGTTGGCAGGACATGTTCTGAGGCATCAAGGGATCACCAATTTAGTATTGGAGTGCAGCGTGGAGGGTAAAAATCGTAGAGGGAGACCAAGAGATGAATACACTAAGCAGATTCAGAAGGATGTAGGTTGCAGTAGGTACTGGGAGATGAAGCAGCTTGCACAGGATAGAGTAGCATGGAGTGCTGCATCAAACCGGTCTCAGGACTGAAGACCACAACAACAACATGGCTAAAAAGGCTTTCCACTTCCACATTCGACCATGGTAACATTAGTCGTGACACCGCAAAAGTTGTCAGTCCGTGAAATGGGTTGGCGTCATTTGCATCTCTCTGTGTTGAAGCACTTCACACCAGATATTAACAGCGTCTGTTTCGGACCATTTGACAAGAGCTGAATTTTATCATTGAAAATCAGTTTTTGTTATTGTGCCAGGATCAATATTACACGAGTCAAGGAGAGGACTCTATGACTCTTTAATTCCCCTCAAAATTTCATTTTTGTCTGGAAGTCGTTGCAGCAACTGAATTATTAATTGGTACACAAACTGAATGCATCTCAGACGTAGGACATGTTCTTGTTCTGGGTATAATTAAGATTTTTTTTCAATTCATTATTCTTATTTTCGAACCAATATCCTAGATATGTTTTGGGATCTAAGTGGTTTGCAAAGTTTAAATTTTATTTTCTTTGCATAGTACATGAAGTGACAAACCTTTTTTTATTAATGATTCTGTTAGCACAACGTGGTTATTTCACAGCTTACAAGGATTCTCTGTGTTGGGTTCAAAAATGTTATTAACCAGATGCAAATCTGAAAGAATCATCTTGGAAAATTTTTAAACACACCTTACTGGATTCATCAGCAAACACTGAATAAAGCATTTCTACAGTGAAACAGTTGTCTTTGATTCTCGTTATTTCTATGTGTTTTCTAAGCTCTAACCGCTGGTCTGTAGTTCTTGTTACCGCAGGCTTTATGGACAACCATCGCGTATGACGTGCGCGTGGAATTTTAAGGGGTTCTGCCCCTTTGAAAGTTTTACACACATATTATTCAACTGTTGGTGAGTTGAAGAATTCAAAAACCAACTAAGAAGTCCAGATTTCCGAGCAAAGAAGAAGTCCAGATTTCCTGGAGCGTCTCACTTGCAGCAGAAGTAGCAAGTTGAACTTAATGGCTTACACACTTTATAACAATCAAATGCAGAATTACATTTTTCAAAATTTGATTGAGACCATTGTGAACACCTACAACTATATTCGTATTGTCTGTGCCTATACGCTGCTGCTTGTTAAGATCTAATTTCAATTCTTGAGGCATGTCTTTAATTGCTGTTACACTAGACTGTGTATTATAATGTTCGAGATCGGTTTAATTTTAAAAACGTTGAAATGATCGCAGTGGATGCAGCACTGTAATATATTATTGTTATTCCTAAAAATTTGGTCACGATAACGTCTGTTGATTCACTAATTATAATGATATACATGCTGTCACCGATATCTTGCCGCAGATTTTCCGCAAAATATCGCCTTATTACATGTTTTATAGCTGCATTACGTTTTGTTCTACGTATTTAAAGTTTTCTGGCATTATTACTGCCTGTGAATTTACTCTTGCACAAATCAATTAAGCGATGACATGACATGATCGGACAGTGGGTGGAAACAAACAATGCACGGGTCCAAGGGAACCTTCAGCTTGATTCACAGCTGAATACTATTTCACAGTTCTGAAAGGTATTTTTGTTTGCTGACAATGGTGCTGTGTTTTTTTGTTTTACGTCACTGTGGCTTATTATTGCGGCAGAACACGTTAACAAAATATTACAGTAAAATTTACAATATGCTTTTGTGTCATGCTCTTGAATTCTTTCTACCCAGTCTGCAAATTTACTATCGCGTAGAGATTCAGGACTAAATTTCTGGGTACACTGTCCCTTTACTTCACATATGTTTAGCTCCAGAACAATAGCAAGTGATTTAATAAACGTCACATTACCACCGGCACTACAGATATGCACTGTGCATGCAATTGCAGATGTATTAATACTAGAGTGCATAACAAAACGGATGCATAACAATACGGAAACCAAATAACAGGGAAACGAAGACGAAATACCGTGTATTATAAATGTTTAGGTGATATAATTTGAAGAGTTACTAGACGTTAGCAAATTAAATAGTGCTGTTTGCTGTATCTAGAATGGATCAAGCGATTTTAAAAAATAATTTTACCATAAACTATACAAATCTTTTTAAAATCCCCCATAATTCACAGCAGCCAGTAGATGCAAAATCTGCACACTGGACAGGTACTCAAAACCACCACATTTAGTGGGAAAAATCACTAACTTCGCAATACTAATCCAGAGTCCAGTCCACAGCCACCCACACCACACCGACAGAAAGATCAACGAACTCAACCCAATAAAAAGTCACAAACTCGACTAATCGTGTTTGTATGAATTTCATTAAATACATACAAAATAATCAGAAAGATGCACCTGCTGAACGTTAAGTCGACAATGATAAGTCACCGACCTTGTTTCCAGGTTATACTGGTTCTTTTTCGCTCGATTCTATCTCTTCTTTCCTCCTTTTCAGAAAGAAACGAAGATCTCCTTGTCCAGTTTCAATGTCATTTTTTTTTTGATAATCTGACAAATACAAACAAAAGCACGCCTTCATTAAATTAAAAACCACCTGAACAGAGCATTGTATTGTGTCTGATTCGCAAACCATACAACAATGCCGTATGTGCACAGCAGCGCAGCGTGCGCACTCGGAAACGGCACACGCGCCGAATGGGTGGCGCGCGATTTAAAAACTAGTCACATAAGCACTTTCTTAGAGAAATGTTAAATCTGAAAACGTACTACACCTACTTCAAATGGTTATGTAACAAGTGATGAAAATTGTACTGTAGGTAGTACAGTACTAAGTGGGATGATATTATCAAGTTTAATTTGAGATTTGTCACGGATGGACCAAATGCTTTTTTTTTTTTTTTTTTTTTTTTTTTTGAGGAGGTGGGGGGGGGGGGGAGCCTCTTAGCCCTCCCCCTGAATCCGCTACTGTTAATATATTGCATACATTAGCTTCATTTTGAACAGCTGCTGTTTAGTCCAGCTCACTTTCTGTTGTCCTCTGACGAAAAACTTAAAACGACGTTTGTCATAGTCTTGTCGCAACATGTGGCAAAGAATAAAAGTCCATGCACGATAGTTTCCAATCTAATCTATGTTAACTTAAAAGCTGTCTTTCTTGATCGAAGTGTTTGGAAAGCTGACACCAGGGTTCTTGGCGAAATGTACAAACTTTGTTTTAGATCTTCACGGATTCTGCCCAGAATCTAAATATCTCATAATCAAAGAAATTGCATTAACCATGCAAAATGAAGACAGAACAACGTCTGGTCTGACGGCCACCCTCCAGTGCCTCTAGTGCCATCACTGGATGTACTTTCACCTGCCTGGAGGAGGCCTTGGTGGTGCAGTCATAGCTGCCACCCTCCAGTGTCTCTAGTACATCTGCCAGCGCCATCCCTAGGCATCCCAGATATACATCAGACATCATAATTGATTAAACAAATAACATCAAATTGTTTAAATACAAACAACAAACTTTCCTGCTTCAGTGTAATTGTTCAAGTGAAACACCCTGGCTTCAGTGTGATTGTTAAAATAAAATAATGTAATTCAGTGTAATTGCTCAAGTGAAACAACCTGGCTCCAGTGTAATTGTTAAAATAAAATAATTCAATACAGTGTTATTGCTCAAGTGAAACACCCTGGCTTCAGTGTAATTGTTAAAATAAAATAATGTAATTCAATGTAATTGCTCAAGTGAAACACCCTGGCTTCAGTGTAATTGTTTAAATAAGATAATTTAATAATGAACATCATTCTCCTTGTTTTGGAGAGAGACAGACATGGGTGGGGCAGGCAGAGGGTAGAGAAATGGTGAGGAGGAAGGAGTGTGGGAAGAGGTGAGAGTGAGGGGCAGGGGGATAGGGAAGGGGGGGTGACCTTGACATTTACCTTTAACTCATTCTTTGTCTGTACTGAAACTCTGCTTTATACCTTACAGTCATTGGTTGCGACTGAGAATAATACAACGTTAAACGTGTTTCAGTCCCATATTGCTCCAAAAAATATTCAGAATGAGCACTGTTAACTTCAGCTCAGAGCTGGTATGGACATAACAGAGCATCCCATGTTTGATGGAAAATGTGTGATGTGTTCTGTATATGTGGGGCCATTGCATGAACTTTTGCAACTAATTCCTTCCCTGCACCTACAGTGACTAAATACACTTAAGTTTTCATGTAGTTCCAGAGAAAGAGGCCTAATGTAGTAATTTCTAGGTACCTACTAGGCCAACACGGCCAACACGCATGTCTTCCCCTGCCACTTTTCCAAGTGCTGAACGTACGGATTAATGCTACATATACTCACTTTGTAAAGTGTGCCAGGACCCCATGACGCAGGGACAACATCCTGCCTGTAATGTGTAAGAGAACCTCCTCCAGTAATGTTGGCTGTTTCTTTTGCAAGAAGGGTTAGTACATTGGCTGCCTGAGATGAGAACGCAAAATGTAGAAATCCAAAAAAGAGGCTGCTAATGATACTGGCCCGTTGTTTACTGAAAATTGTGTCTGATATCTGACATAACTGTTGTATGTGTTTTTTCATCCACCCATACCCGTAAGTTATGACATTTGTACACACCTTTACGAGAAGATTGAGACTCATCTGTAAACAGAACTGCTTCAGAAAACTGAGGGTCTCCTCTAGTCTGTTGCAAAAACCGGCCTATAAACTAAGGCTGCGGTGGATAATCAGCTTGTCCCACGACATGTGCTTTAATAGGATGAACATAATGAATCAACCATTCATGCAAC
Organism: Schistocerca americana; assembly: GCF_021461395.2. Classification (NCBI taxonomy): domain Eukaryota; kingdom Metazoa; phylum Arthropoda; class Insecta; order Orthoptera; family Acrididae; genus Schistocerca; species Schistocerca americana. The sequence goes on from NC_060125.1 coordinate 64,319,092, forward strand.
ATGTTCCATTCTAAACTATGGTGAACACTGAATTCAATGTCAGCTGGTTCAAATGGCTCTGAGCACTATGGGACTTAACATCGGTGGTCATCAGTCCCCTAGAACTTTAAACTACTTAAACCTAACTAACCTAAGGACATCACACACATCCATGCCTGAGGCAGGACTCGAATCTGCGACCGTAGCGGTCGTCCGGTTCCAGACTGAAGCGCCTAGAACCGCTCGGCCACAACGGCCGGCTCAGTGTCAGCTGCTCATGTACTTGCCTCAGTCCCATTCTGGAAATACGTCTTTCTCATAGGTAGGTGTACGCACCGTCTATGGTCTGCCTGCGTTTCGCCTGTGTAGCTTCAGTGTGCTGGTATTATGCAGGCGAACTTTGGTCGCAGTAAACGTGTGATAAGGCAGTCATTCATTTGTGGTACATTCGTTGAGCTCTTTGACCACTGCCTTCAGCTGCAGCCTAAATGAAGTGCATGTCCTGCAGTTCTCTCCATGTGCAGCGCTCTTTGTTATGTATTGCGAGCATCAAGCGAGCACTACAGCGCTACATACTCATTGTGAACGCCAGCATGTCACGACGTTATGGATATCAAATTAGCTTCAGTGTAACAATGTTTGAAGAAGGTACTTTTCCTTCTCTATAGGCGCACACTGACACACATGAGCACGTACATGATAAACACATAAACAATTGATAACATTATCCAAGAAATAAATTAAAATAGCCCCGATTCCACGGTTCCGATCGAGGTTTTCGGGACGTTTCCCATGGTTGCTACGTAGATACCAGAGCTGAGATTCCCCCTGTCTCGCTTCTAGCCTACTGGGACATTTGACGGAGAAGAATCGCGGTCGCAAACCCTCGCCCTGCTCGTTAGAGTAGAGAATAGCTACAATATAGAGAATAGCTACAATATAGCAGGTCAGCAACTGGAAACAGTTAATTCCATAAATTATCTGGGAGTAGGCATTAGGAGTGATTTAAAATGGAATGATCATATAAAGATGATCGTCGTTAAAGCAGATTCCAGACTGAGATTCATTGGAAGAATTCTAAGGAAATGCAATCCGAAAACAAAGGACGTAGGTTACAGTACACTTGTTTGCCCACTGCTTGAATATTGCTCACCAGTGTGGGATTCGTACTAGATAGGGTTGACAGAAGAGATAAAGAAGATCCAACGGAGAGCAGAGCGCTTCGTTACAGGATCATTTAGTAATCGCGAAAGGGTTATTGAGGTGATAGATAAACTCCAGTGGAAGACTCAGCAGGAGAGACGCTCAGTAGCTCGGTACGGGCTTTTGTTGAAGTTTCGAGAACATACCTTCACCGAGGAATCAAGCAGTATATTGCTCCCTCCTACGTATGTCTCGCGAAGAGACCATGAGGATAAAATCAGAGAGATTAGAGCCCACACAGAGGCATATCGACAATCTTTCTTTCCACGAACAATACGAGACTGGAATATAAGGGAGAACCTATAGAGGTACTCAAAGTACCCTCCGCCACACACCGTCAGGTGGCTTGCGGAGTAAGGATGTAGATGTAGAATGAAAATAGGAAAAGGAGTAGTTACGCGTACTTAGTGTTCACTCAACATGAATTTCCCACATACAGTTGTTTAACAACATACAGGATGATTCCGTGATGATCACCTTGTATATTCGTTTTAATATGTCAGTTTGAGCACTGAATTTTTGAACACACTGTATAGATGCAGATGCTTTTGATCGAGAAACATCTGATCTGTAGGTTCCTACAGAAAGTGGATAAGCAAAAATTTACTTTAATTTTCGACTGTCTTACTGGTAATCGAGCTTTAATGATTCCGTGTTCACGTTGAATCAGTTCTAAATATTTGCTTTGACGTAGCTAACAAAAACTCTAAATAAATAACTAAATAAAGGAGCTCTGTTTGCATTAGAGGAATGTTATAAGCGTTAAGCGTTTTTATGTGTTTGCTACCTTTTTGTTCCAGCTTCGACGAAGTTTGAAATGTTCTCCTGGGGAAATAACAGTGAGTATTCACTGAGTAATCTTGTATGCGATAACTGTCAGCTAGCAGATGAACCAGTGACAGATATTTTAGACCACAGAAAATTAAAGTTATGTTAATAGGCTGCCACACAACAAGCAAGGAGATATCTCGAACATCGAGATGTTCATATTGACCTTTATTGTGCCACTGATCAATGTGCTACTTATATTGAAATTGCTAGAGACGGAACAACCAGTCTTGGCTAGGCCAGTAGTCATCCGAGATCTATTAAACGAAAAATATCCAAATATTCACCTTGAAAAACTTAGAGGAGCAACAGAAACGGAACTTGGGGTAACATTTCCGAGATCTGAACTCTACATCTCTCAGTTTCTAGTCACGCGTGTTGTGAAACGTTCACGCGTAGGCTACTAATATTCTCAAGTCTGTCCACGTACCAGCGCTGATATTGACGTTATGTTACGCATGTCATGTTACGCAATTTTCGTCGATTGCTTACGAGATCTCTAATCGCACCATCTCCGCAGCGATAGGAACGTATATCCTGTCCTGTGAGTGTTCTTGTACTGTTTGGCGTACCGTAATCTGTCTGGAAGCCAGGGTGTGACGGCGCTGCTCTCCATTATAACAGTTTCGCTCAACCTCTTGCCGACTCGTTGTCTGACATGGGTACTCACGTTCAAATGGCCATGATTGCGGTGTCGTGCGTCGTATCCCTTCTAGCACCGTGCCTGGTAAGTACGAAAAGCACATAGTATGGCCAGACTATACTAATGCGTCATTGGTTGTGTTATATACTAACGAAACATAGAAAGAAAAGGCCTCTGAATCACTAGTTTACTAATAATGATGTTTTATTAAAATGTTATACGGGTTCTAAACAGTAGATTGTCTTAGTGCAACCCTCCTCTAACTGCAATGCATTCCTGCACGGGGAAGATCATAGCGTGTCAGTTGTTATCTTCGGCGGTAGTGTTACATGCTACGATGACCTGTTTTCACCACAGATAAAAGGATTCAGTTGGGACGAGATGCTGTATCACGATGACCCGCACGTGATGCTGTTTTTGAAAGTATTTCACTTCCAAACGAGCAGTGCATGATACCTTCAATGACTACCGTAGAAGAATCTTATTGAAAGGCCTCTCATAAAACCTAAAGAAATTCTGGTTATGTATAAAGGCAGTCAGTGGAACTGAAGTTGGTGTCCAGACACTCATCGACGACACAGGCATTATTGATGGTAACAAAGCAAAACCGAAATTCTGAACTGCGTTTCCGAAAGTTCCTTTGCAAAGGGAAATCGAGGAATACTGTCCAAGTTCAATTCTCCAATCACTGCAAAGATGGCTAACATAGATATAAAAGATAGTGGCATCCGGAAAAAAATTGAAATCGCTAAAACTGAACAAAGCTCCAGGGTTCGATGAAATCCTTAACAGAATAAATCCAGAGTTTGCTACTGAGTTAGCTCCTCTTTTAACGAGACTTACGTTAAATCAGTAAGTGGCTCGAAACAGCATATAGAGAAACTCCGGGATGATGATGGAATTGAAACAGAGGATGACACGCGTAAAGCTGAAATACTAAACACCTTTTTCCAAAGCTGTTTCACAGAGGAAGGCCGCACTGCAGTTCCTTCTCTAAATCCTCGCACAAACTAAAAAATGGCTGACATCGAAATAAGTGTCCAAGGAATAGAAAATCAACTGGAATCACTCAACAGAGGAAAGTCCACTGGACCTGACGGGATACCAATTCGATTCTACACAGAGAGCGGGAAAGAACTTGCCCCCCTTCTAACAGCCGTGTACCGCAAGTCTCTAGAGGAATGGTGATTGGAAAAGAGTACAGGTAGTCCTAGTCTTCAAGAAGGGTCGTCGAGCAGATGCGCAAAACTATAGTCCTATATGTCTGACAGCGATCTGTTGTAGAATTTTAGAACATGTTTTTTGCTCACGTATCATGTCGTTTCTGGAAACCCAGAATCTAATCAGTAGGAATCAACATGGATTCCCGAAACAGCGACCGTGTGAGACCCAACTCGCTTTATTTGTTCATGAGACCCAGAAAATGTTAGATACAGGCTCCCAGGTAGATGCTATTTTCCTTGACTTCCGGAAGGCGTTCGATGCAGTTCCGCACTGTCACCTGATAAACAAAGTAAGAGCCTACGGAATATTAGACAAGCTGTTTGGCTGGATTGAAGAGTTTTTAGCTAACAGAACACAGAATGTTGTTCTCAATGTAGAGACGGCTACAGACGTTAAAGTAATCTCTGGCGTGCCACAGGGGAGTGTTATGGGACCATTGCTTTTCACAATATATATAAATGAGCTAGTAGATAGTGTCGGAAGTTCCATGCGGCTTTTCGCGGATGATGCTGTAGTACAAAGAGAAGTTGCAGCATTAGAAAATTGTAGCGGAATGCAGGAAGATCTGCAGCGGATAGGCACTTGGTGCAGGGTGTGGCAACTGACCCTTAACAGAGACAAATATAACGTATTGCGAATACATAGAAAGAAGGATCCTTTATTGTATGATTATATGATAGTGGAACAAACACTGGTAGCAGTTACTTCTATAAAATATCTGCGATTATGCGTGCGGAACGATTTGAAGTGGAATGATCATATAAAATTGATTGTTGGTAAGGCGGGTACCACGTTGAGATTCATTGGGAGAGTCCTTAGAAAATGTAGTCCATCAACAAAAGAGGTTGCTTACAAAACACTCGTTCGACCTATACTTGAGTGTTGCTCATCAGTGTGGGATCCGTACCAGGTCGGGTTGGCAGAGGAGATAGAGAAGATCCAAAGAAGAGCGGCGCGTTTCGTCACAGGGTTATTTGGTAAGCTTGATAGCGTTACGGAAATGTTTAACAAACTCCAGTGGCAGACTCTTCAAGAGAAGCGCTCTGCATCGCTGTGTAGCTTGCTGTCCAGGTTTCGAGAGGGTGCGTTTCTGGATGAGGTATCGAATATATTGCTTCCCCCTATTTATACCTCCCGAGGAGATCACGAATGCAAAATTACGGAGATTTGAGCGCGCACGGAGGCTTTCCGGCAGTCGTTCTTTCCGCGAACCATATGCGACTGGAACCGGAAAGGGAGGTAATGACAGTGGCACGAAAAGTGCCGTCCGCCACACACCGTTGGGTGGCTTGCGGAGTATAAATGTAGATGTAGATGTAGACTATACGTAGATGCCTCGAACAAAAAATCTTTAGTTATTGAATGGAAGATCTACAAGATAGATAGAGGAGCTACGAAACTACCATCTACTTTGACACCCATTTGTTGCAGAATTTTATAAAGTTGAGCTCAAACACACTACGATATCTCGAAAAGGAGGACCTCATTATAGGACATCAAACGAAACTTGAGAGCGAATGGAGGATTTTTTGATAGAGAGGACGCAATATTTTGTCCTGGATAGGAAACACATCGGTATGTGCAGCGAATATGCAACGTGGCGTGATTCTGACATATAACGGACATCTGGGCAAGAGATTAATGTGGCATTCGAGTCTTTCCGAAATGGTGTGGTTCATGCTGAAACGTGAACTTTGGCGAAGTAATTGTGAAGTGCATCCAAACAAGAGCAGCGTGATGTTATTCTTTTCTTGGCTGCCAGAGGACAAACACCGGTAGACATCCGTCAGAGAATAAATAATGTGTACGGGGCAGCATTTCTGACGAAAATCGCCATTCTGGAATGGTGGGGCAAGTTCATGGTAACGCACTTCACCATATCGCAAATGTTGTAACGCAGAAGTTAGCCAACTCAATTGGGAGACACTCGAACACGCGCCCTATATTCCTGATCTCTCCCGACGTGATTGTCAAGCCTTCTGTCCCTTGAAAAGAGGCCTTGAAGGACCGACGATTGCTGTCGGATGAGGCTGTGTAGAGGGCAGTTACGGTCGTCTTCATGCAGCAGGACACAATTATTTACCAAATGAGTATCTTGAAACTGGGGCTTCGATGGGATGATTGCCTCAACGGCCACGGCGATTTGGGGTTGGCATATCGATTCTGGATTGTAAAGCCTTTGAACGGAAACATTTTGATGGTTCCTTATAACTTCAGGCATGCCCCAAGGAAGTGTGCGTTGTGTGTTAATGATCTGACAGACATGATTAATAATAACCTCAGACTTTCTGTAGCTAATGCAATCAGTCTCTGAGAAATGCTGCACGAGTACTTAATGAGATCCTGATGTGTAAAAATGATAGTTAAGTGGGATGAATAGGAAAAACAAACCCGTAATGTTCGTTTATAGCATTAGAAGTACCCTTCTTGACATAGTTACGTCGTTTAAATATCTGGGCACGCGAGGGCTGTGGTGGGGGCGGCGAATGGTCGACTTCAGTTTATTCAGAGAATTTTAGGAAAGTGTGGTTCACCTGTAAAGGAGACCGCATATAGGATGCTGGTGGTACCAATAATCTCGAGTACCGGTCGAGTGTTTGGGATCCGTACCGGGTCGGATTAAAGGGAGACATAGAAACAGTTGGGAGGCGGGCTGCTAGATTCATTACCGGTAGATTCGAACAACACGTGTTACGGAGGTGCTTCGGGAACTCAAATGGGAATCTCTGGAAGGAAGGGGACGTTCTTTTCGAGAGACACTATTGAGAAAATTTAGTGAACAGGCCTGATAAGCCGACTGCCGAACGTCTCTTCTGCCGCCAACATACATTGCACGTAACGACCACGAAGATAAGATACGAGAAATTAGGGCTCATACTGAGGTATATAGACAGTTGTTTTTCCCTCGCTCTATTTGTGAGTGGAACAGGAAAGGAAATCACTAGCAGCGGTACAGGGTACCCTCCACCACACGCGTACGGTGGCTTATGGAGTATCTACGTAGATATAGATATTTAAAACTGGTGTAAAGATTGGTAACTCCTCTAAATATTCAGAAATCTAAAACTGTAAGCTTCACAACACGCTACAACGTAGGATCCTATGACTACATTATCAATAATTCACAACTGGGTATCAGTCAACTTACACAAATAACCATGTAGAGCCATTTGTGAGGATAATAGGAATTATTCCATTAGCTTCATCGTATGTAAATCAGCCTAGACTTCGGTCCAATGATAGGAAATTGCTTACAAAAGACTCTTGCCAGTCGTCCTGGAACATTATTCAAGTTCATGAAACCCTTGGCGAATAAGATTAATAAGTTATATCGGACGAATACAAAGACTTGTTTGTTTTCTTGACCCACGGAAGAGCGACACGGGTTTCTTCAGTCCTCTGAGAGCAGATCGCATAAACAAACAATGCCACCGTCTTTACATATGCATCCACAAATCTTTTCCTGATTTATAATCTATTTATTTTTCAACCGTGGACCTTGGCCGTTGGTGGAGCGGCTTGCGTGCCTGACTAATGAGACAGCCGTACCATAAATGCAACCACAACAGAGGGGCATCTGTGGAAAGGCCAGACAAACGCGTGGTTCCTGGAGAGGAGCTGCAGCCTTTTCGGTAGTTGCAGGAGCAACAGTCTGGATCGTTGACTGATCTGGCTTTGCAACCAAAATGGCCTTGCTGTGCTGATACTGCGAATGTTTGCAAGCAAGGGAGGCGACAGCCGTAATCATTCCCGAGGGCATGCAGCTCTACTGTGCAGTGAACTGATAATGGCGTCCTCTTGGGTAAAATATTCCTGAGGTAAGTTACTCCCCCATTTTGATCTCCAGGTGAGGGATTCTCAGAAGGATGGCGTCATCAGGAGAAACAAAACTGGCGTTCTACAGCTTGGAGCGTGGTATTTTAGATATCTTAATCGAGCAGGTAGTGTAGGACATTTAAAAAGGTAAATGGATAAGTTGAAGTTAGATACCTTTGGAATTAGTGAAGTTCTGTGAGAGGAGGAAAAGGACTTCTGGTCAGCTGAGCACTGGATTATAAATACAAAATCAAATTGGGGTAATACAAGAATAGGTTTAATAAAGAATAAGAAAATAAGAATTTGGGTAAGCTACTATCAAAGCATAGTGAATGCATTATCGTAGCCAAGTAGACATGAAGCCCACGCTCACCACAATAGTACAAGCTTATAAGCCAGCCAGCTCCATAGATGATGAAGTGATTGAAGAAACGTATGATGGGATAAAACAGGTTATTCAGATAGTTAAGGGTAATGAAAATTTAATTGTTATGGAGGACTGTAATTCGATAGCAGGAAAAGGAAGTGAAGGAAACATTGTAGATGAATATGGACAGGGTGAAAGAAATGAAACAAAGAAGACACCTGGTAGAGTTTAGCACAGAACATAATTTAATCATCGCTAACACTTGGTTTAAGAATCCTGAAAGAAGACTGTATACGTGGAAGAGAGCTGGAGACAATGGAAGGTTTCTGAAAGATTATAGAATGATGAAACCAGATTTTAAATTGTAACATATTTAGCCGGCCGGAGTGGCCGTGCGGTTCTAGGCGCTACAGTCTGGAACCGAGCGACCGCTACAGCCGCAGGTTCGAATCCTGCCTCGGGCATGGATGTGTGTGATGTCCTTAGGTTAGTTAGGTTTAGTTAGTTCTAAGTTCTAGGCGACTGATGAAGTTAAGTCGCTTAGTACTCAGAGCCATTTGAACCATTTTTTGTAACATATTTAGAGGGGACCATATGAACTCTGACCGCAATTTATTCGTTATGGCCTGTAGATTACAACTGGAGAAATTGAAAAAATATAGGAAATCAAGGAGATGACACCTACTAAGTTGAAAGAATTGGAGGTTTTTGAGATTTTCATATGTAAGACTAGGCAGTAAAAGGAATGCAGTAGAAGACGAATGGGTAGCTTTCAGAGACAAAATACTGAAGGTAGCAGAGAATCAAATATATAAAAAGAGAAGGTATAGTAGAAATCCTTGGATGTTACTGGAGATATTGAATTTAACTGATGCAAGGAGAAAATATAAAAATGTAGCAAATGACACAGGTGAAAGGGAATACAATGTTCTAAAAATTGAGATTGACAGGAAGTGCAAAATCTCTATGCAGGAATGGCTAGAGGACGAAGGTAAGGATCTAGAAGAGTATTTCACTAAGGGAAACGTATACCACCTACAGGAAAACTGAAGAGTCCTTTGGAGAAAAGAGAAGCAGCTGTATGAATATCGAGAGTACAGATGGAAAATCGGTACTAACCAAAGAAGGGAATGCTGGATGCTTATTCGTTATATGGAGGGTCTGTACAAGGAAAGGTGCTTGAAGGTAATATTGTACAAAAGAAAGAGGACGTAGATGAAAAAGAGTTGGAGATGCGATGCTGCGAAAATTTGATAGAAAACTGAAAGACCTAAGTCAAAACAAGGCGTCTGGAGTTGATGATATTCCGTCAGAACTCCTGAAAGCCCTGGAGAGCCTGCCATCAATTAAACTTGCACTAGCTGTAGCTTGCCACCCTTTGTCACAAACCATCACCTAAGCTTTAGACTGGCTTATTTCCATGCCCTATTTCCATGTTCTGTTTCCATAACTTTATCTGTCCTACTTAAGATGGTGTCAATATCTTCTTCACTTTCAGCTAAAACAGCTTCGCCATCCTCATATTTCGCAAAGCTATTCTTTTTCCATGTATTACTGCACATGCCCTTTCCTGCACCCTGATGTTTTTATTTCTCTTCTCGGCTGGGCCAACTAAAGGACCATGTGTCAATTTCAATTCCTTATTCGGTGTTCTCTTCTTCTCTTCCAGTATTCCTTCATCTGTTCACTATTTTTTTTCTTCCTGTCTTCTGATCATGTCAGATCATTTTCTTTCACTCTACTGCATTGGAATCCTTCCAAGTTCAGTAATTTTTCCTTAAAGACTTTTCTGCCAGTTGTTTCTCCGCCATTTATATTATTTCTTTCTACATCCTATTTAAAGTCATGGCACTAACTTGCTGCTGATTCCTTAGCTCCCAAAAAAATTTGGAGATCTGTTTGGTTAATCTACTTCCTTACATTAGAATATAAAAGTCCAGAAAATACGTCTTCTTTTTCTCATTACTTCTCATATGTTTTGTATGTTTCGATAAATTTCATCATTACTACGTAATTTCCATCCATCTATAGTTTTTCGTGGGCTTGATACTTTGCTAATGATTCACGTTTCTATTATTTATAATTTACCTAAATTATAGTTAAATGCTAGACATTCGCTTGCATATAGAAATTCCGGCTTCTCTGCTGCATTGTAATGCCTTATTTTTGCGTTTTTGCACAGGTAGTTTTTGTCCGAAAAGTCTTTCGTTATACCATATTCCTTTCCCATTTTATGCGGTCTTTCCTACATAGCAGTTATTTTCCAAACCATTTTCTTGGATTATCTCTCCAAGACTTTTAAATTTTTTAACCTTTTCAGTTTGGTCAATATTTGTTTTCTGAAATTTGCTTGAATTTTTAATGTTTGTAAAAAATTGTTTTCTCTACAGAAATTCTTCAGCTGATCTTTAGTGTCTATATCTTCTAAAAGATTAATTTATGACTTTTCAGAAAATACAAGCGAGACAGTTTATTTCAATATTTCCTCTTCTCAATCTCGGAGAGGAAAACTTATATTTATTCAACTTTTCATTCTAAATTCTCGCTGTTTTTTCCAGAACACATTTAAAAAGAAGTGGGAATAAGTCATCACAGTGACATGTGCCTGTGTTAATTTCTAAGGGCTGAGATATTTCTCCCACAAATTTCACTTTAGATACTGTGTCTGTAAGTGTTTCACGAATTAGATTTCCTAATTTATACTCCACACCAAATTTTCGGATTGTTTTATCTGTAAGATTGTCTATCAATGGACTCAACGGCCTTTTCGAAATCAACAAACATTACTACTGTATCTTTTGAATACACTTATCTGTAGTGAGTGATTAAATATTTGTTCAAAACATGATCTGCCCTCCGTAGCACATCTTGATATTCACCCAGATTCAGTGATGTTTTTACTCTGTTTCTTAACATCCTGGAAGATATTTAATGTGCAACTGGCAACAATTAAATTACTGTGTAGTTGTTAACGTCTTGTACATTGCCTTTCTTATGTAGCTGATGTATCAAGGCTACCTTCCACTCTCCTGAGATTTTTTCCGTTTTCCAGAGTTCTTCAAAGATTAATTTTAGCTCATTTTTTATTTTTGGCAAAGACATTTTCAAAAGTTCCTTTGTAACAGAGTCTTCTCCACTAGCTATACATTTTTGTTAAGTTTTCAATAACCTCTTCAATTTCTATGACAGTCTTCTGCTAGATTTTCATAAGTGTTGAGGATTCCAACTAATGGGCTGGTTCTGGACAATGAAGAAGCCAATAAGAATATTTTGCAAGCATTTCGTTATTTCCAGCGTTGCTTAAGCTAAGCATGTTATTTTCATTTATGAAATACACACTTGGGGTTTGGTATCTCTCTAGTCTGCTCTTAAATGTCTGATAAAAACCACAGGAATTATTTTTTGAAAGTTCCCCACAATTTCTGAAACTTTCCTCTTTTCAGAATCTCCTTTAGTTCTTCTAATTATCGTTGCTATTTTCTTTCTTTGCTGTTTGAACTGATCATTGTCTTCAATTTTTCTTGGGTATTTTCACTTGGTCCATTTTTCTTACCTTCTCTGTTAAAATTTCTTTACATACTTCATTCCACCATATTTCCTCTTTATATTTGATTGACCTAAATGTTTTCTGGGCAGCATTGTTAATTTCTTTAGATAATTTTGGCAAGTTGTCATGTTCAGTTATTTTAGTTTCATCTTAATACTTTTTACCTGAATCTTTTACTATCGTAATTCTGTCTGTACGGTATTTTACTAGTTTTTGTGATTTTCGTTTTATTGTATTACGTAGTATAGATTCATCGTTACTGATTACTTTGACACTCGTAATTTACTTGTAACTTTTAGAGAAAAGGTTGTATGACCTAACTGAAATTCTTCCAACACGAGATTTGGAGATATCCTTGTATTGTTCGTCCACCGCTAACAGTCGTCTGGCTTTTGCTAAGACTCCATATAAGTTGTCAGGCTGTGTAGCTTATTCATACTTCCTCAGCACCTCAAACACTTCTTGTACATTGTTGAATTCCTTGTCTTTCGTTTGTCTACAAATATTTTTCAAGCTAATATTCCTTCTCTGGTTCCTCGGCGTTTTCGGACACCAAATTGGGTTTCAGACAGTGCGGCTTCAACTTCTAGAGCATTCGGTTCAGGACGGTCCCCAGGCTGTGGTAGTGTTGATGTCGTTCTTTGCCTAACATGAATTAATTACTGATGGCACCGACTGTGCCTGCATGACTATTTGAAATAATCGTATAAAATATTGCAGCGTGGTGTAGCTCTCCGATTCCTCGGGAAGAATAACCACGCGTATTAATCGAAATAGATATGGATTAACTTGTAGGGCTAGACAGCAATTGTAGGTCCATTGTAGAGCTCGAAAATGAGTGGGGATAGCAACACGCAGTCTGTTATTTTTTTGTGTGAACAGAGCAGTCCTGGTAAAAACTGCGTTTATTCTTGAAGCATGTCAGTTCACAAGTTGTAAACGTAAAAAGGTACATAAATCCGACGAGCATGGGAAAAAACGGAGGAACAATTGCACCTGGGGTTTGCTACACAAGAAGAGTTTACCTGCATACCGCAAAATTATTTGCTACGGCAACAAGTGACCTCAATGGCACACGGACCCGGCGTCGGTAACAGCCCCATCTTTCATGGAGACGGCTTCAAGGTACGTCTCGTCTCTCTAACACTGCCCATCTGCGAGTGGGCTCCTGTACTAACCCGATCTTTACACCTCGATTAGCTCGAGAGAATCTGCTACAATGGCTCCTGGCAAGTTGCTATTCCAACTGTCGTGTTAGGCACGCGAAACCCCCCCCCCCTCCCCCACCAACTCCTCCCCTCAGGAACGACAAAAGAAAAGAACTTGTCAAGCTCCCTGGTAAGGTCGGAGTTTGCACGAGGCCTGAGATAGACGAGACAGACAGTATCTCTTGCCTACTCCATTGAGTTTGAACGTAACAGCCTCATTCTCACCTCCTGTTGTCCCAAGAAGTGCCCAATGTGCACAACAGCAGCAGAATTGCCAAAGCGACCATTCTCTCAGTGAAGTCCAGTCATCCTAGCGTTAGGTATTCAGCCAGGTGGTAATACGTTGGAAGAGTTTGACCAGAAACATGACATTGTACACGTTAGGTGTTAGCAACAGATTACAGAAAGTTGCTGTGAACTGATAACATTCCCTATTTCTCTATGATTTTATTCACACGTATGTTATAAACTGAGGCACTGAACGCTCACGGCCATATTTCAGTTTGCGGTGCTGTGCGCAAGATAGCAGTCGCAACATGCCCAACAAGTCGTTGGAAGTTCCCCTGCAGAAATACTGAGCTATGATGCTTCTATAGCTGTCCATAATTTCGAAAGTGTTGCCGGTGCAGGATTTTGTGCACGAACTGACCTCTCGATTATATTCCATAAATGTTCGATAGGAATCATGTCGGGCGATCTGGGTGGCCGAATCATTTGCTCGAACTGTCCAGAATGTTCTTCAAACCAATCGTGAACAAACAATGCTGTTGGACGAACATCCGCAACTGAGCATTATACCAGAGGTTGAAAATACCGCTTCAGTTGTAAATTTCTTTTATTATCACACAACATGTTGCGGCACTTCCGCGTGCTCTATACGATGTTAGGCAGGTGTACTAGTTTCTTTGGCTCTTAAGTGTAACACCCGTTTGTTACCCTCGTCTTGGGCTCTTTCTCACCCCTTTACGTCCTCTGAAATTAGTCAGCGTTGTTTGTTAATGGACGTTACTCCAGCACTCCCACTGCTGTGCGGCACCTCGCGATGATACGTGATAAAAATGTCACTGCTGTTCTTTCAGATACGATAAACCTCTTACAACACCGATAAGGCGTAAGTAACACAAGAAACTTAATAATCTGAGATAGTTGAGTCTTTGCTTCCGTCGTCCTGAGATAAACGATTGCGCAATTTTCACAGAGTGTAGCCGGCGGGAGCGCATCGCTGTAGTAAACATGCGCACATCAAAAACAGTTTTGCTTCACCACGGTTCTCAGAACATCTGAAGATCGGCGTTGACTGTGGGTATTGGATCACAGACACAGTTCCTTTAACTGTTCAGAGATGTCACTAAACCCGCCCAAAGATGTAAACAACCATGCATGAGCAGCGCCTTTTAGGCGAAGGGGTCCGACAGCCGATCAGTTCCAGACATTCCACCAGGAAGGAGGTACACGTCTCATGTTGTCTGTAGTTCAACCATGCCTGGACGGTCAATACCGCGGTTCGATCGCGTCCGCATTGCTACTTTGTGCCAGGAAGGGTCTCAACAAGGGAAGTGCCCAGGCTTCTCGCAGTGAACCAAAGCGAGGTTGTTTGGACATGGAGGAGATACAGAGAGACAGGAACTGTCGATGACATGGTTCGCTCAGGCCGCCCAAGGGCTACTACTGCAGTGGATGACTGCTACCTACGCATTATGGCTCGGAGGAACCCTGACAGCAACGCCAACATGTTGAATAACGCTTTTCGTCCAGCCACAGGACGTCGTGTTACGACTCAAACTGTGCACAATAGGCTGCATGATGCGTAAGTTCCCTTTCGACGTCCACGGCGAAGTCCATATTTGCAACCACGACATCATGCAGCGCGGTACAGATTGGCCCAAAAACATGCCGAATCGACCGCTCAGGATTGGCAACACGTTCTCTTCACTGATGAGTGTCGCATATACCTTCAACCAGACAATCGTCGGAGACGTGTTTGGAGGCAACCCGGTCAGGCTGAACGCCTTAGACACAATGTCAAGGGAGTGCAGCAAGGTGGAGGTTCCCTGATGTTTTGGGGTGGCATTATGTGGGGCTGACGTACGCCGCTGGTGGTAATGGAAGGCGCCGTAACGGCTGTACGAGACGTGAATGCCATCCTCCGACAGATAGTGCAACCATATCTGCAGCATATTGGCGAGAAATTCGTCTTCATGGACGACAATTCGCGCCACCATCCTTCACATCTTGTGAATAACATCCTTCAGGATAACGACATCGTTCGGCTAGAGTGGCCAGCATGTTCTTCAGACATGAACCCTATCGTACATGCCTGTGATGGATTGAAACGGGCTGTTTATGGACGACGTGATCCATTAACCACTCTGAGGGATCTACACAGAATCGCCATTGAGGAGTGGGACAATCTGGACCAACAGTGCCGCGCTGAACTTGTGGTTAGTATGCCACGAAGACTACAGGCATGCATCAATGCAAGAGGACGTGCTAATAGGTATTAGAGGTACCGGTGTGTACAGCAATCTGGACCACCGCCTCTGAACGTCTCGCTGTCTGGTGGTACAAAATGCAATGTGTCATTTTCAGGAGCAATAAAAAGGGTGGAAATGATAGTCAAAATATCCACGGGTGTGCTGCCGGTCTATAGTGTCCAACGGGCACAATATTTCGGCGATCATACATGTCGCCATCATCAGGTGAACTGACGGACTGAGCTCCTGTGAACGTGCCGGCACGGAGATCCGTACGCTATGGCTGCTCAGAGGGAACTGGGTTCGGTCGCGGCGGCGGCCGATTTAAATACCCTCCGCCCGCGGCGCGCTCCCTCCGCCGTCCGCGCCCCGCGCCACGGTCGCGCGGTGGAACAGGTTGCGACGGCGTCTGAGATGACGTCGGAGTGATGGCTCTGTCCGCCGTGGTCGTCACAACTATACGTTTGCTCGATTTACTCTTGATTAACCCGATCGCTGGTTCCCAAGCCTTGCTAAGATCAAAGCCACAGTCGCGGTTTATGAGGTCGTCATTGGTGCGAATTTCGATGGCCTCTCTAACAACGCTGTCCCAGTATCTCGACGTCTGTACCAGAATCCTCGTGCGGTCATATTCCATGGCGTGATTTTCCGACAAACAATGTTCAGCGACCGCCGACTTGCTCGGATACATCAGGCGAGTGTGCCTCTGGTGTTCACGGCATCGATCCTCGACGGTACGCATCGTCTGACCAATATACGACTTGCCACATTGACACGGAATCTGGTACACGCCGGCCTTCCTCAAACCGAAATGATGTTTATGTTGATCTCTATTCCAATTTTCTGTACAGGTTCCCGAACTCTCAGAACCGAGGTGATGCAAAACTTTTTTTGATGTGTGTATTAATTTTTCGTTTGAATATTACTTAGTGGTAACAACTAATGCCAATTTTCAGGTTTTCGCATTAAACTTTTCATTTTATTTGGGTGGCACGGTAAATGCGGGATCCTGTCTGGCAATGGCAGAAGCTACAGCAAAATGCAGTGCCGCAGTCTGGGCGGTGTCTGCGTGTGTTGTTCCGAGACAACCCACTTTCCGGCCGGCTGCTATAGCTGGACGTGTGCATTACTGGTCATCCTCCCAATCGCTGCCTATACTCTTGTAGGGTAGTCAATGTGGAACGCTTAACAGAGTCCAGAAACACCTGCCGTAATATTTTATTCCACTCCTGCACTGTAGTCTCACGACCTGTCCATCGCTGCCAAAAAGCTGTGAGTATTTATGCTGATGTCGATATCTAAATATTTGCAGAGCCTCGCGTACAGCTCTTGTATAACAGGCTGTATCGACCGCCCTGTTTTCCCCAACTCTGAAGATTCAGCACCGTTTACGTTGTGGGCTGTTAACCTATTCACTGAACTTTTTACAATATTTCTTATAAAATATTTGATATTGCATGTGTGAGGTACACCGAACAATATCTAATGGGTGTAGAGACATGTAGATTGCCCTTTTCATATAACAGAAAAACTGAAATGTCATATTACACGGCTACAGAAATGTAGGCTCGGAACTTGCGTGGTAGTTTGTAAATTTGTTGTTTGTTGAGTTCTGGTCAAAACTTTATTTGTTAAAGGTTAATGTTGCTTGTGCAGGTTCCCTCACAGTGACTAATTATATAGGTCTATAAAACTACTTTAATCACCACTCGTCCTAGTCCGCCCCCGGTAGCTGAGTGGTCAGCGTGACAGACTGTCAATCCAAAGGGCCCGGGTTCGATTCCCGGCTGGGTCGGAGATTTTCTCCGCTCAGGGACTGGGTGTTGTGTTGTCCTAATCATCATTTCATCCCCATCGACGCGCAGGTCGCCGAAGTGGCGTCAAATCGAAAGACCTGCACCAGGCGAACGGTCTACCCGACGGGAGGCCCTAGCCACACGACATTTCATTTCATACCACTCGTCCTACCGTACCAATAGAAAAAATGAAGGGTTATTCAGTTTGTGTGTCTATGTTTACGATAATGAGGTATAAATACATCACAATGAATATTATTCTCCACTCTGCCATTTGCGAAAATATCTCAGGAATCGAAAACATTTGAGACAAACTGCTTCAGTGCGGTTTATGACTGGGGTAGGAAACGCAACTGTGTGCGGTTCGTTTTATGTTTGTAACTACTTTTATTGACATGTACTTACAATACACAATTGAGTGACCGGCTCGGGCCCCTGTTGTCTTCCCGGCCCATCTTTTTCTTCGTTCAGGGCTACTTGGAAATCTAAATACGCAAAAACCATTTTTTCAGTGGTTAGTGCAGTTCGTAGCTGAGCAGGCACCAATATTTACGACGAATTTTTCAATACATCTAAATAGAAATCCCCACACGCTTCGTGAGTCAGACGTGAACAAATATGTGGTGTCACCGCCAGACACCACACTTGCTAGTTGGTAGCCTTTAAATCGGCCGCGGTCCGTTAGTATACGTCGGACCAGCGTGTCGCCACTATCAGTGATTGCAGACCGAGCGCCGCCACACGGCAGGTCTAGTCTAGAGAGACTCCCTAGCACTCGCCCCAGTTGTACAGCCGACTTTGCTAGCGATGGTTCACTGTTTACATACGCTCTCATTTGCAGAGACGACAGTTCAGCATAGCCGTCAGCTACGTCATTTGCTACGACCTAGCAAGGCGCCATATTCAGTTACTACATGTAATATCTTCAAGAACGTATTCTGAACAGATAATATTGTGACTCATGTACCGTCAAGAGCGACGTTAATCATTAATGGATTAAAGTTAAGTATCAAACTAATTTCGTCCGCTTTCTGAATTCTCATTCCTTGTCATGTTCCAGACCTCACGTTAGTATAGTTCTCCCCTCTACACGCTAGCCTGCGTGAGCTAAAACGCGTGCATTTCGGCCTCCATTCGTAACACGGTGTTGGCTCTTCCGCTAACACAAAAAAATAAATCCTGTACTTTGGCGTAAACATGGAGGATAGTTCAGGTCAGGTTGTAGAAGTCTTTGTCTCATGCGTGACCCCACTCCAGTAGCTGAGTGGTCATGCGAGGGGCCCGGCTTCGATTCCCAGCTGTGTCGGAGATTTTCTCCACTCAGGGGCTGGCTGTTGTGTTGTTCCCATCATCTCATGATCATCATCGGCACGCCAGCCACCGAAGTGGCTTTAAATAAATAGAGTTACACCAGGCGGCAGAACTCCCGGAGAGGGGACTCCCAGCACAAATATGCCATTCGCACATTTCTTTTCACGCATGGCGCATACTTTGGAGCGAACTGATCACTTCCAAGATACAAGCTGTCTCCTCAGATGACATGAGGACTTTGGGATGCATGTCAGCAGCATGGTGTTCCACCTGTTCTTTGTCGATGTCTCGCTGTTCAGAAACAGCAAACACAGGGTCCACTTTCCTCTCCTGACCACACATGTTGGTGGCTTCGTGTGGGGTCTGCTCCATGTGGTGGATGGGAGTGGGGAGTGGTCACTGTAATGAAATTCATCCGTAATTTTCTACGGAATAGAATCAGCAACGGCTGGAGAACTGAAAGAGATGTTTATGGCTCAGGATAACACAGTAGAAGTTTTGAAATGTGTATGGCTGTTTGTATTGAGGATACTAGCTCCTGAGATGTCTTGAGGCTCTGTACAACTCGTCCACTGTGGCAAGTATAGAGGATAAGCCTCATAAAAAAACTGAAGCCTTCTATTAGGAGAGTTGGTCGCGGAATTATTCTATCGTTCAGACCCTCTTGTTTTATTGCTTGTTGTGGTGGTAAGCGCAAAGAGCGCCCGGTGATCCTTTGTCCCCATTAATATCAGCAGCAGCAGGTCAGTAACCAGGGGCATTAGCCACATAGCTACCCTTGCACTGGACCTGTCTCTAGTAAAATCATTCTTTCAGTGAAGAGTATATTAGTTTTTTTTTTTAGAAAACAGGCAGTAAGACTTCCTTGTACGGAAAGTTTCATTTCCTCCATATGTCCTAGACACATTGATGTTTCACTGTAGTAAAGCAGGTTTTCCTCGTTCTTTCCTCCTGTCAATCCAACGCGGCGGAAAGTTTGCTGTAGTGAGAAGTTTATTTGTTAGGATTTGCAGGTTATCTCCGTCAGATGTCGAAAATATAAGCATGGTCGTCAGTTAGATCCATCACGTCGCATTATTTAATTGTTTGGTATCTGAACTTTTTTTCGTCCTCTTGTTGGATTTTGGGGACGATTCTAACAAACATTCGTCCGGTTCTCTTTGCTGCCTTTTATGAAGGTGTATTATTATTTCACACTACATATTCTGCTGCCACCAATATTTGTCGTACAAAAACTTGTTGCTTTAACCAGTGACGCAGACTTGCAGCTAGATTTACAGGTGCTGCCGGTTACGTTCTGTTGACCTGCCAGTGACCTACAAGTCTTTGAAACACAATGATTCAACTCTGAGGCGAATTACTTCAAAAAGGTAGGTAGCTATGCAGCCTTAAATGATGTCTACATCTCTGCCGTATGAAAATAAATGAAGCACCCGGAAAGGGAGGAGGAAACAAAATGAAATTTAATGGGTTGAGGGGATATGAAATGTTATTTCAGTGGTTACAAAATCGAGTCAATTTAGAGAGAACTTGACAGTATGAGACCACTTGTCACTGTGACGTTGCACTCCTAATGATCTGGATGTATGCATCTCATTCGTTTGGGAAGTGTGTCGTAAAACCGTTGCATTCTTTCCTGATCAAGCTGGCCTACAACAGTTGTTACTAGTGCTTGATATCCTGGATACGGAGGTAACGTCCGAGCTGATCCTACAATTAACGTTCTATCTGGGAAAGATCTGGGGATCTTGCTGGCCACAACAGTATCTCAACATCACGCAGACAATTTGTAGACTGACATGCTATGTATGGAGCAGCACCACAGCACTGTCGCACGAGAGGCGGTATGTAAGGGCGCAGGACGTCTCTGACGTACCATTGGGCCGTCAGAATTCCTTCGGTCACTACCTGAAGTCATAGCCGATGGCGGCTATAACCGCTCTTTTAATTGAGAACAATATTATCAGGCTCATTCTCATATATGGGAGAGGTGAACGACGATATCGGAAATAATTAATAGCATCGAAAAAGTTTTAATTAAAATTATCGATATATAATCTCTCATCAGAATAACGCCCGCAGTAAAGTAGCGCTTCAGAGCAATCATAGAGGGTTTAACGCGGCTACTTTTGTTTCTAAATGCTGCTATATAAACCATGCGCGGGTACTTTTAGTTCTCTTATCTTGTTTTCTGCGCTCTGAATAAGTCTACGTAGATGCGGCGTGCGATATAGCTGGCTTTTCCGTGTAGTATGGTATGGAAGCGATCAGGGCACTTTTGTTAAACCGCAAGAAAACTGACTATAGTTAATTTATACAGGACAGACTTTTGCCGTAAGGTCGCGGACTAGGGATATCTGAGGAATTGTGCGCGCGAGATAAAGTAGCGGTCAGTATTAAATTCTATTCCATGCCGAATAACCGATAATAGGATCTGTAGATTATACCATAGAGTAAATATCTCTGGAGTGAGCATTGCGTTCTGCGCATGTTGTCAACATTAAACTAGGATTGTCACGTGTTTTCGGGACTTCGCTGTGCATGTGTGCTTTCCACAGAGTTTAAAGTTTATAATATCAAGAGTTTTTGTTGTGTTTTCACCGTTTGTTGATAGTGTAATAGCGATGGTGAATTACTGTTGTTGCTACGGATGCAAAGAAAAATATGTGAAAGGAGGGGTAGTAACTTTTCATGGGTACTATGTTCAAAAATTTCGAGACGCTTTATAATTAAAGCTTGATTCTGTAGATCTATTTTTCTACGATTTTATGACTATACAATATATATTACGTCTCATACAAAGGCTTACAAACAATCGCTTGCTCTCGTAAATTTCCTAGTGGGCAGGAAAGGAAATGGTTAGCTGTTTCAGCAAATACTATCCTCCATGCATTTATCAGTGACTTGTCGATTATGTATATAGATTTGAAAGACGGGAGACAGATAAATTCAATAGAGTGGGAGTCTGTAATTGTCTTCGTACAATATGTGTGTCCAAACCTTTCTGTTTATTATAAAGTTACAGTAGACCATGTTAAGTGTGTCTAGGACATGGAGAATGATTATGTGTGATTTATATTTTAGTTTCCCGAAAGGTGAACAACGAGTAAAGATGTGGCTCCAGAAAATAAGGAGGAGTAATTTTGTCCCCACAAAATATTCCAAAGTATGTTCAAAACACTTTGAAGAGGAATGTTTGGACAGAGAAAAATTTGGACGTGTGTGGCTGAGAAAATGAGGAGGAGTAATTTTGTCCCCACAAAATATTCCGAAGTATATTCAAAACACTTTGAAGAGGAATGTTTAGGCAGAGAAAAATTTGGACGTGTGCGGCTGACGGTAGATGCTATACCAACTACACTCCTGGAAATGGAAAAAAGAACACATTGACACCGGTGTGTCAGACCCACCATACTTGCTCCGGACACTGCGAGAGGGCTGTACAAGCAATGATCACACGCACGGCACAGCGGACACACCAGGAACCGCGGTGTTGGCCGTCGAATGGCGCTAGCTGCGCAGCATTTGTGCACCGCCGCCGTCAGTGTCAGCCAGTTTGCCGTGGCATACGGAGCTCCATCGCAGTCTTTAACACTGGTAGCATGCCGCGACAGCGTGGACGTGAACCGTATGTGCAGTTGACGGACTTTGAGCGAGGGCGTATAGTGGGCATGCGGGAGGCCAGGTGGACGTACCGCCGAATTGCTCAACACGTGGGGCGTGAGGTCTCCACAGTACATCGATGTTGTCGCCAATGGTCGGCGGAAGGTGCACGTGCCCGTCGACCTGGGACCGGACCGCAGCGACGCACGGATGCACGCCAAGACCGTAGGATCCTACGCAGTGCCGTAGGGGACCGCACCGCCACTTCCCAGCAAATTAGGGACACTGTTGTTCCTGGGGTATCGGCGAGGACCATTCGCAACCGTCTCCATGAAGCTGGGCTACGGTCCCGCACACCGTTAGGCCGTCTTCCGCTCACGCCCCAACATCGTGCAGCCCGCCTCCAGTGGTGTCGCGACAGGCGTGAATGGAGGGACGAATGGAGACGTGTCGTCTTCAGCGATGAGAGTCGCTTCTGCCTTGGTGCCAATGATGGTCGTATGCGTGTTTGGCGCCGTGCAGGTGAGCGCCACAATCAGGACTGCATACGACCGAGGCACACAGGGCCAACACCCAGCATCATGGCGTGGGGAGCGATCTCCTACACTGGCCGTACACCACTGGTGATCGTCGAGGGGACACTGGATAGTGCACGGTACATCCAAACCGTCATCGAACCCATCGTTCTACCATTCCTAGACCGGCAAGGGAACTTGCTGTTCCAACAGGACAATGCACGTCCGCATGTATCCCGTGCCACCCAACGTGCTCTAGAAGGTGTAAGTCAACTACCCTGGTTAGCAAGATCTCCGGATCTGTCCCCCATTGAGCATGTTTGGGACTGGATGAAGCGTCGTCTCACGCGGTCTGCACGTCCAGCACGAACGCTGGTCCAACTGAGGCGCCAGGTGGAAATAGCATGGCAAGCCGTTCCACAGGACTACATCCAGCATCTCTACGATCGTCTCCATGGGAGAATAGCAGCCTGCATTGCTGCGAAAGGTGGATATACACTGTACTAGTGCCGACATTGTGCATGCTCTGTTGCCTGTGTCTATGTGCCTGTGGTTCTGTCAGTGTGATCATGTGATGTATCTGACCCCAGGAATGTGTCAATAAAGTTTCCCCTTCCTGGGACAATGAATTCACGGTGTTCTTATTTCAATTTCCAGGAGTGTATTTTTAATTTTCCACAGCACCTACTACTTACTAATTTCTGCATTCAGCTTAAATACATTTTCTGCACAAATCAAATAAAAAACACAATAGTGTAGCTAATCAAAGTATACATTCATCTTCTTTGGTGTATTTTGCCTTCAATTTATTTTCTTCACCATTTGATTAAGAAGCGTAAAATATTAGTAAACATATCCCCGAACTCTTTCATTTGTGTCACTTTCCATTTCCCTTAATGGTGTTATATGGGCTGACTGTTACATGACTAACTGTATTTGCTTTACATTACATTTATTCTCCGATCACCTTTTTTTCCCCTTCTTACTCAGTCTACTATTTATTTAATAAACCGGGAGCAAGTACGTAAAATGCGTTAAATAAACACTTCAAAGTGTCACCAGTAAGAAAAATTGTGCTTTAGGTCGCAAAAACGAGAAAATAAATACGCAGAAATAGCAGAAAAAAAGAACGAATTAGCAGGGATATAATCGCTAATGTGTGGCAAATTCGATGTTTTTCGGACACTTCCAAAAGTACTAGCGTACTGTCAAGTCGTTTTGCAAGACTATCACTGCAAAAATGTACATCAGGCTCTGTAATACTATAAAGTGCCGTATCATGCCGAGAACTACCAAAAATCGAGTGCATCTGAACTGTGACACCTATCGCAAAGAAGCAGAATGTAATATCACTTGCCGGCCGCGGTGGTCTAGCGGTTCTGGCGCTGCAGTCCGGAACCGCGGGACTTCTACGGTCGCAGGTTCGAATCCTGCCTCGGGCATGGGTGTGTGTGATGTCCTTAGGTTAGTTAGGTTTAAGTAGTTCTAAGTGCTAGGGGACTTATGACCTAAGATGTTGAGTCCCATACTGCTCAGAGCTATTTGAACCATTTTTGTAATATCACTTGCCCTTAAAAGTTACGTAGCTGGTATATTCCCGGTATCAAATGGATACTGTTAAAATGTCTGCGCAACATATATAAATAATCCACGACACGTATGAAAAGAATCCGTCTGTACGAGGGATGTAGTGACATTCGAAATATACAGGGCGCTGTACGAACAAACACACGACGTCCCGAGAACACGTGACCAGGCCGGCAATGTATGTTGCCAACACAAAATCTGTTCTGCGCATGTGAATGCTCACTCCAGAGATATTTACTCTATGGACTATACGAAGGGACGTTAAACTGAATATAAAAACGGAACTGGACACTTAGCTTTGTGAAAGTAAAAGCGTACGAAGTTTGAATCATTGTATCGAAGTATAGTAATGAACCATAGTCCTTGCTACAATATCTTTGAGTGGTGAACTATAAAAACCACGGACATTTTAGCAGCCGTAATTGCTGACAGTAATTGTAGGATCAACCCTCCTTTTCCCTCATAGCAAACGCAATCATTCATGATCATTTAATTTTTGTTAAATGTTAATAAAAAACTAAAGTGATTTCTGTTGAAAGGTGCGGAGCAAGTAAAGTACAATGTTTACTGTGTGTGCTTTTTTTTTTAAAAAATAGAATAGTGCTTAACATCTAAGAGTCTATATAAAAATTAAATATAACTGTAAGGTAGGTTGACATAGCAACATATCAAGTACGTATAGTGTTTTTTTACTTTGTGTCTATGTATGTGTGTTATTACATTCACATAATGTTACAATAAAATTAAGATAAAAATCACAGCAAGTTATGGGCCCAGAACTATAAGAAAATAGAAAAGCTAAAAATAGAAAGCAAGAATAAGGAAGAAAAACAGTTAAAGATGTTTCAAGAAAACGAAGAATTTCGTGATATACAAGTGCTTAAAGTTAGTAGTACATTCAATCTGTGGAATGCTGAAATTAGAATACTATTTAATACGCAAGACCTGTGCAATATTGTGGATGGAACTGAAACACTGGAAAATTGCAAAACTTTAGAAAAACAGAAAAAATGGCAGAAAATGGACAGCAAGGAAAAACATTTTATAATGAGAACAATTGATAAAAAGGTAAAGCCACATGCACTGTGTTGTGAAACTTCCAAGGCAATGTATGAGAAACGTAAAGCAATTTATAAAAGAGGTGCGTCTCAAAGAACTCAGCAGCTGCTGATACGATAAAACCAGATACATAGCTAGTAATATAAGTGCACTACAGAATATAGTATTTGAACTGAATCGTCTCCAGTCAGAAAAGATGACAGATATTATGATCATACCCAAGATATTGTCTATTTTGCCAGAAGAATACAAACACTTTTCTCCAGCATGGGATTTGTCACCCAGTGGTGAGAAGACTATGCAAAATCTAACTGCAAGGCTTATAAGAGAAGAGGAACGACTGAAAAACAATAATCAAGAAGAGAGTATTGCCTTTGATGTTGGGTTTAACAAAAATAAAATAAAAGATATAATTTGTAAAAATTGTGGTTGTCGTGGATATTTTGCAAGAGAATGCAGGAAGCCTAAGAAGAAAGAACATTGTTCCATATGCAAGAGGAATAATCACAAAGAAGAAGAGTGTTACTTTAAAAATAAAAATAAAATTCAAGAACCAAAACTGATATCTTTCAAGCTCTGTCCTCATTGCAAAAAGACTAACAACAAAGAAGAAGATTGTTATTTTAAGAACAAAGACAGCGAAAGAATATCATTTTGCATTTTTTAAGACGTAGAAGAAGATCTAGTCCCTCAAGAAATCAAGAAACAAGATATTGATGACGAAAAGAAGATAGAAGACACTGCACATATTGCATATGAATGTAACAAAGGAAAGATTTCACAAGAAGCCAATGAGAAAGAGGATATGGTCATGGTTGTTGATAGCGCATGTACAGGACATTTGTGTAATGAAGTGGACAAGTTAACAAATGTGAGACATTATGATGGTATCGTAAAAGTTGCCAAACAAGGTGGATCAATGAAAATAGTTTCAAAAGGAAACCTTGTAGGTGATAACTGTGTTCTAAAAGATGTTATGTATGTTCCTGAACTGAGCAGAAATCTGATATCTGTAAATGCAATCACTGAAAAAGATTGTACAGTTCCAGAATGAGATTTTCGCTCCCCAGCGGAGTGCGCGCTGATATGAAACTTCCTGGCAGATTAAAACTGTGTGCCGGACCCAGTCTCAAACTCGGGACCTTTGCCTTTCGCGGGCAAGTGCTCTACCATCCGAGCTACCCAAACACGTCTCACACCCCGTCCCCGCAGCTGTGAAAATGTGTGCCCCGACCGGGGCTCGAACCGTGGATCTCCTGCTTACACTGAAGACGCTGTATCCATCTTTCTCTCTCTCTCTCTGTCTTTTTTTTTTTTTTTTTTTTTTACTTGAGCCACCGAAGGCACAGTGCGACTGCAGGGACTATCTCGCGCACGCCTCCCGCGAGACCCACATTCTCACCTTATATGTTCACACACTACATTCCTAGTGTCCCTACCCGTCAGCAGCTGAAGGTATTAATATATAATCCTGGTTTCGCTCTAGATGGCTCCAGGTCATCAATGGTGTGAGTTTTTTCGGACATGTCCAAGGGAACAGACACCATATCCATGTAAGCATAAAATCATACTAAATTCATAAATGTTGCACTAGTCGCGCGTTGTCTGCTGGTTTTTCTAAAAAAGTAAACAGAGTATTATCCTCAGTAAGGGTATGTTTTTATTATTAAAAGTCCCTTAAACAGAAAATGCTATGAACATCAAAGAGAAACAACAAAAAGCCGATCCAGCCTTAACTTGTGAAGTCAATGGACTGGACCTGAAGGGACTGTTAAGTCCCAATCACATTTTTCCTTATAATTGAATATTTCGTGGGAACTGTCTTGCTGTTTTATCAAAATTAACATTAGTTCGCACATAGCTAGCTAAATATGCAGGGTGTTCAGTAGCCCCTACCGATGGGTTTTATGCAACCTGCGATGTCTTGAAATACCAAGCGCGAGATCTACGTATTCTCTCTCTCGCTACACAGAAAAATCCCCTACATAAAAAATCTCCTACATAAAAAATGAACGGAACTTTTTGTACGAAATTTGATGTAGTTGAATTTTGTACTGGGATATGTTTTCGACAGAGGCCACAGTTTTCGAATTATTCGAGAAAAATGTACAAAAGTAACCTTCAAATGCATCTCTCTCTAATGACTCGAAAACCGTGGCCTCCAGCGAAAACGTGTCGCAGTACAAAATTTAACTACATTGAATTTGCTACAAAAAGGTCCTGTTTATTTTTTCTTTAGAAGCAATAGTTTGCACGTAGCGAGCGAGAGAATAGAATATCTCACATATAGCTTCTGAAGGCACTGCATATTGCATAAAACCATTTTTTAGGCTCAGCTGCATCACCTTGTATATTACCACTCAACTCAGTTCACACACGAACCATATTTTTATTTACGTATCTTTGCAGCGTTGTTCCACACACCAAGCCGCTGTTTGCAAAACAGCTGTTCACTTGCCAGTCTGACGTTGTTGTTGTTGTTGTGGTCTTCAGTCCTGAGACTGGTTGGATGCAGCTCTCCATGCTACTCTATCCTGTGCAAGCTTCTTCATCTCCCAGTACCTACTTCAGCCTACATCCTTCTGAATCTGCTTAGTGTATTCATCTCTTGGTCCCCCTCTACGATTTTTACTCTCCACGCTGCCCTCCAATACTAAATTGGTTATCCCTTGATGACTCAGAACATGTCCTACCAACCGATCCCTTCTTCTAGTCAAGTTGTACCACAAACTCCTCTTCTTCCCAATCCTATTCAGTACCTCCTCATTAGTTATGTGATCTACCCATCTAATCTTCAGCATTCTTCTGTAGCACCACATTTCGAAAGCTTCTATTCTCTTCTTGCCTAAACTATTTATCGTCCATGTTTCACTTCCATACCAGGCCACACTGCATACAAATACTTTCTGAAACGACTTTCTGACACTTAAATTTATACTCGATGTTAACAAATTTCTCTTCTTCAGAAACACTTTCCTTGCCATTGCCAGTCTACATTTTATATCCTCTTTACTTCGACCATCATGAGTTATTTTGCTCCCCAAATAGGAAAACTCCTTTACTACTTTAAGTGTCTCATTTCCTAATCTAATTCCCTCAGCATCACCTGATTTAATTCGACTACATTCCATTATCCTCGTTTTGCTTTTGTTGACGTTCATCTTATATACTCCTTTCAAGACACTGTCCATTCGGTTCAACTGCTCTTCCAAGTCCTTTGCTGTCTCCGACAGAATTACAATGTCATCGGCGAACCTTAACGTTTTCATTTTTTCTCCGTGCATTTTAATACCTACTCCGAATTTTTCTTTTGTTTCCTTTACTGCTTGCTCAATATATAAATTGAACAACATCGGGCAGAGGCTACAACCTTGTCTCACTCCCTTCCCAACCACTGCTTCCCTTTCATGTCCCTCGACCCTTATAACTGCCACCTGCTTTCTGGACAAATTGTAAATAGCCCTTCGCTCTCTGTATTCTATCCCTGCCACCTTCAGAATTTGAAAGAGAGTATTCCAGTCAATATTGTCAAAAGCTTTCTCTGAGTCTACAAATGCTAGAAACGTAGGTTTGCCTTCTCTTAATCTAGCTTCTAAAATGTAGAGTCAGTATTGCCTCACGTGTTCCAACATTTCTACGGAATCCAAACTGATCTTCCCCGAGGTCGGATTCTACCAGTTTTTCCATTCGTCTGTAAAGAATTCGCGTTAGTATTTTGCAGCCGTGACTTATTAAACTGATAGTTCGGTAATTTTCACATATGTCAACACCTGCTTTCTTTGGGATTGGAATTATTATATTCTTCTTGAAGTCTGAGGGTATTTCGCCTGTCTCATACATTTTGCTCACCAGATGGTAGAGTTTTGTCAGGACTGGCTCTCCCAATGCCATCAGTAGTTCTAATGGAATGTTGTCTACTCCAGGGGCCTTGTTTCGAGTTAGGTCTTTCAGTGCTCTGTCAAACTCTTCGCGCAATATCATATCTCCCATTTCATCTTCATCTACATTCTCTTCCATTTCTATAACATTGTCCTCAAGTACATCAGTCTTGTATAGACCCTCCATATACTCCTTCCACCTTTCTGCTTTCCCTTCTTTGCTTAGAACTGGGTTTCCATCTGAGCTTTTGATAGTCATACAAGTGGTTCTCTTTTCTCCAAAGGTCTCTTTAATTTTCCTATAGGCAGTATCTATTTTACCCCTAGTGAGATAACCCTCTACATCCTTACATTTGTCCTCTAGCCATGCCTGCTTAGCCACTTTATACTTCCTGTCGATCTCATTTTTGAGACGTTTGTAGGGCTATGCTAACATCTAGCGTACGGAACACAAACTGTTTGGAATTGGACCTACAGGCTGTTGAGTTGCGAAATCGGCCAGCACGCCTATGTCCCGCCAGTAAAAACAGGAGTAAACCGCGTTCCGCTCACGTGTTGATTTGATACTTTTGAAACTGACAGTTACTCTGTGTAGCACTGCTGTATGGCTATGCTAGGCGCTGTGTACCTCACAGTACTGGAAGGCCGTACGTCCCCCTGAGCAGTGTGTGCTTGGTGGAGGGTTGTGGCCTAGATGCGTGTGAGTGACAGACGTGCGGTGTGATGTGTCCAGGCCCAGGACGTGCTCGTGACGGTGCAGCAGGGCACGCTCCGGGGCGCCGTGATCACCAGCGTGCTGGGCACGCCCTACATCAGCTTCAAGGGAGTGCCCTACGCCCAGCCGCCGGTGGGAAATCTCCGTTTCCAGGTGGGTTCTGTGTAGCAACTTGCGCTGAATCATAAGTGTAAGTTTCCTGAATTTTTAAGGCGTTTTGTATTTGTGATTTATACTGAACTCTGAATATTTGCTTGTTATCGCAACAGTATGAAAGTACGAGAGCGTGCTGAAAAGTAATATCTCCGATTTTTTTTTCCTGTTTTCAATATCTTTCGAGGTATTTCTTGTCATGGATGTTACTCGGCAGACTTTACCACTTCACTGAAGCAAGCTACAACCCACTGCCTCTAGAGGTCTACTAATTGTAGCGTGTAACGTGGTGGCGTGTAACGTAACAATCTGTAAGCAACAGTTTGCTGTAATCGAGTTTCTAACCGCAGAAAACGTTCGATCCATTGTAATACACTACTGGCCATTAAAATTGCTACACCAAGAAGAAATGCAGATGATAAACGGATATTCATTGGACAAATATATTATACTAGAACTGACACGTGATAACATTTTCACGCAATTTGGATGCATAGATCATGAGAAATCAGTACCCAGAACAACCACCTCTGGCCTTGATACGCCTGGGCATTGAGTCAAACAGAGCTTGGATGGCGTGTACAGCTACAGTTGCCCATGCAGCTTCAACACGATACCACACTTCATCAAGAGTAGTGACTGGCGTATTGTGACGAGCAAGTTGCTCAGCCACCATTGACCAGACGTTTTCAGTCGGTGAGTGATCTGGAGAATGTGCTGGCCAGGGCAGCAGTCGAACATTTTCTGTTCCCAGAAAGGCCCATACAGGACCTGCAACATGCGGTCGTGCATTATCCTGCAGAAATGTAGGGTTTCACAGGGATCGAATGAAGGGCAGAGCCACGGGTCGTAACACATCTGAAATGTAACGTCCACAGTTCAAAGTACCGTCAATGTGAACAAGAGGTGACCGAGGCGTGTAACCAATGGCACCCCATACCATCACGCTGGGTGATATGCCAGTATGGCGATGACGAATACACGCTTCCAATGTGCGTTCACCGCGATGTCGCCAAACACGGATGCGACCATCATGATGCTGTAAACAGAACATGGATTCAGCCGAAAAAATTACGTCTTGCCATTCGTGCACCCAGGTTCGTCGTTGAGTACACCATCGCAGGAGCTCCTGTCTGTGATACAACGTCAAGGGTAACCACAGTCGTGATCTCCGAGCTGGTAGTCCATGCTGCTGCAAACGTCGTCGAACTGTTCGTGCAGATGTTTGTTGTCTTGCAAACGTCCCCATCTGTTGACTCAGGGATGGAGACGTGGCTGCACGATCCGTTACAGCCATGCGGATAAGATGCCTGTCATCTCGACTGTTAGTGATACGAGGCCGCTGGGATCCAGCACGGCGTTCCGTATTACCCTCCTGAACCCACCGATTCCATATTCTGCTAACAGTCATTGGATCTCGACCAACGCGAGCAGCAATGTGGCAATACGATAAGCCGCAATCGCGACAGGCTACAATCCGACCTTTATCAAAGTCGGAAACGTGATGCGACGCATTTCTCCTCCTTACACGAGGCATCACAACAACATTTCACCAGGCAACGCCGGTCAACTGCTGTTTGTGTATGAGAAATCGGTTGGAAACTTTCCTCATGTCGGCACATTGTAGGTGTCGCCACCGGCGCCAACCTTGTGTGAATGCCCCGAAAAGCTAATCATTTGCATGTCACAGCATCTTCTCCTGTCGGTTAAATTTCGCGCCTGTAGCACGTCATCTTCGTGGTGTAGCAATTTTAATGGTCAGTAGTGTACATAGAAGAACGAAAGCTGTGTGCGGTGATAACTCATCGGCCTCAGTAATGTTCGACATTGGGTTGTTCGAGCTGGTAATGAAAGAAATGGTGGTTCTAACCTCAACGTGTGTGTCAGAGGTAGGAGCGGACGACTGCATACGGCAACCACGAGACTTAGTGGAATCGGACTGATGAAATCATCAGAGAAAATCATCGGATAAAACAGACACAGCTCCCAGGAAAGGGTGTCATATCACTAGAGCTCGTACAGGCTATCACTGTAGAACTGCGATAGAGGAAACAGTGTGCACGATGGGTGCCTCGACTGCTCACTCCTGACATCAAGTAGGCGTGACTGCATATCCACCAACTATTTCTTTTGCGTTTAGACGATGAGGGCGACGGGTTCCTTAACAACACTGTGACATGTGATAAAAGCTGGGTTCACCCTTCTGACCCCGGATTCAAGAGACCGTCAATGGATTTTCTCCGCAAAGTATGACTGACACCAACAAAAGTTCAAGATCGTGCCATCAGCAAGCAAGGTCACGCTAACAATGATCTGGGATCTTAAAGGTGTGGTGCACGTGAAATTCAAGCCTACAGGTACCACTCTACAAAATATTGCGAGACCCTCAGAAATATGAAAGCATGAATTCGACGAGTTCGTCCACTCATGGACGGAAAATTAGTGCTGCACCACTCATTTGTGCTGCGACATTTGCAATAATCTGACGCCTTGGATTGACTGACATCGATCATCCTCTATACAGACCCGACTTCGTCCCATCCGATTTTCATCTGTTTCCAAAACTTAAAAGACATCTTCGAGGACTTCACTTTGATAGTGATGAAGTGGTGCAAGCGTTGTAGCTCGGTCAACAAAGCCAACCATTCTACGCGACAATATCAACAAAATGGTATCTCGTTGGGAGAAACTTGTTCGTCGCCAGGCTGAAAGTCTTGAGAAATAAATATGTACACATGAAGTATAACGATGCAAAATGTGAATATCGTTTGTGTAATTTAGAAAGCTTTAAGAGTTTTCACATAATTGGAGGCATTACTTCTCAGAACACTCTCGTAAAATATCCAATTTCAAAATGGAGAACACTATTTTTCCTATTTTGCTACCCTTGGAGACGCCCTTGGCGTGGTCTAAAAAGCAAGTACAAAAGAGACAATGATTTCCAAAGAAACGTCCAAATGTCCAATAAAGGCAGATTTCTATCCTAGACCATTACGTGGCTGAGAAACGTGAAAATATGAAATACGCTAGAAACAATTGCAAAATTCAAAATGGTTAGTGGAAAGAAAAAAAGAGGCAAAAATGACTTAAGA
This sequence comes from Schistocerca americana, assembly GCF_021461395.2. Taxonomy (NCBI): domain Eukaryota; kingdom Metazoa; phylum Arthropoda; class Insecta; order Orthoptera; family Acrididae; genus Schistocerca; species Schistocerca americana. The sequence goes on from NC_060125.1 coordinate 64,352,090, forward strand.
AACTTTAGATCTGTTTGCGTTCTATGCATTAGGTGAAAAATTTTCTCGTGATTTGTCACATAGCAGTGTAAAACATTACATTTCAATGAGACAAAAAAGAAAACGCTGAGCTTAGAAGAGGATAGAGCACAATGGGCGTTTGGAAGTCATAAAATATAATGCAAGGTAACCAACATGAACTATCAGGCGTTCATTGATTTCGAGAAAGATTTCGCCTCGGTTTCTAAAACATCTGTACCAACAGCTCTTGGAAAACTGATTTAATATACTGAAAATATGTAGCTCATTCCTATAGCTTCCATTAGACTTCATCAGAATAGTCAGAAAGAAGGATGCTGCACACCACCAGTAATATTAGCACGAGTCCTAGAAAAAGTTATCAGATTCTTAAACTGAGAAAATGAAGAAAAATTTAAAATAAATGTAAAATTTCTCGGATTCTGAAGGCGTTTTATGTGTTTGCTTGAATGTTAAGTGCGTGTATTTGCTTGTTATTGAAATCTCATAAAAATAAAAGGCCAGTTGCAGCTTGGAGAATACTGTTTCACCGCATGGTCACATAGCATACGTGAACCAGCTTTACATTGCGGGTGGTATAGAATCCATATCAGTAAACTGCTAAATCTGTTACTTCATCACCCATACCAGTTGCATGTCGACTATATAAAGACATCCAGGAGCAATAACAATTTGATTTTCAGTTTTTCATATAATTACTGACCGAATTTAAATAATTAAGATGATGTGATAATCTACTCACTAAGAAGTGCAATTGTACTCCAAAGGATCAAATCGACAGGTCAAGTATTCCAGTTCAAAACTGTGTATGTCTTGCGGCAGCATAACTACAGTGTGCAAATTACACAGATCATGTTCACCAGTGTTCGAGAATGAGAGTACTTAGCGACTTTCAGAAATTTTTACACACAATTTAAAACCTTTTGGAAACTTTTGCTTCCTGATGGCACCTACAAAATATTATTAGAACCAAAAAAATACAAAAGTTCAAAAAATGACCGACAGATGGCGCTTCGTCTGATCAGAATAGCAATAATTATCATAACAAAGTAAGACAAAGCAAAGATGTTCTTTACAGGAAATGCTCAACATGTCAATAGCTGTAGTCGAAGAATAATGTTGTGAACAGCACTGTAAAGCATGTCCGGAGTTATGGTGATGCACTGGTGTCGGATGTTATCTTTCAGCATCCCTAGAGATGTCGGTCGATCACCCCAAAGCCAATAATCGCACGGACTGAGGTATGAGGACCTGGGAGGCCAAGCATGACGAAAGTGGCGGCTGAGCACACGATCATCACCAAACGACGCGCGCAAGATATCTTTCAAGCGTCTAGCAATATGGGGTGGACCGCCATCCTGGATAAACATCGTACGTTCCAGCAGGTGTTTATCAGCCAGGCCGGGGATGATGCGATTCTGTAACATATCGGCGTATCTCTCACCCGTCACGGTAGCAGTTACAAAACCAGAATCACGCATTTCCTCGAAGAAGAAAGGCCCGATAACGGTAGATGTGGTAAATCCAACCCATACCGTGACTTTCTCGTCGTGCAATGGAGTTTCCACGACAGTTCTAGGATTTTCGGTAGCCCAAATTCTGCAGTTGTGGGCTTCGTCGGTCCACAACACGTTACTCAACCAATCGTCATCTTCCGCCATCTTTTGAAACGCCCACACCGCAAATGCTCTCCGCTTCACTAAATCGCCAGGTAACAGTTCATGATGCCGATGGATTTTGTACGGGTAGCATCGGAGGGTACGCCTAAGTGCCAACCAAACAATAGTGTATGGAATGCCGGTGCGACGTGCGACTGCACGAGCGCTGACTTCCCCGTGCATAGACGAACCCGCTACAGTCTCCATTTCTTCCTGAACTGTCTCAGCAGCATTACGCCTTGTGCTCGGTCGGCCACTAAGGGGTGTACTGTCTAAACAACCCGTGGCTTCGAACTTCGAAATCATTCTCGCCACAGCTGCATTTGTCAACGGACCTTTTCCCGTTCGAATCCCCTTCCTATGGCGATAGGATCGTAACGCTGAACTAGCACATTCCCCACTCTGATAATACAGCTTCACTAAAATCGCCTTTTCAGGTAACGTCCACATGCTGCGACTGCTGGCGCATCTGATTCTCTCTCTCATTACAGCTCCTTTTATACACGATTGTCATGCGCAGTCACTGACGCTTTTCTGTCCAGCGCCATCTGTTGGGCATTTTGTGAATTTTTTTTTTGTGGTTCTAATAAAACCTCATGTCATTCCAAGCGCGTGTGTCAATTTTTACCTCTTTATCTACATTATTCCGTGGTTTATTCAGTTTTCAAATTTATACTGACTTTTTGATCACCTGGTATTACTGTACCGCACGAGTTCAGGAGATGTGACGTAAGACCCGTGAGACGTGTCAAATTACAATTCCAAATGCTTGGTAGAGCGTGTATACTCAGGCTGCTTCTGCTAAGGGTAGTGAAACGACAAGCTAAAATCTGGCACGAAGGACAACACCGACACAGAAGAGCACGACGTGGTAGTAGACCAGGTTGGTTTTATCGTATCAGAGCAAGAAAGCTGTGGGAAAAGTTACGGGTATCGTAACGTAAGCCAGAACTGTTTCCAGCAAAATTTTCATTTATTTTAAAGTTGGAAATTATGAATCAAAAAGTCATTAGCCTTTAACAGCATTTCATTTAGTTCTACTTTTTATGAAACAGATTAGTTACAATAATTCTGATCTTAGCATAATCTGGTTTCTCGCTTAACTTAAGCAAGTATTAAATCAACGTTGACAATGGAAACAGCAATTAATCTGCTTTTCGCAGAATCTGATGTTCCTCTTAAATTGCGCAAATATTAAACAAAATTTGACACTGAAAACAACAAATCAATTGATCTTCGATTTAGTTTACGCAACTGGATGAGCTTTACAACGTGAGAGGGCCCCGATGGAAGGAAGACTGCGTGGAAGCAACAGTGCTAACATGTCTTTACCCGTTCAGCTCTCTGATGTAAGATTAAGGAAATTAAATTGTAACTGGAGTTCAGTCAACAACTTAGCCTGCACATTCAAACATATGAAAAGCGAACGACCCACATTTGAGATTGCGCCACTGCGAATTGCGAAAACTCACCTCTGTTCCGATACAGCAGAAGGCGCAAGTGGCCACAGCTGGCCAGCAGCTTCCGTCTTCCTTCGTCAGCGTCCGCGCCGCTCGAAACTCTGTTCCCAAGTGCCATAAAAAATTCCTTCCAGTCTCTCGAAAATTGTAGGGTGAGACTATTGCCAACATGATGACCGAAAACTGCCACAGAATTTTCTAAAAATCGGGGAAAAGGCGACTAGCGTCCTTCTTCTCTGCTTACATGATGTACATTTAATCTTCACGAAGTTGGTAAATACAGAGATATGTAAACAGGAAGAATATGGTGCTGCGGTCGGCAACGCCTATATAAGACAACAAGTGTCTGGCACAGTTGTTGGATCGGTTACGGCTGCTACAATGGCAGGTTATAAAGATTTAAGTCAGCCTGAACGCGGTGTTATAGTTGGCTCACGAGCGATGGGACACAACATCTCCGAGGTTGCGACGAAGTGGGGAGTTTCCCGTACGACCATTTCACGAGTGTACCGCGAATATTAGGAATCAGGTGAAACATCAAATCTCCGACATCGATGCGGCTGCAAAAAGATCATGCAAGAACGGGACCAACGACGACTGAAGAGAATCGATCAACGTGACAGAAGTGCAATCCTTCCGCAAATTGCTACAAATTTCAATGCCGGGCCATAAAAAGTGTCAGCGTGCGAACCATTCAACGAAACGTCATCGATATGGGCTTTCAGAACCGAAGGCCCGCTCGTGTACCCTTGATGACTGCAAAGCTTTACGGTTCGCCTGGGCTTGTCAACACTGACATTGGACTGTTGATGGCTGGAAACATGTTGCCTTGTCGGACGAGTCCGTTTCGAATTGTATCGAGTGGATGGACGTGTACGGGTATGGAGACAACCACATGAATCCATGGACACAGTATATCAGCAGGGGACTGTTCAAGCTGGTGGAGGCTCTGTAATACTGTGAGGAGTGTGCAGTTGGAGTGATATGAGACCCCTGATACGTCAAGATACGTCTCTGACAGGTGATACGTAAACATCCTGTCTGATCACCTGCATCCATTCATTTCCATTGTGCATTTCGACGGACTTTGACAACTCCAGCAGGACAATGCAACACCCCACACGCCCAGAATCACTACAGAGTGGCTCCAGGAACACTCTTCTGGGTTTATACACTTCCACTGGCACCAAACTCCCCAGACATGAACATATTGAGCATAGCTGGGATGCCATGCGACGTGCTGTTCAGAAGAGATCTCCACCCGTCGTACTCTTACGGATTTATGGACAGCCCTGGAGGATTCATGGTGTCAGTTTGTCAGAGTTCACCTGAGACATGAAGGAGGCCCTGGCGGCGTCTATCAAGTGAACTGAGGCCAACTGGCTGCAAATAGTGGCACATGTGGGCACGAATGACGCCTGCTTCTTGGGATCTGAGGTGATCCTCAGTGCCTTTCAGCGGAAGACTGATTTGGTAAAGGCACGGAGGATCAATTGAAGTCCTGTGATATGGTGCACAGCGGAAGTTCTAAACCACAGGCTTAGACGATTCTGCAGTGGTATCAGATACGAATTTCTCGACATATGCCATTGGATGGAGAATTGTAGGACTCCTCTTAATAGGTCAGATGTGCAGTACCAGCACTAGGAGCTGCTAGCACTACACGCAGGAAGTCATTACTAGGGTAGCAGAGTCCATATGGAGTGCACATGGCTTTTTTTTAGGTTAGAGAAGCTTCGATTTGGATCAGAGCCGAACTGTCTACTAAAACCAAAGATACGCCAGGAAAATGTTCCCAGAGAATGCTCGTCTTCGCAGCTCGGATATAGAAGACGTCAATATGATATTAATAAACTGCAGGAGCATCCAAGGAAAGTTCCCAGAACTGGTATCGCTTATTGAAGGATATGATGTCCAGATAGTATTAGGAACAGAATGCTGGTTGAAACTGGAAGTGAATAGCAGGGAAATCCTAAGTTCAGATTAAAATGTTTATCGTAATGGTAGGTAAGTCACTAATAGTGGCGGCGTATTTATTGCATTAAAGAAATAAATAATACCTAGAGAGGTTCTAACTGGTTCCGAATGTGAATCAATTTGGGTTACGTTGAGCATCAAGGGTGGGTTAAAAATGGTAATTTAATGTTATATTAGACTGCCTGGCTCAACAGCTGTAGTGGTAAGGCGCTTCATAGAGAACTTGTGTAATATCGTTAGTAATTTTCCTGATCATGCTCTTGTAATTGGGAGTGACATCAATTTGCCAGGTGTAGGCTGTGAGAGTCATATAATCAAAACTGGTGCCAGAGACAAGGATTTGTGTGAAATTATTACGAATGTGGTGTTCGAAAATTACTTCGAGCAGACAGTTAGAACACCAACTCGTTAAGGTAACGTCTTATACCTTGCCAGCAACAAACAGACTTGAGCTTACCGAATCAGTGAACGTCGACGAAGGTATCAGTGATCATAAAGCTGTGATAGCAACTATGATTACGGGTGTTACAAGACATATGAAGAAAGACAGGAAAATATTTTTGCTTAGCAAGAGTGACAGGATACAAATTGCAGAGAATTTGAGACTACAAATTGCAGAGAATTTGAGAAGTCGGCATCAAATATTCATTGCCGGGGACGAAGATGTGGATTAAGAATTGAAAAAATTCGAAGTGTCGTTCAATATGCCTTAGACTAGTATGTTCCGAGCAACGTCTTAAGAGATGGGAGACCCACCTTGGCTCCATAGCTGTGTTAGTAAAATGCTGCATGAACAAAGAGAGCCTCATCACATATTTAAGAGAAGTCAGAACCTATCTGACAAACAAAAGCTGAACGAAGTGAAAACGAGCACATGGAGAGCAATGAGACTTTGAAAGTAAAATTTTGTCAGTCAATTGCTCAGAAACCCCAAGAGGTTATTGTCTTGCGTAAAATCAGTAAGTGATTCGAAATCCTCAAATCATTCACTCAGTGACCAGACTGGCACCGAAACGAAAGCTAACAGAGAAAAGGCCGAAATACCGAATTCGGTCCTCAGAAATTCTTTCACAGCGGAAGATGGTAGTATGGTACATAATTTTAATTATCGTACGAACGCCGAAATGGCAGATATTGAAAGAAGCGATAGCTGTATAGAAAAGCGACTAGAATACATTGATAGTGGTAAGGCCAGATGTGACACCTACAGGATGCTAGAAAGTTTATGCTTAAGAATTTGCTTCCCTTCTAGCAGAGGTTTATCGTAGATCGCTGGAGCAACGAAGGGTACCTAGCGACTGGGAGAAAGCGCAGGTCATTCCTGTTGTCAAACAAGGCTGTAGGACAAATGCACGTAATTATAAGCTTATACTGTTGACGTCAATGTGTTGTAGAATTATGGAGCATATTTTATGCTTAAGATTTATGAAATTTTTGGAGAACGGAAATCCGCATAAAAATCAACATACATTCCGCAAACAGAGATGTTTCGAAACCCAGCAAAAAAATGTTCAAATGTGTGTGAAATCTTATGGGACTTAACTGCTAAGATCATCAGTCCCTAAGCTTACACACTACTTAACCTAAATTATCCTAAGGACAAACACACACACCCATACCCGAGGGAGGACTCGAATCTCGGCCGGGACTATCCGCACAGTCCAAGACTGCAGCGCCCCAGACCGCTCGGCTAATCCCGCGCGGCGAAACCCAGCACGTTCCATTCCTCCACGAGATGTGCAGCGCCGCAGACAAAGGCGCTCAGGTTGTTGCCGTGTTCCTTGACTATAGGGAGGCATTTGACACCTTCCTGCACAGCCGTTTAGGGACAAAAATCCGAGCTTATCGAGTATCAGACTAGATTTGGTACTAGACTCAAGGTTTCCTTACGGATAGAACTCAACACGTCGCACTTAATGCAACAAAGTCGACAGATGTAAAGGCATTTTCCGGGGTACCACAAGGAAATGTGATAGGACCCTTACGACGTATATAAATGAACTAGCAGAAAGCGTCAGAAGCTCTTTAAGACTACTCGCAGATGATAGGGCGTCTATCAAAAAGTAGCAACGCCAGGAGACAGTTTCGATTTGCAGAATAACCTGCAGAGGATTGATGAATGGTACAGGCTGCGGCAGTAGACACAGAACGTTCATAAATGTGACATATTGCGCATACATAGGAAAAGAAATCCACTACTGCAAACTACACTATTGATGGCAAATTGCTGGAAACAGTCTAGGAGTAATTACCCAGTAAATATGCCGACTGGTTGTATCTAACAGTCGGCAGATGATAGTTGAAGGTATCGCTTTAGCAAGCAGAACTCTACTAATACCAGTATTGCTGGCCCCTGTTTTTATCGCAACCGAGGTGGAATCTTCCTATACGTCGGTCAAGGGGCATGAAGAGGGTGTAAATCACCGAAACTGGTAGCCAAATAAAATAAGTTTGGAAACTGGACGGCTGAAAGGTGTTTAAATGGAGGTTTACTGTCTTTTGGTTAAAAAAATCAATTTATCTTAAATTGCATTTTTGGGTCCATAAGAGTATTTGGAATCCACCCCTGAAACGGTTTTTCCGAATACGGAACGAAAATGTTTGTTGTGCGCCGTTGAACAAACAAATGCACCTGCCTGAAATTGGCCCTTATCACGTATCAGTTCTTTTCTTTCCGAGGACGAGTTATTGTTCCGGTGCTTGGGAGGAAACACACAAAATTCAAATGAAAGTTGGAACGCATGTGTTTGGAAGTTAGCCCCCAAGCATTTGCATTCTGCTGCGAAGACTGTGGAGATTGCGACTTTCAACGAAGGATATTCAGCAATTCTGAAGACCATGACAAAGATGGTCGTCACCCTGGGACTCTATTCGACGCAGTTCGCCAAGCATTCGGACGCCCACCGGATTCAAGCTGCTGAAAACTGCTTGTCACCGGCCGTACGAGCGGCTCTGGAGCAGCGCAGGATGGTCCAGATCGAGGAGAACGCCCTTTGAGGAAGAGGAAGGGCTAGTTTATGGACCCGGAATAACAGACGGAACGTAAGTTGCATAATATTGCATTTATATGTAGTCAAAACTTCAAACGCGTTTTTCTCTAAATGGCTTTTTTTTTTTTTTTTTATCGCGCGGTATGGTAACTTCAAATCTACTGAACCGATTGGCATGATTCTTTGTTTCCGACGAAGCTAACTAAATTGTCTAGGGGTTGTACCACTTTTATTCCGATCCATCAACTATAAATATTTTTACTTGGCCGACGAAGTCGAAAAATCGACGAAAAAAACCCTATTTTTTCAAATGGCTGCCATTTTGTTTCCTATGGTCCAAATAACGTAAGCGAGGTACAGCTCCTAAAGAATCTTATATACAGGGTAGCGCACGAAATGTGTTACCATTTTGTTTTTGAATATAAACTTTATTGTCAATACAATCAGAAAGGAACATATAGTACAATAAAGAGCCGTCCATGGAGATTTGTTCTAACTCAGCACATGCTCAATATGTCCACCATTTAGTTTCCTAACTTCCTTCAAACGAACACTGAAGTTAGTGATTACCCTACGGTATGTGTCTTCCGTAATTTCACTGCAATCTTGAAGAATAAGTCTTCTGAGCTCCATTAAATCACGTGGACGTTTCGGGGAAATTTTTTCCTTTAGGTACCCCCAAAGAAAAAAGCCTCATGGATTGAGGTCTGGACTATTGGGGGGCCAATTTTGTCCGTCATTGAAGCGACCTGGAAACCTGAGTGAAATGATCCGCATGTCGAAATGCTCGTGTAAAAACTCCGACACAATGTTTGCAGTATGTGGCCTTGCTCCATCTTGCATGACCCACTGCGTATAGAAGGGCAAGGCAGTAGCAAGAAGCTGTGGAATGAAGCTATTGCGAAGCATGCTCAAATAACGTTCGCTGTTCACAGTTTCTTCAAAGAAAAAGGGTCCAATAAGTCCGTGACTGGAAATTGCTGCCCATGCTGTAATCCTCGGAGCATAATGTTGTCGTTCATGAAGAACTTGTGGGTTTTCAGTGGCCCAAAAGCGTACATTCTGTTTGTTAACCACACCGTCTAAATGAAAATGCGCCTCGTCTGAAAACCAAAAGTTGTTGAGAGTTTATTCCCTATCCTCCGCCCATTGAGCAAACAGTAGTCACTGCTGCTTGTGATCTTCAGTGTGCTTCTGTGCACAGGTCATCTTGTATGGATACATATGGAGGTCACTTTTAAGAATGCGTTGTACGGAGAGTCTGGATATTCCCAGTTGCACTGCTGCCTTTCTACACGATTTCCCGGGACTTCTCTGTACAGCAACTCGTACCGCTTCAATATTATCCGGTGAACAAACAGGCTTAAGCAGAGGTCGCTTCGCTTCCAAGACTGTTCCTTTCTGTACAAATTTACCGTACAACCTGTGGGTGGTCTTCTTGCAAGGGACCCATCGTGTGTTAAACTGTTGTCGAAAACAACAATGCTTTTCGTTTCATGAAAAAGTAACACAATTGCCGATCGTTGTTGTGTCGTCAGTCTTCCATTGTCAGCCATTGCTGCTTACTAGCTTCCTAGCGGCAGTAACGTGAATTACACATTTCGTAACTCATTTGTTTTTCCAAGCCCTGTTGGTACTGCTGTAGAGATCCCAGCGGGATATCTGATGTGCGTCGTAAATTGTGAAAGAAACAATTGGTAACACATTTCGTGCGCCACCCTGTACTTCGCCAACGTCGACTCAATTTTGATTTCAGACGAGCCGGCTGACCTGTGACATACCGCGCGTGGAGGTCTACATCGAAATTTTGTTTCGTTCCGACGGGACTTCCGCCTTTGTTCTTCGACATTTCCGGTCTAAATAATTCCAGTTTGTAGAGGAAATATCAATAAACATTTTGACCAAATTTCACATTGATATCTATAACACATCCCGAGAAAAAAATTCTCAAAGAACATGCTTTTTTCGGGCTAAAGATAGTAAACCTCCCCTTAATTCGACGTCCTCGCAATAGTGTGTCCTGCTTGCGCCCTGTTTCTCGATCAGCCTGATGTACTGCAGTGCGCTGTTTCTCTCCGGCAGGCGCCACAGCCAGCCGCAAGTTGGGAGGGGGTGCGTGACGCCTTGGAGCAGAGCGAAATGTGCATGCAGCCGGTGAGCGGCGTCTACCACGCGGGCTCCGAGGACTGCCTCTACCTGAACGTGCACGTGCCGATGAACGCGTCGGGGCCGCTGCCCGTGCTCGCCTGGATCCCCGGCGGCGGCTTCACCAACGGAGCCTCGTCCTTCAACGGCCCAGACTTCTTCATCGAGGAGGGCGTCATCGTGGTGTCGCTGCAGCAGCGGGTCGGCGCCTTGGGTGAGCAGTAGAGATGGGCAAACTCGTTCATCCTTGGGAACTAGTTCACTGCTGATCGTTCTTTTTTGGGAACCATTCATTTTTACTCGTTCACCGTTCATTTGTGCTTGGTATATGGTTCTTATGAAAAACTGAAAACTAGTAGTGTGGGTGACTGAAGGCTGGAGGGCACGAAGAGGGGGCACTTGCTCCCCCCTGCAGTATAGAGTTTTTTGTCATTACGAAATTCCTACACACTTTTAGAAGTAATTTTTGTGATTCTGCAGAACCTCTCGTTTAGCCAACTGTAGCCTTGTGTGGCTGATCGCAGGAAATAATATAGGGTGGCGCACGGAAAATCGGCCCCGAGTACAGACTGCTTGCCAATTACGGACGATGTGTTGCCCGTTACGAACAGATACAACAAACAGACAAACATGCAATAATTAGGCAGTGAAGTAATTACAAGGCAATGCAAGCAACAATTTCGAGACAATCGATGACAATGTGTAGAGAGCTGGAGAATAGAACATGAAAATCTCACGCGACGCGCATAGGCTATATCTCATGTAGTCTTGTAAACCTGTTGGTGGTTGTTTCCCAACTTAATAGACCACAAGTGTCTTGTATAAAATTCTTCTTTTCGACTTCCACTAAATAGCTATGCTACGTTGTAAACAATAATCGCTTACACCCTATATATACTTCACGTTGTCTCTGAGTTCGTAGGCGAAGTAGACACTTTATGGAAGCATATGACTCTGAGCACTATGGGACTTAACTGCTGAGGTCATCAGTCCCCTAGAACTTAGAACTACTTAAACCTAACTAACCTAAGGACATCACACACATCTATGCTCGAGGCAGGATTCGAACCCGCGACGGTAGCGGTCGCGCAGTTCCAGACTGAAGCGACTAGAACCACTCAACCACACCGGCCGGCTAAACATTTAAATTTTCTCTTATAATAACAATTTTCTCGTCTAATACTAGGATAACTACAGTGATGGGCATTAAAGTGGAGACAACGGGAACGATTACAAACGGCGAAATTTTACACTACTGGCCATTAAAATTGATACACCACGAAGATGACGTGCTACAGACGCCAAATTTAACCGACAGGAAGAAGATGCTGTGATATGCAAATGATTAGCTTTTCAGAGCATTCACACAAGGTTGGCACCGGGGCGACACCTACGACGTGCTGACATGAGGAAAGTTTCCAACCGATTTCTCATACACAAACAACAGTTGACCGGCGTTGCCTGATGAAACGTTGTTGTGATGCCTCGTGTAACGAGGAGAAATGCGTACCATCACGTTTCGCACTTTGATAAAGGTCGGATTGTACCCTAGCGCGATTGCGGATTATCGTATCGCGACATTGCTGCTCGCGTTGGTCGAGATCCAATGACTGTTAGCAGAATATGGAATCGGTGGGTTGCAGGGGTTACGACCCCTGTGGAGGTGGGTGGGTATTGTATGGCTGTGTGCGCCGCCATCTTGGCGGGTGACCTTGAACGAGAAAATGGCTTGTCAGTAATTACAATTACAGTAATTACGGAACGCAGTTCTGCATCCCAACGGCCTCGTAAAATTAGCAGTCGAGATGACAGCCATCTTATCCGCATGGCTGTAACGGATCGTGCAGCCACGTCTCGAACCCTGAGTCAACAGATTGGGACGTTTGCAAGACAACAACCATCTACATGAACAGTTGGACGACGTTTGCAGCAACAGGGACTATCAGCTCGGAGACCATGTCTGCGGTTACCCTTGACGCTGCATCACAAACAGGAGCGTCTGCGATGGTGTACTCAACGACGAACCTGGTAAACGAATGGCAATACGTCATTTTTTCGGCTGAATCCAGGTTCTGTTTACAGCATCATGACGGTCGCATCCGTGTTTGGCGACATCGCAGTGAACGCACATTGGAAGCGTGTATTCGTTATCGCCATACTGGGGTATCACGCGGCGTGATGGTATGGGGTGCCATTGGTTACACGTCTCGGTCACCTCTTGTTCGCACTGACGGCACTTTGAACAGTGGACGTTACATTTCAAATGTGTTACGACCCGTGGCTCTGCCCTTCATTCGATCCCTGTGAAACCCTACATTTCTGCAGGATAATGCACGACCGCATGTTGCAGGTGCTGTACGGGCCTTTCTGGATATAGAAAATGTTAGACTACTGCCCTGGCCAGCACATTCTTCAGATCACTCACCAACTGAAAACGTCTGGTCAATGGTGGCTGAGCAACTTGCTCGTCACAATACGCCAGTCACTACTCTTCATGAAGTGTGGCATCGTGTTGAAGCTGCATGGGCAACTGTAGCTGTACACGCCATCCAAGCTATGTTTGACTGAATGCCCAGGCGTATCAAGGCCGTTATTACGGCCTGAGGTGGTTGTTCTGGGTACTGATTTCTCAGGATCTGTGCACCCAAATTGCGTGGAAATGTAATCACATGTCAGTTGTAGTATAATATATTTGTCCAATGAATACCCGTTCATCATCTGCATTTCGTCTTGGTGTAGCAATTTTAATGGCCAATAGTGTACTTATACTGCGTATATATTGAAGTGCCAGCCACGACAAAAGTATTCCATCCAGTGTGAAAGATATATGAGCCTGGAAAAATACCTCGAACTTCAAGAACAGTTCGATAATCCCAGCTCCAAGGAAGACAGTAGATGACAGTTAATAACTCATGGTTACAAAATATTGACACAAAATATTTGCGGACGATTGGAAAAAAAATACTGCTAGTACCGACCTCGGGGAATATCTGTTTGGGTTTTGGAGAAATACTGTCACACGAAAGGCGATACTGACCCCACGACCAGATGGTAGGTTAAAGAGAGGCAGACCTACGTTAATAGCATTTTCAGACTTAGAGAAAGCTTCTGACTGTCCCGAGTGGAAAACATTCTTGGACATTTGGTAGGTGGAAGGGAGAATGCAGGGAACGAAAGTGTATTTGCAGCTAGTACTTAAGCCAGACTGCAGTTACAGAAGGGTGAAGGACATGAAAGGGAAACAATGGTCGAGAAGAGGGTAAAGCGGGTTGGTAGCACGTCTCCGATATTATTCAATATGGACATTGGGTAAGCAACAAAGGAAACGAAGACGAAATTTAGAAAGGGGCCTGCTCACATATTACACAGATTGTTTCGACTGCGCTGGGGAAGTTTCGCTGGTTGGCCCTTACGCATCCTCAGCACAGTTCCGATCTCGTCCCATATTTTTGGAACCATAAAGGAAGACATTCGTGGCCGTCGGTCTGCTTCAGACAAACAGGTGCACGCCTGTGTAAAATCATGTTTCCGTAGGCAACCGCAAACATTTGTCCATGAAGACTTTGGCCGCCTTGTCTCAGAGTGGAATGAATACGAATATGAGAATTAATCGAAACCCTCAGCTGCCAACAGGTGTTATTGATATACCTCAATGGGGCAGCTCAAAATGTGTGCCCCAACCGTGACTCGAACCCGGGATCTCCTGCTTACAGGACAGACGCTCTATCCATCTGACCCACGGACGGCACAGAGAGTGGCGCGACTGCAGGGACTTATCCCTAGCACGCTTCCCGTAAGACCCAGACTGCAGGGACTTATCCCTAGCACGCTTCCCGTAAGACCCACATTCCCAGCTGTCCACTTGAGGTATATCAACAACACCTGTTGGCAGCTGAGGGCTTCGATTAATTATCATTTCTTTCTAGAAAAGTTGCATGGTCGTCATTGGTATCTGTTCTTTCCGAACAGTTACTATCTTCATATAGTTAAAGGGTACCCTTTAACTATCCTTTAGGCACATTACGAATGTAGGTTGTAGAAAGTTGGGAATGTGGGTCTCACGAGAAGCGTGCTAGGGATAAGTCCGTGCTGTCGCGCTATCCTCTGTGACCTCGGTGGCTCAGATGGATGGAGCGTCTGCCATGTAAGCAGGAGATCCCGTGTTCTAGTCACGGTCGGGGCACACATTTTCCGTTGTCCCCATTGAGGTATATCAACAACACCTGTTGGCATCTGAGGGCTTCGATTAATTATCATTTCCTTCTAGAGAAGCTGCATGGTCCTCATTGGTATATGTTATTTCGAAAGTTACTATCTTCACGAATACGAATGTATTAGCAGCCACGACGATTACTTTTCAAACACTAAACTGTTTACTTACTTTTTAGTGTTCCGTTCTCAGTCGCTAAAAACAATCGTTATAATATCGCCGGCCGGAGTGGCCGTGCGGTTCTAGGCGCTTCTGTCTGGAACCGCGCGACCACTACAGTCGCAGGTTCGAATCCTGCCTCGGGCATGGATGTGTGCTATGTCCTTAGGTTAGTTAGGTTTAAGTAGTTGTAAGTTCTAGGGGAATGTTGACCTCAGATATTAAGTCCCATAGAGCCATTTGAACCATTTGATACATGTCGTCAACGTTCCAATCGACTACGTCTGACCACCACAAAGGAGGATCGCCACGTTGCACACTGAGAACATCTTAAAGTTTCAAATCCGTGCCGGCTATCCGAGTTGTAATGCTCTGTGTCTTACCGCAATGTTTGTTAGAGAATTGCTGCAATCGGAATAAGGAATTATTGTCCCATGCGTAGGTTGCCATTAAAACCACAACACAGTCGGCTGCTTTTGGAGTGATGCCTTCGTTAGGAAGCTTGAACCGCTGTTGAATCACGTAGCATTGTACAGGGTTATTACAAATGATTGAAGCGATTTCACAGCTCTACAATAACTTTATTATTTGAAATATTTTCACAATGCTTTGCACACACATACAAAAACTCAAAAAGTATTTTTAGGCATTCACAAATGTTCGATACGTGCTCCTTTAGTGATTCAGCAGACATCAAGCCGATAATCAAGTTCCTCCCACACTCGGCGCAGCATGTCCCGATCAATGAGTTCGAAAGCATCGTTGATGCGAGCTCGCAGTTCTGGCACGTTTCTTGGTAGAGGAGGTTTAAACACTGAATCTTTCACATAATCCCACAGAAAGAAATCGCACGGGGTGAAGTCGGGAGAGCGTGGAGGTCATGACATGAATTGTTGATCATGATCTCCACCACGACCGATCCATCGGTTTTCCAATCTCCTGTTTAAGAAATGCCGAACATCATGATGGAAGTGCGGTGGAGCACCATCCTGTTGAAAGATGAAGTCGGCGCTGTCGGTCTCCAGTTGTGGCATGAGCCAATTTTCCAGCATGTCCAGATACACGTGTCCCGTAACGTTTTTTTCGCAGAAGAAAAAGGGGCCGTAAACCTTAAACCGTGAGATTGCACAAAACACGTTAACTTTTGGTGAACTGCGAATTTGCTGCATGAATGCGTGAGGATTCTCTACCGCCCAGATTCGCACATTGTGTCTGTTCACTTCACCATTAAGAAAAAATGTTGCTTCATCACTGAAAACAAGTTTCGCACTGAACGCATCCTCTTCCATGAGCTGTTGCAACCGCGCCGAAAATTCAAAGCGTTTGACTTTGTCATCGGGTGTCAGGTCTTGTAGCAATTGTAAACGGTAAGGCTTCTGCTTTAGCCTTTTCCGTAAGATTTTCCAAACCGTCGGCTGTGGTACGTTTAGCTCCCTGCTTGCTTTATTCGTCGATTTCCGCGGGCTACGCGTGAAACTTGCCCGCACGCGTTCAACCGTTTCTTCGCTCACTGCAGGCCGACCCGTTGATTTCCCCTTACAGAAGCATCCAGAAGCTTAAAACTGCGCATACCATCGCCGAATGGAGTTAGCAGTTGGTGGATTTTTGTTGAACTTCGTCCTGAAGTGTCGTTGCACTGTTATGACTGACTGATGTGAGTGCATTTCAAGCACGACATACGCTTTCTCGGCTCCTGTCGCCATTTTGTCTCACTGCGCTCTCGAGCCCTCTGGCGGCAGAAACCTGAAGTGCGGCTTCAGCCGAACAAAAGTTTATGAGTTTTTCTACGTACCTGTAGGGTGTCGTGACCATATGTCAATGAATGGAGCTACAGTCAATTTATGAAATCGCTTCAATAATTTGTAATAGCCCTGTATTTAGCAGTGAACTGTAGTTCTGCATTATGTCAGATGACCACTGTCGGCGATAGTGGCGGCTACCAGTTGAAAGGTCCCATTCTTCCAATGTTTTGGAGACACGTTGTTGTGGCTGTAGTAAGAGTCGAGGGGCATGAAAGGGAGGCAGTGATTGAAAAGGGAGTGAGACAGGGTTGTAGCCTATACCCAATGTTGTTCAATATGTACATTGAACAAGCAGTAAAGGAAACCAAAGAAATATTTGGAGAAGGTATTAAAGTTCCGCGAGAAGAAACAAAAGTTTTGAGCTTTTCTGATGACAATGTCATTCTGTCAGAGACAGCAAAGGACTTGGAAGAGCAGTTGAACGGAATGAACGGTACCTTGAAAGAAGGATATAAGATGAATATTAAAGAAGCAAAACAAGTATAACGGAATGTAGTCGAATTAAATCATGTGATGCTAAAGAAATCAGATTGGGAAACGAGACACTTAAGTGGTAAACGAGTTTTACTATTTGGGCAGTAAAATAACTGATGATGACCGAAGTAGAGAGGATATAAAAGTAGACTGGCAATGGCAAGAAAATCATTTCTGAAGAAGAGATGTTTATTAACTTCGATTATATATTAACTGTTAGGAAGTCGTTTCTGAAGGTATTCGTATGCCGAGTAGCACTATATGGAAGTGGACGATAAATGGCCTAGATAAAAAGAGAATAGAAGCTTTCAAAATGTGACGCTAGAGAATAATGCTGAAGATTAGATGGGTTGATCATGTAACTAATGAGGAATCCTGAACAGAACTGGTGAGATAAAAAAATCTATGGCACAACTTGATCAAATGAAGGAATCGGTTGACAGGAAACATCGTGAGACATCAAGGGATAACCAATTTAGCATTGCAAGGAGGGGGGGGGGGGAGGGTAAAATTCGTAGAGGAAGACCAAGGTATGAATAAAGAAAGGAGATTCAGACGTCTGTAGATTGCAGTAGTTATTCGGAAATGAAGAGGCTTTCACACGATAGAGTAGCATGGAGAGCTGCATCAAACCAGGATTCGGACTGAAGACCACAACAACGTTGTTCTTTCTCATGGAAATGTGGTATTCGGTGCCTGCGAGTTTGACTTCATCACGGCTAGTAGTGACTGAGGGGCTCTGAGGGCACAACAGTTATGCTATGTACCTCCTGCCTCCTCAAGTGTTATCTCTGGTGCGACAGTATCGTAGTGCCATTTTTCAACAAGACAATGCTCGTCCACACATGGCACGTGTCTCTATGAACTGTCTCCGTGGTGCTTAGGTACTGTCGTGGCTAGCGAGGTATGCATATGTGTGAGACCTGCTGCGATGTTAACTCTGTCCCAGTATCTGTATACATGATATCAAGGACCAGCTACAACAGTTGTGGGCCATCTGGTTCAGGACAGAGTACAACGTCTCCCTTTATATCCAATTAGTGCACCCATCCAGGCGAGAAGGTGTGCAACATCATACTGATAAACAAGGTCACTGCCAAATTCTTTGTAAATCTGGGTATTTTTTTCTAAGTACTTAGATAACATCACGTAACCTCTGAACACGTTAAGGTTCATTTACAGGTAGTTTCCTCTGCTTCTGGCTAGTTCACCTTTTTTGTCAGGCAGAGTAGATGGTGAGTTGGATCTAGTTGTACTAAATCCGCGCCGGCCGAAGTGGCCGAGTGGTTCTAGGCACTTCTGTCTGGAACCGCGCGACCACGACGGTCGCAGGTTCGAATCCTGCCTCGGGCATGGATGTGTGGGCATGGATGTGTGTGATGTCCTTAGGTTAGTTAGGTTTAAGTAGTTCCAAGTTCTAGGGGACTGATGACCGCAGAAGTTCAGTCCCATAGTGCTCAGAGCCATTTGAACCATTTTTTAACTTAATCCGCTATTTTTGCTTCCGTTTTCTGCAGGTCTGTTGAGCACCGGCGACGATGTGGTCCCCGGGAACGCAGGCATGAAGGACATCGTGATGGCGCTGCGCTGGGTGCAGCAGAACATCGCTGCCTTTGGTGGAGACCCCGACCAGGTGACCATCGGCGGCGAGAGCGCGGGAGCCTGCTCCACGTCCCACCTGATCATCTCCCCGCTCGCCGACGGTCTGTTCCTCCCTTAGTACAGCCTTTATTCAGGAGCACTGTGTTTGTCCACTAAGGCAGTTTAACAAACGACGGAGTCAATTACGCGGACCAAATAACTGTATTCTCACTAAAATATTCCGGGCTATTTTGTCGTCATCAGACGAACTCTTGCTGAAATCCAATGTTTCGCCCTCATCTGCAGAGGGTGGTTGTTGCTTTTTCGAAGGTGCGATATACACCATGGTTCATCAGAGGATACAGCAAAATTTCGTTCCTGTGTTTTCCCGTAGAGAGGCATGACATCACATGTTTGGAAAACTTCAGTGGAAATGGCTGTTCAAATGGCTCTGAGCACTATGGGACTTAACATCTATGGCCATCAGTCCCCTAGAACTTAGAACTACTTAAACCTAACTAACCTAAGGACATCACACAACACCCAGTCATCACGAGGCAGAGAAAATCCCTGACCCCGCCGGGAGTCGAACCCGGGAACCCGGGCGTGGGAAGCGAGAACGAAATGGCTGTTGTCGGTTCCTACACAGTCCAATGACTTCAATGCGACCACCTCCTATGTTCAAGGTCAACGTGTAATAACTACTCACAGACGACAGGTGCAAGCACTAGCAGTGTAGGGTACATAAAGTGTGTCAGGGAACACGAAAACAGTACACCCGTTGTCATGATACCGGAATGAAGCGATTCATCGACGTCCAAAAGTGCATGATCATTGGCTTTCGGACCAAGCTTGGAAGCGTTTCCGGAACCGCTATGTTGTTAAACTGTTCACGTTCCGCTGTAGTTAAAGCATACTGTATTTGCCAAAATGCCGCTATCCTAAACCGAACCTCGAATTTCGTTGAAGCCTGAATATCACTACGACTTTTTCGTAACCATCTTAACATTTGACACGTCAACAGATGAAAACGTTGAGTTCCAACAAGAAATTCATGCTATTACGGCAAAACAACCCGGAATATTAGGATAAGTGTGACGTTCCCGGTCATGAAAATTTACGTTTTAGAATCGCTGTAGTGTTATTTAATAGTAGCAGAGTTTTCAGCAAAGCCCTGTATTTGTTTACCTCATTTCTATTGTACAGAGAGAGGAATCCAATCTATGACAGCGTAAAAGCACTGTAACCTCGTATAGGCCTACATCTTGTCTAGACTGTATGCGTACTGTATTACATAATAACGTAAAATCTTCTACTTCATACACGCTAATAGTAACTTAATACAAAACTACATTAAAAGCCCTGCTCTTCTCCCGCCAGATCCAACTTTCATACATAAATCTAAGTGTGTGTTCTCGTGTGTTTTGAAAGAACAATGACTGACTTCTCAGAAACTGTCTTGTACGTTTAGTTCTTTCTGTTGGGATGTTGTAACCTGAAAACAGAAAAATACTTATAATATTCACAGTTAGTGTAATTTCCCAACAGAAAAAAATCTCGTTTAAGTTCCCAATAGAAAAATTTCTTTCCAATAATAAAATTTCAAGTTTTAATGTGTCCTAAAATTAAAGACTGACTGCATATCGAGATTAATAAGTTTTGGCGTCAGCAGCGCTCCGTCATGGCCCTGTGAAATCATCCTGAATAAACTGAAAAGTTCTTGCCTCACAATGATGATGCTCCTATAAGAAATTTTTGGCACAGCTCAGTGCAATGCTGGCCACTAGATTTTTATGCTGTAGGAAAACAACTGATTTTCTTTTGCTTAATCAACATGTGTATGCACAGGAAAAATTCGTAGAATCTTTAAACTCAGATAAATTACTGGCAAAAGTTCTCTTCAGAACAAAAGTTATTATTGAAACATTTCTGCAAGGAATTACATGGGACTTTAACATTACAATTGTGATTAAATCAGTTGTGGCAATTAACATATGCGCGCGGCAGCAAAGTGCAGTAATACATATTTTTTTCTTTTACCTTACAACACATCACTCAAGCACCGCCATCGTTCTGCACGACCGGCCCAACACAAGTCTACCGCTGGACTGCCCTGTCCGAACTCCAGAAGTGCTCTGTGCGAGCTACGAAACACGACTGTTCTCTGCGAGCTACTAAACTCGAATTACTGCCAACACTGCTCTGACCTGCGATTCTATTGTAGCATAGACATTCTATATCGCAGGGAGCGCGTGAGCAATCCATCGAAATTACGTCTGCTCAAGTGCGCTAGCGAATAGTAATGAACCCCTAATGAACCCCTTACAATCTGTATGTTTTATTCCTTCTGCTAGAACGAGATTGTACTTAAATGTCATAGGGAAAGTCACCAAATGACGTAGCAACACCAGAAACTGAGGATTTCACACTTTCAGTGAGAGTCAAGTCAACTTACGAAGATGGGTTATCGTATGTAGGGTGTCAAAAGAGAACAGCATACAGGAATTTGCTGAATTTCCTGTGATGTCAAGCAACGGAATTAAAATAGTTTATCAGCGGCGAAGACAAAAAAAAAAAAAAAATCAGCAGGACAACCAGAATAGAAACAATGACCGGGAAAGGGTCCAAATGGATTACAGTTAAGTAGCAGACGGAAATCGCAGTAAGCCATCAGTGAACGAAAGCAGCCAACAATTTGTGGAAACTGAGTAATTTGCACGCAGGCATAGGTTGCTACAAACTTCCGGCAATCTACAAAGGACTTGTCATTCCCTGCCAGGACGAACTGATGCCGTTATGCGTTACAAACATGGATCAACACGTTACAAAGCAGGCAGTCCTAATGTTACAGCTCATCAACGTCTGTCTTATGAGCTCAGAGGGGCTGTTTCTAACTATTCGTAAACGTGAGTTGATGAGTATATTGAAGTCCGCGTGACTACTTTTATACAGAGGGCTACGAAGTAAGAATTACTTAGGTATTTGAGATTCAGTCCGTGGTTGCAGTCTCCGATCCCGTTACGTGCTTAGTCAGTGTATTAAACTACAACTGTTTAACCGTCCCTTCGGTGTTATCAAAGATGAAATTTAAATGCACTAAGCCTCTGATTCGTCTCAAGTGTTCGGATTATAGTATTGGTGTTATGCGATAAATGGTAAAACTATGGACTCTTTCCTCGAGACCAACGGAAGTGCGAGTAAATCGGGAATCGTCTCACGCGGTCTGCACGTCCAGCACGAACGGTGGTCCAACTGAGGCGCCAGGTGGAAATGGCATGGCAAGCCGTTCCACAGGACTACATCCAGCATCTCTACGATCGTCTCCATGGGAGAATAGCAGCCTGCATTGCTGCGAAATGTGGATATACACTGTACTAGTGCCGACATTGTGCATGCTCTGTTGCCTGTGTCTATGTGCCTGTGGTTCTGTCAGTGTGATCATGTGATGTATCTGACCCCAGGAATGTGTCAATAAAGTTTCCCCTTCCTGGGACAATGAATTCACGGTGTTCTTATTTCAATTTCCAGGAGTGTAGATTCGCAGTTGTTTCCGATTCCAACAAATTCGCAAGTGCACGACATACGGCTTTAGTGTCGTTTCATTAAACGTTTTCAGTTCTGGGAAGACGACGACAATTTTGCACTTGCACACAGTATTCCGCCAGCCCAATTCAGTTCATTTTGTTACAAATCTTTTCCACGCTTCTGTCCGTTACCAAGTCAGTTGAATGACAAATTCGGGTACAGCACTGATGTCGAGAACAGCGAATCCTAGAAGAGGTTATTAGAATACTAGCTGACAAACCCGGCATTGCTCCGATATTAATTTTGCCAATTTTCTGTTAGAAACGAAACCTTACATATACTTCTGCAGTAGACTTGGTGTGAGGTGATTACGAACAGTCTTTGTTCGCTAGGGGCAGCTCTTTCGCGTGTCTACAATGCGATTTTGTAAACGCAACTGTGCTGTGTCTCATCATAGCTCAATAGACGGCTATTGTTTTCGCCTACAGCCGTTTGCGCTACGCAGTTAAAAGCTGTCAAAAGCGCTGCCCGGTGTCAAGGATGTCCTTCAGTTGACTCGACTGCATGAGCGTCTTAGTAGTAAAGAATAAATGTCTTAAGACTTTATGTATCATACGACATTTTTTCACGTATCTCGTTATTTATGATGTCATATCTCCTGATCTACAATGATATAATTTCGTAGGAACATTCAGCGTCATATGTTGGTACTGTCTGCTTGATGTGTTGCTAATAGAGTTAGTAGCAAAGAAGTAATTAACTTAAACGTCATGCCGAATGTGGAAGTTTTTTGCGCTCCTCAGTGTTTATGACACCATATCTCCTGTACTATAATTTTGTAGAAGCATTTAGCGTCATATTTCGATGCTACCAGCGAAATGTATTGCGAGTGGAGTTAGTAGCACAGAAGTAATAAATTTAAAAGTCATGCATGAAGCACTAGTTTTTCACTCATCTTGTTTTTTATGGTGCCATATCTCCTTAATCACATATTTATATAATATTTATGGATTAGCTAAACAAGAAACGATGATGATTACTTCATTCAGACCATTCGCCATTGATTAAATTATAAACAATATTGCGACGGGGAACTTTTCTATATCCACCGGAAAAGGTGATCAAAATTTAGGAGGTAAACAACTGCGAATCTACACTCCTGGAAATTGAAATAAGAACACCGTGAATTCATTGTCCCAGGAAGGGGAAACTTTATTGAATCGGAAACAACTGCGAATCTACTGTATTACCCCTGTGACAAACTTAAAATTACTTTTAAAGACTGAGGTTTCACTGGCACAGCCCACAACACGTCTGAGACGATACACTCAATGCTTCCAACTCAGTCACTGCAGTGAATCAACGCAAGTACAGTGCTCTGAATAAAATTCATAATCAAACAAGTTCAAACTTACAATGCATACAAATCAACTAGAGTGAGAAGACAGTTGTTTGCTACTTCCCATGAAGAATCTCTACATGAGCCTCATCATCTTTTGTTTAACATTAACTTAATGTACGCACCTCTAGCACCTCAATTCTGGGAGCAAACTGTAAACTACATAAGAAAAAGACTGAGCAACTGAGTGTGTCTATAGTGGCCACCTTTATTTCATCTCACATTTTACTAAGATTTTTGGTAATTATCGGAGCCCTACACTCATATTCAATAAATCTATGTGCAGTATCTCAGTATATACATCTTTTTCTCCTCTCACCTGATGAATGAAAAGCATGAATGAGACTGTACAAGTTAGATTTCAGTATCTAGATCTGTGGGAGTAGAAGTCATAGCAGCCGCGCGGAGTGGCCACGCGGTTTGAGGCGCCATGCCACGGACTGCGCAGCCCCTCCCGCTGGAGGTTCGAGTCCTCCCTCGGCATGGATGTGTGTGTTGTTCTTAGCATAAGTTAGTTTACGTAGTGTGTAAGCCTAGGGACCGATGACCTCAGCAGTTTCGTCCCTTAGGAATTCACACCCATTTGAACATTTGCTAGTGTGGCAGAATAGCCGAGAATAGCAGAGTAACCAAGCACATACCAGGTAGCACAAAGGTTTCTGTTCACCTTGGACGAAGCTCTTGTACAGGTTGTCACCACACAATAGGGAGCAATCTGAGCACTTCCGGAGGAACGGAACGCGTCGGTTCCAAAAGAGTTTGCTCGGCAGTGTTCCGGGAGACGCGAGATGGGGAACACCGACCAAGTGTGAGCGTGCCTATTCATAGTTAATTCATTATCTTATTTTTGTAGATTTCATCTTAAGTCAAAATTAACGTCTTGCTCTCATCGCTCACTGCTCGTTGAGCGGTATACGAAATTTTTCTGGTTAATTTCGGAATGTTATAACCAGTTTCACTTGGCCACTCGTGCAAGCCATTGTTCTGTTCTGCCTCTGTTCAGACATGTGGACTCGTGATATATCTTCTCAGTTCAATCTTGTTTAGTTCATTCGTGACCTCACGAGTATAGTGTAATTGAAAAGATTTCTGAAACGTCACTAATTTCGATTTCAGTTCGGAATCTAGTTTCCACATGTCCGTGTTGTTTCAGCACGTGTTAAGCGTGGATCTGACAGTCTTACGTTCGCAGATCGTGAATCGCAGTAATGTATCCTGTCCAATTTGATCAGCTATTCTGAATTTTGTCACTCATTTTATGCAGAAAATTGTTCAAATGGCTCTGAGCACTATGGGACTTAACTTCTGAGGGCATCAGTCCCCTAGAACTTAGAATTACTTAAACCTAACTAACCTAAGGACATCACACACATCCATGCCCGAGGCAGGATTCGAACCTGCGACCGTAGCGGTCGCGCGGTTCCAGACTGTAGCGCCTACAACCGCTCGGCCACTACGGCCGGCCTTTTATGCAGAATTTTTGTTTATGACGACCACGTGTTCGCAGATTGCGAGAATTGTTACATGTCACAGTTACTGATTCTCGGGGTAAAATTTCCAAATTTGTTTCAGAATTTCTTCTATGGTGCATCGCTTAACAGTTTATTCTTATCAATGAATTCTTGTTCACTTGCTTCGTGCACTCAAGCCAAAGGAACGACCGTTTTCCAACCACGTGTATACTGATGAAGTTTTTTTTTTTATTCTTGTATTTGTTCTGAATATCTATTACATGTGTATATGTGCGTGAATGTCGCCATTGAAAGATTCATCTGGCCCTCCCATAATTAATAATTAATGGTAAATCGTGCTGGGTTCTCCAAGATGCAATCTTAAATGAAATTTTATAACTCAACAGAGAGTGTTATGAAGGACAGCAACCATCACCTATTTATTAGTATTTAGCTCATTAGTTTGTTCAGTTTTCTTTAATAAACGTGATATTTTTACCAGAGCACATGCTTACGTGTTCCCCCGCAAACTTCCATTTTACGTCCTACTGTTACCCGTTGTGCAACAGATAAATATGGCCAGGTTACTTATGTAATATTTATTCAACTACATAAATGTGCAGATCTGACAACTCAGTTCATTTAAACATCAAAGGTTTTTCCTTCGCGTATATGTGGATACCGTCTTCCCACCTTCCATGTTAATAGATACCTCACTTTTATGGACACCTTCATCACGAGCGCCGATCCCCAACCATGTCTTTCACCGATAGGTACCCTGCACTCCTATGATCAGATGTATCCCCGCTGCTTAAATGAATGTTTTGTCAACTCAATCAATAAAAATTTGCATATTACACAATTTCTTACCGTTACAAACTCTTGTACTGTCGCCTTTGCTTCGCGAAACTATGCAAATGCTTATACTAGAAACTGATGTGAGTAATTACTTTCTGATGTAAATACGCATTCCGAAACAGTCGTTATCCTTTCAATTCACTTCTTTCCTTTTCAAAATTGTCATTAGCTCGTTCTGTTGACCTCTGTCGAAAGCTTTCTCCAG
The DNA here is from genome assembly GCF_021461395.2 of Schistocerca americana. Classification (NCBI taxonomy): domain Eukaryota; kingdom Metazoa; phylum Arthropoda; class Insecta; order Orthoptera; family Acrididae; genus Schistocerca; species Schistocerca americana. The sequence goes on from NC_060125.1 coordinate 64,378,002, forward strand.
ATCAATAAAACACACATTTCTCTACCTTTCTCAATATATCTCACTCCCGTGACTCTTAACAGGCCAGTAGCATCTGTGGTCCCTTTTCCTCTACTAAAGCCGAACTGTTCCTCCCCATTCCATCTATTCAACTTGTCATAAAGCCTTTTAGTGGATACTCTCAGCCACCATTAGTGTTCTGCTTTAGCTGCACGAGAAATTAGGCTGATAGTTGTATGTCGTTCTCATAATGTGGTATTTCTCTTTCTGTCAACTGGTATTATTGTCGTTGCGAGAAAGTCATCAGACCGTTCCCTTTTGTCGTATATCTCATTACAAATGCCGTTTATTTCTTTCCATCCCTGTTTCCCAAAATTTTGAATACTTCTGCTGTCAAATTACCGATTCCACATTCCTTCCGATTCTTCCTTCAGCGCCTTTTTGACTTCTGCTTGCTTTGCATCTTTTGACGTACATTGCTTCTCTTCAACTTTATTTTAACCTGGAATTTGAAACATCTTATACAGACATTCTATGTAACTGGCGGAAAAGAAAATCACAACACCAAGAAGGAGATGTGCAAAAGTTGGTAGGCGTGTGTCTACATCTGAAAGATAACATATATTCAGGGTCGCATAAGAGCGTCGCTAGTAGCACCACTATGAGGATGCAAATCACGTTTGCTCTAAATACGGTCGTGAGCGTTATTCATCTTTGAGATTGGACGTGGTGAGTTGGTGTTGGACGAGAATGGCTTTAAGACGCCAAAGATGCCATTATCAGCGTCTCAATGAATTTGAACGAAGTGATGTAATAGGGCTACGAGAAGCGGGATGTTCCTTCTGAGATATTGCAGGCAGACTTGGCACGAAAGTAGCCACTGTATATGACCGCTGGCTGGCAGAGGTGATCACGACAATGTACGGTCGCAAGAAGACCAGGCTCCGGAAGACCACGTGGCACTATTGAGAGGGAAGACCACAGTGTTCGGCGTACGACTCTTCCGCATCATACTGCAAAAAAATGGTTCAAATGGCTCTGAGCACTATAGGACTTAACTTCTGAGGGCATCAGTCCCCTAGAACTTAGAACTACTTAAACCTAACTAACCTAAGGACATCACACACATCCATACCCGAGGCAGGATTCGAACCTGCGACCGTAGCGGTCGCGCGGTTCCAGACTGTAGAGCCTAGAACCGCTCGGCCACTCCGGCCGGCCATACTGCATCTGCAGCAACACTTTGAGCAGCAGTTAGCAACACTGTAACGCAACGAGATGTTACAAATCGGTTACTTCAAGAACAGCTCCGAGACAGAGGCTGTGTAGCGTGCATTCTACTGACCACAAGCCATCACCATTTGCTTCATTGGTGTCAGGCGAGAGCTCACTGGAGGGCAGGTCTGTTGTGTTTTCTGATCAAAGCTGGTTCTACCTCGGTGCCAATGATGGCTGCGTGTTGGTTAGAAGGAGTCCAGTTGAGGGCCTGCAAGCAACCAATCTGCGTGCTAGACACACTGAAAGTACACCGTGGTTATGGTCTGGGGAGCGATTTCGTATGGCAACAGCACCATGCTCGTAGTCATTCCACGCACCCTGACTGCAAATTTGTACGTCAGTCTGGTGATTCGACCTGTTGAGCTGCCATTCGTTAACAGAACTCCAACGGGCGTTTTCCGACAGCACACCGCTCGCCCGCATACCGCTGTTGTAACGCCATGTCCTCTACAGAGTGTCGATACGTCCCTTGGCCTGCTCGGTCACCAGATCTCTCCAATCGACCTCGTATTGGACATCATCGTACGACAAGTCCAGCATCATCCACAAACAGCGTTAACCACCCCTCAGATGTTCAAATCTCTGTGAATTCCTAAGGGACCTAACTGCTAGACTTACACACTACTTAATCTAACTTAAACTAACTTATGCTAAGAACAACACACACACCCATGCTCGAGGGAGGACTCGAACCTCTGGCGGGAGCGGCCGCGCAATCCCTGACAAGGCGCCTCAAACCGCGCGGCTACTCAGCGCGGCTAGCCATCTCTCTACTGACCGAATTCAACAGGCATGAAACTCCATCCCACAAACTCAAGTCCGACACCTGTACAATACAATCCATGCACGTTTGCATGCTTGCATTCGACATTCTGGCGCTTACGCCGTTTATTAACGTACCAGCATTTCACGTTTGCGATGGCTTAGCTCGTGCTTACATTAACCTATGATTTTGCAGCGTTAATCACTTAAATATGTTATCTAGACAAATGTATTCCAGAAATTCCATTACTCTAAATTAATTATTTTTTGGCGTCGTGATTTTTATCTGTCGCATTATTCTTGCGATGTACTCAAAACCTCCTGTAGTTCTTCGGATAATGTGCCGCCCACTTTATCTATTTCCACATTGTTCTTCTACATCTACATCTACATTTATACTCTGCAAACCACCCAACGGTGTGTGGCAGAGGGCACTTTACGTGCCACTGTCATTACCTCCCTTTCCTGTTCCAGTCGCGTATGGTTCGCGGGAAGAACGACTGCCGGAAAGCCTCCGTGCGCGCTCGAAACTCTCTAATTTTACATTCGTTCAAATGGTTCAAATGGCTCTGAGCACTATGGGACTCAACTGCTGAGGTCATTAGTCCCCTAGAACTTAGAACTAGTTAAACCTAACTAACCTAAGGACATCACAAACATCCATGCCCGAGGCAGGATTCGAACCTGCGACCGTAGCGGCCTTGCGGTTCCAGGCTGCAGCGCCTTTAACCGCACGGCCACTTCGGCCGGCTTTACATTCGTGATCTCCTCGGGAGGTATACGTAGGGGGAAGCAATATATTCGATACCTTCTTTTACTTTCAAAAGCTATCTCACTTGCCAATCTATGCATCATTTCATACTTTCCCTCTTTCTCCATCTTCTGTACATCCTTGCATTTCTCTTCAATCCATCTTTCTTTTGATTCTTGAGTTTCTATTCTTAGTTCATTATTCACTTTCCTGCACCTCTTTTTGCCTTCTTCATTTCCACATTTCTCCGCTTTCTCCGCCTTTCCATATTTATCAACATGTTTTCCGTTATGCATTCTTTCATAATACTGTTGGACTTTCTAGTTTCAAGTACTCTCTTGGCAGAACCCATAAGTCCATCCCTCATTTTTATCCATTTGTCATTTACACGTTGTTCAGCTGTATCTCATTCCCATTTTTCGTGAACCCGTGTTCCAGCTCTGAAGCATTCCCTACCTACATGAATGTCTCCGAGTTTAATCTTTCTTTTTCTTTACCGCTCCACACTCTTTTCGATTTGTATTTCTCCATGAGGTTGTTGTCTGAATTCATGTCTGCTTTCGTGTGAAAAAGAGAAAATATTACTTTCTCGCATTCTTCACAGATGCAAATGGGAATCATACTTTTCTTTTAATTGTGGTTCACTACTGAAAAACATTGGCGACAGAGTAGGAAAGCGGGACCGCCTAACACTGAACTGAAAGTCTATGAAACTCTGATTAAATCGCAAGATCTCTGTGTAATGTAATAGAAACATGAAACTCGTGTCTGTCATAAATAAGCTATAACAAAAGAAACTGAGAATGATGAACACAAAATTGACAGATTGTGATATCTTTCTTCCAAGACCAGACAGAAATGCTCTGAGGAGCACTTCCATTAACATACCAAGTTCAGCTACAAGCGATTCTAAGATACCACTGGTAGCGAAAAGACTCCTCCATTTTTATAAATTGGAGGAGACGTTCCTCAAGTTTTTGAATGACCAGCGAAAATCTCTAGCTCCTGCTGGAACTTTTTCAGTCTGGGCCTGACTCTGTATCCTCTTCTGTTGCGTCCGCCACCACGCTATCCAGAATACGGATCCTTTGTTCGATGAGTAGGGGTAGGGAGGAGGGGAGGGGGGGAGGGGGGGAGGGGGGGAAGAGGAATTTGAAACGACCGGCCACTCTCTCACTCCAGGCTTCACTTTTTCTATCCGTTTCATATCGTGTTCCCTTCCCTGTCACGTCTAAAACGACGCTGACATGGGATCGGTTCCTCTGTTTAAAGATGTAAAGGGGTGAAGATACGTTGGCTTAGAAGTTCCAGCCAACTTTCTCCCACTGTACCTGTGATGGGCCATTCTCACCTCTGTCTTCGTGTTACGTTAATTTTCGAACACTCACTCGATATATATCTGCATCTGTAAGTCACTTCGTGGTGTGTGACTTCTTATACAATTGTAGCTTCCCTCATTTTATGTTAGAGTCGCGAATGGTTCGCGGGAAGAACGACTGTCTATCCTCTGTGTGTGCTCGAATCCATCTAATTTTATATTCACAGCTTTTACGCGAAATACACCTAAGAGGAAGCACTATATTTGTTGACACGCTCTCGGAACTTAACCACTACACCATACCGTGATGCAAAACGGCACACTAGCAGCGGCTGCCACTCGAATCGGCTGTGCATCCCCGTGACGCTTTTGCACCGACGAAATGAACCTGTGACGGAACGCGCCGCTTTTCTTCGGATCTTCTCTATTTAAAATCCTATCTGACTAACATTCAGGCACTGGTCGGACGAGGGTTTTGTGAGCTACCTCTTTTGTTGACGAACTACATCTCCTAAGGATTCTTCCAAAGACTCTCAGTCTGGCATCTGCTTTTCCTGTAATTAGTGTTATGTGGATGTTTCACTCTACATCTCATCCAGGAATTGTTTCCAGTGGTTGTTCTGGAATCATGTAATCATACAATAATGCGTCCTTCTGTGTATGTATATATAATACCTTACATTTGTTTATGTCGATAGTAAATTGCCACTTCCTACATCAAGCGTCGACCCTCTGCGGGTTCTCCTTCTCATCGCTACTAACTTCTAGCGTTGCGACTTCTCTCTGTAGAACAGCACAATATGGAAGTTCCGATGTTTTCTACTACGTCATTTATATATATTTTGTCCGCCCCCGGTAGCTGAATGGTTAACGTGACGGACTGTCAATCCTCTGGGCCCGGGTTCAATTCCCGGCTGGGTAGGGGAATTTTCTCAGCCCAGGAACTGGGTGTTGTGCTGTCCTCATCATCATCCTATCATCCTCATCGACTGCAGGTCGCCGAAGTGGCGTCAAATTGAAAGACCGGCACCCGGTGAACGGCCTGCCCGACGGGGGGCCCTAGCCGTACGATTCAATAAATAAATCAAATATATATTTTGAAAAGTAACACTGCCTTCGGGTATGCCCGCAGTTACTTTTGAATCTGAAGACTTCTCTGTGGTGAGAACGACATGTTGTGTCCTGTTAGCTATAAACTCCTCAGTCCAATGAGACAATTAGTCTGTTCAATAATATTATCTTGGAACTCTTCCATTTGGTCCGTGTTTGCATAGAAAAACAGTAATACCACAAATTGATTCCGCCGTGATGCAAACACCGTTTTATTTGTTTATTTCTTTATTATGCCAAACTAGTTTCGGCGACAAATATCAGCATCATCAGTGGTTTTTTTAAATCTAAAACATGCAGAAAATGGTATGGTTGTACAAACACAGTAAAACATTATTACATTTTTACAAATCGTCTTTTGAAATATAGTTTTATATTGATACTTTCATACTACCTTATTTATTGTATGCTACTGCATGTTTTAAGCTATTATTGGCGCTGTTTGTGACATATTTTCTGTGCTCTTTTTTCTATTGCCGTCTTTTTATACTTAGCGAACATCATGTCATCTGCAACCATGTGATCGGCTGTTAGTAAACAAGTACTCAAAGGTGAACTTCGTATGTCAGCAGTATATACTTGGGGTTGTGGTGGTGTTTGTGGAAACAAGTTATTTTTGTGTGTATTTAGCTGTTGCTTAGCTATTCGTGTAATCACGTTCGTTGGATGGTGTGTGGCTGCTTTTTACGCAGAAAAACAAAACTTTTGCACTTTGTTTCTGATCCAGAATACTACGCCATCTTGCTGTTCGCGTGTGTCGCGAGAGGCTTATTGCAAGTGGCGAGAAAGGCTATCAAAAACGACGCGAATTACGACGACTTCTGTTGATTATTTATGTCTCTGTGTGTGATGGGGAAGTGGTTCTTCTGCGTGTGTGTGCTTTCTGTTCTGTGTCCTTCGTTAGTTCTCTCAGAGCGGTAAAGAGTGTGTTGTTCCAGAGTGTTGTGTTTTCATTTATTCCCTTCGACTATAGCCTTTTGTATGTGGTAATTTTCTTCTATCGTTAGTTGTCGGTATAGACTGTTGCTGTTTCTCAGAATGCGTAGATCGTTTTCGATATTAGTTTGGTTACGGTTTTTGTTCATTAGATGTTCTGCGAAAGTTGAATGTGTGCTGTCACTTCTTAGAGCTCTCATGTGCTCTGCGTAACTCGTTCGGAAATTTCTGCTTCTTTGTTCTATGTAGTGAGCCTGACAAGAGTTGCAAGTGAGTTGATATATTCCAGCGTTGCTGAATTTGTCTGAGGTTTTTCTGACTGGTCTTAGTCTTTTCTGAACTGTATTGCTTGTTGTGAATGTTATTGGGATCCCTTGCTTTTTTAATATGTTTCCTATTCTATGTGATATTTTGTTATTGCATGTTAGTGTGTACCGTCGCTCTCCCTTGTTTCTGAAGTGGTGTGGTCCGCTGTGTTGTCTGTGTGTGCTGCATGTATCCGTTTTACCTTGTTGCTGAGTTTGTTTATGATGACTGTTTTGTAGTCGTTTTCAACAGCACTTTGTTTGATTATATTTAGTTCCTGGGTGTAGTTTCCTGGTTTAAGAGGTGTTCTGTTTATCCTGTGGAGCATGTGTGTGAAACTTGCATATTTTTGCACTGTCGGTTGGTCTGATACTCCGTACGCTCGTATTTTGTTCATTATGCGGCAATGCGAAACTATCGAATGCATTATGGAAGTCAAGGCACAGGGCAGCTACATGGGAAACATTATCTAACGCCTTCTCGAACAGAGCGAATGAGTTTCAAATGATCGTTGTTTTCGGAACCCATATTGATTTCTACAGAGTAAATTTTCGGTCTCCAGAAATGTCAGAATACGCAAGCGTAAAATGTGTTCCGAAATTTGACAACATAACGACATCAGAGATATAGGCCTATAGTTTTGTGCATCTGTTTAACAACACTTCTTGGAAATAAGAATGCCTTGTGCTCCTTTGCAATCATCAGAAACAATTGGCTCCTCCAATCATTCAACGACACTCTAAGCCAAAACAAAGAAAAAGAATGCAGCGCATCATGAAGTAATTATCCGAATGGGACGGAAATTAGTAGATGTGATCTTCAAGCACAGACAAACAAAATGACTACAATTTCACAAAAATGGAATGATACATTCAAGAGAAAGAGTTCCACAAATTGAGCAATGCAATAACGTGTCGGTCCATCTCTGGCTCTCATAAAAGCAGTTGTTCGGCTTGGCATCGATTGACAGAATTTCTGGATGGCCACCTGCGGGACATCATCCAACTGGCGCGCCAGGTCGTCGAAACCCTGAGATGGTTGAAGGGCCCTGCCCATAATGATCCAAACGTTCTAAATTTGGGAAAGACGTGGCGACCTTTCTGCCCAAAGTATTGTTTGGCAAGTGCGATGACAAACAACAGAAACTCTCGTCATGTGACTGCTGAAATGTATGCCCAGGATGGCTTGCCATGGAGGGCAACAAGACAGGGCTAAGAATATCATCGACGTGCCGCAGATGACAAACAAAGCGGTGCTGCCATGAAAAGAAATGACACTCAGACCGTGACTCGGGGTTGTCAGGCCGTGTGGCGGGCGTACAGTCAAATTGGCACCCCACCACTGTTCAGGCCATCTCCAAACACGTCTTCGGCCTGGAATCTCATTGCCACTTCGAACTGAGCACTGACGACCAACGGAGAAGTGTGTGGAGACGCCCCAGACGGCACTGGGATACCAACCTGGCAGTCGCTCTCCATAAGGGCTGGCAACCAGAAGTGATGGTCTGAGGTGTAATTTCTTTTCGTAGAAGGATGTCTTTGGTTGTTATCCACAGCACCCTTACAGTGGTATGTCAATGATATTGTAGGTCCTATTTTGTTGCCCTTCACGGCAAGCAACCATAGGCTCACACTTCAACAAGACTATGCCCGCCCACACATGGCGAGAGTTTCTACTGCTTATCTTCATGCTTGCCAAGCCCCAATGTGGCCAGCAAGGTAGCCGCATCTGTCCCCAACAGAGAAGATTTGGAGCATTATGAGCTAGGCCCTCCAACTATGTCAGGGTTTTGATAATCTAACATGCCAGTTGGATAGAATTTGGCTTGGTATCCCTCATGAGGACATTTAACAACTCTAATAATCAATGCCAAGCCAAATATCTACTTGCATAAAGGCCAGAGGTGGACCAAGGCATCATTGACTTGCTCAAAAAAATGGCTCTGAGCACTATGGGCCTTAACAGCTGAGGTCATCAGTCCCGTAGAACTTAGAACTGCTTAAACTTAAGTAACCTAAGGACATCACACACATCCATGCCCAAGGCAGGATTCGAACCTGCGACCCTAGCAGTCACGCGGTTCCAGACTGAAGCGCCTAGAACTGCTTGCTCGGCCACTCCGGCCGGCTGACTTGCTCAATTTGTGAAGCCGTTTCTTCTGAATAAATCATCCAGTTTTTATGAAATTGGTATCATTTGTTTGTCTGTTGATGTACATCATGTCTACTGATTTCCATCTCATGTAAATAATTCCCTCATGGTGCATCTTTTTTTTGACTTAAAGCGTATATTGCAGTAGATAAGAAAGTTTCGCTTGTTAGCTGTGTGGAAAAATACTTTCTGCTTTGCATGCTATCTGTGCTGGCGTAAGCCGGCGCCAGCACACCATGCGGCAAAGAGGCTTTGTGTCGATCGACAGGGGCCAGAAATAGACTCGCAGGAAACATGCCACCAACGCCCTCTCGGCCGCTAGTATTTAGGATCGCCAGTGTGGACCCGAGGGCCAGTTAGTTCGAGTCTGTCGCAGTCTGTCGCACTGAGTAAGTTCCAGCGTGTCATCGAGTTGGAGCCGCAGTCACAGACTCTAGTTCAGAATTAGGCAGCACATAGCAACCAGAATAGTGGACATAGCAGACTTGTACTTTAACAGCAGTAAGGATAACTTGGAATATACAGAAAAGCTTGTACCACAACGAATATCTTGAGATACGTAACTTTCCATTATTATGACCAAAGAACCTAGTTAATCTGTGCACACAGTTTGTGTTGTAGAAAGAAGATCTCGGCGACAAAACAACATCCTCTCCTTGCTTCCCATGGTAAAGAGACAGTGAGACAATGAGACAACATAAAACTGTCATTTGCCAAAAAACCGTTCAGTATCTCGAAGCGTTTGTGAGATTTGAGGAATGCTACGGATATTTCTCTTTGACTCCACTGTTTGCTCACTTGACCGAAAGTAAGCACACTACATACAATCTGGTTTCTCGAGACTGGCGTCTAAAGAAAAATTCAATATATTTGCTCCACTTGATATGCAGCAATATGTGATCTAATAGGAGACAAATGAAAACTCTTAGTGACTTGTATGTCACATTGGAAACTATTCCAGTTTCGCGCAGTACCTTACTTAACATAGAAATATCACAGTAACTATGATCGTTAATGGAGAAAATGGGCAGTTCATAACAAGTCTGACGAATGATTCAGTGAGATGTGTGACAATCAATTTACTTTAAAATCGTTTGAGAAAGGTTGCAGTGCAACCGGCGTGCGCACGTCTCCATTCCCGCAGTTTAGCCGAGGTGGGCAGACAATGTTTCGTCCGTAAAGGACATAGCTCACGGCTCGGTAGGCTACAGGCAACTGACGCGGCCTCCCCTTGTGAACAGAGGGGTTGACTCGCCCAGCGCTAAGAACGAGAGTGAGATTCTGTGCGCCGCTCGTCACCTTGGCGCGAGCTCAACCAGTAAGCGGCTTGAAGTGTCCAAGTTGCTCCAGCCACTAACAGGCGGTGTGAGAAAGCGCTTTCTGGTTTACAGCAAGAACGACACTTCTCGTTACAGTTCATTATTTATTTACTCGTTCGGCATATACAATCATTCTTACATCAATTACAACATACTTAAATAACTACGGTAACAATACTCTTTACAGGTGCTGTTATAATACTATACAACATTACAAATACTATGGAGCCACTTTAAAGCCGAATCACTGAGTCTGTGTATGTCTTTCAAATCACCATCATATACATACACTTCACACACAAGTAAATGGTGCATTGTTTGGATTTCACCACACTCACATTCAGGGCTGTCTGACAGGCCCCATTTTATCATTAGTTGCTTCCATCTGCTGACACCTGTTCTTAGGCGGTTCAAAGTTGTCCACAGTTTCCTTGGGAGGTTGAGTTCTTCAATCTTCTTGTTGGGATCTTCCATCAAATTGCATTTGTCGTGTGCACTTGCAGCCCATAATTCACTCCAGGTTGTTTTTGAGTTGAAGCCTTGAAGCTCTTCGCCGATTTCCCAGAAAGCTGTCCTGGACTGAAGCCTGTTTGTAGTTGATAGATCTTCGCGGATAGAGAGGTTCGGGTTGTCTACAATTTTTTGGTATGTTCTTAGGGTTAGTTGTGATCTCCTGATTCCAGGCGGCTCTATGTTGGCTAGGAAAGGGAGCGAGACACAAGGGGTGGCCCTGAGTGTTCTCAAGATTATTCGTATTGTCTCCCTCAGCTGGACGTCCACTTTAGCTACGTGTGCAAGCTTCGAAAGGATAGCATTGTGGGAATTGAGTTTCTGTTTTGTATCTTCTAGGCGTGCGTTGTATGTTAGAGTACGATCTAGTTCCACACTCAAATATTTAGGCTTATTCTCGTGTCTGATCTGCTGCCCATTCATAGAAAGCTGCAATTTTCTATGTGCTTCTCTGTTGTTAAGATGCTTTATTATGCTGGCTGTTTTGTTGGGTTTTGGGTGTAGGTGCCACTTGTAGTAATATGTGTTCAGGACTTTCATTCATTGTTTCGTCGAGATCGTTGAAATTTTTACTTTGACACGCCATGACCATGTCGTCAGCGTATGCAAATTTACGTGATTTGGTTTCTGGCATGTCGGCTATACACAGGTTGAAGAGAGAAGATGGTAGTGCCGAGCCCTGTGGCAGGCCATTATTCAGAGCTGCTCTTTTGTTGTTCGTGCCATGAAGTGAGACTTTGATTTTCCTGCCTGTTAACATGTTCTTGAGTAGTGAGTAGGTCTGTTTGCATTTTATGTTTCTCGTTATCTTTAACAATAGCCCTTCGATCAGTTACAGATCATAAAATAAAGGGAAAAAAGTACATCTAGAAAATGTTTTTATGTAGGCTGCTGCGTCGTTATGCCCTCTAAAACATTCTATTGCGGCAATATTGATATCACCATCCAGAGGGTGGTTGACGGATTCGGTTTCTGCAAATTCTGCACGTCGCTTTGTTGCAGGCCTGTTCCGGGGCGCAATACTGCACAGCGGGGAGGCGGTCAGCTCTTGGGGCGTCGGCGCCGACCCCGCGGTCAGGGCCTTCCGCCTGGGAGAGGCCCTCGGCTTCTCCACCAACGACTCGCGGGAGCTGCTGGAGTTCCTCCTGGCGCAGGACGCTGCAGACCTCGTCACCCACGACGACGAGCTGTTGTCTCCGGAGGTGCGTCACCGTAAACCCGCTCTTGTCAGAGTATCTCTGCCTGGTGTAACGTGTCCTCACAAACCGTAACAAAAAAACTGGTGTCACTCTAAATTTCCTGTGTTCTATTGTCTAGCTTCCAGCGTAGACTCACAAAAGCAGCGCCTAATACCGTATTGTAACAATGGAGAAGTTACTGGAAATGCTGGAAGGAAGCCCTTAGCATATGTTGGCGAAGAAATTGAATCCATTCCGTAGAAATTTTTCTTTTTTTTTTATTTCGAAGAAGGAATGTTTTATGAGACTCTTCTCTTATGAAACAGTTACATACAACTCTTGCATAGCTACAACGTTCCTTAAAAAAGGAAGACACATGAATACTTTCCCAATTTAATTCTCACGCCATTGCAAGGCACTGTGATACAGATATTGATCTCAGTGATGTTGAGAAACAGGTGAAATCGTCAAAATCGAACGAAACTCTAGGGGCCTGTGGAATACCTGTCAGGTTCGATATCGAATTTGCACCTCAGGTAGCCTCTATTTTAACCAGAACCTCTTTGTCCTCAGTAGTTAGAGAAAAGCGCAGGACACGCCGGATTTCAAGAAGGGTGCCAGGAGTATTTCACAATACTGCCTTCCAATTCCTTGACATTCGTGTTTGTTGTCTAATCTTGGAACATTGGAACATATTCTGTACTCAAACGAAATGAGGCATCTCGAGCAGATTGATCTCTTCCATGTCATGCATTCATTCCGAAAAGATCGATCATGTGAGACCCAACGCGCACTTGTCTCATGCCACATCATGAAAGTAATGCATTAAGGCAGTTAGACAGATGCAGTATATCTCTATTTACGAAAAGCACTGGCTCAGAAAAACAGCTACGCTTATCATCAAAACTACAGTCTATCAAGACAAATTTGTGACTTGATTGAGGACTTTATGGCGGGCAGGGCGCTGCATGTTGTCTTGGATGGAGAATAATCGATAGATGTAGAAGAAACTTCGTGTCGGCCCCAGAGAAGTTTATTGGGATCCTTGCTGTTCATGTTGTAATTTAATGACCTTGCAAAGAATATTAATAGCAGACTCAGAATTTTTGCAGTTACCTGCAGTGAAGTACTGCCTGATAAAAGTTGCACAAATAAACTGCCCCATCTTGATAAAAATTCGAAGTGGTGCAAAGTTTGGTAACTTACTACAAACGTAAGTTTGGGCAGATCACAAAACGAAAACACGTACTGCACTTCACATAATTTTGAAAAGTAATTTTCTATGAGTACAATATTAACGAGTCACGACTGGAATCGGTCGTCTGATACATATAGCTAGCTGTAACAATTTGTAGGTATATAAAATAGAACGATGAAATAGGCTCACTGGTAGATAAAGCATTTGTCGGACTTATGTCTGTTGCTAGAGTACTAGGGAAATGCAATCAGTCTACATGGATATTGCTTAATCCTACGGTAATGCTGAAGTATGTGGAACACATGCCAGATAGGATTAACAGGGGATATTGAAGTAATACAAAGTAAGGTAGCACGAATTGTCACAGGTTTGTCTGATCTATGTGAGAGTGTTAGGAAAATGCCGAAGGAATTGAACTGGCAGCCACTGAAGACAGATGCAAATTATCCCGAGAAAAACTACTGACTAAGTTTCAAGAACAAGCTTTAAGTGATGGATTTATGAATATACTGCAACCCCATTCTTATCGCTCCAGTAGGGATGGCGAAGACCAGATTAGAGCCATTAAAGCGCGCACCGTGGTGTTTAATCAACCATACTGCCCGCACTCGATGTGCGAATGGGAGGGGAAGCCCTAGTAACTGTTACAATTGGACATGTCTCCTGCTATGCGCTTCACAGTGGTTTGCAAAATAAGGATTTAGGTGTAGTTATGGATTTGTCAGAATTGCAGAATCCGTTCGCTGCCGTTCATCCACGACATAAACGGTAGATAGGCATCAGCCGTTCATCGGTGATGTCTATAGTTTGCAGAAAGTTGTTTTCTAAGGCTCAATTTTACTCCTTAACATCTAAATGCATTGCATGGATACTACAGATTTTCTTTAAAAGGTATAGATTTCTTTCTATACGCTCAACATTATCCGTTGCGTTCTGTACATGTACGCGTAGACACTGCCTGACAAAAAAGTGGAGGAGGAAACATTATGAAACTTCACGGCTTCAGAGGTTATGTGCCGTTATTTCAGTGATTACCAATTCGAGTGAAATGTACAAAGAACCTGGACGTATGAGCGCACTTATCAGTAGGACGTTGCACCCGCTCTGGCCTAGATGCATATACTGGTTCTGTTGGGAAGGCCGTTGTAAAGCCGTTGTATCCTCTCCTGAGGCTAGCTGCGCCACAACTGTAGCAACCGGTCCTTGATGTCTTCAAAGCTGGCGCAGGGAGTTCAAGCTGGTCCCAGGCCTGTTGTATGGGGCACGGGTGTAGCATCTTGATGGCCGTAGGAGTACTTGTGTCTCTCGCAGACAGATCATAATCACACGTGCCGTGTGTGGCCGAGCGTTGTCCTGTTGAAAAATGGCACCACGGTAATGTCTCATGAAAGCAACACACGAAGACGCAGGATACCCCTGACATAATTTTGTGCCGTTGGAGTTCCTTCAGTCACTTCCAGCTGTGCCTTGAAGTCACACCGAGTGGCTCCCCACACCATGACGTGTGTCTCTCTATAACACTGGAAGAATGCGACCAGTCCCCAGGTCGACGCCATACTGTTCCATTCACTAGCAGTCCGCGGTTCCCGATCACGGAACTACTCAAAACGCAACCGCTTGTGTTTTTGTGATGTTAATGTTGGCCCACTCTTTTTCTTCTTCTTTATCGTCTTCTTGTCCCACGTCACGTAGGGTGTTGGTCTTCTGGATCCTTCTCCTCCGTAATTCTCTATCCATTGCCTCTTCCTTCTTCCATCCTTTCTCCCTTAGGTCCCCGGATATCTTATCCTCCCACCTCATCTTCGGTCTTCCTCTCCTTCTAGCTCCTTCAATCTTTATATCTTCAACTCTGTTTCCGATATATTCTTCCCCTTTTCTCTGTAAGTGTCCGTACCACCTTAGTCTGCCATCTTGTATCTTTCTCCCCATGGGTCCCACTTTCACAGCTCCTCTAACAAATTCATTTCTAATTCTGTCCTTCCTTGTTACCCCACACATCCCCCCCAGCATCCTCATTTCCGCAGCCGGCCGCGGTGGTCTTGCGGTTCTAGGCGCTGCAGTCCGGAACCGCGGGACGGCTACGGTCGCAGGTTCGAATCCTGCCTCGGGCAGGGATGTGTGTGATGCCCATTTAGTTAGGTTTAAGTAGTTCTAAGTTCTAGGGGACTGATGACCTAAGATGTTAAGTCCCGTAGTGCTCAGAGCCATTTGAACTCATTTCCGCCACTTCCATCTTCCTTTCCTGGGCTACTGTGATTGGCCATGTCTCTGCCCCGTATGTCATAGCAGGCCTTACCACCGACTTGTACACCTTCCCTTTCATCCCAATGCTCACCTTCTTGTCACACAACACTCCACTCATTTTCCTCCAGTTGTTCCAATCGCAATTTATTCGGTGTTGTATCTCGCTTTCCAGTCCTCCATCCCTCTGTATGTACGACCCTAGGTATTTAAATTTGCAGACCGATTTCAGCTCATCACCCTGGATCTTGCAAGACCTCATCTGCACATCCTTCAGTGCTAAATATTCTGACTCTGTCCTGCTAATTTTCATCCCTCTTTCTTCTAGTGCCTTCCTCCAATCCTCCAGCTTTTCCTCAAGTCTGTCGATGCTCTGCTCACAAAGAACGACATCATCCGCAAACATCATATTCCACGGTGCTTCCTTCTTCACATCTTTCACCAGCACATCCATAACCAGGTCAAAGAGGTAGGGACTAAGCCCAGACCCTTGATGTAACCCTACTTTTACTGGAAACTCCTTTGTCATGCCCACACTACTTCTCACCTGTGTCATTGCTCCTCTGTACATTTCCTTCACTAACCTCACATACTTCTCTGGCACGCACTGCTCTCTCATGCTTCTCCATATTTCGTCCCTTGGGACTCTGTCATATGCTTTCTCCAAATCAATGAAAGCCATATGTAGATCGGCTTGTAGCTACCCGTGTCTCTCCACTATCCGTCTTAAAGCATATATTGCACCAGTCGTTCCTCTTCCAGGCATGAACCCAAACTGTCGGCCCACTCATGGGGTGGTAATTACCAAGTCCGGGTGGTGCTACTCTTTCACCAATGGCGCGAAGTGATACAGGATTTTGCAGGGGGTTCATTACTTGTTCTCGGGTGGCTGGCGCCGATGCGAAGGTGCTACCATGTGCTTGTTTGCACATTACGGCGATCCTCCCTCGTGGTGATCAGACTTGGTGGACTGGAACCTCAACGACGAGTATGTCTACCTTCACGTCCCCGTGCAGTCCAGCGCAGCGCCACTGTCACGTCCGAATGGCCCACAAATTTAGATATTATATGATTCGACCAGCCACACGAACTCTGACAGGTGCTGAGAACACTGTCTCACATGAACACGCGGCATCTCCGTGTCTTCCAACGTGGTCTGACGCTGTTCATGCCCCTGTATATCCTACGAGGCCTGGTGATAACAGTAAACACGGACAACACTGACACGCTGTGGTAGCAGCTCTACCTGTCACGGAGAATGTATGCACCTGGCGATGGTGAATAAGTTTGCGAAGTTACGAGGGTCGTTCAATAAGTAATGCCCCACTTATTGGTGCTTCACACCTGACGTTTTTTCTGTGCACCGATGAATTTTCGAACCGTTCTGGCAGAGGGCAGAGCCGTAGTACAGCGTCAAAATGGCGTCTACATATGACTCACTTTACAAGCAGCGTGCTGCTATTGAATTCTTGTGTGCAGAAAAAGAAACGGTGGTGACCATCCATAAACGTTTGTGTGCAGTGTATGGCGACGCAGCAGTTGATGGAGTACAGTTGGGCGATGGGTAAAGAAAGATACAACCTCTGTAAATGCAGAAACAGAGCTCCTTGATCAGCCACGCTCGGGACGTCGCCAAATTGGGTTGGACATCACTTCCCCATCCACCCTACAGTCCAGACCTGGCACCCTCGGACTTCCATCTCTTTGGGCCGCATAAAGATTTTCTACTGGGAACACAGTTTGAAGATCACTCATGCAGTGAAAACGTGGCTACGCCTACAGGATAAGAGCTTTTACCAGCAGGGAATACATGCTCTTCCACAACGTTGGCGTAAGGCCATAGAACGTGAAGGAGACTACATAGAAAAACAGGACGTGGACATGTTGATGTACATTGCACCAAATTCTGACACTTAACAATAAATATGTCCTGAGAGAAAAAGTGGAGCATTACCTATTGAACGATCCATGTACACTGACAACCAACGATGTCTTAAATCTACTTCACTTCTTTTGTCAGACAGACTATATACGTAAACAATTTAATGAGTAATGCTGCGAATACCAACAGAATTCTAAACCCTTTTGGTCTGTGGCATCAGTTATTTGCAGGTAAATAAAAATCAGAAATCAAGTTTTAATTCACCAAAATTCATACGAGCACAAGCGCATTCTCATACAAAGATATTACGGATTAAGGGAGACACAGAACTCTTTTCTTATGCTCTACATTATTGATAAACTTCCATATAGTGTTGATTAACTAAAAATATCAAAAACTAGGTATAAATTGGAAGTAAGAAGAGGCGGCATTACATTTCTCTTTATACTCCGGAACTCGACGTTTCGACCACTCTGTTCGGATCTTCTATAGGAATCTTCCGATCTCTGCGGGCTGTTGAATGGTTTCTCTTCGTTATTAGTGCAATCCTTCAGAAGAATAGCGTAGGACGATTTTTTGTCAGGGGCGTAAAAAGACGCGTTATCGGACTCGAACGCAACACTCCTTTGAAGAAAAATGTAAAATCTGTGGTAGCAAACACCAAGGAGAGTGCGATCAGAATATATGTTTTAGTAACTTACGAGTGCTAGCCAAGGAAAGTTATAGAAGGAAAATTCGCAGAAGTAGTCAAAATCTCTCGGAGAGCGTGCAATTGACGGCTACGGGCATCTGAGCACGTGGCTTTTTGCCACCCAGCTACGGCTCACGAGGGACATCACCGACTATCGGGAAGCCACTTCTGTTTCACAACAAGAATAATATTTTTACAACATTCCCTATCTCTGTCAGTACATGCAATCCGTACCTGCTGAATGACTATGGACCAGTACGTCCACTAATAGCAGCCTAAAGACTTTCACCAAATGACTCCACTTTTTTCGAAAAAAGAAATGTTATGGGTGGACACGATACTGATTTTCGATCCCCAACTTGCTTCCTATACCAACTCATCAGTTTCGCACACCTTCTCTTCTTGGAGCACCATCGTACACAGTATATTGATTGGAAACGCCAGTCCAAGCACCCAATACCATACTCACTAATCACCATTCTAGGTACCGACTCCCCACATTCCACGCACCTCCATGCCTTATGCAACCTATCCTGCCGGAACTTCAGCCAAGTTCCATCAACTCAA
Organism: Schistocerca americana; assembly: GCF_021461395.2. Classification (NCBI taxonomy): domain Eukaryota; kingdom Metazoa; phylum Arthropoda; class Insecta; order Orthoptera; family Acrididae; genus Schistocerca; species Schistocerca americana. The sequence goes on from NC_060125.1 coordinate 64,396,179, forward strand.
TAGTGAAATTCAAAGTGAAATACACTCCAGCTTCCTGTCTTAGTCAACAACGCTTCACCTCACCGCATCCTCCCATTTCCTCCCTCTTGCGTGTTCTCCCCCTCAGTATCTCTTACCTGCTGCTCGTGCTTCCAAAGGCCCCTATTCTAGTACTCATCAATCCAGCCTCTATTATGATCATTTTCGTACCCCACCAGCATCACTATTGTATCGTAGCATCATCATCAGTGATTTCATAGAACAGAAACCAGTTTTTAGCATCTCACTTAGACAGTGAACTGACATCACTTAGTTCCAGTAAAATGTGCGTAGAGGAATTAAGGGCAAAGTTTAATCAGATTTTAAATTGTGGTGTCGAGAAGTATGTGCCTAGTAAGTGAATAAAGAACGGGAAAGATTCACCATGCTTTAAAAGTTCGGAATATGCTCAGGAAGCACAAGCTGTTCCACTCGCGGTTCAAAAGAGAACACGCAAATTAAGACAAGAAAAGATAAGTAGAGATTCGTGCGTCTGTGAAAAGATCTGTGCGGGAAGCGTACAACTACAGCCACCGTCACACTTCAGCAAAAGATCTGGCAGAGAACCCCAGAAAATTCTGGTTTTACGTACAATCGCTTAGTGGGTCTAAGGCTTCCATCCGGTCACATGTTGACCAGTCTGGTGTGGCAATTGAAGATTAGCAAAGGGCAAGCCGAAGTTTTAAATTTAATCTTCAAGAAATCGTTCATGAAGGAGAACTATATAGGTATATCGTCGTTTGACTATCGAACAGACTCCTGTGTGGACAACATGGTAATAAACATCTCTGGCGTAGAGAAACAAGTGAAGCAGTTGAAAACAAGTAAGTCACCAGGTCCGAATGGAATCCCAATTTGGTTTTCAAAGAGTAATCTACGTCATTGGCCCGTCTCTTAACTTGCATTTATCACAAATCTCTCGCCCAGCGCAAAGTTCCAAGCGACTGGAAAAAAGTGCAGGTCACTCCCTATTATATCTCTTTAAAAAATAAGTATAACTATTTATTTTTAGAGGAAACACTCTCCTAGCAAATTCGTTTGTTCTTTGATTTATCGTGATCTGATACTGATTTTTAGTGAGGTTAGTTTTTACGTTTAGCTTTAAAAAAAATACAAAAGAGATATAATAAGCAAAATAATGAATTTCGTAGGTTGCCAATTACGTATTATATCTGGTTTTATCGAGGGCCAGGCTCCCTACAAATTACTGTAAATGCAATAGCGTAGTATTACTCAGCTCCAGTTCACTGATCTGAAATTATTACTATCACAGAAAATAGACTTCTAATAAAATTATTTCACTGGTTTCCTTCAATTAATCTCACTGAATATTTTTACATAATTTTTTCCGCTCCGGCTATCAGACATTGTGCTGTGAAAAAATATTTTTAAATGTACCGCGTAATGGCGGCTAATTAACAGTCAGAGATCACTGTTACTCGCTCCGCAGCAGTTGGAAACATGCTAAATAATTTTCATTAAATAGTCTTTTCATAAGATAAATGTGGCGTAGGTTGTTGAAATAACACACGGAGATCACTTTATACTAATATATTCTTACTAGGACACAGTTTATGTTGTGACTTGGCAAGACAGCCAAGCCACTATGATTGGTAGCCGAAAGGCACGCGTTAAGCTGACGCAGGCTGGCGTGAGGTCTGGAACATTTAAGGAAGTTAGACTTTAGCAAAAAAGGTCGTAGCTGTTGGAATACTTAACTTTAATCCATAATTGGTGAACATCGGTCTGACGGTACATGCATCACAAGATAAATAGCAAATGATAATGGCGCCTTGCTAGGTCGTAGCAAATGACGTTGCTGAAGGCTATGCTAACTATCGTCTCGGCAAATGAGAGCGTAATTTGTCAATGAAACATCTCTAGCAAAGTCGGCTGTACAACTGGGGCGAGTGCTAGGAAGTGTCTCTAGACCTGCCGTGTGGCGGCGCTCGGTCTGCAATCACTGATAGTGGCGACACGCGGGTCCGACGTATACTAACGGACCGCGGCCGATTTAAAGGCTACCACCTAGCAAGTGTGGTGTCTGGCGGTGACACCACAGTTTACTCCATAAATATTTGCAATTACGTTACGACAGAAACAAATGCTAGCGCAGCACAATAGCTTGCGTACCTTATTCCTGCTAACATCAGAACGAACAGAACAAAACAGACTAGACAGAAGAATTAGCATTGCATTGTGTTTCATACTCTTACAAAGACGATTTTTCTTTAACATTAATACTGTATAACATGTTATATGTCCTTAATGTTCTGTAGAAACTGAAATTTGTTGAATCTGAGTATGCCTGGTTAGGTGTAAGAGAGGGCCTGAAGGCCCTAATCTTGCCAGGTAAAATAAATGCATAAATAAATAAATAAATAATACTTCTTTTAATTACTTACACATTATAATCTCATACATCTATCGATCTATATTGTATATTTTTACAGTTAGTGTTATTATCTTTCGCAGATAAATCGATGTTTGCAGTTCATTTTGAGTCACATATAGTCATTTTTATTTATGTTTCACGTCGATAATGGTGAATATTGCAAAAGGGACACTACATCCCATATATTAGAAGGGCAAAAGAACGGATCCGCAAAATTACCAACCAATATCTGTAACATCGCTTTGCTGCCGAATCCTTGAAGATATTCTCAGTTCGAATATAATAAATTTCTTGATACCAAGAAGCTTATGTCCACGAATCAGCATGGTTTTAGAAAGTATCGCCTGTGCGAATCTCAGCTTGCCCTTTCCTCACACGATGTACCGAAGAGCAACAGGCAGACTCCATGCTTTCGTTTCACACGGTGCCCTATTGCACGCTGTTAAAGAAGGTTTGAGTGTATGAAACAGGTTCAGAGGTATGTGCATGGCTTAAGTTATAGAATCCAGTATGTCGTCCTTGACGGCGAGTATTCATCAAAGATAAGGGTATCGCCAGGAGTGCCCCAGGGAAGTGTGATAAGACAGCTGTTATTCCCTGTAAACACAAATGATTTGGCGGACAGCGTGGACAGCAACCTGTGGTTGTTTGCAGATGATGCTGTGATGTAGAGCAGGGTGTCGAAATTGAATGACTGTTGCAGGATACGAGATGAATTAGAAAAATTTCTAGTTGGTGTGATGAATGGCAGAGAAGTCTAAATGTAGAAAAATGTAGAATGTGGATGAGTAGGCAAATAAAACCTTTAGTGCTCGGATGCAGCATTAGTAGTGTTTGACGGTCAAGTCGTTTATATATCTGAGCGTAACGTTGCAAATCGACATGAAATGGAACGAGCAAGTGAGGAGTGTGGTATGGAAGGCGATTGGTCAGCTTCGGTTCATTGGGAGAATTCTAGTAACGTTTGGGTCATCTGTGAAGCAACCGCATATAAAACGATAGTGAGACATGTTCTTGGGTAGTGCTCGTGTGTTTCGCATCCGTACCAGGTCGGATTAAAAGAAGACACCGAAGCAATTCAGAGGTGGACTGCTGGATTTGTAATTGGTTATTTCGAACAACACGTGTTATGGAGAAGCTTCGGGAACTCAAATGGGAATCCCTGGAGGGAAGGCGGCGTTCTCTTCGAGAAACAGTACTGAGAAAATTTAGAGAACCGGCATTTGAGGCTGAGTGCCGAACGATTCTACTGTCGCCAACATACATTGCTCTTGAAGGATTACGAACATAAGATGATAGAAATTGGGGCTCCTACGGAGACATGTAGGTAGTAGTTTTTCTGTCGCTCTACTTTCAAGTGGAAAAGGAAAGTAAAGGACTAATTTGCGCAGGTCGCACCAGTGTTTAAGAAGGGTAGTAGGAGTAATCCATCGAACTACAGACCTATATCATTGACGTCGGTTTGCAGTAGGGTTTTGGAGCATATACTGTATTCAAACATTATGAATCACCTCGAAGGAAACGATCTATTGATACGTAGTCAGCATGGTTTTAGAAAACATCGTTATTGTGCAACGCAGCTAGCTCTTTATTCGCACGAAGTAATGGCCGCTATCGACAGGGGATCTCAAGTTGATTCCGTATTTCTAGACACCGTTCCTCACAAGCGACTTCTAATCAAGCTGCGGGCCTATGGGGTATCGTCTCAGTTGTGCGACTAGATTCGTGATTTCCTGTCAGGAAGGTCGCAGTTCGTAGTAATAGACGGCAAATCATCGAGTAAAACTGAAGTGATATCAGGTGTTCCCCAGGGAAGCGTCCTGGGACCTCTGCTGTTCCTGATCTATATAAATGATCTGGGTGACAATCTGAGCAGTTCTCTTAGGTTGTTCGCAGATGATGCTGTAATTTACCGTCTAGTAAGGTCATCCGAAGACCAGTATCAGTTGCAAAGCGATTTAGAAAAGATTGCTGTATGGTGTGGCAGGTGGCAGTTGACGCTAAATAACGAAAAGTGTGAGGTGATCCACATGAGTTCCAAAAGAAATCCGTTGGAATTCGATTACTCGATAAATAGTATAATTCTCGAGGCTGTCAATTCAACTAAGTACCTGGGTGTAAAAATTACGAACAACTTCAGTTGGAAAGACCACATAGATAATATTGTAGGGAAGGCGAGCCAAAGGTTGTGTTTCATTGGCAGGACACTTAGAAGATGCAACAAGTCCACTAAAGAGACAGCTTACACTACACTCGTTCGTCCTCTGTTAGAATATTGCTTCGCGGTGTGGGATCCTTACCAGGTGGGATTGACGGAGGACATCGAAAGGGTGCAAAAAAGGGCAGCTCGTTTTGTATTATCACGTAATAGGGGAGAGAGTGTGGCAGGTATCATACGTGAGTTGGGATGGAAGCCATTAAAGCAAAAACGTTTTTCGTCGCGGCGAGGTCTATTTACGAAATTTCAGTCACCAACTTTCTCTTCCGAATGCGAAAATATTTTGTTGAGCCCAACCTACATAGGTAGGAATGATCATCAGAATAAAATAAGAGAAATCAGAGCTCGAACATAAAGGTTTAAGTGTTCGTTTTTCCCGCGCGCTGTTCGGGAGTGGAATGGTAGAGAGATAGTATGATTGTGGTTTGATGAATCCTCTGCCAAGCACTTAAATGTGAATTGCAGAGTAATCATGTAGATGTAGATGTAGATGTAGTGGTACAAGGAACCCTCCGCCACGTGCCATACAGTGGAATGCGGAGTATCGGTGTAGATGTACGTGTGTAAATTAATCAAATTCTTTAAAACTAATAAAATTTTTATCAACGTGTATTATTTTAAAAATATTTTTGCCTGTGTTTAATATTATCAAAATTTTTGTTTAAATTACATAAAAACTGCGACTGCACAGCTGTTTTATCTGCTACAAGCCCGTTTCCCAGCGGAGAAAAAGGACTTTAGGCAGTTATGCTCCTCCAGGAGACGCCTGGAGGCTCATACGTAAATCACAGCAGACATATCGAAACATGTTTTTGAAGAGTTTAAAGAGAAATATTACTCGTCCTATCAATTGAGATGATTTTACCTTCAAGAACAAGACCGACGAAAACCTGCAGACTTATACATGGGTTTGAATGAACGTTGACTGAAACACATTCACGCGTGAAAAACACGCACACGTAGACACACGCCTGCAAAGACTTTTTTTTAATGGAATCAAGTTTTTCTTTGCTTTTTCTTCTGTACGTTTCTACTTGTATACTTCGTGTCGCTTGAGACGCCTCAAAATGACTGCGGCCCCGCTGTGTGCGTGTGTGTGCAGGAGGAGGCGCAGCTGCCGCTGCTGGTGTGGATGCCCGTGATAGAGCCGGATGTGGAGGGCGCCTTCATCACGGAGTGGCCCGCTGCCGCCTTGAAGGACGGCCGCTTCAGCAGGGTGCCCGTCATCACCGGCTTCACGTCTGGCGACGGGATGGAGGCAGTCAGTCGTGAGTTTCTGCTCGTACACCCATTAGCGCTAATGTTAGGTGTCCCGTTCAGGGAAAGTCGCAGTTACTCGGATACCTTAAAGTCCAACAGATACTGTCGTACTGGGGATCGCCGAGGAAACTGAGATATGTATCATGAGATACGAGCGAATCCATCAAGAAGGAGAGTTAGAAAACGAATTTGCCGTTTTGAAAATACACATAGCGTTCCAGTTAAAAATTAATACCATCTGTTGATTTGAGGATCCTTTTCATGATGGGACGGTTTAGAAGGCACGAGAGCATCACGGAAATCGTCAAACTCTGCTGGCAGACGGAGACATCTTGCGTAATGAAAAGGTCTGCTGTTGAAATCAGAAGAGTATGTGCTTCAAAGAAAACTGCATCAAAAAATTACTAGACTAGACCTTTCTTTCTCCAAAAGAGTATGCGCTGTTTAGAAAGTTCCTGGCAGATTAAAATAGCGCGACAGGCTGGAACTCAAAGCCAGAACCTTGCCTTTCGGGGGCAATGCTTTTATCGCCTGATCTATTCATGGATAGCAGGTAACCCACTGTGACAGCGTCACGTCTGTCAGTATGACCTCTGCAGACTAGCCCTGATGGGCCATTTTGTACTGGCCAACCACCGTGTCATCCTCTTCCAATGAAGTCATTATGATGTAGTGTTGTAATACTTCGCAATTGGGCAACGCTGAAGGGGGGGGGGGGTACGAATGGACTGTCAGTATGAGATCCGCAGACTAGCCCTGATGGGCCATCCAGTGCTGGCCAACCACCGTGTCATACTGTTCCAATGGAGTTGTTCTGATGTGGTATTGTAGTACTTCGCCACTGGGCAACGCCGAGGAGGGAAGAATGTTTGGACTGCCGACGGAAGCCACGGGAAGTGCGGACACGAGGGCATCCGAACCCCATCCAGGAGTGGCTTGTGAATGTGTTTGGCTCCCTAGAGAAATATTACCTTGAGTAAAGTTTGGAGACAATGAGAAGAATGCCCCCAAGTCAAGGATCCCTGTGGACACTGGGACGAGGCGTACATTCAATAGCCGCGCGGCTCTCCCTGTCGGAGGTTCGAATCCTCACTTGGGCATGGGCGTGTGTGGTTGTCCTTAGCGTAAGTTGGATTAAGTCGTGTGTAAGCCTAAGGACCGATGACCTCAGCAGTTTGGCCCCTTTAGAAACTAATGAATTTCCAAAAGATTTCGTACACTCAATAGCGGGCAGAACTCACAGAGGGACGGCATATGAAGCGTTGGGCACAATCTTGAAACTTGCACTGCATCAAAAGTTCGGAAGATGACAAGAAACATCCCGACAAGTCATGGAGCCATGTAGACACTACGAGAGGCGTAGACACAAAAGCGCCCAGAATTCACTCAGGGTAGTGCGTGAAATCTTGGTTTGTTTGAGAGGTGTTGGGCTGCATAAAAAGGCTGACAGACCATAAGAAAGACGCCTACAAATCACTAACGCCAGAAGGCACTCGGACGAAGCAGAGACGTAAGGGCGTCCTGACTTAAAAGAGAGATAGCTGTTACGAACAAATGAGTCTGTTGTTGTGTGGTAGCTATCGTGACAACTCGGCAATGCGAGCAAACATCTGATCAATGTGTTGGATCTATTGTGACCAGCGCTGGGAATGGCCTTGACTTAGAATACAGCAGTAAAACGATGTTCCCGAGTCAAATGCCAGCCCCGAAGAGATCGGAAATCTCCACCCAGAACTGGGAGGCGTGGTCGCGAAACGACAGGCAGTCATTCGGCTTTCCAATGGCAATACCGCGGCTACGAAAAATTCGGGCAGTCTGCTTTCTAGGAAGAGAGCGATGAGATGCGAAAGGGCCGTCGATAACACAGCGGAAAAATAAGAACAAAAGGAGACACGCCAACTCATTGCCTACTTACACTCATGCTCATAAATTAAGGATAATTGCAGAATGTGGTTCCACACAACGTGGCACTACACAAAACTGGCGCTAATAGCATAGGGACATATGGAACGCACACGACACAGATCTGTAAGTCCACGGTATTGGTGATAAGTTGAGGAAACCGTCCCGAAACACATGTGCTACTAAACGCCACTGTTTCCTCCCCATGTACCCCGACGTCAATATGGGATATGATCACCATGCACACGTACATAAGCCTTACAACGGGTTGGCATACTCTGGATCAGGTGGTCGAGCAGGTGTTGGGGTATAGCCTCCCATTCTTGCACCAGTGCCTGTCGGAGCTCCTGAAGTGTCGTAGGGATTTGAAGACGTGCAGCAATACGTCAACGGAGAACACACCAGGCGTGCTCGATGGAGTTTAGGTCCGGAGAACAGGCAGGCCACTCCATTTGCCTGATATCTTCTGTTTCAAGTACTCCTCCACGATGGCAGCTCTGTGGGGCCTTGCGTTACCATCCATCAGTAGGAAGGTGGGACCCAGTGCACCCCTGAAAAGGCGGACATACCGGTGCAAAATGACGTCCCGATACACCTGACCTGTTACAGTTCCTCTGTCAAAGACATGAAGGGGTGTACGTGCACCAATCATAATCCCACCCCACACCATCAAACCACGACCTCCATACAGGTCCCTTTCAAGGACATTAAGGGGTTGGTATCTGGTTTCTGGTTCACGCCAGATGAAAACCCGTCGAGAATCACTGTTCAGACTATACCTGGACTCGTCTGTGAACATAACCTGGGACCACTGTTCCATTGACCATGTACAGTGTTCTTGACACCAGGCTTTATGGGCTATCCTGTGAACAGGGGTCAGTGGAATGCACCTTGCAGGTCTCCGGGCGAATAAACTGTGTCTGTTCAGTCGTCTGTAGACTGTGTGTCTGGAGATAACTGTTCCAGTGGGTGCGGTAAGGTCTCGAGCAAGGCTACCTGCAGTACTCGTGGCCGTTTTGGGGCGCTGATAGTGAGATATTGGTCTTCTTGTCTTGCTGTACACTGTGGACGTCCCGTACTGTAGCGCCTGGACACATTTCCTGTCTGATGGAATCGTTGCCATAATCTTGAGATCACACTTTGTGCCACACGGAGGGCCCGTGCTACGACCCTCTGTGTTTGACCAGCCTCTAGTCGCCTTAGTATTCTACCCCTAATAACGTCATCAATCTGTGTTCTTTGAGCCATTTTCAACACACAGTCTGAAAACGTCTGCACACTTACTCGCTGCACTGTACTCTGACATGCACAAACACACCTCTGCGTATGTGGGCTGCTACCACCGTGCGACGACTGCAGACAAAATGCACCGCATGGTCATATCCCGAGGTGCATTAAACCCGCAAATCACCCACTAGAGCGTTGTTTCACCATGTATCAGCATTATTCTTAATTTAATTAGTATGAGAATGGCTGACAGTACCTCGCTTCCATTAAGGAAGAAACAAACTCAAGTACTTAATTCGTATGACAAGAGAGATTTTTATCTGAGAGTGGCTTCCCACTCTCCTGAATTCTAGAAAGGCTGCCGGCCACAGCAAACAAAATTCTATAGCGCGCTTCTCTGACCGAATAGCTTTGGCTCGGAAAAATGCGGAGTTTGCGGACTATCTGTCCTTCACGTGTTTCACTAGCCCTTGGCGGCTCCTTTCTTAGATATGGAAACGAACCCCCAGAGAATAGCCTGAAGTCACCGAAACTCGTCAGTCGCTTCCTCGGCTCATTGCGCGACCCAGACATGCAGCTACAGAAAAATTCAACATCACCCAGTGTGGTAAGAATTTTAAAACAATAACTGACAGCTTAATCATTGCAATCACTGTGGTTGCTCATAATCAGCTTTGATCTGCATTGACGGGAAAAAAATCATAATACCGAGAAGGACCTGTGTGACGTCAACGAAAGTTGACAGGAGTCTTTCTACACCGCAGAGATGATGTCTTTTCTAGTTTCTTGCCAGTAACGCTAGTACGCCACTATGAGTGCGCAAAAAAGGTTTGCTTTACATACACGCTATAACGGTCGGAGCGTTAGTTACCTTCGAGATTGGACGTGGTGAACTGATGTTGGTCAAGAATGCCTTTAAGGCGACAAAGACAGCATTATCAAGACCTCACTGAGTGAACAACGTCATGCACTAGGGCTACGAGAAACTGGATATTTCTTCTGCGATATTACAGAAAGAGTTGGTAGGAATGTAGCCACTGTACGTGATTGCTGCCAGCGATGGTCACGACAACGTACGTTCGCAAGAAAACCGGGCTCCGGACGGCCACGTGGCACTACTGAGAGGTAAGATCGTCGTGTTCGGCGTATAGCCAATTTCGGTAGCAGTTGGCACCGCTGTGACGCAACGAACTCTTGCGAATAGGTTACCTCAAGGACAGCTCCAAGCCAGACGCCCTGTGAAACGCCCCCTTAGAAAATTTATTGAATTTCTGTGCTGATAAACCTCTTACATTATTTGATTTTCAAACAGCTGAGCAAAACTGAACGTACTCAGACATTACTCTCTTTACTTATTCTGATCAGCACTAAACTGACACACAATATTTTTAGCGCAACGCAATCTGACTTTCAGTAATCCCTACAAAAGAATGGCCCTGACTAACATTAACCTATACCTTTCACAAATCGCTTACAAAAATCTTCGTTACTCGAACTACTGCAATACAGCGAGCGCCACTACTGCCAGCTAAATAAAAGATTCAAACTACTGAAGACCCTAACTACTGATAGGCATAGTTAGCAAATGAAAGATTTTGATAGAGAACAAACAATGTATTTACCTTAATAGTGTTCAAAAGTCATAATATATATATAGCAGTTCATGGCATCCAGTCTTACAAATGTACTGTTTCTGATGGACACACGTCCAGATCATCCGCTCTCAAAAATCCGCCATCTCACTTTCCCACATCCACCACTGCTGGCGGCTCACCTCCAACTGCGCAACGCTACGCGCTGTTAACAGCCAACTGGCCAACACTACAATAGCAAATTACAACAACGCCAACCAGCCACAGACTGCACACAGCACAGCCAGTGATTTTCATACAGAGCGCTACGTGGCGGTGGCGTTACCAATATAAGAACCTAAACAGCCTACTTACACCTGTAGCGTGCATTCCACTGACCTCAAACCACCGCCATTTGCGACTCCAGTGGTGTCAAAGGGGAGCTAATTCGAGGCAGGGTGGAGGTCTGTTGTGTTTTATGAAGAAATTTGTTTCTGCCTTGGAGTCAGTAATGACCGTAGGTTGGTTAGAAGGAGGCCAGTTGAGGACCTGCAACCAACCCGTGTGTGTGTTAGGCACACTGAATCTGGAACTGGAGTTTAGATCTGGGTGCGATTTCGATTGACAACAGGAGCACTCTTGTGGTTATCCCACGCACCCTGATTGCAACTTTGTGTGTAAGTCTGGTGATTCGACCTGTTGTGCTGCCATTCATGAACAGCATTCCAGGGTGTGTTTTTCAACAGGATAACGTTCGACCACGTACTACCGTTGTAACGCAACATCATCTACAGAGTGCCAACAAGTTGCCTTGACCTGTTCGATCACCAGACATGTCTACAATCGGGCACATAAGTGAGATCATTCGACAACTCCAACGTCATCCACAACCACTATTAACTGTCCCTGTGTTGACCGACCAAGTGCGACAGATGTGAAAGTCCACCCCAAAACTGATATCCGGCACCTGTCCAACTCAACGCATGCACGTTTGTTTGCTTGCATTTAACTTCTGACGGTTACACCGGTTACTGATGTACCAGCATTTCACATTTGCAATGGCTTATCTCGCGCGTACATTAACCTTGATCTTGCAATGTTAACCACTTAAATATGTTACCTAGACAAATATATTCCAGAAATTCCATTAGTCTACATTAATAATTTTTTGATGTTTTGATTTTTTGCCGTCACAGTATGTAATCAGTACAAGAATGTCTCAGAAATGAAAATTAAATCAAAGGAGTGAAATAATAATGAGACGAATCAGCCCGTAATGGAGTGACGTCAACATACATTTTTCTACATGTTTAGAATCTGCCATTCATTACAACAAATGAAACTCTTTTATAAGTCATCCTGTATTCTACTACAGCCACTGAATGATGACACTTCTCCGTTCAATACAGCATCATCAGCAAAGAATTGCAGAGTGTTGCTCATCCTGTTTGTCAGATCATTTATGCATGCAGAGAACGGGAGGCGTGTGTGTGTGTGTGTGTGTTTTGAGGGCCTTATGGATGGCCAACGGCGAGGTTATCAGCACCCTAACAATGATTAAAATAAACGAATGTGGATAAGAACGAAAACTATCGTACACGCATGCCCACGAAATGACCACACACAATCACTCCATCGCACAGGCACTATCACAGGCACTGAAACCAATGAGGAGGCAAGATAGCTAATGAAGAAATTAGAACAGAGGGAAAACCAAACACAGAAGAGCTAAAAGACAGCACAGGGAAATGTGGCTGGCTGACCACTTACAAAAAACTTCGGTGAGCCAGCCACCCTGTTGACACTTTAAAAACACATCCCCAGAATCTTATTCACAAAACTTTAAAACTCGAACCACATTCGTTTGAGTATTGCATAAAATAGACTGCAGATCCACCGGCAAATCTGCTGCATTCCGCTGGTCAGCAAATAAAATGCAGTGCAATAAAATGTGCTGCACCGTGATCTGCACGCCACAAGCACCGCACATCGGAGAGCCCTCTCGCCGGAGTAAAAATCCGTGCGTCATAGGCGTGTGGCCGATGCGGAGACGAGTAAGGAGGACCTCGTTTCCACGACGTGGCTGGAAGGAAGTAGACCACGGGCGAGGTGATGATGATGATGATGATTGGTTTGTCGGGCGCTCAACTGCGCGGTCATCAGCGTCCGTACAAAGTCCCAATCTTTACGCAGTCCAATCTAGACACTTTCACAAATGATTATGAAATCATGAGGACCGTGCAAAGACCCAGTCCCCGGACGGAGAAAATCCCCAACGCGGCTGCGAATCGAACCCGCGACCCCTTGATACAGAGGAAGCAACGCTAGCCACTAGACCACGAGCTGCGGACAACGGGAGAGGTCCTACCGCACTTCCCTGGAGCACTGACAACGATAATTTTGTCCCCGATGAACACTTTTCTTCAAGGACAACATACTGACCTCCGTTACTTAAAAATCTTCGAGCCAGTCACATACCTAAGAACCTACACTATTGGCCATTAAAATTGCTACACCAAGAAGAAATGCAGATGATAAACGGGTATTCATTGGACAAATATATTATACTACAAATGACATGTGATTACATTTTCACGCAATTTGGGTGCATACATCCTGAGAAATCAGTACCCAGAACAACCACCTCTGGCCGTAATAACCACCTTGATACGCCCGGGCATTGAGTCAAACAGAGCTTGGATGGCGTGTACAGGACAGCTGCCCATGCAGCTTCAACACGATACCACAGTTCATTAAGAGTAGTGACTGGCGTATTGTGACGAGCCATTTTCTCGGCCTCCATTGACCAGGCGTTTTCAATAAGGTGAGAGGTCTGGAGAATGTGCTGGCCAGGGCAGCAGTCGAACATTTTCTGTATCCAGAAAGGCCCGTACAGGACCTGCAACATGCGGTCGTGCATTATTCTGCTGAAATGCAAGGTTTCGCAAGGATGGAATGAAGGGTAGAGCCACGGGTCGTAACACATCTGAAATGTAACGTCCACTGTTTAAAGTGCCGTCAATGCGAACAAAAGGTGACCGAGACGTGTAACCAATGTCTCCCCATACCATCACGCCGGGTGATACGCCAGTATGGCGGCTACGAATACACGCTTCCAATGTGCGTTCACCGCGATGTCACCAAACACGGACACGACCATCATGATGCTGTAAACGGAACCTGGATTCATGCGAAAAAATGACGTTTTTCCATTCGTGCACCCAGGTTCGTCGTTGAATACACCATCGCAGGCGCTCCTGTCTGTGATGCAGCGTCAAGGGTAACCGCAGCCATGGTCTCCGAGCTGATAGTCCATGCTGCTACAAACGTCGTCGAACTGTTACTGCAGATCGTTGTTGTCTTGCAAACATCCCCATCTGTTGACTCAGGGATCTAGACGTGGCAACACGATCCATTACAGCCATGCGGATAAGATGCCTGTCATCTCGACTGGTAGTGGTACGAAGCCGTTGGGATCCAGCACGGCGTTCTGTATTACCCTCCTGAACCCACCGATTCCATATTCTGCCAACAGCCATTGGATCTAGACCAACGCAAGCAGCAACGTCGCGATACGATAAACGGCAATCGCGATAGGCTACAATCCGTTCTTTATCAAAGTCGGAAACGTGATGGTACACGTTTCTCCTCCTTCCACGGGGCATCACAACAACGTTTCACCAGGCATCGCCGTCAACTGCTGTTTGTGTATGAGAAATCGGTTGGAATCTGTCCTCATGTCAACACGTTGTAGGTGTCGCCACCGGAGCCAACCTTGTGTGATTGCTCTGAAAAGCTAATCATTTGCATAGCACAGCATCTTCTTCCTGTCGGTTAAATTTCGCGTCTGTAGCACGTCATCTTCGTGGTGTAGCAATTTTAATGGCCAGTAGTATATTCTGAATGATTGGACTTCTATTAACAGTCTACAGTGCGGAACTGTGCGAGACGTTTTCTGGAAAACTAGAAGTATGGAATCTGCCTGGTGCCGTTCATCCAAGGTTCACAGGATATGGTGCGAGAAAAGGACAAGTTGAGTTTCGCGTGAGTGATGCTTTCCAAATATGTGTCGATTTAGGGATGTATGCTTTCCTCCCTCAAGGAAATTTATAAAAATATGCTCAAGAATTCTACAGCAAGGATATGCTGAGGATATGGGTCTGTAATTTTGCGGTTCCATTCTTTTATCTCTATTGTATTCTTGCCTTGCACCATTCGCGGACTGGATGGGAAGGGATGGGTAGGGAACGGACAGTGGCAGCTGGTTCACTCGCCACAGGATTGGACTGTGGTAAGCAGCGCGCCTACTGTGTGTTGCAGGCAAGCGGTACCTGGACGACGCGGCGGCGCTGCAGCAGCTGAGCGACAACTTCGTGGCGGCGGTGTCCCCGCAGCTGCACCTGCCGACGCCGCAGCAGCGCGAGGAGGCCGCCCTGCAGCTGCGCGACTTCTACTTCGGGCACGAGAACATCACCACCAGCGACGCGCAGGCCGTCGTCGACGTAAGTATTTCGCGACGCAAAGCTGTGAGCCCCTGCCATACCCACCACACGTCTTCTTTTAAGTGCATCACAGCTTCATACAACGATTTTTGTCCTTACTGGTCATGAAATGGTACCGAATGCCCGTGGAAGCATCGTATACTGACTTCTACATCTACATCTACATTTAAATTCCGCAAACCACCCAACGGTGTGTGGCGGATGGCATTTTACGTGCCACTGTCATTACCTCCCTTTCCTGTTCCACTCGCATATGGTTCGCGGGAAGAACGACTGTCGGAAAGCCTCCGTGCGCGCTCGAAACTCTCTAATTTTACATTCGTGATTTCCTCTGGAGGTATAAGTAGGGGGAAGCGATATATTCGACACCTCGTCCAGAAACGCACCCTCTCTCAGCCTGGACAGCAAGCTACACCGCGATGCAGAGCGCCTCTCATGAAGAGTCTGCCCCTTGAGTTTGCTAAACATCTCCGTAACGCTATCACCCTTACCAAATAACCCTGTGACGAAACGTGCCGCTCTTCTTTGGATCTTCTCTATCTCCTCTGTCAACCCGACCTGGTACGGATCCCACACTGATGAGCATTACTCAAGTATAGGTCGAACGAGTGTTTTGTAAGCCACCTCCTTTGTTGATGGACTACATTTTCTAAGGACTCTCCCAATGAATCTCAACCCGGCACCCGCCTTACCAACAATCAATTTTATATTATCATTCCACTTCAAATCGTTCTGCACGCATACTCCCAGATATTTTACAGAAGTAACTGCTACCAGTGTTTGTTCCGCTATCATATAATCATACAATAAAGGATCCTTCTTTCTATGTATTCGCAATACATTACGTATGTCTATGTTAAGGGTCAGTTGCCACTCCCTGATCCAAGTGCCTATCCGCTGTAGATCTTCCTGCATTACGCCGCATTTTTCTAATGCTGCAACTTCTCTGTATACTACAGCATCATCCGCGAAAAGCCGCATGGAACTTCCGACACTATCTACTAGGTCATTTATATATATTGTGAAAAGCAATGGTCCCATAACACTCCTCTGTGGCACGCCAGAGTTTACTTTAACGCCTGTAGACGTCTCTCCATTGAGTACAACATGCTGTGTTCTGTTTGCTGAAAACTCTTCAATCCAGCCACACAGCTGGTCTGATATTCAATAGGCTCTTCCTTTGTTTATCAGGCGACAGTGCGGAACTGTATCGAACGCCTTCCGGAAGTCAAGGAAAATGGCATCTACCTGGGAGCCTGTATCTAACATTTTCTGGGTCTCATGAACAAATAAAGCGAGTTGGGTCTCACACGATCGCTGTTTCCGGAATCCATGTTGATTCCTACAGAGTGGATTCTGGGTTTCCAGAAATGACATGATACGCGAGCAAAACACATGTTCTAAAACTCTACAACAGCTTGATGTCAGAGATATAGGCCTATAGTTTTGCGCATTTGCTCGACGACCATTCTTGAAAACTGGGACTACCTGTGCTCTTTTCCAATCATTTGGAACCTTCAGTTCCTCTAGAGACTTGCGGTACACGGGGATGAAGGGTACACTGAGCATGGAAGGTCAAGGCCTCTATAATGTCACTCCTTAAACACAACAACTAGCAATTCAAGAAATAAGTTAACAATTTATTTTAGACCACATTAATCAAATAGTTAACATACAACCAACATTTGGCCATCATTAAGACAATACCGAAAAATGACAGCTTCGTTCTTAAGCATGCACCAAATTACAATTACTTAACGAACAGTAAATTGCATCAGAAGTGATTTAAATAAATGTGGAATGTGGCACGAAATATATATATATATATGAGCAATAACAGAAGTAAGACATTACACTTAATATAATTCATTGGCAAGCAAATTTAATTTTTTTTTTTAAATTATACATGCGAGTTTATCAAACGGGCTGTGACACCGGCTGACCTGAGTAAAATGTGACTTAACTTACCTCGCAGAAGACTGGAAAAAAAAAAAAAAAAAAAAAAATGGTTCAAATGGCTCTGAGCACTATGGGACTTAACATCTGAGGTCATCTGTCCCCTAGAACTTAGAACTACTTAAACCTAACTAACCTAAGGACATCACACACATCCATGCCCGAGGCAGGATTCGAACCAGCGACCGTAGCGGTCGCGCGTTTGCAGACTGAAGCGCCTACAACCGCTCGCCCACTACGGCCGGCAGACTGGAACACAAACAGACCGTAGAAAACACGACAAACACCAAACAAACATCAAGTAGCATAAGTTAAGAGATCAATAATGTCATCATCATCATCATCATCATTTAAGACTGATTATGCCTTTCAGCGCTCAGTCTGGAGCATAGTCCCCCTTATAAAATTCCTCCATGATCCCCTATTCAGTGCTAACATTGGTGCCTCTTCTGATGTTAAGCCTATTACTTCAAAATCATTCTTAACCGAATCCAGGTACCTTCTCCTTGGTCTGCCCCGACTCCTCCTATCCTCTACTGCTGAACCCATGGTTCTCTTGGGTAACCTTGCTTCTCCCATGCGTGTAACATGACCCCACCATCTAAGCCTGTTCGCCCTGACTGCTACATCTATGGAGTTCATTCCCAGTTTTTCTTTGATTTCCTCATTGTGGACATCCTCATGCCATTGTTCCCATCTACTAGTACCTGCAATCATCCTAGCTACTTTCATATCCGTAACCTTAACCTCATTGATAAGGTAACCTGAATCCATCCAACTTCGCTCCCATACAACAAAGTTGATCGAAAGACTGAACGGTGCACAGATAACTTAGTCTTGGTACTGACTTCCTTCTTGCAGAAGAGAGTAGATCGTAGCTGAGCACTCACTGCATTAGCTTTGCTACACCTCGCTTCCAGTTCTTTCACTATGTTGCCATCCTGTGAGAATATGCATCCTAAGTACTTGAAACTGTCCACCTGTTCTAACTTTGTTCCTCCTATTTTGCACTCAATTCGTTTATCTCTCTTTCCCACTGACATTACTTTCGTTTTGGAGATGCTAATCTTCATACCATAGTCCTTACATTTCTGATCTAGCTCTGAAATATTACTTGGCATACTTTTAATCGAATCTGCCATCACAACTAAGTCATCCGCATATGCAAGACTGCTTATTTTGTGTTCGCATATCTGATTCTCAACCAGCCAGTCTATTGTTTTCAACATATGATCCATAAATAATATGAACAACAGTGGACACAGGTTGCAGCCTTGTCTTACCCCTGAAACTACTCTGAACCATGAACCCAATTTACCGTCAACTATAACTCCTGCCTGACTA
This sequence comes from Schistocerca americana, assembly GCF_021461395.2. Taxonomy (NCBI): domain Eukaryota; kingdom Metazoa; phylum Arthropoda; class Insecta; order Orthoptera; family Acrididae; genus Schistocerca; species Schistocerca americana. Next base: position 64,414,572 of record NC_060125.1, read on the forward strand.
TCCATGTAAAGGCCTTTAATTGCTTGCAAAAGTTTGCCTCCTATTCCATAATCTCGTAGAACAGACAATAACTTCCTCCTAGGAACCCGGTCATATGCCTTTTCTAGATCTACACTCCTGGAAATGGAAAAAAGAACACATTGACACCGGTGTGTCAGACCCACCATACTTGCTCCGGACACTGCGAGAGGGCTGTACAAGCAATGATCACACGCACGGCACAGCGGACACACCAGGAACCGCGGTGTTGGCCGTCGAATGGCGCTAGCTGCGCAGCATTTGTGCACCGCCGCCGTCAGTGTCAGGCAGTTTGCCGTGGCATACGGAGCTCCATCGCAGTCTTTAACACTGGTAGCATGCCGCGACAGCGTGGACGTGAACCGTATGTGCAGTTGACGGACTTTGAGCGAGGGCGTATAGTGGGCATGCGGGAGGCCGGGTGGACGTACCACCGAATTGCTCAACACGTGGGGCGTGAGGTCTCCACAGTACATCGATGTTGTCGCCAGTGGTCGGCGGAAGGTGCACGTGCCCGTCGACCTGGGACCGGACCGCAGCGACGCACGGATGCACGCCAAGACCGTAGGATCCTACGCAGTGCCGTAGGGGACCGCACCGCCACTTCCCAGCAAATTAGGGACACTGTTGCTCCTGGGGTATCGGCGAGGACCATTCGCAACCGTCTCCATGAAGCTGGGCTACGGTCCCGCACACCGTTAGGCCGTCTTCCGCTCACGCCCCAACATCGTGCAGCCCGCCTCCAGTGGTGTCGCGACAGGCGTGAATGGAGGGACGAATGGAGACGTGTCGTCTTCAGCGATGAGAGTCGCTTCTGCCTTGGTGCCAATGATGGTCGTATGCGTGTTTGGCACCGTGCAGGTGAGCGCCACAATCAGGACTGCATACGACCGAGGCACACAGGGCCAACACCCGGCATCATGGTGTGGGGAGCGATCTCCTACACTGGCCGTACTCCACTGGTGATCGTCGAGGGGACACTGAATAGTGCACGGTACATCCAAACCGTCATCGAACCCATCTACCATTCCTAGACCGGCAAGGGAACTTGCTGTTCCAACAGGACAATGCACGTCCGCATGTATCCCGTGCCACCCAACGTGCTCTAGAAGGTGTAAGTCAACTACCCTGGCCAGCAAGATCTCCGGATCTGTCCCCCATTGAGCATGTTTGGGACTGGATGAAGCGTCGTCTCACGCGGTCTGCACGTCCAGCACGAACGCTGGTCCAACTGAGGCGCCAGGTGGAAATAGCATGGCAAGCCGCTCCACAGGACTACATCCAGCATCTCTACGATCGTCTCCATGGGAGAATAGCAGCCTGCATTGCTGAGAAAGGTGGATATACACTGTACTAGTGCCGACATTGTGCATGCTCTGTTGCCTGTGTCTATGTGCCTGTGGTTCTGTGAGTGTGATCATGTGATGTATCTGACCCCAGGAATGTGTCAATAAAGTTTCCCCTTCCTGGGACAATGAATTCACGGTGTTCTTATTTCAATTTCCAGGAGTGTATAAAGCATAGATACTATTCCCTGTTCCACTCGTAACACTTCTCCATTATTTGCCGTAAGCTAAATATCTGGTCCTAACAACCTCTAAGAGGCCTAAACTCACACTGATTTTAATCCAATTGGTCCTCAACTAATACTCGCACTTTCCTTTCAACAATACCTCAGAAGATTTTACCCACAACACTGATTAAAGACATACCTCTGCAGTTGTTACAATCTTTTCTGTTTCCATGTTTAAAGATTGGTGTGATTACTGCTTTTGTCCAGTCTGATGGAGCCTATCCCGACTACCAGGCCATTACAATTATCCTGTGTAGCCATTTAAGACCTGACATTCCACTGTATTTGATGAGTTCCGATTTAATTTCATCCACCCCAGCTGCTTTATTGCACTGCAATCTATTGACCATTTTCTCCACTTCCTCAAATGTGATCCTATTTCCATCATCATTCCATACCATTGTTCAACGGAATCTGAAACATTACTGATCTTATTTTCACCTACATTGAGCAACTTTTCAAAATATTCTCTCCATCTGCCCAAGGAATCTACAGGATTCACCAGCAGTTTTCCTGACCTGTCCAAAATACTTGTCATTTCCTTCTTACCTCCCTTTCGAAGACTGCTAATTACACTCCAGAATGGTTTTCCAGCAGCTGACCCAATGTCTCCGACCTGTTTCCAAAGTCTTCCCAAGATTTTTTCTTGGATGCTGCAATTATCTGTTTGGCTTTGTTTCTTTCTTCAACATAACTTTCTCTGTCTACCTGAGTTCTAGTATGTACCCATTTTTGATACGCATTCTTTTTCCTTTTACGGGCTGCCTTGACTGTGTCATTCCACCAAGCTGTTTGCTTCATCCTACCTCTTCTCACTACTGTTCCAAGACATTCTTTAGCCACTTATAGTACTGTGTCCCTGTACCTTGTCCATTCCTTTTTAAATGACTGTAATTGACTACATTCAACTAACTGGTACCTTTCTGAGATGACTGTTATGTACTTGTGCCTGACTTCCTTATCCTGAAGTTTCTCCACTCTTATCCTCCTACATATGGACCTGACCTCCTGCACTTTTGGCCTCACAATACCAATTTCACTGCAGATTAAATAATGATCAGTGTCATCAAAGAATCCCCTGAATACACGTGTGTCCCTCACAGCCTTCCTGAATTCCTGATCTGTTATTATATAGTCAATGACAGATATGGTTCCCCTACCTTCCCAAGTATACCGATGAATGTTCTTATGTTTAAAAAAGGAGTTTGTGATTACAAGCCCATACTGGCACAGAAATCCAAGAGTTGTTTCCCGTTCCTGTTGGCCTCCATATCCTCTCCAAATTTACCCATAATCTTTTCATACCCTTCTGTTCGATTTCCAAACCTGGCATTAAAATCACCCATGAGCAGAACACTGTCCTTGTCCTTTACTCTAACAACTACATCACTGAGTGTATCATAAAAACTATCCATCTTATCTTGATCTGTGCCTTCACAATGCGAATATACTGACACAATCCTAATTTTCTTGTTAGACACTGTCAAATATATCCACATCAGTCGTTCGTTTACATACCTTACTGCAACTACACTGGGTTCCATTTCTTTTCTGATGTAAAGCCCTACACCCCATTGTGCTATTCCTGCTTTGACTCCTGACAGGTAGACCTTGTATTTTCCCACTTCCTCTTCTTTCTCACCCCTTACCCGAATGTCACTAACAGCTAAAACGTCCAGCCCCATCTTACTTGCAGCCTCTGCCAGCTCTACCTGCTTCCCAGAGTAGCCCCCATTGATATTAATAGCTCCCCATCTCATTACAATTTGTTTGCCAAGTCGTATCTTAGGAGTCCCTGGTTTCAGTTAGAGGTGGGACTCCGTCACCTCCAAAGGTCCGAGGCATTTTGCTCTGATTGTTGCCAGCATCATATTTAACGTACCAGGGAAGCAGGTTGCTAGCCTTACTTGCCCCGAGTTCCACTGAGTTTTACCCCTAGCGGTTGAGGGACTAACCGATGGATTTGGTAGTCTTTGCCGTATGAGCACAAAGGTGACCACGACTCCGAATATGTCCGAGATGCCCAACCTTATTCCAAAGTATGTGGTATCCCGACTGTCGGGACCACTTACTTGGCCACTCATACGTTGCCCGTGGTTCATGAACTTGGACATGACAACAGGAACCCACACCATGAGCCACCAATCAATAATGTAAATTTAAAAAAAAAACAATAAGTGCTATTAATAGAAGTTACATATATTGCAGCAATATCAATGCTGTAAAACATTTAAACTAAGAAATGTACACAAATCCAATGCTGAAAATATAGTATCAGATCTTTACACCCTCATAGGTTCCCGAACAATATTTCCACACGTGATTAAGACCGAGAATGTGTACAGTGATGAAATGGAAAAATTTCGAGATGCTATCACGTAATACAAATGCACAACTTTGCTGTAAAACACTGAAAGTAAGAAATGTACACAAATACAATGCTGAAGGTATAGTATCAGACCTTTACACTCTCATAGTTTGCTAAACAACATTTCACATACGATAAGGACCGACAGTGTGTACAAGATGAAATGGAGAAATTTCAAGATAATATTACGTCATTCAAATGCAAAACATCAGCACAAACTAGGTTTTGTGCACCTTAATTTCCTTGCATAGGTCTGCAATGTAACTGAATTGTTTAAGTTTGGTATGCAGAAAATTACAACTAGATTATGACCTAATATCTTCAATAGTTTACATTTACTACATCTTTCGGGGATGCTGATTACCTGAAGGAAGTATTGACTGCTGGTCTCCTTCCGGTGACGCCTCTTGCCGGCTCCTCTTATTTCATCAACACGTACACTAGACCATCCAACCAACCCACAAATGACACTCGCTACAACGCAAATGGTTCCACGAAACGAAGGCACCAAAGCCACTTACACCTCCGATGGAGAGCGTTGTTCGAGATGGTCTCGAGGAAATGGTCTGTTCGAGAGAACAGGTACCAAGGCAAGGCGACGAGCAGCGCCCGGAGTTGACATCAGGCAGGTGCACCACGAACTCGCGACCGTCCTGCAAGGTAGAGCGGCCGCGCCGCTGCTGGCCGAGCCCGCGTGTTTTCCTCCGTCGTCCCCTGAAGCACGTCCTAGCGCCTCGCAGTGAGTCCCACGACCAACTCCCCTACAGCAAATACCCGCTGCCAGATCACAACATGGGCAAATATCGTAGTACAGCCGTGTAATCGATAGTACTGCCAGGGCTGGTGTGACAGAAAAAGGCACATCACGGCTCAGACAGTAAAGGAAACCAAAGAGAATTTTGGAAAGGGAGTTAAAGTTCAGCTAGAAGATTTAAACCTTTGAAATTTGCCGATGGTGTCGGGAGATCTGTTGAACGGAGTTGATAGTACTTATGTTGGACTCCATAGCAGTCCTTTGTGCAGCGAGCGTTGGATATGCAAATGGAAGAATGCAGCGATCAGTCACAAATAATCTGAATTTACTGCAGATCCATTTTGACTACAGAAAATCCATCATCAGTGATACAGGTAACAGAAACAATAAGATACAAGATAGTGCACCGCAGTAAAAATACAAAGGAGAAAAATATATTCCATACATCTGCCAACGTGATCACATCAAACTTGTGCCTAAACACATATCTCTTTCAGATTTGAATGCACAGTCACACCTATAAACATAGGGAGAAAGAGAAGCAGCATACATGACAGAATACGAACTCGAACTGAAGTTGTTTACAGATTACAACAGCACCAACGGTTTGGCCACATCGACCAAGAGCGCCCTCTGTGTGGGCAAGTAATGAAGCTAAAGTTCATTAAAAAAAAATCAAGATAGGGGCATGGAATTACATCGACGTTGATAAATATAGACGTGACATACACTGTTGAAATTAGAAGTTAGCCAAAGACTTATAAAAAGTAAATTAATAATGTAAATACAAATATAGACATGTCAACGTTTCGAAAAACGGGTTACAAAAAGTGGGAAGTGCCATCTATAACTGGCGAGTGAACACATTTGCATATAAATGTATAAAATTTAAAAAAAATCATAGACTCATTCTCGTACAAACATAATGTGATATAAAATTTTATAAAGCAGCAACCTTATCAAAAATATAAAACAGTGACACGGAAAAGGACAAGGATGTGCAAAACATGGCTATCTATGAAGGACTCAGCAAAACGACTATAAGTGAATTCGAATCTATGTGCGAAAACTAACAGATGGCAGTAACGGTATTGGCTAGCTTCTGATATTAACGGCGTATGTCACGTCTATATTTACCAATCTAGATATAACGATATGCACCAATCTTGATATTTTTACAAAAATAAACTTTAGTTTGACTATTTACCGCCGGCCGAAGTGGCCGTGCGGTTAAAGGCGCTGCAGTCTGGAACCGCAAGACCGCTACGGTCGCAGGTTCGAATCCTGCCTCGGGCATGGATGTTTGTGTTGTCCTTAGGTTTAACTAGTTCTAAGTTCTAGGGGACTAATGACCTCAGCAGTTGAGTCCCATAGTGCTCAGAGCCATTTGAACTATTTACCCACGTAGAGGCTGCTCTTGGCCGAGGTGGTCAAACTGTTGGTGGTGCAGTAGTTTGTAAACAATAACTTCAGTTCATGTTTGTAATTTGTCAGATACGCTGCTCCTTTCTTTCAGTACGTTTATAGGTGTATTCAGATTTGAAAGAGATATGTGTTTAAGTACAAGTCTGATGTGACTACGTTGGGAGATGTATGGTACATATTTTTCTTATTTGTGTTTTTACTGCTGTGCACTGTCTTGTATATCCTTGTAACTTATTTGTTTCTGTTACCTGTAGCATCAGTCATTGCTGTTCTATAGTCGAAACTATTCTGCAATAAATTCATATTATTAACGTCTGAACTTAGCATTCTTCCATTTTAAATTTATAGTGTCTTGAGATTATAAGTTGGTGTGCACCAATGCGAGATTCCACTCTTCTGCCTTCCTCTTCATTTTCCCAACGGTACCACGCCCTGCATCGCACAGTCTGCTGCATGTATGGCATCCTTTGGCATACGCAGCAACTCCTCAATAAGTAGTCCTGCTACTGTCCCAGTGACTGTATTTTTCTGACTCGTCCTGATACGAACACATATCCTGTAAACAAAAACAATTTCTGTATGAACAAAGCACTCAATAAAAATCAATAATGGAAACAAAAAAGTCCAGGTGCAATGCAGGGTCGAAATCCAACAAGCAGAATGGTGTGATGTATGGCAACTGATCAAACGGACTGCACTACACTGGGTCGCAGAGCCTGCCTGGCCGTGTTGTTACATGTGGCTCGGCCCACATGATTTGCTGCGCACGCACCCCGTAGGCAATCGTGAGCCGCAATCTGTGGCTCCTCCGAGCCGCAGTCTATATTGGCTATTGGCTGCGATATTAAAGTTTACTAAGAGTTTGTGTTCTCCTCTTTGGATGTGGATCCAGGAGAATCAGCTTCCCTGTGCTCTTCTCATCACATCTTCGCTGATAGCTATATCTCTCTAGCCCATCTTCAACATCCTTCTGTAGCACCAAAAATCTCTAGGATTTCTAGTTATCATCTAAATATCAACAAAACTCAAAGAGTGTAGTCGAATTAAATCAGGTGATGTGGAGGGAGTAGGTAGGTTTTGTTATTTTCAACGGTGGCCGAAGTAAAGGCCTATAAAATGCAGACAGTTGATAGCAAGGAAGCGTTTCTGAAGACCTATTACTACCGAAAACAGATAAATATCAGAGAGTATTTCTTGAATGCATTTCTATGGAATGTAGCCTTCTGCAGACGTGAAACGGGCGATAAAACGTCCAGACAAAAGGAGAATAGTAGCTTTTGAATGAGGTGATGCAAAAAGAAAAAAAAGACCGAAAAATTGAAAACATGTGTCACATGTTTTGTGAAATCATGTATCTAAAAGTAAGAAATAAAACAGATTAGAGCAACCCTTGACGCACCTTTGAATGATGCTCGAAATCATTTAAATTTTATTAATGGGGACAGTGAGCGAGCAAGAAGTTTAGGAAAACATTACTTTTTGCACCACACGCGTTTTCTTTCCAGACATTTGAAGTATTATGCAAAACTGTTGGAATTTTGTACACTTTCGGGCATAGAGAGTATGTCAAGGCTACAACAGACAGCATGATTTACGTAAGTCATCAGACGATTATCCTATAGTACTCTTTAAAAATCAAAAGCCTTAAGTTAAACATTGAAGTTTAAATTCTGTATTGAGTCCTCATTTGCTGTACATTATTCCAAGCATCATTCAAACGTGCATCAAATAGTTCTCTAATCAGTTTTAATTCTTATTTTTAGACAAATCATTTCACAAAACATTTGGATTTTTTTTGGCTACTTTTATTTTAAATTCTTGTTCAAAAAATATGAAATATGGTATATTTAAATATTGAAAGGTAATTTACTATTATCAAGGGTCTATAGATCGAGAAAAAGCGGAGAGGTTTCAATTCATGCTGTGATATTTATTTTTCGCTCTAAGGGAAAAGAAAAAAAGATGAAACTTAAAGGAATTATCCGAATGGGATGGAAATCGGTGAGTGTGACGTACATGTGCAGCAAATAAATGAAAACAATTTTAGAATAATTGGATGATGTATTCAAGGAAAAGAGCTTTATAAATTGAGATATCTCTAGCCCTGATGCAAGCAATTATTTCGCTTGGCATTGACTGATAGAATTGTTGGATGTACTCCTAAGCGATATAATGCCAGATTTTGCCCATGTGGCGCGATATATCGTCAAAATCTCAATCTGGTCGCAAGCCCCTGCCCATAATGCGCGGTGGTTAGCACACTGGACTCGCATCGGGAGGACGACGGTTCGGACCCGCTTCCGGTGAACCTGATTCAGATTTTCCATTATTTTCCTAATGCGCTTCTGGAAAATGCCGGGATGGTTCCTTCGAAAGGGCACGGCCGATTTCCTTCCTCATCCTTCCCTAATCCGATGGGACCGATGACCTCGCTGTTTGGTCCCGTCCCTCAAACCAACCAATCAATTGGGGAAAGGTCCGGGAAACCCCTTGGCCAAGGTAGGGTTTCGAAGGCAAGCAGTAGACACTCTCGCCATGTGCGTGGGGGGGGGGGGGGGGGGGGATCGTCTTGATGAAATGTAAGTCCAGGATAGATTGCCATGAAGGTCAACAAAGCGGGGCGTAGAATGTCGTCGACGTATCGTTGCGCTGTCAGGCTGCCGTGGATGACAACCAAAAGGGTCCTGCCATGAAAAGAAAAGTTGCCCCGGACCCTCACTCCTTGTCATCGGGCGGTATGGCGGGAGACAGTCATGTTGATATCCCACTGCTGTCCAGGGCCTCTTCAGACACATCTTCGGGCTGGAGTCTTATTGACTGAAGTAGAATCGACTTCAGTGACGAGTCCGCTTCGAAATAGGCACCGATGGTCAACGAAGACGTATCTTGAGACTCCCCGGACGGCGGTTGATGACATTTCTTCTCCATTGAGACCAGAAAAGGGGAAAATTGTTGTGATGTTGATTACACTGGTCGTTAAGTCGTTTAGATAGCAAAACCCCTTTTTATGATATATTTATTTTACAGGAAACAAAAACAGAATTTCTAATATGTACAATTTTTAATATGCTGTTGTCAAGATGTGTTGTCATAAGCTGCAGCTACAATATTTGCTGTTTTGTGGGATATATGATCTTATTTGCTAAGATATGAGGTTTTTCAACAAAAAATTGTTAACAAACAACAAATCACGAGTTTTTGCATTTAAATGGTTTTTAATATTACTAACAGAGCTGAGCATACAAATAGGTGGAACAAACTCAATTTTAATTTTAAAGGTTATCACATAAAAGAGTAATGGATAAGATTTTTTTTCACAAAATTTACTGGACATTATTTCTAAAGAAGACCTTCGTAATATCTTGGAATAACTGATTTTAGATACATTAAATCGTGATACTGTTGTGCAGAAATTACAACTGGTGTGGTGGATAGATCTTTTTGGGCTACTGGTGACTGCGTTGGGGTTTCTTGAAAGTTATTACGAATACACTTCAAAATCCAGTTTGTAGTTTTATTCCAGTCTTTGATGACTTTGACGATGACCATTTTCAGTCAAATGGTTCAAATGGCTCTGAGCACAATGGGACTCAACAAAAAAATGGTTCAAATGGCTCTGAGCACTATGGGACTTAACTTCTGAGGTCATCAGTCCCCTAGAATTTAGAACTACTTAAACCTAACTAACCTAAGGACGCCACACATCCATGCCCAAGGCAGGATTCGAACCTGCGACCGTAGCGGTCACGCGGTTCCAGACTGTAGTGCCTAGAACCGCTCGGCCACCCCGGCTGGCGGGACTTAACATCTGAGGCCATCAGTCCCCTAGAATTTTTTTTTTTTTTTATTCATCGGTCTACTGACTGGTTTGATGCGGCCCGCCACGAATTCCTTTCCTGTGCTAACCTCTTCATCTCAGAGTAGCACTTGCAACCTACGTCCTCAATTATTTGCTTGACGTATTCCAATCTCTGTCTTCCTCTACAGTTTTTGCCCTCTACAGCTCCCTCTAGTACCATGGAAGTCATTCCCTCATTGTCTTAGCAGATGTCCTATCATCCTGTCCCTTCTCCTTATCAGTGATTTCCATATATTCATTTCCTCTCCGATTCTGCGTAGAACCTCCTCATTCCTTACCTTACCAGTCCACCTAATTTTCAACATCCGTCTATAGCACCACATCTCAAATGCTTCGATTCTCTTCTGTTCCGGTTTTCCCACAGTCCATGTTTCACTACCACACAATGCTGTACTCCAGACGTACATCCTCACAAATTTCTTCCTCAAATTAAGGCCGGTATTTGATATTAGTAGACTTCTCTTGGCCAGAAATGCCTGTTTTGCCATAGCGAGTCTGCTTTTGATGTCCTCCTTGCTCCGTCCGTCATTGGTTATTTTACTGCCTAGGTAGCAGAATTCCTTAACTTCATTGACTTCGTGCCCATCAATCCTGATGTTAAGTTTCTCGCTGTTCTCATTTCTACTACTTCTCATTACCTTCGTCTTTCTCCGATTTACTCTCAAACCATACTGTGTACTCATTAGACTGTTCATTCCGTTCAGCAGATCATTTAATTCTTCTTCACTTTCTCTCAGGATAGCAATGTCATCAGCGAATCGTATCATTGATATCCTTTCACCTTGTATTTTTATTCCACTCCTGAACCTTTGTTTTATTTCCATCATTGCTTCCTCGATGTACAGATTGAAGAGTAGGGGCGAAAGGCTACAGCCTTGTCTTACACCCTTCTTAATACGAGCACTTCGTTCTTGATCGTCCACTCTTATTATTCCCTCTTGGTTGTTGTACATATTGTATATGACCCATCTCTCCGCATAGCTTACCCCTACATTTTTCAGAATCTCGAACAGCTTGCACCATTTTATATTGTCCAACGCTTTTTCCAGGTCGACAAATCCTATGAAAGTGCCTTGATTTTTCATTAGCCTTGCCTCCATTATTAGCCGTAACGTCAGAATTGCCTCTCTCGTCCCTTTACTTTTCCTAAAGCCAAACTGATCGTCACCTAGCGCATTCTCAATTTTCTTTTCCATTCTTCTGTATATTATTCTTGTAAGCAGCTTCGATGCATGAGCTGTTAAGCTGATTTTGCGATAATTCTCGCACTTGTCAGCTCTTGCCGTCTTCGGAATTGTGTGGATGATGCTTTTCCGAAAGTCAGATGGTATATCGCCAGACTCATATATTCTACACACCAACGTGAATAGTCGATTTGTTGCCACTTCCCCAATGATTTTAGAAATTCTGATGGAATGTTATCTATCCCTTCTGCCTTATTTGACCGTAAGTTCTCCAAAGCTCTTTTAAATTCCGATTCTAATACTGGATCCCCTGTCTCTTCTTAATCGACTCCTGTTTCTTCTTCTATCACATCAGACAAATCTTCACCCTCATAGAGGCTTTCAATGTATTCTTTCCACCTATCTGCTCTTTCCTCTGCATTTAACAGTGGAATTCCCGTTGCACTCTTAATGTTACCACCGTTGCTTTTAATGTCACCAAAGGTTGTTTTGACTTTCCTGTATGCTGAGTCTGTTCTTCCGACAATCATATCTTTTTCGATGTCTTCACATTTTTCCTGCAGCCATTTCATCTTAGCTTCCCTGCACTTCCTATTTATATCATTGCTCAGCGACTTGTATTTCTGTATTCCTGATTTTTCCGGAACATGTTTGTACTTCCTCCTTTCATCAATCAACTGAAGTATTTCTTCTGTTACCCATGGTTTCTTCGCAGCTACCTTCTTTGTGCGTATGTTTCCCTTCCCAACTTAGAACTGCTTAAACCTAACTAACCTAAGGACATCACACACATCCATGCCCGAGGCAGGATTCGAACATGTGACCGAAGCAGTCGCTCGGTTCCGGACTGAAGCTCCTAGAACCGCTCGGCCACCACGGCCGGCGTTTTCAGTCAGTAATGATCATCTTCATACCTCCAAAACAAAAAAAAAAAAAAATACATCTAATGAGTAGTCTATCTTACAAAGCAATATGGCATTACATATCACAATATACTCTCACACAAACTGGGAAATGTACAGATAAAATAAGGTAAAGCGTACCTGTTCTACATCATGTCCCAATGTGATAAAGCCGTAATGGCATCGTCAAAACATTTATACATTCAGCAAAGCACCGTCACGTAGAACTAAAATATGGTGTGAAATAAGCCACATCGTCCACACAGACATTTCGCAACTGGCGTTACTGTAACAAAAACTACTGAAGTGCAGTAGCTACTAGAAATCAGTGTGCCTATAAGCTTCATAGATGTCGCAACTGTGGGCAGATGTATTCTTCATTTAGATAAGAATCATAATCTGATAAAAACACATTAGGTAAAATACATGTAGCGGACTTTTAAATTTTGATAACTATTATAGAAAATCATTCGCAGAGCTGACCAATTGCTCGAAATGGACAGGATTGATATTCACGAGACTTGTAAGCAGTAATGACCATTTACAAGATGACGATCAGACACACACTCTACGCCACAGCGTGATATGTAGGACAACAGTGATTCAAAGGCTGATATGGAAACAGATGAGCGTATAGACACAGATGATGGCACGAACACACCAGTATCACCAGATACAGGTACATACGGCGGTGACTGAAAAGAAAACCTTAAATATTTTTTTAAATATTATTTATTGTGCAGAAGTGGTACAAAGCTGTATCACGTTTCAACGTAATCTCCCCCACCCTCAATGCAAGTCCTCCAACGCTTACAAAATGCATAAATTCCTTTAGAAAAAAATTCTTTTGGTAGTCCATGCAACCACTCACGCACTGCGTGGCGTACCTCTTCATCAGAACTGAACGTCTTTCCTCCATTGCGTCTTTGAGTGGTCCAAACATATGGAAATCACTTGGGGCAAGGTCTGGTGGGTATGGTGGATGAAGGCAGGACTGTGATTGTTGAAACTGTTATACGGGCAGTGTGGGGCCTTGCATTGTCATGTTGCAAAAGGACACCTACTGACAGCAATCCACGTCGCTTTGATATGATTGAAGGCCGCCGATTATTTTTTAGGAGATCTGGTGACAGTGGTCCCTCTATGCATGTAATGCTCCAAAATGACGCCTTTTTCGTCCCAAAAGAGAGTCAGCATAACGTTTCCTGCTGATGGTTCTGTTCGAAACTTCTTTGGTTTTGGTTATGAGGAATGGCGCCATTCCTTGCTCGCTCTCTTCGTTTCCGGTTGGTGGAAGTGAACCCAGGTTTCATCCCCAGTAACGATTTTTGCAAAGAAGCTATCACCTTCTCGATGAAAGCACCGAAGAAATTCTTCACAAGCATCAACACGTCGTTCTCTCCTTTCAGGAGTAAGCTACCGTGGCACCCATCTTGCAGACACTTTGTGAAACTGGAGCACATGATGCACAATGTGGTGTGCTGACCCGTGACTAATCTGTGCCGGCCGAAGTGGCCGTGCGGTTAAAGGCGCTGCAGTCTGGAACCGCAAGACCGCTACGGTGCAGGTTCGAATCCTGCCTCGGGCATGGATGTTTGTGATGTCCTTAGGTTAGTTAGGTTTAACTAGTTCTAAGTTCTAGGGGACTAATGACCTCAGCAGTTGAGTCCCATAGTGCTAAAAAAAAAAAAAAAAAAAGACTAATCTGTAAACATGCTGCAATGTCATTCAGTGTCACTCGGCGGTTTTCCTTCATTATGGATTCAACTGCTGCAATGTTCTGTGGAGTCACGACTCGTTGTGCCTGACCTGGACGAGGACCATCTTCCACTGAAGTCACACCATTTGCGAACTTCCTACTCCCTTCGTAGACTTGCTCCTGTGACAAACATACATCACCGTACTGAACCTTCACTCGGCGATGAATTTCAATAGGTTTCACACCTTCACTACGCAAAAACCGAATAACATAACGCTGTTCTTCCCTGGTCCAATAACAGATCGCTGTTCTTCCCTGGTGCAAGTCGAAAGTGTGGTGGCCATCTTTATACTGACACTGCGACGGTATGTGTGCATCTGCACTCTGCTGCCACCTACAGGCCATTCTGCACGCTGTTTGTAGCACGCTTACCAACTTAGAGGATAACGGCGCGAAAATTCGATTTGTTATTACAAATTTAAGGTTATCATTTGACTAACCCTCGTACATATACGGCATGGTAGCAGATCGCACGTCTGCAACAATACTGCAAGTAATGTACAGGGTGAAGAAAAATTAGCACAGTCGAACTCACATACTGGCAACGCAAAAGTGTCTCTCACAAGATTTCGTCCTGTGCATATTTCGGGCAGCAAATGGACGTTCCAGATTAGCAATCTGGCAATACTGTGATCTCTTGTACAGTAACTACCGCTGGCAGGATATAGCAGTATTGCTCTGCGGTTGGTGCAGTGGATAGCGTTTTGGGTTAGCATGTAGGAGGTCGAAGGTTCTTTTCTTGGTCGAGGCTTATTTGTTTTTATTTTATAAAGTAGTCTGGGTGGTACGGTATCTGGCGTCTTAATCTTCACACAGCGACATTTGTAGTTACATATTGCAAACACAGAAATGGAAACACAATCGTTTTCATTGGTCCGCTTTTAAAAAAACGTTTTGCATGGAGTGAACGTGAATTGTTTCACGCAACTGCATCTACTAAATTCCCAACCTGTTTTCTCTGCACCCTCCTTCAAATGGTCCCATAGACATTACTTGCAAAGCGCGTTACTAATCCTACTGGTGACGTAAGGCTCTAACGAAATGTAATGGACCGGAACGTGGCAAGTATAATAGTTGGTATTAATCGATGGGACCATTGGGGGAGGATTCACAAAAGACAAGTAGTTACTATGTATGTGGTAATAGTGTTGCCAGATTGCTAATCTTTAACGTCCATTTACTGCCCGAAATATGCGTAGGACGAAATTTTCAGTGAGACATTTTTGTATTGCTAGTAAGTGACAAATCGCGCTGCGAAGACCGAGTGCGCGAATTTTTCTTCACCCTCTATACGTGGGATTTAGGAATAAGTTGGTAGTAAGAAATAAAACAACGAATTTTCTTGTCTGTACAAGGTAAAACAAGTTATTTTCAAACATGTAACTGTGTAGTACATTAACTGTGTAAGATTCAAAGTATAAAACATGTGAAATTTATAATATTGGACATAAAAACACTTATGCAGTTTCATAAGACTCAACTAAACAAACACGAATGCACAACAAAGATCCGAAGTGCCCTTCGGTAAGAGGAGCCTCGAGATCACCCTTCCGATTCTCATCTGCCGCTTATGGCACGGATAGATGGAGGAAGTAGCTGTAGTAACAAATAGTACTGTCGTACATCACACACAAACCACATAGGGCTAATCTCACAACATACACATATACCGGGTGATCAAAAAGTCAGTATAAATTTGAAAAATTAATAAACCACGGAATAATGTAGATAGAGAGGTAAAAATTGACACACATGCTTGGAATGACATGGGGTTTTATTAGAACAAAAAAAATGTATTGCTCGACGCTTGAAAGATCTCTTGCGCGCGTCGTTTGGTGATGAACGTGTGCTCAGCCGCCACTTTGGTCATGTTTGGCCTACCAGGTCCCCAGACCTCAGTCCGTGCAATTATTGGCTTTGGGGTTACCTGAAGTCGCAAGTGTATCGTGATCGACCGACACCTCTAGGGATGCTGAAAGACAACATCCGACGCCAATGCCTCACCAGAACTCTGAACATGCTTTACAGTGCTGTTATTCCTCGACTACAGCTATTGTTGAGGAATGATGGTGGACATATTGAGCATTTCCTGTAAAGAACATCATCTTTGCTTTGTCTTACTTTGTTATGCTAATTATTACTATTCTGATCAGATGAAGCGCCATCTGTCGGACACTTTTTGAACGTTTGTATTTTTTTAGTTCTAATAAAACCCCGTGTCATTCCAAGCATGTGTGTCAATTTGTACCTCTCTATCTACATTATTCCGTGATTTATTCAGTTTTCAATTTTATACTGACTTTTTGATCACCCGATATATAATAGTAACCATAGTAGATCAGAATATTCTATTTCAGGTGAGGGAGGCTCAATGTGTTTACAGAAGCCCTTCTACTTTCAACAGTCAGGTGAAGGGATCTCTTTTATTATCTAAATGTTTCCTTTCGTCTATTAATTTCTTCTTAAGAATACAATAAAATTTATTTTCGTTTACCAAAATGTACTTCATGCGTCACATAATTTTTAAAAAATTCATTGTGCAATTATGTAAAAGACAAGAAAAATATTAACACTGAGACCAGCTGTAGAAAAAGAAGAATAGTCTGGCCCTGCAACTTGTTAACATTTTTTCGCAGCAGAGGATACACCATAGTCACCAAGGTGGTGAGTTACTTAGTAACGTTACAGAATAGACTAATAAGTAACAAATAAGTTAGCACACAAACGGTTGTGGTTCTTGAGATAGCTAAGAACAGCTTACATGCTTTGCGGTCGAATGTCGTACTTCCGTTTGATAGTAATCGACGGGAACTCATTTGTGGCCACAGTGACGCCAGGAAACATCCGTATGATGCTGAATACTTCCGCCACGATTTGTGGCAGGTGACAGATGACCCCTTCTTGCTTTTTTGCATTTACTGCTCTTTTCTGCGAATGAAAAGTCAGTGATGACAAATAGCACGTGTTCCAATTCAATTTTGTCGCAGTTTGCTTCAGGAGGAATGCGATCATCAATCAATGATAGATAGCACGATTTTCCATCGTCGACACAAAAATTGTTTTCTGTCACTAGCTAGCGAATCCTACTGCTATCTACAGGCCATACTAAAAGATTTAAAAACAGTTGGCGATCGAAAACACAGCGAGACTAGGTCGCAAATATTCTCATTACTCTGTCCGGTAATTCCGAGCTCCTGGACGATCTTTATGAAATTGGACTAGTGGATCGGCGAGTTTTAACTGCTGTCAGGTATCGTGACGAGATCTTGGGACCTCATCTGCGGTTGTTGCGAAGTGCTGTGGGCTCAGACGTCATACTGATGGACGACAGTGCTCGACCTCATAGGGCACAGGTGGTTGATATTTTCTTGGAAACTGAAGATATTGCACGCATAGCGCGGCCTGCTTGCTTGCCCGATTTGAATCCCTTGGATGCACTAGGGAGATGGAAGATGGGGTTGCGTCACGTCAGCATCCACCAACCAAAGACTTGCGAGCAGCTCCGTAGGAAGAATAGGCGTTACTGCCTCAACATGAGAATGATGACATCATTCACAGTACGCCCCGTCGTTGTCGGGCCTGTATTGCGGCTGCCAGAGGTGGTCACACGCCATACTGAGCACATTAACCAGTTGTCAGAATGTGTGTGAAAATCCGCTAAGTTGGATAAAACGAAGAACATTTTTGTCTACCTTTTTGCATGTTGCAGTCGTTTGCGTTCTGTATTCTTTATACTGTTCGTACTTTACTATCACCTGTTTACACTATTCTGTGGCAAAATAAACGAAACCTTAAAAATTTCATTTTGTTGCTTTAATTTTGGATACCAGGGTAGTTAATATGTACTGGTTATTTCATTTGGCCCTGCAAAAATTAACATCATTTGCTACTATGTTTCACTAAAGGTTGTTCGCATTTACGTTTAGCCTGGAATACTTGTAATAATCTTCTACGATATGTATTTCAGTCAGCATGCTTTAGTTTAATAGCTGGCTGTCAGTTCTGCATAGCACAGTCGCTATTGCTTGCAGAGTGTAGCGCAGATGATGTGCTTCTAGCACAATTGTGTTAATGCCTTGCTGGAGACTAGATATGTTGAGCAGACGTTTATCCATGGCCAGTGTAGCGCGACCTTGAAAGTGATGGAACGTTGCGTGACAAAAATTTAAGTATATGTCAAACTGAAATGTGCTATTTTATTTTTCGAGTACGCTACTAGTTTAACAGGGACAAGAATAAACATTTATGTGTGTTTCTGGAGAAAGAGAGAGCGAAAATCAGAGAGATAAAGAGAAACGAGAGCAAAAGAGACAGAGAGGGATGAGAGGAGGCAGAGGGGCAGATGGAGGGACGGATGAGAAAGAGAGAAAGGGGTACGGAGGAGCAGATGTCGAATCTAGGATGCATGTGGAGTGGGACATAGGAGGGAGGGAGATGGAGGGAGAGAGACCGACAGGGACGGAGACTGAGAGGGAAGAAAGGAGGGGGACAAAAAGGAGGGGGAGGAAGGATGACAAAGTGGGTGAGGGCGGGAGGACGGGAGAGAGCAGGAGGGAGGGAGGAGAACGAGAGGGAGAGGGGGATGCAGAGAGGCAGGAAGAGAGAGAGAGAGAGAGAGAGAGAGAGAGAGAGAGAGAGAGAGAGAGAGAGAGAGAGAGAGAGAGAGAAAGAGAGAGAGAGAGTGAGAGAGAGACAGGAAAAGAGAGAGAGAAGAAGGATGGAGGGAGAGAGAGGGAATGGTGACACAGAGACAGATATTGAGGAAGAAGGGTGGTAGAGTCAGAGATCAAGCGGGAGGGAGAGAGTGAAAGTAAATCATTCTATTTATTGTTGGAAAAGTGTTTTGAAGAATTTTGTGTTCTGACTTCTTCCAAATATAGATATTAAATTTCACCAAGATGGTGATAATTGTCACGCATGGTGCTTTATTTCAAGGTCGCTATCAACAGAAGGATACTTTTTCTGGATGGTGGGAAAGTTACAGATCTGCACACTTCCCATAAATTTGCCATTAAGTTTGTCACCCAATAGCTGTGGTATTAATTGCATCAACATTTAAAGAGAGCTATCGTCCATTCATCATACTATGTGGAAATTCTATCCAAGAGCTATGGATGTCGCTCTGTCTTATCCTTTTCCTGTGTCTGTATTAAGAACTGTGGTTCCCTCCTGATTCAAATCATTTGCATGAAAGGTTGGTGGAAGCTGTAACTTATGTCACTCTGGTCACTTTTTACCAGCTGAGGATAAAAGCAGAAAATTTAGTGCTGATTATCACCACAAATGAAACTCATAAAAGGATTAAGAAAGGAACATAAAATCACTTATGTTCTGCCAATAAAAATAAATACTTTGTATAGAGCAGTGGTTTCCAATCTGTGTGACACCATTGCCCCTTAATGTAATCAGATACACTGAAGCGTCAAAGAAACAGGTATAGGCATGCGTATTCAAATACAGTGATGTATAAACAGGCAGAGCACGGCGCTGCGGTCGGCAACGCCTCTCTGTAAGACAACAAGTGTCTGGCGGAGTTGTTAGATGGGTTGCTGCTACAGTGGCAGGTTATAGTTGGTGTTATAGTTGGTTCACGAGCGATGGGACAAACATCTCCGAGGTAGCGATGAAGTGGGGATTTTCCCATAGGACCATTTCACGACTGTACCGTGAATATCAGGAATCCGTTAAAACATCAAATCTCCGACATCGATGGGGCCGGAAAAATATCCTGCAAGAACGGAACCAACCACGACTGAAGAGAATCGTTCAATGTGACAGAAGCGCAATCCTTCCGCAAAATGCTGCAGATTGCAATGCTGGCCCATCAACAAGTGTCAGCGTGCAAACTATTCAACGAAAAATCATCGATATGGGCTTTCGGAGCCGAAGGCCCACCCTTGATAACTGTACGACACGAAGCTTTACGCCTCTCTTGGACTTGTCAGCATCGACATTGGCTGTTGATGACTGGAAAAATGTTGCCTGATCGGACGAGTCTCGTTTCAAATCTTATCGAGCGGATGGACGCGTACGGGTACTAAAGCAGCCTCATGAATGCATGGATGCTGAACGTCAGCAGGGGACTGTTCACGCTGGTAGATGCTCTGTAATGGTGCGGGGTGTGTGCAGTTGGAGTGATATGAGGCCCTTGATACGTCTAGATACGACTCTTCAGATTACCTGCATCCATTCATGTCCCTTGTGCATTCCGACGGACTAGGGCAATTCCAGCAGGAGAATGCGATACCCAACACGTCCGAATTGGTACAGAGTGGCTCCAGGAACACTCTTCCGAGTTTAAACACTTCCGCTGCCCACCAAACTCCCCAGAAGTGAAGAATATTGAGCGTATCTGGGATTCCTTTCACGTGCTGTTCAGAAGATTTCTCCACTTGCTGCTACTCTTATGGATTTATGGACAGCCCTGCAGGATTCTTGGTGTCAGTTCCGTCCAGCACTAATTCAGACACTAGTAGAGTCCATGCCACTTCGTGTTGCGGCACTTCTGCATGCTCGCAGGAACTCAAGACAATATTAGTCAGGTTTACCAGTTTCTTTCGCTCTCCAGTGTTCTAACTGTGGTATCATGTATCAGTACCACACCACAGGTGTCACACAGTGGTAATCAGAATTGTAAGTTTTCATCAGATGCTTATAGCGGTCATGCAAATTCCAGTGGACCCAATGGAGCACACCCGCTGCGTCACGACTGCAGCAGCACGGTACTACAAAAGCATTCCATCGCCGCAATATAGGACGGCTGGTGGTAGCCAGGTGGCCCACTCACACTTGGAGCTTCTCCGCTACTTGACACTGTAGACGCTGCCAATTCGCGGCTCCAATACCTTCGTTCGTACTTACTTTAGGGAGCCTCATACTTGTTCACATTGTGGTAGCTGGACTCTGTTTCTCGCTGCTTTATTTGTAGTGAGTCTTTGCACTCTTGGCGAAATATAGTTAACTAAATCTCCTGTTTACTGTGTTTACTTGTGCGAAAATTATTCCTGCTCTTGTCCAGGTTTCCTACGACGAACTGCCACACCGCTCTGTAGCTCACCTTTGCTTACTGTTGTGTACGAAGTCGTACACAACATTACCAGCATCCCCCTGCCTCCTTCCTCCCCCAAAGAAAAACGAAATCAGTACCAACTGAATTTTAGAGTACAAAGATTTTTTTGAACGCTAATTTTTAAAATGACGAAACGTAATTTTTGTAAGTGTTTTTATTGAACCACGAATTAAAGAGTGAGTGAGAAAATCGGTACTGCTCACCACCTTTTTACAGAGTGATGTAGCAGTTCTCAGTGCATGGCGAGTACAACTTCGTCTCAGAAAAGGAAACTAACCATCCACAACGAGGCTAGGCATCTGTTTCAAAGCATGCTTGCCCTGCATCACTATTCTCCGTAGTGAGAAGTGGTTCACATATACCCTGCACCTTGATTTCAAATCAACCCAGTTAAAATATGTGCACTACGCTTACTGTTTGTGAATCACTTGATTAGAGGATTCTTGCCACTGAATTGACAGAAATCGGAAGAAGCCACACTGCCAGTGCCATGTATCCGACCGCTGTCGCTAATGACTATAGTATACATTGTGCTTGTGTAGTGAGTTGACTATATGAGGAAGGAAAAAAATATGTATTTAATGGTGACTTATGTTATCAATATTGTCCGCCCCTGGTAGCTGAGTGGTGCCGGCACGGTAGCTCAGCGCGTTCGGTCAGAGGGCTGCGTGATCTCTGTAATAATAATTTTAAAAAATGAGTCAAAGAATCAACGATCGGCTTGAACGGATGTCTTGTGACGACCGCCCAGACCAAACGCAACGAACTATATCAAACAAAATGAGGAAAAAGGTGGTCAGCGCGACGGAATGTCATACCTAACGGCCAGGGTTCGATTCCCGGCTAGGTCGAAGATTTTCTCCGCTCAGGGACAGTGTGTTGTGTTGTCCTTATCATCATCATTTTATTCCCATCGACACGCAAGTCGCTGAAGTGGCGTCAACTCGAAAGAGTTGCACCATGCGAACGGTCTACCCGACGGGAGGCCCTAGCCACGCCGCCTTTCCATTTTTTATCAATACACCTTTAAAATAAAGGATACAGCTCTATCTCAACAGTTCAGAGGATGTACCACCACTTTATTACATACTATTATATACAGTCCTATCGCCAACTATTTTACATTTCATATCAACACCTCTACCACGGACGAAGACACGGATATTATCATCATGAGACAGTTTACAAGACCTACAGGTTCTAACACACAATGGTTTATCAATTAAAAAAATTAGTCGATGTTTCACCAACACCACGAACTTGAGACATGGTTACCATGAACGTCCGACAACCGAGAACATCAGGGGAGGTATGTGTTTCCGGTAGCTGGCGCATAGTCGGCAGCATGCCTCGTCGCAGGATACATCGTGTCTTCCGATGGAAGCCTACGATTTACAAGTCTATTTTGGATGTGGAGACTGAGTATAACATAAATGTCAGTTGGTCCGTTTCGATTGATGTGTTGAAAGGACAGACTGTTTCTCGAGGATGGCGTTTTGATTTTACTTTTTCTGTTACTGACAATCCTGTCGGTCAGTGTTGGTTGACTGTTGCGATTATTCGTATTGATACTACTACTAAGTCTACTGCAACGTCTTCGGAGAGATACCTCCTCGTGATGTTCTCGGTTATCGGACGTTCATGGTAACCATGTCTGTCTCAAGTTCGTTGTGTTGGTGAAACATCGACTAATTTTTTTATTGGTAAACCATTGTGTGTTAGAACCTGTAGGTCTTGTAAACTGTCTCATGATGATAATATCTGTGTCTTTGTCCGTGGTAGAGGTGTTGATATTAAATGTAAAATAGTTGGCGATATGACTGTATATAATAGTATGTAATAAAGTGGTGGTACATCCTCTGAAATGTTGACATAGAGCTGTATCCTTTATTTTAATAAAGCACATGACAGCAAAAAAAGAAACCTGTTGGGTCAGTATGAATGACCTATCCCATACATCCCAGTTACTCATATCTTGATATATATCTAACGAAGTAGTGATAATAGTAACGATTATATGAAAGTGTGGTGTCTGTTTTTTCGGACATGGCCGGAAGAAGAGACACCACCCAGCATCCGCATCTGCTATACATTGTATGTAAATTCAAGGTAAAGGCGGTAGGGGGAGGGTAGAACAAAGGAAAGGGAAGAGATTATTGATGTCAGCTGGATCGGGACGTTACGTGGAATCAGCGACAGCGAGTGGAGATGTGAGCTGGACCAGGACTACGAACCCCAGAGCTGCTGCTTAGTAGGTAGGGGCTTTAACCACTGCGCCATCCGGGACACCGTGTTTTTCGCACCTGCACGGATTATCTCGACACGCCTCACGGCCGACCCACACTCCCACCGAGAGCCACCTATCCGCAGCCCCGTCCATACCCTCCACGCTTGCCACTCTGAGATTCCCACAGGAGGTCGGACGTACTTGTGCGCTCACAATGAAGAAGGTGGAGCCATTGCTAATACAGGCGAATCAGTTGCATGAATGCGTGGTTTCTGTTCTTTTGGTATTCTATAAGTCCTTCCAGATCTTCAAGCGCCATGCACACCGCCTTGCCTTCTGTATATGCCTCCCGTCCCCCACACAGATCCTCTATGACCTCATTCCTTTCCCCCACCTGCTCCTTTTCCTCAAACATATCCTCATCTTCTACACCTCCCGCCGCCTTGATCACACCTCCCGCCGCCTTGATCCCCCTCATCACCTGGTTGCTCCTCTCCTCTGCAAACCCTGCCCTCTGCCACGCCTTCACCATTTTGTCCCCCCTACCCTCCACCTCTACACCCTTCCTTTCCCAATATGGCTTTCATCAACTCCCTCTCCCGGATTATGCCCTCTCTCCCTCCATTTATCCCTCCTATCAACTCTGATCCTCACCTCCCTTCTTCTGTCCTTTTCCCGGGCTCCCTCTCCCCTTCCTTCCATCCTGTTTTTTCCCCGCCTACCCTCTCTCTGACTCCCATCTCCCCCCTGAGTCCTTTTGCTCTCCTCTCCACTGCCTTTCCCACTCCTCGCGTCTGCCCAGCCCCCCCCCCCTTTTTCTTCTATGTCCTATCCCTCCATCAGCTCCCCCCTTTTTTCTTTTCCTCTCCTCCCCCCCTTTTCCACTCCTCGGTCGGGTCCTCCCTTCCCCCCCCCCCTGACGCCGTGTCGCCTCTATTGTACTGTTCTGAGTGTACAGTGTTGTGCGTCCCCTGTCAGTGTTGCGAACAGCCACCATACTGTCGCTGGTTGTGTTTTTTATCTCATACGAACAGAATCCAGACTGTCGCCGTGTTTTTTAAATTGTGCCTGTCTATTTACTATGTGTTTTAATCAGCATCACCGACTGTTTGTTTTTACAATTTCTTCGCATCCTTTTCTCCATGTTTCAGTTTTTAACAGTCCCCGTTTTATTGCTTGCTTTTATTGTTCTCATATCTCCTAATTCTCTTTTTTAAATTTTCTGTAGGCTGCCGAGCGGCGAATTGTGCTGCTGCCAGCTCACCCCCCCCCCCCACCCCCCCTCTGGCGGGGGGGAATCATCCATCATCCAATAAATAAATAAAAAGTTTTTTCGGACACACATTTCCACTCGTCACCACTGCTTCCGCGTAATGGCACGATGGAGTTGACATAGGTAATCCCTTCCCTTCCCATTCTCCCCCCTCCACCTTCACTTTACATATAATAATAACGATCTTTTAAAATATCTGTTTCGTAGCCATTTTGTTTTTAGCCATCAGCAATTTTAATTTTATCCTCCAGAGGGTTGTTACCTCAGGTTGCGAACCACAGGTGTAAAATAAGATCTTAATGCATCTACTATCAGTCCAATATTTGTTGTAAACTGTTACACAATGACGTTTCAGATGAATCAGGGCTTTATTTAGATATAATTTATTACACTTGCGGATCGGTTACCTGTAGAAAATAGCAGCACGATGTATGTAAGGAACTTAACTTCTTTTGCGTTGCTGTTGCTGCAGATGCTCACCGACCTTGCCTTCGGGGAGCCAGTGGACTCGACAGTGAGGGTGGTGGCCAACCACACGGACGCCGCCCCCGTCTACTACTACCTGTTCGACTACAGGGGGGAGGAGCTGGGGAACACTACATACGGTCAGTCATGTCAGTGTGTGCAACTCTAACATATAGATTAATCGGCTATATCGTGCAGCGGCCATTTAAACCTCCTTTACACCGGAGCGAACTGAGGAGAAGGCAAGCAAACGAGCATTCACAGTCAGTTCGCCAGCCTTAACCACCATTCGCCTGTCTCCGTAAGCAAGCGTTTGCGCTGCAGCGAAGAGAAGAGACACACGAGAGGACAAGAATGGCGTGCAACCACAGGATCGTAGTGTTATTATTTTTTAGCGCTCATAATCTACACAAAACATAACCGACTAGTTAAAGCCATGATGCGCAACTGCTGTATTCATACTCGATTTGTAGTGTCGTCCGAAGAGCGGGGTGTCAAAGCAAGGTTGGCACCTCGCAACGAAACCACAGAAGGCTATTAGGAACGCTGGGTAGCCACGACTCTTACGCCAACTGTGTTTTTATCTTTACCTGGACTTTTAAACTGTACCTCATGAGCGTCTCAATGTAAGTTTATATTTTAACCCCCATTGTCTGCCCTTATTATGTTCTTGTATCCCCCTTTTTATCGCCTTTTATGTATATCGTTTTCATCTGTTTATTAAATGTACACTACTGGCCATTAAAATTGCTACACCACGAAGATGACGTGCTACAGACGTGAAATTTAACCGACAGGAAGAAGATGCTGTGATATGCAAATGATTAGTTTTTGAGAGCATTCACACAAGGTTGGCGCCGGTGGCGACACATACAATGTGCTGACATGAGGAAAGTTTTTAACCGATTTCTCATACACAAACAGTAGTTGTTCGGTGTTGCCTGGTGAAACGTTGTTGTGATGCCTGGTGTAAGGAGGAGAAATGCGTACCATCGCGTTTCCAACTTTAATAAAGGTCGGATTGTAGCCTATCGGGATTGCGGTTTATCGTATCGCGACATTGCTGCTCGCGTTGGTCGAGATCCAATGACTGTTAGAAGAATATGGAATCGGTGGGTTCAGAAGGGTAATACGGAACGTCGTGCTGGATGCCAACGGCCACGTATCACTAGCTGTCGTGATGACAGGCATCTTATCCGCATGGCTGTAACGGATCGTGCAGCCACGTCTCGATCCCTGAGTCAACAGATGGGGACGTTTGCAAGGCAACAACCATCTGAACGAACAGTTCGACGACGTTTGCAGCAGCACGGACTATCGGCTCGGAGACCATGGTTACGGTTACCCTTGATGCTGCATCACAGACAGGAGCGCCTGCGATGGTGTACTGAACGACGAACCTGGGTGCAGGAATGGCAAAACATCATTTTTTCGGATGAATCCAGGTTCTGTTTACAGCATCACGATGGTCGCATCCGTGTTTGGCTACATCGCGGTGAACGCACATTGGAAGCGTGTATTCGTCAACGCTATACTGGCGTATCACCCGGCGTGATGGTATGGGGTGCCATTGGTTACACGTCTCGGTCACCTCTTGTTCGCATTGACGGCACTTTAAACAGTGGACGTTACATTTCAGCAGGATAATGCACGACCGCATGTTGGGGGTCCTGTACGGGCCTTTCTGGATGCAGAAAATGTTCGACTGCTGCCCTGGCCAGCACATTCTCCAGACCTATCACCAAATGAAAACGTCTGGTCAATGGTGGCCGAGCAACTGGCTCGCCACAATACGCCAGACACTATTCTTGACGAACTGTGGTATCGTGTTGAAGATGCATGGGCATCTGTACCAGTACACGCCATCCAAGCTGTATTTGACTCAATGCTCAGGCGTATCAAGGCCGTTATTACGGCCAGAGGTGGTTGTTCTGGGTACTGATTTCTCAGGATCTATGGACCCAAATTGCGTGAAAATGTAATCACATGTCAGTTCTAGTATAATATATTTTTCCAATGAATACCCGTTTTTCATCTGCATTTCTTCTCGGTGTAGCAATTTTAATGGCCAGTAGTGTATTACTCGGCTGAAGAGCAGTCGATTGTGCCGCTGGCAGCCCTCCCCTGCCCCACAACACAATAAATGGCGAAAAAAACGACGATTCCTTGAGCTTTGCTATGCCACCGCAGTCACTCGTCTACTTGTGGCTGAGGAGAGGAACTCTGCACTCAGTTCGCAGTAAACGATCAAGACGACGGCATCGTTTTAGATAGGTCGCCAGTGTCGTCAATGTCTTAGGCAGCACTTTAATGTGCACATCATGTTAGGTATTCTTCAAGTTAAATTTGTCTGTATCAAGTGATCCTTTAATATCCAGAGACAGTTGTAAATATTCAGAACATTCCTGTGGAAATGGATTGTACAAAGTTAATTAAGTCTTCGTACCTACATTTTAATGACGTGAAGTGGTATTTTATACATGGAATGTATTCGCAGTTGCGAATATGCACAACCAGCAGCTGTGTAATGGAATGACGACAGTGAAAATTTATCCGGACAGGGACTCGAACCCGCATTTCCCTCTTATCGCGAGGGGTCGCCATACGGTTAGGCTACCCTGCACGACTCATGGCGAGAACACAACTTCGATGCGTCGCCCGTTACGTTTCTACAACCCGCAGTCTTATATTCATTATGTATACTGCTGTACAGGGGAAACATTTTAATTGAAAGACGCTTGCCCGGCGTCCGTGGATAAATGCGATATTGAAGTGTCTGTGTTGTTAGATCTACGACGCAATGTTCCTTCGGACACGCTTGCATGTCACATCACTATTAAAATTCTCATTCTTTGCAGAAATTCCAAAGTCTTCGAGAGGCGTAAGATATACAAAAGAACATCTTTTTACTTATCTTGCTGTTGTCGGTGGCTCAGAGTGTCGTCTAGGGGTGAGCCGTGCCGGCTCGTATCGATTGATCTATCGGGTCGGCATGGTGTGATCTTTGGGCTCGGGCGTTTGACGTGGCTTTTGGCCGCGACGGGCGTGGTGGCTAGAAAGGGGACAGCCGGAGAGCCGCGCGGAGCGGGTGAATCGGAGGCGAGCGTGGTTGAGAAGGCCGGGGCGCGACGCAGAGGTTGTGGTGTGTTTGACACGTTTGCAAGACCGAACCTGGCCTGTAGTGTGGGAACTGGGCTCAGTCACATTACCCGAATCGAGTCGTGCGGCCCTGATTTGGATCTGTAAAGGATTTTATAAAAGATTTGAGTGTTATAGTGTACTTTGTGCGGCACCCTGTCCAGCTCGCCCGCTTGCTGTGGGTTCTGGGTCCAGCCGCCTCTGGTCTGTATCCAGTGCCCCCCCCCCCCTTCCGCTACTTGAATTTGCCCGTTCCTATGTGACGTCACCTGTTTTGAAATGTGTCACGAAGGGGTGTCTCTGTTAGTAGTATTTTCCTTTGTGTTAAAAAAAGTGATATCCATTATTGGTTGAATTTTATCTCATTATTGTAGTCTCCTTTGGGGAGCTTTACTGTGTATAGAATTTAATTCACTTGCAAGTCACTTAATGCTTGATTAAAGATTAATGTTGTTGTTTGAATAGGGCGGTTGTACGTGCTTGTATGGATTTTGAATATTAAAGATAAAATTTTATTTGGCCAAAGAAAAGTTAATTAAAGTGTTGTTGTTATAAACTGTGAATGTTGTTTATGTGGCCCGACCCTCCCGCCCAACATCAATTGGCTGATTAGGGTGGATTAACCACCACAAGGGGTACATTCTTGCAGCTGAAATTTCGATTTTTTAGGTTCTTGATGACTAAATAACTGATGAAGATTTGCCTGTATTATTCTTGAGTTTTGTTCTTTGTCACAATTTTCAACATCACACGGTTTATACATTTTCAACATAAACAAAACCAGTAATTACATTGTTGGGCTGCCGGAGTGGCCGTGCGGTTCTAGGCGCTACAGTCTGGAGCCGAGCGGCCGCTACGGTCGCAGGTTCGAATCTGCCTCGGGCATGGATGTGTGTGATGTCCTTAGGTTAGTTAGGTTCAATTAGTTCTAAGTTCTAGGCGACTGATGACCCCAGAAGTTAAGTCGCATAGTGCTCAGAGCCATTTGAACCATTTTTGTACATTGTTGGTGACAAACTTAGAAAACGTCTACCTCCATTAGAGGCATGCTCATCACTACTTACATTCTTTCGTACTCACATTATTCCAAAGAGTTTACAAACCAGAAGAGTTTACAAACTTTCTTTACCAAAGAAGAATCATCGCCAAAATACATCATTATTTTCTAAATCAATCCAGAAATAAATTTAATAATTACAGTTGGATTGTACAATTACTAATATGAATTTTAAGTATGCCACAAATTTTGTACTTTCAATTATTTTTAAAATAAGTTTTATTTTAACTGTTAGTACATATCGTTTGTAACACATTAATTCCATTTTTACACATTTTAACCTGAAATATAATACATCGTATACAGAATCATATGAATTCTTTTTGTGAAACAGCTGAGATAATTTTAACCTATGCAAGAATCGATAGTATACTTGGTATCGGTTATCTCTATAGAAAAAGGTATTGTTTGAAGAGGGTGATTCATTATAACTGCACCGTTATTCTTCACAACACAGACGCTGAAATATCGTAATATGTCATAGTTTCGATCAATTTCCTCCCGGAGGACACCAAAGAACACACCGCTGTGCTGGCGAGTGTATTTTCGTGCAGCACAACAGGATTATTTTGCCGGACGAGTTCGTTGATTATAGCGAAGAAAGCAAAAATTTGTAGGAAAAGTATAATATTGACCTTGAAGGCTTTTCTTAAGGGACCGAAGGCGTCATAATCGCGGAGGGGGAGTCAGGGGTGCTTGATTATCTCCCAGTGGAATTGGCGTCACTTCTGCGTTACGACATTTGCGATTGTGGACGAAGCAGCATCCCGATTTCGAAAGACATGTTGCCCATACACTTTCTTCGTTCTCCGATGGATGTCTACCGGTGTTTGCGGTTCAGCACCCAAGAAAAGAGTTGGTTCTATTTGGATGTATTTGGTAATAATGTCACCATAGTTCATCTTTCCGAATTTATCTCACGCACGTTGGAAAGACACGAAAGCCAAACTAATCCCTTGCCTTCATGTCGGTGCTTGTAGACCAGCATCGGAGTCGCGCTATGCTGCATATACGCTACAGCAACATCCTGAAACAGAAATTTCGTGATCGCCCCTTATACGTGTCACACATGACTTCACGAGACAGTACTGAAGATTGACAGTGCTTGTCCTTAATCATAAGATGTCGGTAATGTTTCATGAGAGGATCCACTGCAATCGTGATGATATATACTTTGCAGATTATCTTGTTCATATATATGTATGACCCCACTAGTAAATGTTAAAGCAACGCCTTCGGACGCTAGTCGCATTGTAAAGAACATCACCACAGAGCGCAAGACGTCTACAGTAAATGGACAATGTCTACCGCCTTCCTTATGTGATCTTCTGACTGTTTACTGGATACGACCTTGCAAACGGCACGTTCGCTGTCACACGTCACAGCGTTGCTCCAATAACTAAAAGAATTAGTCTACGCTACGAAGTTCTGTAGAAATGTACATCTTATAAGAACAGAGGCCGAATCACAAGTTCCTCGAAATAATTGTTGTACAAGACTCCTGTAAAGGCCTTATTTCACAAACGTCCCTCTTATCTCAGTGTGATTATGTGTAAAACAAACAAAACTAATGAATGTTAATTTGTAATCAACTGCAGATTATACGAATAGTTTCAATCACATAGTGCCTATGAAATAAAATAAACAAGGGAATTCTATCCAGATTCTCTTTGTGCGTAATAGGACGTGCTGCTCTAGTATATACGGGCAAGGAATATTGCAATACATCCGTAAAAAAATGGATATTAGAAGTATGGGGATTCTGAAAGAAAAACGGGGTCTCTTACCCTTATTTGGCACCATTCTGTATTACATATACAGTGTGGTCAGAGCCTGAAGAACTTGTGAGGGTTCTGATGAGAAATATAATGGGTAAGAAAAAATTCAATACACTGCTGCGTTTCCGTTTTCATTAGCTTTGAAATTAGCCAATCAGGTCGTTACTCGCTCCAATTCAAGCAACCTGCCAGAGACAGTGTCGTCAAACATGTTCTTCCTTTTCTTTAATCAAACGGATCGAAAGCAGTTTTTGTTCACTTAGCTAACATTTATCATTTCCGGAAAAGACACATTTGAAGAAGGGGTAACTCATGGGCCAACAGAAGTACGTGCATTAGCGGACTTTAGCGCGTGCAAGTGCTTGAATTTGTGCACGCAACAACCTGATTGACTGTCTCAGTGCTAATTAAATTGCAAGCGGCGGAACGCATCGCATTTTTTCCCAACGTTTATTTCTTAGAACAATTTACCCCACAACACCTATATGTCAAAATCTTGTAAGTACGAGGTGCATTCAAGTTCTAAGGCCTCCGATTTTTTTTTTCTCCAGACTGGAAAGAGATAGAAACATGCTCATTGTTTTAAAATGAGGCCGCATTCATTGTCAATACGTTCCAGAGATGGCAGCACCGTACGGCAGATGGAATTTTTCCGCCAGCGGCGAGAATGAGAACTGTTTTAAATACTTAAAATGGCGACGTTTTCCTTACTTGAACAGCGTGCAATCATTAGTTTTCTGAATTTGCGTGGTGTGAAACCAACTGAAATTCATCGACAGTTCAAGGAGACATGTGGTGATGGAGTTATGGATGTGTCGAAAGTGCGTTCGTGGGTGCGACAGTTTAATGAAGGAAGAACATTGTGTGACAACAAAACGGAACAACCTCAGGCTCGCACAAGCCGGTCTGGCGACATGATCGAGAAAGTGGAGAGAATTGTTTTGGGGGATCGCCGAATGACTGTTGAAAAGATCGCCTCCAGAGTTGGCATTTCCGTGGGTTCTGTGCACACAATCCGGCATGACGACCTGAAAAAGCGAAAAGTGTCATCCAGGTGGGTGCCACGAATGCTGACGGACGACCACATGGCAGCCCGTGTGGCATGTTGCCAAGCAATATTGACGCGCAACGACAGCACGAATGGGAGTTTCTTTTCGTCGGTTGTGACAATGGATGAGACGTGGATGCCATATTTCAATCCAGAAACAAAGCGCCAGTCAGCTTAATGGAAGCACACAGATTCACCGCCACCAAAAAAGTTTCGGGTAACTGCCAGTGCTGAAAAATTATGGTGTCCATGTTCTGGGACAGCGAGGGCGTAATCCTTACCCATTGCGTTCCAAAGGTCACTACGGTAACAGGTACATCCTACGAAAATGTTTTGAAGAACAAATTCCTTCCTGCACTGCAACAAAAACGTCCGGGACGGGCTGCGCGTGTGCTGTTTCACCAAGACAACGCACCCGCACATCGAGCTAACGTTACGCAACAGTTTCTTCGTGATAACAACTTTGAAGTGATTCCTCATGCTCCCTACTCACCTGACCTGGCTCCTAGTGACTTTTGGCTTTTTCCAACAATGAAAGACACTCTCCGTGGCCGCACATTCACCAGCCGTGCCCTGCTATTGCCTCAGCGATTTTCCAGTGGTCAAAACAGACTTCTAAAGAAGCCTTCGCCGCTGCCATGGAATCATGGCGTCAGCGTTGTGAAAAATGTGTACGTCTGCAGGGCGATTACGTCGAGAAGTAACGCCAGTTTCATCGATTTCGGGTGAGTAGTTAATTAGAAACAAAATCGGAGGCCTTAGAACTTGATTGCACCTCGTACACGAGCGCCAAAAATTATAAAATTAGTTGTACCTACTGTTAATCCCACTTTACATTACCATCATTACGTTGTATTATGTTTTACAGGTACCTGAATATGCCTTAATGCTGAAATTGCAATATTAATATAAAATTCTAACAGCTAAAAGCATGATGACATCATTTAAAGACCCTTACAAGCTTTTAACATTATTTCTGATCATCCTGGATATATTTTCTTTTGGTGCTTGATTTTCTGTGAAGCAAGGTGAAATAAGAAGACACTCCATCTCCTATTCGTGGTTCATTAATTCGTGAAGCAACAGGAAAATCTGCCTTATGGGAACGACTTGTGATTCTGTGATTGTTCATATCATAACGTGTGCCGTACATGCGATAATCTGATATCGTGCTAGAAAGACCATATCAGTGGCATTTCATTGGTTCATTTCTCCTGTAAACATGAATGCTATGGTACATCAAAATATAAAGAAACATGGTCCCAACGGTATCATACTGTAAACTAACGTTTACTTGTGTGTACTAACATACAAATAAAATTTCTTGAGAATTTCAGAGTTATTTCCTCAAATTAGAATTACATCTTGTTGAGAATTAATTTTGGGGTACATACATATTTAACGACTTTTAACCACATTTTATGAAATCAAACCCACGTGCATCTAACTTTCTGCCTTTTAGGAACACCTCATGCGACCCAGAGCAGTGTCGTCTTCTACCTTCAGTATCTTCCCATTTTAGCTGATCCTGAGTCGACTTTCGGACGCTTAAGGTCGACTATGACGAGACTTTGGACCAACTTCATCAAGTATGAGTAAGTAAGAATTAATTTTTTCCGATAAATTCTGAATTGGATGTTTTCCAACTGGATAAATTTTTCTGCACTTTACTGTGAACAGCACTTCGCCAAATTGACTTCACTGCACTTGAAAGAAGTAGAAATCACTGTCGAAAATTGTGAATGTGCACAGGAACTGTCATGCTATTTCTCACTTTACTTAAGGTCCTAACATTCTTGCGCAAGGAAATTGTAGGCAACAGGGGCACTCCTAATATTGCTTCTGTCAGAAACGACCATGTTCACGTAAAAGAATTGACACTAAAAATAATTGATGTTTTGAGTTGAAGGCGAATCTGTTGACAAAATGGCAAAAGGGAGAGGAAATCTAACATGCAACTAATGAAATGAATATAACATTCACGGTCTTACAATAACTAATAACAAAAAATTTTGACTCCTATAAAACTTTGACTATTACACTCACTTAAATTGAAAGCATTACTGATATTTACCAAAAAACGTGAGCAAGCTCCCACATCGGTTTCGGAGTGATATAGTGCGACGAGTTGTACGATTTAAACAAACTAACAAAAACGTATCTTTCAGTTTTAATGTTTCCACGATGTTTAAAGTTTCACCCATGAAAATCATTCTGTTATTTCCAGATTCCTTGAACTCACCTGAAGTAATGGCGAACAATATATGACAACCATATTTTCTCTGCGTAATGCATGAAGCAACTCGTAATTCGTCATGAAATTAGGATAAGCATACTATCAGACGAGTAACACTACAGACACATTTCTATATAGAAAAATGAAGAAAAAAATGGAAATTTTCGCTTCAATACAGGAAGTTCGAGAATGTGTAACACTGTTGAATAACAAAAAACCGTAAACTATGTCAGGAAAAAAGTTTTCACATTGATTACATATTACAATGAAAAATAATTAACGAAAAAATTAGGTTCAGTTAACTCTTTGAAAATTACCAAAAAATTCTTTAAATTATTTGGAACAATGTTACGTTTTAGGCCACGAAATGTGTGGGTATCAACACCCCAAGGGAAGGGGTGCTTTTATTGACGCCCATTATGTCTCCGACTGAAAGCTTTTCGTGCCGATTTTGAGCGGCAGAGTGTCTGAAATGCCTCCCTTGGCCACCCATGAGAAAATTGCATGTTCCAAAGCTGGCTGTCGCGATTCTGACCTCCACCGGAGAGGCATCAAAAGAAGTGGTGCCCTTGAGCGGAACTGTCGTGACATTTGGTGTCAGTGGGGGATAATTAACCCACCTTACACCCAGTATGACCTTGGGAGCTGAGGTCTTTTTTTCGCGTGTGACGAGACCTTGCTGTTTGCAGCGTCGTCGAGCCGGAGACTGGTTTCGCAGGGAACACACTTCTGTTGTAGATAGCTTTGAGCCAAATCTCAAACTTATGCGTCGCAGTGGGAGACAATTGCGGTGTTTCGAAGAAGTGAGATTTTCTTGTGCAGTGTAGTTAACAGCACGTTCTCAGTGTCAAAAATGATTCACTTAGTAGACTCTTTACTCCTGTGTCCGATCAGTGTAACTTTAAAATCACATTTTGAAATATTAATCTACGCTTAGAGGCAGTTTATTACACTTGTGCTTTAACATCACGATCCGCGCTAACCACCGTAAGCAGTTCACTTACCAGCTTGTCTCTCCGCTGTTCCAATGTCGTAGCGTCCACATTGTTTCCTACGATAGCAGTTTATAGCGAGGGTCACTTTGATACATACTGTGGTAAGCCAAAACATAATGACAGCTGTTCCCCGCGACGTTGGATGCCGTTGCGGGCACGTGACGCGGTAACAAAAGTATGTCAGCGGAGCAGACAAGGACGGGGGATCACCCTAGCGAAGATACGGGCTGCTAATGGGGAAATCTATTGAGATAGGCAGTGTGGTGTCACCGCCAGACACCACACTTTCTAGGTGGTAGCCTTTAAATCGGCCGCGGCCCGTTAGTATACGTCAGACCCGCGTGTCGCCACTATCAATGATTGCAGACCGAGCGCCGCCACACGGCAGGTCTAGAGAGACTTCCTAGCACTCGCCCCAGTTGTACAGCCGACTTTGCTAGCGATGTTTTACTGACAAATTACGCTCTCATTTGCCGAGACGATAGTCAGCATAGCCTTCAGCTACGTCATTTGCTACGACCTAGCAAGGCGCCATTACCAGTTACTATTGATACTGAATCATGTACAGTGAGGAGCGACGCTCATCATTAATGGATTAAAGTTAAGTATTCCACCAGCTACGTCCGTTTTTCTAAAATCTAATTTCCTTGTCCTATTCCGGACCTCTCGCCAGCCTGCGTGAGCTAAAACGCGTGCCTTTTCGGCTTCTTCTAGTACTCGGTGTTGGCTCTCCTGCCAACCCACAACAGGCAACTCTGACAGAGGCAGATTGTTATTACGTAGAGCCTGTGAACGTGTAGCTCGAAAACGGCGAAGATGGTCGAATATCCTCGTGCTACTGGTGTGAGCATCTACGGAAAGAGGTAGGGGGACAGTGAAACTACCACCAGGCTCTAAGTGCTTGGGCGTTCACGACTCTTCACAGAACGTGGGATGGTTGTTTGGTTGATTTGGGGGAAGGGACCAAACAGCGAGGTCATCGGTCCCATCGGATTAGGGAACAATGGGAAAGGAAGTTGGCTGTGCCCTTTCAAAGGAACCATCCCGGCATTTGCCTGGAGCGGTTTAGGGAAATCACGGGAAACGTAAATCAGGATGGCGGGACGCGGGTTTGAACCGTCGTCCTCCCGAATGAGAGTCCAGTGGGCTAACCACTGCGCCGCCTCGCTCGTTGCAGAACGTGGGGTTCGGAGGCTTGTACTCTCTGTGAAGCAGCACAGATGGTGATCTGTGGCACCTCTGCCGTAAGAGCACGGAGCTGGTACACTACACACGCAGGTGTTTCGCAGCAAGCCATTCATCGTACATTGCTAAACATGGAGCTCCGCAGCAGACCACCCCTACGTGTTCACACGTTGACCCAGTGACTTCGTCAATTACGACTGCAGTGGGCACGCGATCATCGGGATTCAACCATCGATCAGCGGAAACGTTCCGGCTCTGCGGGTGAATCACATTTTCATTACACAAGGTCGATGGTCGTTGCCACAAACGCCGTCATCGAGGGGAACGGTGGCTCGATACGTGCAGCGTACCACGGACGCAGGCTGGTGGAAGCAATATTATGCTATGAGAGACATTCTCCTGCGCTTGCATGGGACCTGTGGTAGTAATGGAAGACACGCTGACAGCTGCGAACCACCTGCATCTCTTCTCAGCAGTATAACTGTCGTGTTTCGGAGCCAGAAGCGTGCTGCAGTGGTTTGAGGAGCATTATAGTGAACTCACGATGATGTCTCGGCAACCAAATTTTCGTAATGTAAGTCCAATGGAACCCATATGGGTGGCTATTGGACGCCATCACCGCATACGTAAATCAGCGGTCTGTTATTTACGCGAATTACATACTTGCACGTAGACATGTAATTACACATACGTCCACAAGCATACCAACAAACTGTCGGATTCCTGGCTCGCCGGATTAGTGATGTATTTCGTTCCAAAGACGGACAAACAAGCTACTATGTTTTGACTCATCAGTGTAAGTCCATTAAGTTCACAATACGTACCATCCACCGAAAACGTTTCTAGACCTGCAGCTTGTTAGTCAACAACGAACTTCAGCTACTATTTATATTCACTCTGCTATTAGATTTACATTGCTGCCTATCGATACGTTACTAAGCTCCTTCTCTGACAGAATACTAAGAAAATAACAACTTGCTAAACTGTTTCAAACTGGATGCAATTGAACACGTTTATGTTTTCAGAAAGAACAAAATACATATTATTTAATACTCAAATGCAAAAAATAAACAATCCAATGCATTACATTTCGAGAGTTCTTTTTCTAACATTTAGTGCGTCAGTTGGAGCTACAGCACGCCTCAGTGTTTGTTGCCTCTTTTTAAACCGCAGAAAAAACATGCGCCAGAGACGTTGATCGGCCGACACCAAAGAGTATGCATCAACTGAATCTGTAGCTCAGCGGCCGGCCCATGGAGTTTCGATGTGTCAGTATTATCTGCGCTGTAGCGACGCCTTTGCCACTTCACTAAAGAACGCGCAGGATTTCATGAATGTCTCGGATGAAACCGCTATTTTTGTTAAGTAAATTTTTCGCCAAAGGAATTCCAACTGCTTCTTTCACCACCGAGTGCCAAAAAGGTACGTTCGACGCTAGAATATCATGTTCACATCTCATAGAGTGATTGGTGTCGCTGCAGTCTCTGGAACGACAGATTTATTGGTCTTTTGAGTCGGATGTATCTATGGTGGCCCCTGCATCTCTTCCGCATTGTAGGAGTCGTCTGCCCTATGTGGGCAAGGTCATACACACAGGGCGGGCTTTACAAGATCCCCGATATTGTAAACAGACAAGAATAGCGATCATGAAATAATTTTGAACCATTTAGGTAATTCTGTACAGTTATAGCTCGCTTACACATGATTTCACACGAGATGAAAATACTTTTAACAGAAATAGGTGAAGTAGAACGAATTTACTTAATTTTTGAAACTGCTAAATGTGGGAGACAAATTTTGGCCTAGAATGATAACGGTGCATGAAATAGGTGGTCTTCGAAAGATAGCGAAGTTCTCTGTATGGAGGTGAAACGAGAACCGACGCGAGAAAAATGCTGCCAATGTGCGTGGGTTTCATGAAATTCACGAAATTTCTGGTGGTTTTGTTCTGTGATTCATGACCTCACGAGTTTTTTTCTTTTTTTTGGTCTGAAGCGGCCCAGCTTGCTGTGGTTCACACCACTGATGTATCACGTATGCACCTCATTGAACAGCAAGTTTAAAGAGGGGCTAGTCTCGATAGCAAAATAAAAACACTTTCAGCGACGGCGTTTACGTGTCCGCTGCTGTATGGACTAGTTGTAGTTATCGAACAAGAAACCTAATGCAGTGGTTAAAGTAGATAAGGTGCACAGGTACCACAGTGTCGAACCATGACTGTTGGCGGAACTTTACAGTCACATTGCTTAGGCCATTACTTACTCAGTGTTGCGTACTACCCTCTTACAGTATAACGGCATGTTTCGTGCGCAGATCTCTGTGGAAGCGGCGTGTTCAGTATGAGCAGAAATATCGATGTCGCGGAATGACAAAACCATTTCCTGTAGCCTGTCACTTTCCACCTCTTGGCCACAATGCAAAATTAACAGTATTTTAGGATCTGGCTTAGCACAGTAAGTGGTCATTATTCATCCTTCTGCGTGTTCTGCTATTCTTTGCACATTATACAATATTTCGAAAAAATGGGAACTGCTTTATTTTGAGTACCCTTTGTCGAAATACTGTAAGACTACACCTGTTTTGCTCATTACTTGTAAAAACTCATAAGACCACTAAATGTTTCTTTCCAAATTAAACTGTTAATTACGCTATGTCTCAAGCGTTATCAGGTTATGTCTTGCAGCTACATAAATCTGACTACTCAAAGCTAACTAACGTTTCTGTCCAGGCTGGCCGATGTCTGAAAACTAAAGACTGTAGGTTGGGTGCACCTCAACATAGATGTTATCTGAATAAGTTATCGCACTAACTAATATAAATTTACTATTTTCAAACTAGATTTTTTTAGCATTACGTCAATTATACACAACAGGAGAATAAATGATTTTATATCTGAAAATGTTTTAGAATTAGCGTCAAAATTAATGAATTCTCGTTCTTACAGTCATATTTAAAGTTACCATCATCAAGGTGGAAACTTCTACTTACATTTATAAAATTCACGAAGTAGTAAAACATTGCAATGTGTTGTTACCCAAATTTTGCTGAAGTGTAAAAGTTTATAGTACTGTGTCCCTCAAGAGAGGCCGCTGTTGAATCTAACTGAACATCCTTAATTTGAATCATCATTTTCTGGTCACCTATCTACGAATCATCAGGGTTTTCAGTCATTAGGGCTCTCCTTTCTGCGTGCTGCAGTTTTCAGTACACCGCTGCTGGGAAACAGTTTTCACAACCATAGTGACCGAAGTAAAACCGTCTAATGCGGATTTGAATTAAATATACGAGTATGATTAGACTTCAGCGGCACAACGGATTAGTGACAATGAAAATTTGTGTCGGACAAGGACTCGAACCCTGATTTCCCGTGTATCGCGAGCATTCGCTTCAACCATGTCGCCTATTCGTGCGACGCCTCAAGGACCGATCCAAATCTCCATATACCGTTGTGTGTCTACGTCCTTCATCCACACAGTTGCTGTCATTCGCACACAGGGAGAGACTTTCATTATCACTGTCACGGTCTTGTCTAGGCACGAGATGGTATTTGCAGTGTAATGTAATACGATGTATAAAGCAATGTCCTTCAGGCATGGGCCGCGCTGGTTAGCCTGCGGTCTCGGGCGCCTTGTCACGGTTCGCTCTGCTGCTCCCGTCGGAGGTTCGAGTCCTCCCTCGGGCATGTGTGTGAGTGTGTGTGTGTGTGTGTGTGTGTTGTCTTTAGCGTAAGTTAGCTTAAGTAGTGTGTAAGTTTAGGGACAGACGACCTCAGCAGTTTGGTCCCACAGAACTTATCACAAATTTCCAATTTTTTTCCTTCAGGTATGCATGCATTTCTGAAAGACTTTACGTAGTATATCGCACAACACAGAAACTGCAAATACTAGTAATAATGTTGATTTGTTGTATCTACTGACTTTCAGAGAAATTCGAAAATGTTGTAGGAGCTCGTGGTACGGACATTGTCTTTGAGATGCGGTCGTGTTGGCTAGTGTGTATCTGTCAAGATGTCTGAAAGGACTCTTACTCGAAATTAGTGAGTGCATTTGCACTTTGGTCACTGGCTAGCAACAAATCGCTTATTAATTCCATTAGGTGTCACATATTGAAAATTATTCTGTTGTTTAGCGACACCATTCGCAGCTGACTCTCAGTTGTTCGACGATAATGCTTATGTAGTTCGTGACTTTCTGCAAAACTGTAGGAGTCGTGACCAAGGCGCTACTAACTGGGCCTGCTACTTTAACGAACTGTTTGGCAGGTGTCTGTGCTGAATTCTTGTAAAATGTATTTACTGTTACTGAAAAATATCCTTGTGCTAGACATTTGCACATGAGATTTCAGTATGACGGAACATCTTCACAGTTTAGACGTAGAGCGGCTCATGGGATAGATCTAATGACTCACGAATGGATCGACTGCTGTGACCATTGTCGTTTGGAACATGTATACACACTGGTTGCCCCTTTTCAAAGTTTACGATATCTGTAGAGGGATGCACAACGCCTTTACGAATTTAACCTTAAATATTTCATAGTCTCAGTGACCATAATGTTTCAGACAGAGGATAAACGTAATGTCCATCTATTAAGTTACCCACACCTCCTATTCTGATCCACATCCTATTCCACTCGTAAAGACTGTTTGTAAGCGTCCCTATCAGGTCTAACGCCTTCGATTTGGAACTGTGTCAAATGCTTTACGGAAACCAAGGAGCAGAGAATCAACCTTAGCACTGTTACAACGGCGTTTTGGGTCTCGGAAAGGAATGGGATGGACTCAGTTTTTCACAACCTGGGGGTTTCCGGAACATTGTTGGTATTTACAGAGCAGCTGCTGTATCTCCATTGCAATGATGGACGCCAGCATCAAATTGATTCCATAATTCTACAACAAATGACAGTGAGCGATGTAACTGCAGGACTGCGTTCCTGTGCACGTTTCCTGCGAACATTATGATAAGCTGTAGTGGCACGGCTACAGTTTATTTTCACCAAAAAAAATTCAAGGAGAGGGGCCATTTTATTACGTAATCTAGTATGATTTCATAGACAGGGTGGGAAAAATACAGTGCGTAAATGATTTAAAAGGTCACTTTTTTAGAGTCCGTCGTTCCCGCCCCCTCCCCCCCCCCCCCCCCCCCCCCCCCGATCACCCATTGCGACGCAGAAGTTAGAAATTTGGCTCAAATGTGCCTACAAACAAATCCTATATAGTCGTCGAATATGGGGTATCACGGAAACCTGCTTCCTCGGATCGCTAGACAACAATTCAAGCAAATTGTATTTATGAGTTTTATTACGAAAGATAAATGACAATACTTAACTTTGAGAATTACATAGATGTGTCGCAATCAAAGGGCGACATCCGAAATAAACAAGCTTTTTCACTATAAAAATTTCAATACAAGCGAAGTAATGAGCTTCGACGCTTCTATGCAAGTCGCTAGCCTTGAGGCTGCTGTTCGACTGGGCCGCATCCACTCGGGCGCGGCGCTTACATCCTCGTCATATAGGGGCCGCTGCTGTCGCTTTGTCGTCCTGGAGAGGGGTCGGTCAGCGTCTTGACGTCTTGTCACAGCCCTCTCTGCTCTATTGTTCCAGACTGGCGTGCCGGCGCTTGATTTTACGCTGTAACACAAACTTTTCTGTAATGATGCAAAAGCGTGGTCCCCTACCACGTCACCCTCACGCTCGGCGACTATTCGAAGTTGTCGACATATGCGGAAAAAGGCCAGAGCTGAGACGTTCATGGGAGATGTAAGGTTCATTAACTGCACATTGACACCAAATTTCAAACCAATTCTGTCCAACGCGATCACTGATGTGTCACACGATGGGAATATGGTCACCCACCCTCCACTTGACTGTATCTCAGCCCTTCTCTTGCCATCTCTGCGATAGAGGTCAGATGCCACGGAGTACTAGAGTAGCAGTTTATTGTCATTCAGATGGAGGACGTCGAGGGGTTGCCTCATCTCAGGCGCCTAGGAATTTGTAAAGGGTTGCCTGTGCACAGGTACATTTTCAAAGTGCTCAACCAAGGCCCACAGCGAGGGTTTGGCCAAACTGGGGAGCCTTAGTGGGAGACTACACTTTTCTGTTTATGTACATGTCAGCGTCACGTGACACGTGATCACGACACAGGAGAGTGTAAAACAGCAGGGCTAAGTAAGCATAAACACCCTTTGCTACTTTGGATAATGTTCAAATGTCGCCTAATGGTTTTGAACGGTCCCTAGTCGTTACACCCTACATGCTAGAGCATTGTGATGACCTCACCATCATATGACAAGTCCACAGAGGTGTTCGGCAGAACTGTGGCGAGATTTGCAGCCAGTATGACATCAGTAACACACCTTACACTTCACTTGAACTTCTGAGCTCTGGCCTTTTTTCCTAGGTGTCGACACCTTGGTGTTTGAAACATAGCTGAGTTGGAGGGTGACGTCTCAGGGAACCACACTTTTTCACTATTACAGAGGGTGTAGCACCTCTGAGTCAAATTTCACACGTCTGCGTCGCAGTGGGGGGAAATGACGGTGTTTGAAAACAGTGGCCCTTTCAATTCACCTGCGCAGTGTAAAATTGGCAAGCTCTTAATAGGCACTCCAACTTATATCGTCTGCCGCAAGTGTGGACAATGTATGTTGGGTTGCCTGTCTTAAGATGCGTGAAATATTTTCTGAACCAGATTTATTTTGTCCACCACATGTATAACATTATTTTTGGATTAACTTCGTAGCACTTCAAAATTCAATATTAAAACGCGATTTCAGATGTCAGAATATTTTCGATTAGAGATGTATAGCACCTTTAGCCACTATTTCTTTCTTTTTGTACCAAATTTCACTCAAATGATCACTTTCGGAAATAATTTTACTTGTTGAAGCAGCTGTATCGTGACAGTATGGGTTAAATTTACTCTCTGGATGCGTCGTTTAGACCCGCTGTCCGTCTCGTGATCGCCGATTACGAGGTTTAGAATATATTTCTCTGGAATGTACTAATTTCTAAATACAAAATTCAAAAATTTCTTGCCATTAAAGACAGCTTTCGCCAATTCGCCTTCGTCATCATCCTTCTAAAACATCATGAGTTAACAATGATGTCATCACAGATAATGGGCCAGAGCGTAACTTAAGAACAGTTACGGATATCGTAGGACTTATTGCTTGAAATACTTGTTGAGATTTCCATTACTGATGCGTAAAGGTATCTTTACATATTCGAAACAAGATGTTGTAATTTCAGTGTTATTGAAACTGATCGATTTTATATGGTAATCACGAATGACCGAGATAAAAACACAGTATACTAGTGAATTGCCGAGTGGTTAATGTTTTAGCGTGAAAAATACTAAGTACAAATAATTGAGAACTGGGATTCGACAGAATTCTGAAGAATAGCAAACGGGCACGAAGTGTGAACAGAGGTAGCGGTGATTGCACATGCCCCTAACTGTTAATGGCTTCGATGTGGAACGGGAGAACCTCGTTAATCTACGCCTTGTTTGCTTCGGTGTTTCACCACAAGTGTGTCTAACAACGGTCATCAGTTTATTCCTCAGCACGGGTTTGTGTGCCTGTGACTGGTGCGTGACCTAGGTATATACAACTAGAACAACCACAGCTGTTTGTTTCTAAATAAAGCTTTTTTTTTGTATTAGCAGAAGAGCCAACACCGTGTTACGAGTGGAGGCCGAAATGCACGCGTTTTAGCTCACGCAGGCTGGCATGAGGAGGGAAGAACTATACTGACGTGAGGTCTGGAGTATGACAAGGAATGAGAATTCAGAAAGCGTACATAATTAGTTTGATACTTAACTTTACTCCATTAATGACGAACGTCGCTCTTGACTGTTAATGATTCACAATATTATCTGTTCAGAATACATTCTTGCAGTAATTATAGTAACTGAATATGGCGCCTTGCTAGGTCGTAGCAAATTACGTGGCTGAAGGCTATACCAAACTGTCGTCTCTGCAAATGAGAGCGTATGTAGACAGTGAACCATCGCTAGCAATGTCGGCTGTACAACTGGGGCGAGTGCTAGGCAGTCTCTATAGACTAGACATGCCGTGTGGCGGCGCTCGGTCTGCAATCACTGCAAGTGGCGACACGCGGGTCTGACGTATACTAATGGACCGCGGCCGATTTAAAGGCTACCACCTAGCAAGTGTGGTATCTGGCGGTGACACCACAGCTATCGTCAAGAGTGCGACTGAAAGTAAAAATTATGTTTATTTTGTATTAGTAGCTTGTAATAGTTTTAGCGTTCAGATTATGAAGGTTATCCTACTTTGAAGGGAGAAACATTCCTGCTTTTTTTTTTTTCACACATACACATTTTCCAGCACGGTAGTTGAGCGTGTTCGGTTAGAGGATTAGCTGCGCTCTGTAATAAAAAAAGTTGAGTGAATGGATGAACGATGAATTTGGACGCTCCGCTCCGAACATAACGAACAAAATGAGATCAATAAAAAAAAGTGGATAGCGTTCGAGCTACGTAAG
Organism: Schistocerca americana; assembly: GCF_021461395.2. Taxonomy (NCBI): domain Eukaryota; kingdom Metazoa; phylum Arthropoda; class Insecta; order Orthoptera; family Acrididae; genus Schistocerca; species Schistocerca americana. The sequence continues at coordinate 64,459,398 of NC_060125.1, forward strand.
ACAAACGTGTATGAGACAACGGTTCGATTTTCGTTCAAACTTAATTTTTGTAGTACGTTTGTCAATTCTGTCACATTTAAAAGATTTGCACCTAGACTATTCGTGTATGAGACAACGGTTCGACTCTCGTTCGAACTTAGTTTTTGTAGTACGTTTGTCAAATCTGTGATATTTAAAAGATTTGCTCCTACACTATTCGTTCTCGCTACATTAGCAACGTCTCACCATTAAGCAGGTTACCTGCCAAATGGGGCTTGCCTCTGTGTTTGGTACTCGATGTGCAAAGTAGTTGCGGGTACCTTAACAGGCTGCATGTATAATGGATTTCGCAAATCACGACAGGCATACATTTTCAGGAAAATTTTATGCGTTTCTTCATTTACTTGTCGTTAGTTCTATAAATATGTTTGTTCTAATAATTAAATTTAATTAAAAATAGTAAGTAGTCAAATAATATGAAATTCACTAAAACTTCACGCGTATACACGCGTTCTTTTTAATCGTATTACCTCTTTTTTTTTCGTTATTGTTCGTTGCATTTGGTCGGGGCAGACATCACAAGACACCCTTGCAAGTTCGTTGTAGATCTTGTCACCCAGTTTTTTTTTTTTTTTTTTTTTTTTTTTTTTTTTTTTTTTTTAATCACAGAGAGCAACTAGCCCTCTGACCAAACACGCTGAGATACAGTGCCAGCATACGAAGCTCGAAAGCTAACCCCTTGACGACCATGGTCTCTAACGTCTGGCACTTTTGCACAGATACATACGCAACATAACAGACGCTTAAAACTTCTCTTACGATTTTCTCGGAATTTTCAGAGTAGTTCACCTTACTATTTGCACATTACGTTGTTTTAATGGCGTACTAAAGGTGTACAAAGTCTGAAGTAAATCTGTGATTCAACCTTCGTGGTCTCCTTTCGTCGGAGGATACGTGACTGCGTTTTTTTGTTTCTTCATTCGTTACGAAGGTATGAGAGGTAGTACGTCTATTTCAAATAGCATTCTAAATTTTTCATTCGATAATACACTTTCTCTCCTGAAGACCCGCTCAAAAACGTATCATGTAAATATGACGTTACTAAAACCGTATTCTATGTTCGACTGCCCTGGCCAGCACATTCTCCAGATCTCTCACCAATTGAAAACGTCTGGTCAATGGTGGCCGAGAAACTGGCTCGTCACAGTACACCAGTTACTACTCTTGATGAACTGTGGTATCGTGTTGAAGCTGCATGGGCAGCTGTACCTGTACACGCCATCCAAGCTCTGTTTGACTCAATGCCCAGGCGTACCAAGGCCATTATTACGGCCAGAGGTGGTTGTTCTGGGTACTGATTTCTCAGGATCTATGCACCCAAATTGCGTGAAAATGTAATCACATGTCAGCTCTAGTATAATATATTTGTCCAATGAACATCCGTTTATCATCTGCATTTCTTCTTGGTGCAGCAATTTTAATGGCCAGTAGTGTAACACATAGTGTAGATAGCCGGGGTAACGGAACTCGTCCACTTGCTGGAGCTGACAGTAACCGAAGGGGGACTCACAGAAAATGCACACCTGTAACTCAGTTCGCCGTATTTGGTTGTAGTTTTGTGTAAGTGTGGTGCACACCGACAAAGAGAAGGTAAGGGTGCTGCTCATCTATGGAGAACGTAAGTTAGCAGAACAGTAATTTTAATAATGTTTTCTTAATTACAGTACATAAGCTGTAGTGTGGTAGTTTCAAGCAGTGTGTTGCGTACAGTAAAGATAGTTCCTTTTCTCGTGTTTTCATTTATTTACTTCCAGATCCAACAAATGGAGTTATGCAGTTAAGAATATGTTCGCGTGAATGGTATACTTTGACACGTGTATGAACACGAACGCGTGGATTACTGAATAAAAGATACGGAGTGCTATTCAAAAAAGACGTATCTTCGTAATGTACAAAGTTACGAGAAAGGAAATTATGCTGTTTAATGTCTCTCTGGTATATAAATGATATTTTTTTGGTACATTTTCTATTTTGCTGCCGGACGCAAAGCTATTTGAGGTGGTCAAGATAAATGAAACACCTAGTTTAAGAATAAAAAAGTCGTTTGAATAGACTGTTGATACTGAAACTTTCTATGTTACAGCGGCTGACATTATTGGAACCTCCTCTTTTGTTCCAGGACTCCGTCTCCAGAAGGCGAGGAGGTAGTCTGGGAACCTTTCGACAACAGCAACCTTTACTACTTGCACATTACCGACACATTTGAACTTAAACAAGATGTTTACAAGGAACGTATGGACTTCTGGCACCAGAACATTCCACTGTAAAGGAATGTGGACGTCTGTATCAGTTACCAGAAAGTCTACTAATTACATTGTTGCTCAACTGTGTGCATTTGTTATTTTGTATACTGTAGTAATGTGAATTATTCATTGAAATATTGGGTGTTTATAAAGTCATAATTTTCCACTTGAACACTATAGTAAAGGCTCTTAACAACGTGAACATAATTCATATACTTCTTGATACAAATTTAGTTCATTTCAATGTGATGACTCTGCAAGGTAAGCGCAGGTCCCATCGTTCCTACGTAGCCCAAAGAATGCTTGTTAACACTGCTAGCTTTGTTCTACGCCTTCAAAACTGTGGTTTTTCAGTTGTTGAAGATTATCGTATATTACTTGATACACCTCGGACTTCATAAATCTCCCAACGAAAGTGTCCACTGGATTCAAATCGGGTGAGCGGTGAGTCCAAAGTCTTGGCAATGCTCGGCCAGTCCACGTCCGAGGAAATGTGGCATTCGGGTGGTAACGATGTAGGCGGTCAGCAGTGTCAGCTGTCCTTTGTTGTATTGTATACTTTCTTTTATACTGGCTGTAGGAGTGGCGGAATCTGTAACGTTACGACAGAAGTGGTAAGGAACTTGATAAACACCCTGTAGAAGAAAATGAATTTTGAGAAAATCTAGTGTGGAGTATTACAGAGTGAAGGAGAGGTACTTTTATGTAAGAGATTAAGAAATAAATGAACATAATGAATTACTTTACATTCACTTAAGATAGACATTGCTTACTATCCTTGGATTTGCTTTCAGCATTTTTACACTGGAAGGCTAAAGAAACTGATGCATCTGCCTAATATCGCGTAGGGCGCCCGAGAGCACGCAGAAGTGCCGCAACACGACGTGGCATGGACTCAACTAATGTCTGAATGGGGGGGGGGGGGGGGGGGGAATTGACACCATGAATCCTGCAGGACTGTCCACAAATCCGTAAGAGTACGAGAGAGTGGAGATCTCTTCTGAAGAGCACATTGCAAGGCATCCCAGATATGCTCAATATTGTTCATGTCTGGGGAGTTTGGCGGTCAGCAGAAATGTTTAAACTCATAAGAGTGTTTATGGAGTCACTCTGTAGCAATTATGGACGTGTGGGGTGTCGCATTGTCCTGCTGGAATTGCCCAAGTTCTTCGGAATGCACATCGGACATGAATGCATCCAGGTGATCAGGGAGGATGCTTACGTACATGTCACCTGTCGGAGTCGTATCTAGACGTATCAGAGGTCCTATATCACTCCAACTGCACACGCCAGACACAGTTACAGAATCTCTACCAGCTTAAACAGTCCCCAGCCGAAGTTCAGAGTCCATGGAATCATGAGATTGTCTCCGAACCCGTATACGTCTGTCCACTCGATACAATTTGAAACGAGACTCGTCCGACCAGGTCACATGTTTCCAGTCATCAACAGTCCAATGTCGGAGTTGACGGGCTCAGGCGAGGTGTAAAGGTTGGTGTTGTACAGTCATCAGAGCTAGACGAGTGGGCTTTCGACTCCGAAAGCCCATTTCTGTTCGCACGCTGACTCTTGTTGATGGGCCAGCTTTGAAATCTGCAGCAGTTTGCGGAAGGGTTGCACGTCTGTCACGTTGAACGATTCTCTTCAGTCGTCGTTGGTCCCGCTCTTGCAGGATCTTTCTCCGGCCGCAGCAATGTCAGAGATTTGATGTTCTACCGGATTCCTGATATTCACGGTACGCTAGTGAAATAGTCGTACGGGAAAATCCGCACTTCGTCGCTAACTCGGAGATGCTATGTCCCATCGCTCGTGCGCCGACTATAACACCACGTTCAAACTCACTTAAATCTTGATAACCTGACATTACAGCAGCAGAAACCGATCTAACAACTGCTACAGACACTTTCTGTGTTATATAGACATTGCCGACCGCAGCGCCGTATTCTGCCTTTTTACATACCTCTGAATAAGCATGCGTATACAAGTTTCTTTCGCGCTTCAGTGTATATTATGTTGGATCAACCAGCAGGCTCTTAAATGATGAATAATTTTGTGGAAGTATTCCCTTCTTGATTGATGTCTTGCATCTTGTAGCTCCTATAGATTCATTTAATAGGCCTCATAACAATCTTTCACTTCACAGTGTGGTGCATCGAGCCTTGTTTTTATTTTTACTCCGTAGCTCTGACGTCTGATTAACTGTGTGCAGAACTTCCTTAGCGAATTAGGGTCATTGTAACTCGCCTGTGAGCTGTGTCCATCACTGTTGAAACGTGCTGCCGACTGCTGTCCAGCCACAGTCGCATTGACCTGTCCAGGGCTTTTCTGTCCGTCGCTGGTGCCTCAGTCTCTCGATGTTAACGAAGATGCGTCCGCGGCTCGTGGTCTTGCTGTAGCGTTATCGCTTCCCGCGCACGGGGTCCCGGGTTCGATTCCCGGCCGGGTAAGGGATTTTCTCTGCCTCGTGATGACTGGGTGTAGCGTGTCTTTCATCATCATTTCATCCTCATTCACTTGCAAGTCGCCGTAGTGGCGTTAAAGAACTTGTGGAGCCGCGGCCGAACCGCCCCGCGAGGGTTCTCCCGGCCACCAATGCCATACGCTCATTATTATTATTAACTAAGATACAAAATTTTATTATCTACGTTTTCTCTCGGTCTTTTTCCAGCAAATCTGCCTGTGTTTAGAACTGCGAAGCAAGTGTGTATTAAAACTGCCTGACAGTGTCCAGAAAACTGAAACAGCATTTTGTTACTGCATTGGACGTGTACCTGACTTTTTGTTGTTATATCTGTTGTTCGAGCTACTTCTCATTTTAAGGCACGTCGAATCTGTTTGAGGACCGTTGCCTGACGGTGGGCGTTAACGTACCCAATAAACAGGCTTCTTCACTACCTTCTCTGGTTCAATTCTCAATGACTACTCATAAAAAGAGGGTCAGCTCCGTACGTCTACTAGATCATGTAAGGATTCAAATATCGAACTGAACAATTTTGCACAACGGATAAGGCAAGGGGAGGTCACAAGCAACCAAAGGTGCTAACTCATTGAAAATATTAGAATCGCAATCAGACACCATCCATTGCTATAGTGGCCGAACTCTTACCTACTGACTGCATTAGAATCATTAACTGGTGGGATCGGGTGGTGCAAATCATTAGTCGAAACAATTATGAATTCTCATTTAGACATAAAATTTTTTCCGACATTTCTGCCGTATCTCAGTGGAAACAAACAATAATAAATATCCTACACGCGCTGATGGCGCTCAACGTAACATTGTCGGTTTCGTAAATTATGCATGGCAGTGGGCGGAATATTACGTTACTAATAAAATTCTAATTCGCAAGTAACTTTGTGTCATGGCACCCACACAAGAGATAATGGCTACAAATTGTAACTATATTAAATGGCTACTGGAGTTTTGGTGGGAATAAACCGTACATGGGATCCGTAAGATAATGTAAACTGGGACAAAAGGGTCAAGTACCCAAAATTACACGATATAACATACATACAAATCATTAATACGTCGTAACACATTCATCATACTCTTTTCCTTTCATGAAACTTCGCAACAAAGATCACTATGCAGAATCACTGCAGGCAATGCCATTCAGGATATTGTAAGTCAATGCCAAAACATGTACTCACCATATTATTTCGTCCCTGGATTGAATACAAAGTTTCGCTCGCATGACCTATTTTGAATTTCCACCAGAACGTCCGTAGCACAATTACCGTGCAGCCGACTCTACATGGGAAGTTGGAAATCAATGCCTTGAGTGTGTACTCATCACGTGGGTCGTTATTGGGTTAATAGCAAAAATGTTTCAAATGGCTCTGAGCACTATGGGACTTAACTTCTAAGGTCATCAGTCCCCTAGAACTTAGAACTAATTAAACCTAAGGACATCACACACATCCATGCCCGAGGCAGGATTCGAACTTGCGACCGTAGCGGTCGCGCGGTTCCAGACTGTAGCGCCTAGAACCCCTCGGCTACCCAGGCCGACGGTTAATAGCAAATTTTACACGCCACATGCGCAAGTCCTATTTTTAACAAACATGGAGTACTCCACAGGTGGCAGTAAGAAGACAATGACCATCGGACCAAGAAATAAAATCAAATAATTTCTCACGCAAGATTACTTAAATATTTCACACTTCACTCGAGAAAGTCAAACTGAAAACATTGAATGACGTTCCCTAGTCTCTGTTACGACTGTTGCGACCACGAGTGACAGAAGCAAAAGGTTGACGCGCAGTCTACAAAGAAAATCCATCAAATACTCAGCAAACAAGTTAACTGAAATGAATAAATGCAAGAGAACTGAAAAAAACCTCAGTAAATATCAAATGTGCTGAAGTACCGCAGGATTAACTTAATTTGATTAGACTGAAATGGGCACCATTTTCTCATTACATATCTAAGTCCTAACCGGGGATTTTACCTGTAAAATGATTAAAAATTGTGGTCGCAGTGTACCCCTGACCACGAGAGTGCCTAAAAATTACGAATTAATGATTTTAACTATAATGTAAGTGATTCTTTTGGTATTTATCAGACTGCCTGAGGGAGACCTGTTTCGCGGCCGACCACCCTTTGAGCAATCCGGAAGACGAGTGACGAAAAATGTAGGAGCGCCGCTGGCGGACAGTCGGCTCGTCTCTAGAGGGGAGGGGGACGACTTGCTACCAACCTCCAAAACGTCCACCACTACAGCTGCATGTTTGACTGAGCCACTACGAATTTGGTTGGCGCCAAACCTCTGAACTACAGCTGATCTATTCACGGAATCACACTCAATTATTCACTGCATAACTGATAACATAAGAGGAACGGGAAATGGATCTGCACAACAAATAAATAAACACAGTGGTCTCCATACCGTTGCAAGAAGCTCTCGGTATCACAATAAAATATGAATATGACCAATGTCATCATTAATAAGAAACAAAGTGTACCTTGAGGTAAAGCAGCGGGAGTAACAACCAGTTCCGCCTCAGTGTGTAAACATGTACATATCATTGACATATTAAGCAAGCACTCCATTTTCAGGCCACAAGTGGCTCATCATGACCATCCGACCGCCGTGTCATCCTCAGATGAGGATGTGGATGTGAGGGGCGTGTGGTCAGCACACCGCTCTCCCGGTCGTTATGACGGATTTTTCTGACCAGAGCAGCTACTATCCGATCGAGTAGCTCCTCAATTGGCATCATGAGGCTGAGTGCAACCCGGAAAATGGCAACACCGCATGGCGGATTGGATGGTCACCCATTCAAGTGCCGTCCACGACCGACAGCGCCTAACTTCGGCGATATGACAGGAAACCGTGTATCCACTGCGGTACGGCCGCTGCCATTGACATATTGGTCTTTCGTAATTCGTCCGTCTATAAAATTTTAAAGGATATTGGACGTAAGTAATCACTGCTTATCACAGACCCTATCGAATAAAGTTAGCAAAATTTGGATTAATTAACTAGTCTCTACACCAGACTGAAGTATAATTTGTGACAGACAAAATAAGAGAAATTAAATATGCTCAGCAACAGTTCTAGGAAGACAAACTTGGGAAACTACAACTGATGTAAGGACGCATTGCAATTCAACATTCTACATGATGAAAATTTTTTTCAGTTTTATTTCTAGGCCACAGATTCCACCCTCGCTGACTACTTTGGAACTGGAGCCCTTAAAGAACATAACCTTACTCAGTTTGTGTTTGACAGGAGAATTACCTACAGGAGCCTTTACCATAGCATGCATGGCAGTTACACTACTAAATTCTTTTCTACAGTCAATATTAGTAGGCTCTCTAAAATTAAACTTCTTCAACACCATGAAAGCTGGTCTTATGAAGACATTTGACAACAGCTTTAAAGACGATAGGCAACAACATTTCATTGTTTTGCCAATGTTTCTCGGACGCAAACCTCAAAAAGCGGACGCTACCGTAAAAAATCCTCATCGGCAGCTCTGTTCTTGTTGTACTCTGAAGACTGGTCTGATGCAGCTCTCCACGCCAGGCTACGCCACGCAAGCCTCTTCAGCTCTGGAGAACTGCTGCAGCCTGCGATCCGTCGAAACTGTTTGTTGTACTCATCTCTTGATCATCCCACTTCCAAAGTCCCTTTCCATACTAAACTGACGATTTCTTCACGTCTCAGAATGCGTCCCATCAATCGATCTCTTCTGCAGATATGTCAGAAAAGGTACGAGGGTCGGTCAAAAAGTAATGCCTCCCATTTTTTTTCTACTTAAAGAAATTAAGTTAAGTGAAAAATTTGAATTTGGCGCCATTCCTCAAACCTTCTTCTGCAATCCACTGCAGTAGTAACTTTCTGTGTCAACAGGTGGCAGCACAGCAGAAGTTTGTAAGATGGCCGACATCGATGTTCGTTTGAGTCAGCGTTGTGTGATTGAATTCTTGAATGCAGAAGGTGAAACGCCCATACGCATTCATGAAAGACTGAAGAAGGTGTATGGTGTTGTGACAGTGGATGTCAGCACTGTTAGACGATGGGTTCGTCGTTGTAAGGAAGCTGAAGGGCAAACACCGTTGACTGACGAAAAGCGGAGCGGCAGGCCGGTGAGTGCAGTGACTCCACACAACATTCAGCAAGTTGATGACATCATTCGTGGTCACCGTCGGGTGACTGCAGATGAAGTGTGTCGCATTATTTCTCTTAGTAAAGGCAGTGTGATCACGATTATTAAACAATTGGGGTACTCAAAAGTTTGTGCACGGTGGGTTCCAAGAATGTTAACCGATCAGAATAAAGAGGCAAGGAAAACAATAGCCTCCCAACACTTGCAGCGCTTCTGTTTGGAGGGAGATGAGTTTCTGAAAAAAATTGTGACCGGGGACGAAACATGGGTGCATTTTTTTGAACCCGAATCAAAGAGGCAGTCAATGGAGTGGCGTCACACAAGCTCGCCGAGGAAGAAAAAATTCAAAACTGTGCGATCGGCAGGGAAAGTTATGGCAACAGTTTTCTGGGATACAGAGGGTGTGATTCTGGTTGATTTTTTGGAGCAGGGATGCACAATAAATTCTGTTCAATACGTCACAACCCTCAACAAACTTAAAGCACGTCTTCAGCGAGTTTGCCCAACAAAATCAATGGCAGATGTTCCTCTTTTGCATGACAATGCAAGACCACACACCAGTCGTCACACCTCTGACGAGATTGTCAAAATTGGATGGGAAGTTTTGCCTCATCCCCCATACAGCCCTGACCTGGCACCATCAGACTTCCATCTGTTCGGGCCACTAAAAGAAGCTCATCGTGGGATTCATTTTGAAGATGAGGAGGCCGTCAAAACATCCGTGCGTCAATGGCTTAGGAAGCAGAGCTGTGATTTTTACCGTGCTGGGATACATGCCCTTGTTCAAAGATGGACCAAAACTGTAGAGATGGGCGGAGATTACATTGAAAAATGACAAAATGATCCTCAATGTTGTGGTTTTCAACCTATGTAATTGCATTTAAATTTCCTGACAATTAAACGTAGAAAAAAAAATAGGAGGCATTACTTTTTGACTGACCCTCGTATTATCATCGGAGTTAGAGCATAAAATACACCGAGGTGACAAAAGTCATCGCATTGCAGAAAATCGATTGTCAGGGTTTCAACAAGTCGTTGGTAGTATCGAGCCATGCTTTCCCTACAGCGATCCATAACTGCGAGACTATTGCCGGTGCACAATTTTGTACACGAACTGACATTTCGATTATGTCTCATAACTGTTCGATGGGATTCAGGTCATGCGATCTGGACGGCGAGCTCATACACTCGAACTGTGCAGGATGTTTTCAGACGAATCGCTAACAATTGTGACCTAATGAAGAACATGAAGTCAATAAATGGCTGCAAATGGTCTCCAAGTAGCCGAATGTAACTATTTCCATTCAATGAAAGGTTCAGTTGGACCAGAGAACATAGTCTATTCCATGTAAACACAGTTCACATCGTTATGTATCCGCCACCAGCTTGCACAGTGACTAGTTGACAACTTGGATCTATGACTTCGTAGAGTCTGCGCCACACTCGAACCGTACCATTAGCTAGTACCAATCGAAATCTGGACTCATCTGACCAGGCCACCATTCTCCAGTCGTGTAAGGTTCAACCGATATGGTCACAAGTCCAGGAGAGCCGCTGCAGGAGACAGTCGTGCTGTTAGCAAAGACGCTCGCGTCGGTCTTTTGCTGACGTATCCCTTTTTTCGCCGCTCTGTCCTAATGGATACGTCCGCCATATGTCCCACATTGATTTCCGCAGTTATTTTACGGAACGTTGCTTGTCTGTTAGCACCGACAGCTCCACTTACCGACCGAGAGCAGCGGCATTTGGGTAAAAACCGTCGGCTAATGCGCTGTGCGTGTTGACAGGTAATGGCTGAAATTTGGTATTCTCGGCACTCATCTGACACTGTGGATCTCGGAATATCGAATTCCCTAAGGATTTCCGAAATGGAATGCCCGATGCGTCTAGCTCCAACTACCATTCTGCGTTCAAAGTCTGTTAATTCCCATCGTTCGGCCATACCACGTTGGAAACCTTTTCACATGAATCACTTGAGTACAAAAGACAGTTCCGCCAATGCACTGCTCTTTTATACCTTGTGTACGCGATACTACTGCCACCTGTATGTGTGCTTGTCGCGCCGGCCGGAGTGGCCGAGCGGTTCTAGGCGCTACAGTCTGGAACCGTGCGACCACTACGGTCGCAGGTTCGAATCCTGCCCTGGGCATGGATGTGTGTGATGTCCTTAGGTTAGCTAGGTTTAAGTAGTTCTAAGTTCTAGGGGACTGATGACCTCCGCAGTTAAGTCCCATAGTGCTCAGAGCCATTTGCACCATTTTGTGCTTGTCGCTATCACCTGACTTTTGTCACCTCACTGTAGAAACAACAACAGATTCTTCAGCCATGTGTTCACATCGTACGTCGCTCTCACTGAACCCAATCAAGATAAGACGAGCGCCTTTGTACTGTGCTGCGAGCCGTGAGTTGACACAAACCTTCCTTTACTCCTCACCTCCTTCACCTTTTAAACACAAAGCGAATCCTTCAGAGATATTCAGAGCTCTTGAAACAAGCTGTCTGTAAATAAAGGACAACGTGACTTAAATACAACAAAATAAAATAATGCAGGGTGATTCAACTAAGCTGTTCACGTCAAGCATGACTTAAACCGTTTAAGCACTCCGTCTTCAGGCCACGAGTGGCCTACCTGGACCATCCGACCGCCGTGTCATCCTCAGTGGAGGATGCGGATAGGAGGGGCTTGGGGTCAGCACACCGCTCTCCCGATCGTTATGATGGTATTCTTCACCGAAGCCGCTGCTATTCGGTCGAGTAGCTCCTCAATTGGCATCACGAGGCTGAGTGCACCCCGAAAAATGGCAACAGCACATGGCGGCCTGGATGGTCATCCATCCAAGTGCCGACCACGCCCGACAGCGGTTAACTTCAGTGATCTCACGGGGACCGGTGTATCCACTGCGGCAAGGCCGTTTGACCCTAAACCGTTTAAGCTGTCGTAATTCTGTTTTCAGAAAGATGAATTGCGAGAAAGCCTTCACTAACGACGCACAATCTCTTCTCATAGCTATATTAATGACACAGACATAGGCATCAATTTTGTTTCTTTCAGAAGAAGTTATAGTTATTTCTGCTTCTAATACACACATAAAAAAAAAAAAAATTGCATCACCTCGGTTCCGACAGTTCCGGAACCAGTACAGAAAATTGGTATAGAGGTCAACATAAACATCATTTCCGCCCTTTTCATTGCTCATGAAAACCACACATTGCACGTTTACCACCATACAGCGAGACCTTCAGAAGTGGTGGTTCAGATTGCCGTGCACACCGGTACCTCTAATACCCAGTAGCACGTCCTCTTGCATTGATGCATGCCTGTATTTGTCGTGGCATACTATCCACAAGTTCATCAAGGCACTGTTGGACCAGATTGTTCCACCTCTCAACGGCGATTCGGCGTAGATCCCTCAGAGTGGTTGATGGGTCACGTCGTCCATAAACAGCGATTTTTAATCTATCCCAGGCACGTGCGATAGGGTTCATGTCTGCAGAAATTGCTGGCCACTCTAGTGATGTCGTTATCCTGAAGGAAGTCATTCACAAGATGTCCAATATGGGGACGCGAATTGCAGTCCATGAAGACGAATGCCTCGAATATGGTGAGGGTATGGTTGCACGGCGCCTTTCATGACCGCCAGCGGCGTACGTCGGCCACACATAATGCCACCCCAAAGTAGTATGGAACCTCCACATTGCTGCACTCGCTGGACAGTGTGTCTAAGGTGTTCAGCCTGACTGGGTTGCCTCCAAACACGCGTCCGGTTGAAGGCATATGCGACACTCGGTACCGCGCAGTATGGTGTCGTGGTTGCAAAGATGGACCTCGCCATGGACGTCGGGAGTAAAGTTACACATCATGCAGCATATTTATTGCGTACAGTTTGAGTCGTAACACGACGTCTTATGGCTACACGAAAAGCATTATTCACCATGGTGGCGTTGCTGTCACGGTTCTTCCTTGCCATAATCCGTAGGTATCGGTCATCCACTACATTAGTTGCACTTGGGCGGCCTGAGCGAGGCATGTCATCGACAGTTCCTGTCTCTCTGTTTCTCCTCCATGTCCGAACAACATCGCTTTTGTTCACACCGAGACGCCTAGACACTTCCCTTGTTGAGAGCCCTTCCTGGCACAAAGTGACAATACGGACGCGATCGGGTATTGACCGTCTAGGCATGGTTGAACTACAGACAACATGAGCCATGTACCTCCTTCCTGGTGAAACGACTGGAACTGATCGGCTGTCGGACCCCCTCTGTCTCATAGACCCTGCTCATGCATGGTTGTTTATATCTTTGGGCGGGTTTAGTGACATCTCTGAACAGTCAAAGGGACTGTGTTTGTGATACAAAACGTTTTTTGACGTGTCTGTTTGTGAATGAGGCAAATTCAACGGCGTGTCTCTCTCTTCAAAATCCGATTACTAGTTTCGGAGTAATTACTATATTTACAACTTAGGATTTATGAGTTTTGAAGATGAAACGGATTGTTCTCTTATACGGGTGTATGTCATTTGATACCTAAGTAGGCAAAAGGAGGAAACAGTCTGTTGCACTGCTGTGATACCGGTATAAAAGGGGCACACAGGGACTGTCCCTTTCATTATGTGTGTTGAGTGGTCTGAGTTTGCGAAACTAGTGTCTTTACATAACCAAGAGAAACTGGGTATGCTACTTAGCCCCTAAAATATTGGGACTTCCCGATAAACAACCGTGTCAGTTAATCAGAAATAATTAAAGGAAGATATATTTTTGATATATAGTAATTAGTTTAGATTTATTAAAACTGTATGGGTCAGTTTTATGTGTTCAGTTACTTTGAAAAGACCAAGAATAACTATCTATAACTTCCCCCGGGAAAGAATAATTATACGCAGTAGATCAGTTTGATAACAGTAGCCATTAATTACCTGATCAAAACCCACAAGATAGTGTCTTAAGGTAAGCGACCACTGCCCACTTTGAAAGTGGCCACTCAATTAAAAGCTCTCCTTCTACGCTCTTGCAGAGGTTGAGCGCAGCTAGTTAGTTAAAAACTCCCGCTCCACCACGGACGGTGGGTGTAAAGTGAATGCCTTTCATTGATGCTTGATGTGCTACGGTCACAAGGAAGATGGTAACATGCTACTTAGGCTGTCGCCTGCTTTTTTTCTCAAATAGAGCCGATAAAACTTCGGACACGTCATTCCTTGTTCTGATTTAGTGCTTCCGTCTCGTCCGGATCAGGACGTAGCAGATACGAGTCGTCCCACATGGGGTAACGAAGATGACCCGTGGGGCTGACAGTCTAAGTATAGGGCGTCCGTCTTTGTTTTTATACAGATGTGGTAAATAAGTATTGGCGAGCTGAGGGAATGTAGTATTACTCGCCGCATGAAACCACGTGGTACAGAATATTAATTTCACCAATCGCTGCGCGAGGTTATTTGTAATCCATCGCTTCCGACGCTGTCTCAACACAGTGTCACTTTATTGATTGGCGACTCCCTGGAGTGTTCCGTGCACCACGACCAGATAATGGATATAATTGGAAGGAGAAACAGCATTGGTCGTATTTTTTTGTTTTATTATCCGCAAAATCGACTTTCGATCACTTAGCGACCACCCTCAGTGCTAAAAGTTAAAAATTTCACATAACGATCAGAGAGTATAAAACAGAAAATCACGACACCTGCGTATGAACATAACAGATGGTAGGGACATTCCTGTAATATGCATTTAAAATTGGTAGGCACTGGTATCAACAAGCTTAGAGCGATCACATAAACTGAGGCCGTTGTTTACATGCACCTGTTCAGCAGACCTCGGTAAGTCAGGGCTTGGAGCGCCCTCTATGTGACATGTGTCACGTGAAGACTTAATATTACTGGTTTTGTGAGATATTAACGCAAAATAACTCTTGTGCACTTGTGAATCATGAAGTAATTCAAATTTAAAATGTACGTAAAACACATAGCAGACGAAGGGGGAAGGAAACATCTAAAATACATTGGCGTATTGTTAAAAAAAAAAACTTACAAAACATAAAACAGATCGATAATAAGTTGTCAGAGTGCAGGACAGGTAAAAGAGGAAAAGACAATGAAAAAGAATAATATATGAATAACATGAAATGAGGTATGACACAGGTTTTTAAAAAACATAATACCCACCATCTGGCGTGGGAAGTTATAAGTACAACGTTCATGATTTACGTAAAATGTTACGTTAAGACTAAGGAGTGAAATATATAAAAAATAGTAACAGTACGAAACTGCCATTACGTGCCGGCCGCGGTGGTCTCGCGGTTCTAGGCGCGCAGTCCGGAACCGTGCGACTGCTACGGTCGCAGGTTCGAATCCTGCCTCGGGCATGGATGTTTGTGATGTCCTTAGGTTAGTTAGGTTTAAGTAGTTCTAAGTTCTAGGGGACTAATGACCACACCAGTTGAGTCCCATAGTGCTCAGAGCCATTTGATCACTGCCATTACGTAATACTTAAAATTCCGTGAAATACAATGTTCATTACAAAAAAGTTTGTAGGTGTGTATAAACAATTTTGTTATCATATTTAACCGACATGATGATGTACGTCTCGTTTGTCCCTTTGGACAAGCTAGCATTATTACAACAGTGGTTATACGCTTCCGCATAAACACTGGGTCAGAACCCATACATACATGACATCAAATATACACGGTTGCTTACTGTAAAACATAGTACCCACTATTTGGCGTGGGAAGTTAGAAGTATATCGTCCTTGATTTACTTAAATATTACGTTAAAACTGAGAAGTCAAATATATAAAAATAGTAATAGTACGAAAATGCCACTAACTAACAATTCAAATGCCATTAAACAATATTCATTACAACAACAAAAAAGATCTGAGAGTGTAGACTATCATATTTAACGACGTGATAATGTACATATCATTCGTCCCATTTGGACAGGTTTTGAATACTAAAAAAAATAATTTGATTTTAAATAACTTATAGTAGCAGTGGGACCCATATGAAATAAAAGCAGACTTAAGAAGTACCTATAATTCTAATCGTGTTATTGAAATAAATTTAAAATACAAGGTGCTAACGAGTAGTATACATCATACAGCGAGAAACCAACATGAGAAAGGACAGGTAATAGTGCCACTTATAACAGAAATGTACATCGTACTTTAGAGAATTAAACATAGGCTATGCACGATATCCAGCACTTATTCAAACAGAAAAGGAATTGTTAACATACATTAAAAATAATTACGTAAAAGTGTAAACCGGTTCATGTCACTTTGTGTCAACGCTTAAGAGATGTCGACTGTCGTAAAATTATGTTCAGTAGGCGTCCATACGTTCTGAAAATTAAGGAACAAAAGCGAGCATACTTTTTAAAAACCGAAATTACTAATGTTATTAGAACAAACTGAAACATGTGTGTCTATGTGTTGAGATAGTTGGAATAGCGGCCATTGTGTTCTCGTAGCAACTATGACTGAAGCGTTGTATATAAGGGATAACAAGCAACTGACTACGAATTGCTAATTTTGATAATTGGCAACAAAAAAAAAATGGTTCAAATGGTTCTGAGCACTATGGGACTTAACATCTGTGGTCATCAGTCCCCTAGAACTCAGAACTACTTAAACCTAACCTAAGGACATAACACACATCCATGCCCGAGGCAGGATTCGAACCTGCGACCGTAGCAGTCGCGCGGTTACGGACTGCGCGCCTAGAACCGCTAGACCACCGCGGCCGGCAATTGGCAACAAGTTGTTGACTTTTTTCATAGGAAATCGGAGAAGCATTCCCAAAATGTGTGCTTCTCGATATCGTTTGCTCGTTCAGTAGCGCGATATCTGGAGATTTCTGATGGCAGAAGATCTCCATCTCTTCCATAAGGTCGAGAAAGCGTCCTTTTTTACCCTTGTGCAACAACTTCAATTGCGATGTCAAATCTGGAATTGTATGACCAGTAGCTACCAGATGGGCTGCGAAATTCGATTTTTCCGCTATATCCTTCCTCTCAAGTGCAACGTGCTCACGGAACCTTGTTTCTAATTTTCTTCCAGTTTGCCCTATGCAACCTGCATTACACGTGGCACACATAAGTTTGTAAACACCTGATTCATGCAAGACACTGCGTTCATGAATGTTATTCGTTAAAAGCACGCCTAGTCTGTTCGTCGTTGAGAAACCTACATTAATATTCCTTTTCTTGAATACTCTGGCAATTTTATTGCTAATGGGATATAGAAGGGCAAACTGATAAATTTTTGGTTTTTAGCTTCGCTTGTCTCATTCTGACTTATATTATCTTTACTATATTTTTTGGATACCATCTCATAAATGTCCATGACATATTTCAACGGGTAATTATTATTTCTTGCAATTTGTTTGACTATGTTTAACTCTTTCTCATGGTTTTCATTAGATAATGGCAATCGGAACATACGATGAAATGCAAAATGGAAAAACGCTTTTTTGTGTTGGCCAGGGTGTTGTGAACCATAATCTAAGATGATATCTGTGAATGTTGATTTTCTGTAAATGTCAAATGTATGTTTTCCATTTTCCCTTCTAATGGTTAGAGCTAAAAAATTAACCACTCCATTCTGTTCTTTTTCGACTGTGAAAGTAATTTTGTTGGTTAAACCATTAAATGTACTGACGACTTCGTCAATATCAGATTGACTGTCATTAATTAGCAATAGCGTGTCGTCCACATATCTATAGTAGTATACGATCTTTTCAGCTAATGTGGGAAAATCTTTTAGTAATTTCAGTTCAAGATACTTAATAAAGATGTCTGCCATAATCCCTGACACAGAGTTTCCCATGCTGAGTTATTCTTTTTATTATTCTTTCTCATTGTCTTTTCCTCTTTTACCTGTCCTGCACTCTGACAACTTATTATCGATCTGTTTTATGTTTTGTAAGTTTTTGTTTAAACAATACGCCAATGTATTTTAGATGTTTCCTTCCCCCTTCGTCTGCTATGTGTTTTACGTACATTTTAAATTTGAATTACTTCATGATTCACAAACGCACAAGAGTTATTTTATGTTAATATCTCACAAAACCAGTAATATTAAGTCTTCATGCGACACATGTCACATAGAGGGCGTTCCAAGCCCTGTCACACCGAGGTCTGCTGAACAGGTGCATGTAAACAGCGGCCTCTGTTAATGTAATCGCTCTAAGCTTGTTGATACCAGTGCCTACCAATTTTAAATGTATATTACAGGTATGTCCCTACCTACTGTTATGTTCATACGCAGGTGTCGTTGTGATTTTCTGTTTTATACTCTCTGATCGTTATGTGAAATTTTTAACTTTTAGCACTGAGGATGGTCGCTAAGTGACCGAAAGTCGATTTTGCGGATAATAAAACAAAAAAATACGACCAATGCTGTTTCTCCTTCCAACAGTGTCATTTCTTTCTCTCGAAAACTCGCAAAGATATGTTGTTCTTCCCAGCGTTTTCTATAATCTTCGGCCCTTAACAGTAATTGTATAGTGCATTAAAGTGTGTCCTTCAAGTTGGCGGTAGGCTAGGGCCAGAAACTATTATTTCTGCGCTCATTACTTTACGTGCCAGAGGGACACACCCTATTCTGAATTGTTAATTAGGTCTCCTGCGAAATATTCACAACAATGAGAATGAGACAACACCTTTACTTGTCAGTGATTTAATTTGGATGTAATTCTCATAGTTTTTGAACGATACACCTACATTGTTTTTGCACATGTCTGGCTTCTTATGTTTATTGAACCCGCTAGCCTGCTGCTCCCTTATTTTCTGCTGAATAATTAATCTAGCCGTGGTCATATACTGGAACGAAACTCCATGACTGTAAGCAGGAGATGTTACCGATTGCGAAACGCCAGCATTTTTATCAGACTCATAGCTGCCACCTTATCTTAAGGTCTTTGCGCGAAGCATACAACTATATCACCATCATACCTTAGCAAAAGATCTCGCAGAGAACTCTAGAAAATTCTGGTGCTATGTAAAATCGTTAAGTGGGACTAAGGCTTCCATCTACTCACTTGTTGGCCAGTCTGGCGTTGCAGTTGAAGATAGCAAAACGAAAGGCCAAATTTTAAATTTCACCTTCAAGAGAATCGCACAAACATACCGTTGTTTTACCATCGAACAGACTCCCAGATGGACGACATAGTAATAAGCATCCGTGAGGTCGAGAAACAACTGGAAAATTTGAAAGGAAATAAGTTACCTGGTCTGGATAGAGTTCCAATTCGGTTTTACAAAGAGAAATCTATGTCATTAGCCCCTTACCTACCTAGCATTTGTAGCGAATCTTTCGCCCAGCACAAAGTCCCAAGCGACTGAAAAAAGCGCAGAGCCTCATAAATACAAGAAAAGAAAAAGAAAGAACACGAAAAATTACAGACCAGTATCAATAATATCGGTTTGCTGCAGAATCCTTGAACATATTCTTAGTTCGAATACAGTAAATTTTTTGAGACCGAGAAGCTTATCTCCACCAATCAGCATGATTTTTTTTTTGGAATGCATCGCTCATGAGAATTTCAGTTTGCCCTTTTACCACGTGATACACTGAGAACTATGGATAAAGCGCAACAGGCAGTCGGCCGGTGTGGCCGTGCGGTTCTAGGCGCTTCAGTCTGGAACCACGTGACCGCTACGGTCGCAGGTTCGAACCCTGCCTCGGGCATGAACGTGTGTGATGTCGGTTAGTTAGGTTTAAGTAGTTCTAAGTTCTACGGGACTGATGACCACATATGTTAAGTCCCATAGTGCTCAGAGCCATTTTTGAACAACAGGCAGTTCCGTAATTCTAGATTTCCGGAAAGCGTTTGACAACGTACTTCTTTGCAGGCTCTTAAAGAAGGTGTGAGCAAATGGAATAGGTTCACAGATATGCGACTGGCTAGAAGACTTCTTAACTAATAAAACCCATTACACTGCCCTCGAAGGTGAGGTTCATCAGAGGCAAGGATGTCGTCAGGAGTGCCCCAGAGAAGTGTGAAAACACCGCTAGTATTCTCTATATACATAAACGACTTGGCGAAAAGGGTGAAAAGCAATGTGCGGTTGTTTGCTGATGATGCTGTGGTGTACAGTAAGATGTTGTAGTCGAGTGACTGTAGGAGACAAAATATCTACAGCTACACAGACACTCCGCAAGACACCGTAAGTTGTGTGGCGGAGGTAATCCTGTATCGCTACCTTTCCTTTCCTCTTCCACTCGCAAATAGAGAGAGGAAAAAGCCTTTGTCTGTACTCCTCCGTACGAGTCCTATCGTATCTTCGTGTTCGTTACGCGTGATGTATGTTGGCGGGAGCAGAGCCTCAAATGCCGGTTCTCTAAATTTTCTCAATAGTGTTTCCCGAAAAGGATGTCACCTTCCCTCCAGGGATTCCCATTTGAGATGCCGAAGCATTTCCGTAACAATTTTGTGCAAACCTAACGGTAACAATTCTAGCAGCCCTACTCTGAATGGCTTCGATGTCTTCTTTCAGTCTGACCTGGTGCGGATCCCGAACACTCGAGCAGTACACAAGAATAGGTCAAACCAGCGTCCTATATGCGGTCTCCTTGACAGGTGAACCACTCTTTCCTAAAATTCTCCCAATAAACCGAAGTCGACCATTCGTCTTCCCTTCCACCGTCCTTACATACTTGTTCCACCTCATTTCGCTTTGCAACGTTACTCCCAGATGTTAAAAAAAATGGTTCAAATGGCTCTAAGCACTATGGGACTTAACATCTGAGGTCATGAGTCCCCTACACTTAGAACTACTTAAACCGAACTAACCTAAGGACATCACACACATCCATGGCTGAGGCAGGATTCGAACCTGCGACCGCAGCAGCAGCGCGGTTCCGGGCCGAAGCGCCTAGAACCGCTCGGCCACCACGGCCGACTCCTAGATGTTTAAGGGAGCTGACTGTGTCAAGCTGGACACTAGTAATACTCTATCCGAACAATACAGAGTTGTTCTTTCTATTCATCCGCATTAACTTACATTTTTCCACATTTAGGTCTAGCTGCCATTCGTCACACCAACAACAAATTTTGTCTGTCTTGTATCTTCCGACAGTCACTCAACTTCGACACTTTACCGTACACCAGAGTATCATCAGCAAACAACCGCCGACTGCTGCCCATCCTGTACGCCAAATCATTTATGTACATAGAAAACAACAGAGGTCCTATCACACTTCCGTGAGGCATTCCTGACGATACCCTTGCCTCGATGAACACCCGCCGTCGAGGATAACATACTGGGTTCTATAATTTAAGAAGTCTTCGAGCCACTCACGTATCTGCGGACTTATTCCATATGCTCATAGCTTCGTTAACAACATGCAATGGCACACCGTGTCAAATACTTTCCGTAAATCTAGAAACATGGAATCTGCCCGTTGCCCTTCATCCACAGTTCTCAGTATATCGTGTGAGAAAAGGGCAAGCTGAGTTTCGCACGAGCGATGCTTTCTATAGCCATGCTGATTCGTGGCCATAAGCTTCTCAGTCTCAAGAAAGTTTATTATACCCGAAATGAGGATGTGTTCAAGGATTCTGCAGCAAAAAGATGTTAGTAATGTTGGTACGATGAATGCTAGCTAGCTCTAAATGTAGAAAAATGAAAGTGAATTAGGATGAGCAGAAAAAGCAAACCCGTAATTTTGGATACAGAATTGTTAGCGTCGTACTTGACGCAGTCACGTCGTTTAAATATCTGGGCATAACGTTGCAGTGTGATATTAAATGGAACGAGTATTTGAGCAGTGTGGCAGGGAAGGCGATTGGTCGAATTTGGTTCATTGGGAGAATTCTGTAAAAGTGTGGCTCATCAGTAAAGTAGACGGCATATGGGACGCTGGTGCGACCCATTCTTGAGTACTGCTCGAGTGTTTGGGATCAGTACCAGGTCGGATTGAAGGAATTCAAAGGAGGGCAGCTACATTTGTTATCTGTTCCAATAATACGTAAGTGTTATGTAGATGCTTCGGGAACTCAAAAGGGAATTCCTACAGGGAAAGCGACATTCTTTTCGAGGTGCAAATTTAGAGAATCGGCATTTGAAGCTGACTTCAGAACAACTCTACTGCCATCAACATACAACGCGTTTAAACACTACGAAGATAAGATACGAAAAATTAGAGCTCTTACTGTTGTGGATTGGCAGGAGAGCCAACCCACGAATTTTAGAGGAAGCCGAAAAGCACGCGTGAGGTCTGGAACAGGACAAGGAATTTAGACTTCAGAAAAAAGGAGGTAACTGGTGGAATACTTAACTTTAATCCATTTATGTTGAACGTAGCTCTTGTCTGTACATAATTTACAATATCAATAGTAACTGATAATGGCGCCTTGCTAGGGCGTAGCAAATGACGTAGCTGAAGGCTATGCTAACTATCGTCTCGGCAAATGAGAGCGTATTTTGTCAGTGAACCATCGCTAGCAAAGTCGGTTGTACAACTGGGGCGAATGCTAGGAAGTCTCTCTAGACGTGCCGTGTGGCGGCGCTCGGTCTGCAATCTCTGATAGTGGCGACACGCGGGTCCGACGTATACTAACGGACCGCGGCCGATTCAAAGGCTACCACCTAGCAAGTGTGGTGTCTGGCGGTGACACCACACTTACGGAGGCATATAGGCAGTCATTTTTTCCCTCGCTCTTTTTGCGAGTGGAACAGGAAAGGAAGTGACTAGTAGTGGTTCGGTGTTCCCTCATTCGCAGGCGGCACAATGGATTCTGGAGTATCTATGTAGATTTAGAAGTAGATGTTACCGAGCACATTGGGATTCATAGCATCAGTCATTCAAACCAAGCGGCAGTTCAACTGTACGTCCTCACTGAGGACGCGGAAGGAAAGCGAACAGTTGAGTTGTACGCACGGAGATATGCTGACAGACGGTGTCCAAGGAAAATGACGTTTGAGCAAATGTTGATAACTGTCGCTGGAAGGGCAATAGAATGCTACGTACACGTAGGGTAAGGAGCAAGCCTGCTACAAGTGAAGGTAACGAAACAGATATTTCTGACAGCTGGTGATTACAATCCGCGAGTTAGCTGCAGAGGGACTGCGAGTGCCTCTGGAATAAGTCGGCCCAGCGCTGATCGCAGTTTTTACACATTTATTTTTTTAATTTTATTTAATCGTATGACTAGGGCCCCCGTCGGGCAGACCGTTCGCCGGGTGCCGGTCGTTCAACTTGGCGCCACCGGCGACCTGCAGTCGATGAGGATGATAGGATGATGATGATGGGGACAGCACAACACCCAGTCCCTCGGTGGAGAAAGTTCCCCGACCTAGACAGGAATCGAACCCGGGTCCAGAGGACTGACAATCCGTCACGCTGACCATTTTTTTAATCTCATTTTGTTCGCTTCGTTCGTTGCATCTGCTCGGGGCGGACGTCGTAAGACACCCGTTTAAGTTTGTTGTTGATCCATTAACTCTGTTTTTTTATTACAGAGGGCAGCTAACCCTCTGACCGAACACGCTGAGTTACCGTGCCGGCACTTCACCAGCACATTAACTAGCGGGACTGCATGGAATTCTTTCACTCAGTTCAGGTAGGTAATCAATACGATGGGTTGTGAACTTTCTTTACCGATGAAGCCACCTTTACGAACCATGGAAAGATGTATGTAAGAACTGCTAACAAGGGAACCTCCCCATCGCACCCCCCTCAGATTTAGTTATAAGTTGGCACAGTGGATAGACCTTGATAAACTGAACGCAGATCAATTGAGAAAACAGGAAGAAGTTGTGTGGAACTGTGAAAAAATAAGCAAAATATACAAACTGAGTAGTCAATGGGCAACATAATGGAATATGTGAGATTAGGAGCGCCGTGGTCCCGTGGTAGCGTGAGCAGCTGCAGAACGAGAGATCCTTGGTTCCAGTCTTCCCACGACTGAAAATTTTACTTTCTTTATTTTTGCATAGTTATTATCTGTCCGTTCGTTCATTGACATCTCTGTTCACTGTAATAAGCTTAGTGTCTGTGTTTTGCGACCGCATCGCAAAACCGGGCTATTAGTAGACGAAAGGACGTGCCTCTCCAATGGGAACAGAAAACATTTGTCGCAAGGTCATAGGTCAACCGATTCCTCCACAGGAAAGCACATCTGATATATTCTATACGACACTGGTGACGGCATGTGCGTCACATGACAGGAATATGTTGTCGACCCACCTAACTTGTACACTTGGCGAATGGGTAAAAAGATTCTTCTACCTTGCCCGATTTAAGTTTTCTTGTGGATGTGATAATCACTCCCAAATAAGTGATGAAAACATAAGAGTTTGTCACATAAACTGAAAATAAAAAACTAAACTTTTTCACTCGATGGAAGATTTGAACCTAGGACCTTTCATTCCGCAGCTGCTCACGTTACCACGAGACCACGGCGCTGCTGCGTTCTTATCGTCCTTAATATTGCCTATCTTCCCTTGAACTACTCAGTTTGTATATTTTGCTTATTTTTTCACAGTTCCACACAACTTCTTCCTGTTTTCTCAATTGATCTGTGTTCAGTTTTTCAAGGCCTATCCACTGTGCCAACTTATAACTAAATCTGAGGGGGGTGCGATGGGGAGGTTCCCTTGTAAGAATCATCACTGGACGGGAGAAGTTGAACATAAACGGCAGTTGAGTGTAATCGTTTGCTGCGGGCCTATTGAAAGCTTTGTGGTTGGTCCTCACTTCATTGAGAAAATCTTAACGGCTGACTGACACGTACAGTTTCTTGCCGACGGCCGGCCGATGTGGTCGAGCGGTTCTAGGCGCGCAGTCCGGAACCGCGCGACTGCTACGGTCGCAGGTTCGAATCCTGCCTCGGGCATGGATGTGTGTGATGTCCTTAGGTTAGTTAGGTTTAAGTAGTTATAAGTTCTAGGGGACTGATGCCCACAGTAGTTAAGTCCCATAGTGCTCAGAGCCATTTGAGCCACTATAATACTAAAACTAAACAAATAACAATGACAAAGGGTTAACAGAGGTATAGAAAGGAGTCGGACACATGGGCACACCTATATTCAGCAACCTGCAAAACAATATTAAGGGTCATCATACATCAGAGATTACGTATGACATAATTGTGGCAAGTGAGGAAGGAGACCGCTTACGTTGATCACTTAACGGCGTCCGTACCTTCATTGTCATGAAATGGGAGTAGGAAGTAGCACTTTCTAGAGAGTAGGACATAGTGACGTTTCCATTTATTCCGTCTGTTTAAAAATTAAATGAGTAGTGGTACAGCAACAGCGCCAACGGTATCGACTGCCTCTTGTTACGAGGGTGCACTGTGAGAAGTAAACGGACTCCTTGCGCTCGATACAGAACTGCGAAAAGTCTCTGGTTTCTTGCGCAAAGGGGCCTCTCCACGTTCAATAATATTGTCAAACCGTCAATATATTGACCTACTGAAGGCGCTTACTGAAACACTGTCAATAATAGAAATGTTGACAAGTAGTATTGATGAGCCTCGAAATATTGACCGTATTGTCAATACATACCGAATGGGAAAGGCAAGTATTGATAGTTGGACAATATTCACCACTAAGATGTTGACAGAGATTCATGACCTAGCCACATACCATCAGTTTGTACTATTTCTGTTTTCACTTCGCCGTTGTGTACATCGTACCTCAGATTCAATTTCTAGGAGATCTTTTAACACAAAACATTTTCAGTAGGCCTACACAAAGGTAATCACTGTATACAGGGTGAGTCACCTAACGTTACCGCTGGATATATTTCGTAAACCACATCAAATACTGACGAACCGATTCCACAGACTGAACGTGACGAGAGGGGCTAGTGTAATTGTTTAATACAAACCATACAAAAATGCACGGAAGTGTGTTTTTTAACACAAACCTACGTTTTTTTTTAAATGGAACCCCGTTAGTTTTGTTAGCACATCTGAACGTATAAACAAATACGTAATCAGTGCCGTTTGGTGCATTGTAAAATGTTAATTACATTCGGAGATATTGTAACCTAAAGTTGACGCTTGAAACATTGTCATCACTTCATTGCAGGGGCCCAAACAGCTGCAACATACATCGCGTTTGTACAGAACGATATGCTAACGTTGCTCAAAAATGTCCCACTGGAAACGCGTCGACGTATGTGGTATCAGCATGATGGTGCACCTGCACATTCCGCAATTAACACTAGGCTGACCCTTGACAGGATGTTCGACGGGCGTTTCATAGGACGTGGAGGACGCATAAATTGGCCAGCCCGTTCTCCTGATCTTACACCTCTGGACTTCTTTCTGTGGGGTACGTTAAAGGAGAATGTGCACCGTGTTGTGCCTACAACCCCAGAGGATATGAAACAACGTACTGTGGCAGCCTGCGGCGACATTACACCAGATGTACTGTGGCGTGTACGACATTCATTACGCCAGAGATTGCAATTGTGTGCAGCAAATGATGGACACCACATTGAACATCTATTGGCCTGACATGTCGGGACACACACTATTCCACTCCATAATTGAAAACGGAAACCACGCGTGTACGTGTACCTCACCCCTCATGGTAATGTACATGTGCGTCAGTGAGAAAGACCAATAAAAAGGTGTTATCATGTGGACGTAATGGGCTGTTCCAGTCTCTTCTGTACCTAAGGACCATCAACGTTCCCTTTGGGTCCCTACGTAATTCGGTGCTCTCCGATACACACGATCGAACAGCGGAGGAGTGGCACTCAAGCGTCAACTTTAGGTTACAATATCTCCGGATGTAATTAACATTTTACAATGCAACAAACGGCACTGATTACGTATTTGTTTATATGTTCAGATGTGCTAAAAAAACTAACGGGGTTCCATTTAAAAAACGTAGGTTTGTGTTAAAAATCATACTTCCGTGCATTTTTTTTATGGTTTGTAGTAACCAATTACACTAGCCCCTCTCCTCACGTTCGGTCTTTGGAATCGGTTCGTCAGTATTTGATGTGGTTTACGAAATATATCCAGCGGTAGGTGACTCACTCTGTATACCATTTCAGGATTGTTAACTAAGCATTCTCTATGACTGTGCTTACTTTATTAATTCGAAAATGTAGTGTAGATAGGTGAATTGCACAGCAGTTTGGAAAAAGGCATCCACTTCGAAAAACGTCATTTGTATTTACTTCCAAGAGGCCTGCAAAATGCATGCCAGTTTCGCAAAATCATCCCAAAGCGTAATAAAATGTTTTATCTTAATTGCTCGAACATATCCTTGCCAAGCAGATGTAACTGTTTCACAAGTATCCTTAGAATTTTACAAATTGTATTTACTGACATTACAAAAGTAAACTTCGAGCATTAGAATGACCCTGCAGTCGATGAAGGGTCTCTACATGAGCTTGTTCATCATTTTGTTTAACATTTAACTTAATGTACCCACCCCTGCCACCTCAATCCTGGGCGCAAACTGTAAACTACGTAAAAAAAGAGACTGAGCAACTGGGTGCGTGTATACTGGCCACAAGGTATATTACCTTTATTTCACCTCACATTTCACTACATTTTTTGGTAACTTTCCAAGCCCCACACGCATATTCAACACATCTATGTGCGGTATGTCAGTATATACGCCCTTTCCTCCTCTCACCTGGTGAATGAAAAGTATGAATGAGAGGGTACAAGGCAAATTTCATTATCTGTGGAAGTAAAAGTAGTCTACTACTGTGGCAGAACAACCAATCGTATAAAGCAAGTCCAAGGTAGCAAAGAGGTTTCTGCTCGCCTTGGACGAAGCTCTTGTGCAGGTTGGCACCGCACAATAGGGAGTTCTCTGGGAACTTCCGGAAGAACGGAACACGTGGGTTCTAAAAGGGTCCGCAGTGTTCCGGGAGGCGCGAGTCGGGCGTCATCGAGTAAGTGATGCCTATTCATAGTTGATTCATTATCTTATTTTTGTAGAATTTCAGCTCAAGTCAAAATTAACGTCTTGCTCTCATCACTCATAGCTGGTTGAAAAGTTTACGGAATTTTTCTTGCTAATTTCGGAACATTATGAGCAGTTGCATTTGGCCACACATGCAAGCCATTGTTCTCCTCCACCTCTATTCAAATATTTGGACTCGTCATGTATCTTCTCAGTTCAGTCTGACTTGGTTCGTTGTTGATCTCACGAGTGTAGTATGATTGAACAGGTTTCTGAAACTTGGCTCATTTAGATTTCAGTTCGTAATCTAATTTCCACGTCTCTTCGTAGTCTTAGCACGTGTTAAGTACGCAGATCGTATCTCACAGTAATATATCCTGTCCAGTTTGGTTAGCTATTCTGAATTTTAGCAATTCCTTTATGCAGAATTTCTGCTTTTTTACGACCACGTGTTCGCGGATTGTGAGAGTCGTTGCATGCCACAGTTACTGATTCTCGGGGTAAAACTTCCAAATTAGTTTCAGAACCTCTTCCACGGTGCAGCTATTAACAGTTTATTCTTACCGGTGCACTCAGGACAGGGGAACGACCCTTTACCAACCACGTGCACACTGGTGAAGTTTTTATTCATTCTTCACATTTATTCTGAATATCTATTACATGTGTATATGTGCGTGAATGCCGCCATTGAAAGATTCCTCTGATCTTTCCATAGTTAATATTTAATGATATATCGTGCTGGGATATCCAAGACGCAGTCGTAAATGCGATTTTGTAATTCAACCGGAAGTGTTATGAAGAACAGCAGTCATCACTCATTTGTTAGTTGTTTAGCTCATTATCTGGTTCAGTTGTCCTTGAATAAACGTGATATTTTACCGCAGCATAAATTTACTAATTCCCGCCGGCCGCGGTCTAGCGGTTCTCGGCGCTCAGTCCGGAGCCGCGCGACTGCTACGGTCGCAGGTTCGAATCCTGCCTCGGGCATGGATGTGTGTGATGTCCTTAGGTTGGTTAGGTTTAAGTAGTTCTAAGTTCTAGGGGACTGATGACCATAGATGTTAAGTCCCATAGTGCTCAGAGCCATTTACTAATTCCCTCCCAAACTTCCGTTTTACGTCCTACTACTATCCATTGTGCAATACGTAAACATGCCCAAGTTATTTTTTTAAAATATTTATTCAACTATCTTAATTGTGCAGATCAACCAGCGACAGATACCCTGCACCAGGCAGATATAATTGCTTCACAAGTTTCCTGCTAATTTTACAGATTGTATTTACGGACATACAAAACTAAACTTCGAGCATTAGAAATCTCAAAGGTACTTTTAGTGTCTTGTCAACTGCAACTGCCTCTCTCGTTACCGTATTTTACTTCTCTATTATTATCTCGTATCGCCGGCCGGAGTGGCCTAGCGGTTCTAGGCGCTACAGTTTGGAACAGCACGACCGCTACAGTCGCAGGTTCGAATCCTGCGTTGGGCATGGCTGTGTGTGATGTCCTTAGGTTAGTTAGGTGTGTAAGTAGTTCTAAGTTCTAGGGGACTGATGACCTCAGCTGTTAAGTCCCATAGTGCTCAGAGCCATTTGAATCATTTTTTATTATCCCGTATCAGCATTAACAACTTGTCGTCTGACGCAGAGATCAAACGATTTATGGCATATTTCAGTTCCGTGTTTCGGATTTCAGTAGGCAAATTAACATGTGACCAGTAGATAATGTTTTTCAGCCATTCTCGAGCCTGTTTCCTCTTTTTAGTTATTTTCTGTTGATTGCAAGCTGTAACTAATACAGGGTGGTCCATTGATCGTGACCGGGCCAAATATCTCACGAAATAAGCGTCAAACGAGAAAACTACAAAGAACGACACTTGTCTAGCTTGAAGGGAGAAACCAGATGGCGCTATGGTTGGCCCGCTAGATGGCGCTGCCATAGGTCAAACGGATATCAACTGCGTTTTTTTAAATAGGAACCTCCATTTTTTATTATATATTGGTGTAGTACGTAAAGAAATATGAATGCTTTAGTTGGACCACTTTTTTCGCTTCGTGATAGATGGCGCTGTAATAATCACAAACATATGGCTCACAATTTTAGACGAACAGTTGGTAACAGGTAGGTTTTTTAAATTAAAATACAGAACATAGGTACGTTTGAACATTTTATTTCAGTTGCTCCAATGTGATACATGTACCTTTGTGAACTTATCATTTCTGAGAACACATGCTGTTACAGCGTGATTACCTGTAAATACCACATAAATGCAATAAATGCTCAAAATAGTGTCCGTCAACCTCAATAAATTTGGTAATACGTGGAACGCCGTTCCTCTCAACGACGAATAGTTCGCCTGCCGTAATGTTCACACGTGCATTGACAATGCGCTGACGCATGTTGTCAGGCGTTGTCGGTAGATCACGATGGCAAATATCCTTCAACTTTCCCCACGGAAAGAAATCCGGGGACGTCAGATCCGGGGAACGTGCGGGCCATGGTATGGTGCTTCGACGACCAATCCACCCGTCATGAAATATGCTATTCAATACCGCTTCAACCGCACGCTAGCTATGTACCGGACATCCATCATGTTGGAAGTACATCGCCATTCTGTCACGCAGTGAAGCATCTTGTAGCAACATCGGTAGAACGTTACGTAGGAAATCAACATACATTGCACCACTTAGCTTGCCATCGATAAAATGGGGACCAATTATCCTTCCTCTCATAATGCCGCACCATACATTAACCCGCCAAGGTCGCTGATGTTCCACTTGTCGCAACCATCGTGGATTTTCCGTTTCCCAATAGTGCATATTAAGCCGTTTTACGTTATCGCTGTTGGTGAATGACGCTTCGTCGCTAAATAGAACGCGTGCAAAAAATCTGTCTTCGTCCCGTAATTTCTGTTGTTCCCAGTGGCAGAACTGTACACGACGTTCAAAGTCGTCGCCATGCATGTCCTGGTGCATAGAAATATGGTACGGGTACAATCGATGTTGATGTAGCATTCTCAACACCGACGTTTTTGAGATTCCCGATTCTCGCGCAATTTGTCTGCTAGTGATGTGCGGATTAGCCGCGACAGCAGCTAAAACATCTACTTGAGCATCATCATTTGTTGCAGGTCGTGGTTGATATTTCACATGTGGCTGAACACTTCCTGTTTCCTAAATAACGTAACTATCCGTCGAACGGTCCGGACACTTGGGTGAAGTCGTCCAGGATACCGAGCAGCATACATAGCACACGCCCGTTGGGCATTTTGATCACAATAGCCATACATCAACACGATATCGACCTTTTCCGCAACTGGTAAACGGTCCATTTTAACACTGGTAATGTATCACGAAGCAAATATCGTCCGCACTGGCGGAATGTTACGTGCTTATACGTTTGTGCATATTACAGCGCCATCTATCACAAAGCGAAATAGTGGTTCAACTAAAGCATTCATATTTCTTTTCGTACTACACGTATATGTAATAAAAACTGGGGGTTTCTATTTTTAAAAAACGCAGTTGATATCCGTTTGACCTATGGCAGCGCCATCTAGCGGGCCAACCATAGCGCTAACTGAAGCTAGACGAGTTTCGTTCTTTGTAGTTTTTTCGTTTGATGCTCGGTCACTATCAGTGGACCACCCTGTGTAATTACAGCACCCGCTTCCTTTTGGGTGTTCGACATCTTGACCTCGCAAAATCCCATTGGCATGTGACAATTTTTGCCAATTTTTTTGATAGTCTGAGGTCGATTCTATATACCGATTGTCTGGCAAAATAGCATTGTCAATAAATACTGAGAGTGTGCAGGCCCTTTAAGAGCGGCGGGGAGGGGGGGGGGGAATCACTGGACGCCCAGAATAGCACAGGGAGGCGGGCGGGCGGCCCCGGGCCTGCTCGCGTCCTTGGCTCCGGAGCTGTCAGCGGCGGCTTGCGCGGGTCGGGCGCTCAGGGGAACCCCCGCGGTGGGCCGATGGGAGTCCGCTGTAGTTGCGCGGCGCCCCGCACGGCGCCGCCACCTCCGCCCCGCCCCTGCTGCGTCGCTATACCAGCGCAAGCCGGCCCCGCGGCAGCCGCTTGGTTGTCGGTAATGCCTGCCCGCGGTCTGTGGACGGCCGGCGCTGAGCTGAAAGCGTCTGGCAAGAAAAGAAAGCTCCGTCCGAATCGCCCTCTGGCTGCTCGCGGCAAGTGCCGGCAGCGCCGGACTCCTCTCTGACGCTCACTGCGTCCGGCAGAATGGGAGAATCGATTTCCAGTTATTAACCGGACGGCGACTAAAAAACTCTCGACACTCGCTCGGCGTTACGCTGTTCCTTTACAACCAGACATTCGAAAGTGAGTTAAAAAATGACACAAATACTATACCATTCACAAACCTATAATTTCTTTTTAGTAATGTCACAATAACACACTACTGGCCATTAAAATTGCTACACCAAGAACAAATGCAGATGATAAATGGGTATTCATTGGACAAATATATTGTACTAGAACTGACATGTGATTACATTTTCACGCAATTTGGGTGCATAGATCCAGAGAAATCAGTACTCAGAACAACCACCCCTGGCCATAATAACGGCCATGATACGCCTGGGCATTGAGTCAAACAGAGCTTGGATGGCGTGTACAGGTACAGCTGCCCATGCAGCTTCAACACGATACCACAGTTCATCAAGAGTAGTGACTGGCGTATTGTGATGAGCCAGTTGCTCGGCCACCATTGCCCAGACGTTTTCAATTGGGGAGAGATCTGGAGAATGTGCTGGCCAGGGCAGCAGTCGAACATTTTCTGTATCCAGAAAGGCCCGTACATGACCTGCAACATGCGGTCGTGTATTATCCTGCTGAAATGTAGGGTTTCGCAGGGATCGAATGAAGTGTTGAACCACGGGTCGTAACACATCTGAAATGTAACGTCCACTGTTCAAAGTGCCGTCAATGCGAACAAGAGGTGACCGAGACGTGTAACCAATGTCACCCCACACCATCACGCCGGGTGAAACGCCAGTATGGCGATGACGAATACACGCTTCCAATGTGCGTTCACCGCGATGTCGCCAAACACGTATGCGACCATCGTGATGCTGTAAACAGAGCATGGGTTCATCCGAAAAAAGTGACGTTTTGCCATTCGTGCACCCAGGTTCGTCGTTGAGTACACCATCGCAGGCGCTCCTGTCTGTGATGCAGCGTCAAGGGTAACCGCAGCCATGGTCTCCGAGCTGATAGTCCATGCTGCTGCAAACGTCGTCGAACTCTTCGTGCAGATAGTTGTTGTCTTGCAAACGTCCCCATCTGTTGATCGTGGGATCGACACGTAGCTGCACGATCCGTTACAGCTTGTCATCTCGACTGCTAGTGATACGAGGCCGTTGGGATCCAGCACGGCGTTCCGTATTACCCTCCTAAACCCACTGTTTCCATATTTTGCGAACAGTCATTGGATCTCGACCAACGCGAGCAGCATTGTCGCGATACGATAAACCACAATCGCGATAGGCTACAATCCGACCTTTATCAAAGTCGGAAACGTGATGGTATGCATTTCTCCTCCTTACACGAGGCATCACAACAACGTTTCACCAGGCAACGCCGGTCAAGAGCTGTTTGTGTATGATAAATCGGTTGGAAACTTTCTTCATGTCAGGACGTTTTAGGTGTCGCCACCGGCGCCAACCTTGTGTGAATGCTTTGAAAAGCTAATAATTTGCATATCACAGCATCTTCTTCCTGTCGGTTAAATTTCGCATCTGTACCAAGTCATCTTCGTGGTGTAGCAATTTTAAGGCCAGTAGTGTAGATTGTTCAGGAAGAGTTAAAGAAGGGGAAACAGAGAAAAAACTTATGTATTTTTAATAAAACTATGTGTGCCATTTAACAGAAAAAAGAATGCGATTTGAGAGTATGTAAACGAATTTCTTGAACATGGTATCTTGCAGACATTCCTGCAGTCTCTTAGATAAATTGTGCAGTGTTGGAAGTAACATTTCAACAAGAATTTCGGAAATTGCTTTTCAGATGTCACCTTCCGAATCTTCTGTTGCAGCAAGTCGACTACGATACACTTTGTGTACAAGACGAACCCCTAAGGAGAGATCGCTCATTCACGTATCAGGTCATTTGTGTGGCCATCGAAAGTCGTTTCTCTGAATTATATGACTGCCAGACAACTGGCAAGCTGCAGCTATAAACATTCCTGCTATGTGTGGCACTGATCAATCAAGGCTCAAACCACCTGTTGTCAATAGTTTGTGGAAATGTCTGTAGTTCTTGAGGTTAACGAACATTTTGTTTATTTACAAATCCGTTAAGATGGAAACGGGCTTCTTCCGACATCCACTGGCTGTTCACTTTTCTAGCATCAGACAATCTTCGTCGATTTTGGTGACCGCTGGGTTTCAGTTCCCGGGCGATCTGTAACTAGAAGCGATGTTAATGTAGGTGTTGTACCAAAATTCTTCGGAAGGGCTTCTTATGACAACAGCTGGAACAGCTCCCATATTTTATCGATTTCGAAACGGTCGCAGACGGCCTAGAAGTTTCGTTTTTGTTGCTGAACTTGTCCCTCAAAATTGAACTCCCGCTCGTTAACTGCACGTGCTAATGGAACGTGATCGTGACGCCTTAAACTGAACAGATGGTGAAATTCTCTGCGTGTAGACTGCACGCTGTCTTTATTTTTGTAAGAAAAAACTTTGATGGCAAAAGCGTTTTGAACACTAATCCAAGTATCCAACTTAAATAAACAGCAAGATTGCATGATCTAGTTTCCGAATGTTAATCAGCGTTAAAATTACCCAGGACTAACAACGCAAATTTCAGAATAGGCAATGTGTATAATAGTGTATTTTAATACGACAGTATGCCATCTTAGGCAATTTATAACACTTATAAAAACGATAATGGCGCTTTGACGCCGAAATCATGATTGTGTAAGTGTAAGTGTAAATGTACCACTGTACATAAACAACAGTCTAATGGCGGTACTGGCTTTAAAGTCAGAATTTTCGGTTTCTCTGCATCACCCTATACAGCTACACCAGCAGCAGCTTAACATACTAACTTAGTACAACGCAGTTTCACTTTTAACGGCTCCTCTTTTACAACATTTACTTTGTTGGTCATCTGTGTGATGTTGCTATAGTCTTCTGACAAGGAGCAGTAACATTACGTAACGGATTATCACTGTGCAACGTGATATAAACGGTTTAGCTGATAGGAATGTCAGTCACAAAGAGCGTTCAAAAAGTTTTGCACAGTCGTCTCTAATTTTTTGATTTTTTGCAGGAGGAGAATGAAATATTTTTGTGAACATACTTGGAACATTTAGCTATACATTGCGCCTACTCAATGTAGCCTCCATCAGCTGTGACGCATCTGGCCCAACGTTCTTTCCATGATGTAAATGTCCGCAGCTCCTGGTCGTGCGGTAGCGTTCTCGCTTCCCGCGCCCGGGTTCCCGGGTTCGATTCCCGGCGGTGTCAGGGATTTTCTCTGTCTCGTGATGACTGGGTGTTGTGTGATGTCCTTAGGTTAGTTAGGTTTAAGTAGTTCTAAGTTCTAGGGGACTGATGACCATAGATGTTAAGTCCCATAGTGCTCAGAGCCATTTGAACCATGATGTAAATGCATTTTGGTAAAATTCCGGGGATTAACTTTTACACAATCGCTTGACTCAGGAAATAAGGTCCTTCTCACCATCAAATGTTTTACCGCGCAGGTGGGCCTTCAGACGACCAAAGAGGTAAAAATCAGATGCAGCCAAGTCCGGACGGTAGGGAGGATGAGGAACAATTTTCCAACCAATTTTCCTGATTTTCTCCTGCGTCATAAATGCTGTATGGAGTTTGGTATTGTCATGGTGTAGTCTGATGAGCTGACCCTGAAGCTGTGGTCTGTGGGCCTTGATGGCACGTCGCAGCTTATCCAATGACAAACAGTAACGGTCCTGGTTAATTGTGGAGCCAGAGTCCAAAAAGTCAATGAAAATGACACCACACTGATCCCAGAAGAAGGACCATCACCCTTCGGCCTGGTGTTCGTGAAAGTCTTGGTTTCTTCTTCCGAGGGGAACCCAATTGACGCCACTCCATGGACTGGATTTTACTCTCAGGTTCGGACAAAAACAACCATGTTTCATGCTGGGTAATGACGCCATCAAAACACTGTTTCCACTCTTCAATAATGGTCTTCATGAGACACTCGCACACATTCTTCCTCGTAGTTTTCATTTCTCTTGTCAATAATCTAGGCACCCAACATGGACAGAATTTTCTGTACCTTGGTGACTGTACCAGTGATACCACACTACCCAATGATAGTCATTTCAGCAAGCTGTAGCGTCGTCACACATCTGTCATTTTGGGTGATTTGATCAATGATCTCCTTATTCACATCACTCACTGCCGTCGATGGTCTACCGCATCGTGGATTGCCCAGTAGAGAGAAATCGCCTTCTTTAAACCTCTGGAACCACCGCTGGGTACTGCTGCGATCCACTGTGTCCTCACCACAAACGGGTAGCAACTTCCTGTGAATCGATGTGGCAGAGTCATAGCTGGTCTTGAAGAGGAACTCCATTACCGTCAGTTGTCGTAACCTGACATCTACTTCACGGTCCATTATTGCTCACCTGTAAATAAAAGAAAATTCTTTTATATACCAACTTATAGCTACATGTTCCAAGTATGTTCATAAAAAAAAAACATTCTTTTCCCGAAAAAAAAAATAAAAAAATTAGAGACATCTGTGCAAAACTTTAACGCCCTTTGTACATCAACGCTTGACTCTCAAGGAACAGATTAACTCGTAAACGTAACAAAACGGAATGCATACAATTTCTGACACCGAACACGCTTAAAACTAAACTTTTTCTATCCGAAGATGGTGAAACTGTGGGTGAAGTTGACCATTTTAAACTGTTAGGAGTAAGCCTTCATTTCAAGATCTTCTACAGAAACTGAATACTCCTCCCTTCACTATAACAATGATCTCATTGTGGACTTTAACGACGAAGGCTTCTTTATTTTGTTTGCTTTCAATTATCTCGTACGGTGTTATATTTGGGGCAAGATTGCTCGCCAAGAGTACTATTAGACCACTCTTAGTCCTGATATTGGCTGTGTTAGTTCGCTAGCATCGTGCAAGCTGTTTAGGTTTCTTTTACTATAAATCCAGTCATGGATCACAAAAAAATTATGAACCAGGTAATGAACTTTGGTCTGCTATGACCATCATCAGACAAGTGTGTATCCAGCACACTACATAAAACGTGTCATTGCGTATATATACTGACACAAAAAATTCTCAACACCAACAAATAATTAACGTACAGTAATGATGTTTAGCGAGTACAATTCTCTAGATAACATATGTAAATGATAAATATTGCAAATTCACATGGTAATGTAAGCGCGATAAAAGCCATTGCAAATATGAGATGCTGGTACAATAATAACCAGTGTAACAGACAGAATATTCAATGCAAGCGTGCAAACGTGCATACGTTGTGTTGCACAGGCGCCGGATGTTAGTTTGTAGCGTGGAGTTTCATGCCTTTTGCACTTTGTCTGTTTTTGGGTGACACTGGAGTTGTAGCCCGATGACGTCACATATGTGCTCGACTGGAGATATATCGGGTGATCGAACAGGCCAAGGCAACGTGGTGACACTCCGTTGGGTTACAACAGCGGTATGTGTGCGATTTTTAACCTGTTGGAAAACTCGCCCTGGAATGCTCTTCATGAATGAAGCACAACTGGTCGAATCACCAGACTGAGATAGAAATTTGCCGTTAGGTTGCGTGAAATCACCACGCGAGTGCTCCTGCTGTCATACGAAATCCTACACCAGATCATAACTCCAGGCGCAGGTCCAAGATATCTAGCACGTAGATAGGTGGTTAGGAGCCCCCAATTAGCCACCGAGGCAGAACAAGCTTTCATCAGAAAAAGCGACAGACCTCCACCCTGCCGTCTAACGATTTCTCGCTTGACACCACTGAAGGAGCAAATGGTGGTGGTTTAGAGTCAGTGAAATGCTCGATATAGGACGTCTGGCTCGGAGAGTTCTTGAAGTAACCGATTTGCAAGAGTTCGTTGTCACTGTTGTGCCAAATGCTGCTCACATTTCTGCTGCAAATGCAGTATGGTGGTCCAAAGCCACACACCGAACACGACAGTCTTCCCCCTCAGCAGTGCCACGTAGCTGTCCAGAGCCTGGTCTCCTTGTGAACGTACATTCTCTTGACCACCATTGCCAGTAAGCATGCAAAGTGATTACAAGTAGAAGTGTAGCCTGCGTTCTCCACCACTTCTGATATCAAATTAATTATTCAGATTTATTCATCGTATGGCAATACAGACGCATAAGAAAGAAACAGACAAATCACTAACATAACAAACTTTAATAATTGCAAAATCAAACATTACTAATATAACAAAGTTTAAGGATTACAAACAAAACATCAAGTCTATTAATATAATCTATCGACTCTGGAGTTGCGAGCAGGAATTCGTCGGGGCTCCCATTATAGGCTCTTCTGGAACACTCTTCAACAATGTGGCTGATGGTCTCACTTTCTCCACAGTCACACTGAGGGGATGGTATTTTACCCCATTTATACAGGGAGTAAGCACATCTGCCATGACGATTTCGAATCCTATTTAGAGTGGAGCACGTTTTGCGTGGTAGGTTAAAGCCAGGTGGCTTTTGTGTGACGCAAGGCATGTTATGATTTTGCCATGTGTTCCATTTTTCCATGCGTTTGTGATACTGAAACTTTCTTGTACACAATTCCTTGCTGTTCTTGTTGGTGGGTTCCTAGGTCGAAGCCTATTAGTGTTTGCAGCCTCAATGTCTTGATGGATTGGCAGGCTTCAATTTCCCATGATGTTTTTGTATTCAGGTACAAGGGCATCAGTACGTCGCAGATGTGGCGGCGGGATGTGGCTTAATATTGGGAGCCATTGCGTTGGAGTGGGTTTAATTACTCCAGAAATCATCCTTACAGTGTTATGCAACTGGACATCCAACTTTTTTGCATGTGGGCTGTTTAGCCAAATCGGAGCACAGTATTCGGCAGCCGAGAATACAACTGCTAAAGCAGAGGTGCGGAGAGTGGAGGCCGTTGCTCCCCAGTTAGTACCACAGAGCTTTTGAATAATGTTGTTTCTTGTCTTTAATTTTTCGTCTGTCTTTGTTAGGTGCTCTTTAAAAGATAGTGATCCATCCAGCGTCATGCCCAAGTACTTCGGAGTTTGTTGTTGAGATGGAAGCAACTAACCTCTGTTTTGGAAGAATTTGGTTGAAGTGTCCACTTACGGAAATATTCACCCATTATCTTCATGTCTTTCGTTAGGACATCTTCAGATGCTTCAGTTGAGCTACATCTTGTAGCGAGGGCCCAATCGTCAGCATACCTGAACTTTCTTGATTGTGTTTCTGGTAGGTCTGCAATACAGAGGCTAAACAGCAGTGGTGCGAGCACTGATCCTTGTGGTAAGCCATTCTTCAGTTTTTTGATGGAGCTGTAGTCAGTGTCCATACTTATTTGGAACATCCTATCATTGAGCATGCTGTCTATTAAGTGTGCTATAGATTTGCAAGGAATTACTCAAAGAATTTTGTACATGATGCCTTCTCTCCATACAGTGTCGTAAACTGCTGAGAGGTCAATAAAGGCGACCTGACTGATGTTTTTAATTTTCTCTGGAATCACGCCTCAATGTAAACAGTGAGTGGCAACACCTGGTCAGTACAACTTCTTCCTGGCCGAAAGCCTGGCTGTTCAACTGGGAACGCCCTGAACAGTTCTGGGCTAATTCTGTTATATATAATCCTCTCTAATAATTTGTAAATTACAGACAGCAGGGCAATTGGTCTGTAGCTTTTTGGGTTGTCAGCTGGCTTCCCAGGCTTTAGAATAGCTATTACCTTAGAGCGTTTGAGTTCTTGTGGGATATTGCCAGTTTGCATGATGTTTGTGAAAAACTGAGCGAGCCATACTTTTGTATACTTGCCACAGTTTATTATGAATTCAGGGTGAACGTTATCGAAACATGGTGCCTTTGTTGGTTTGACATCTTTCAGAGATTTTTCTATGTCTTCGCTAGAGAAAGGGCGAGAGTGTTCAGTTTCTGTTGCTTCATTTTTTTAAGGTTTTGAATTCTAGCTTCACTTGGATTGTATGTGCCCCGAAACCATCTGAAGATGAACCTGAAAAGGTCCGAAAACCGGTTCATGGAATAAAGCATTATTATTCAAAAAAGTGACTGGTTGCAGTTGTATATAACTTATTTACATTCTATTTTGTAAGCAGTGCGGAATATTGTTTATTTAAACATACCTGAGTTGCCATTGTTCGAGCACTAGACAGCAGCTCTGTCCAGTTTCGTTAATAACTGCTGGATGGGGAGAGGATATTTTCGCTATTAGTGTAGCACTAGAGAGTTACTCCAGTCAGTAGCCCTATATG
This sequence comes from Schistocerca americana, assembly GCF_021461395.2. NCBI lineage: Eukaryota > Metazoa > Arthropoda > Insecta > Orthoptera > Acrididae > Schistocerca > Schistocerca americana. The sequence continues at coordinate 64,499,659 of NC_060125.1, forward strand.
GGAAGGATAGCTAATAGTGACACAACAGCAACCTACCATTGAAGTACAAGGAAGTTGCCTCCTGCTGATCTACAAGTGCATAGCTTCCCTTGGAAGGAACATAAGGATGGGTAACAATAATATTACAACAGCAACTCACTTTCCCAACACTCCTTTTTTGCTCGTTATTGTGATTTCATTTCCCTGCCCAATATGGGAAGGGGAGGGCTGGCAACGCAACATCCGCCGCTCTTCAACCGAGTGATGTTAATAAAAAGAAGAAAACGATACATATAAAGAACAGTAAAAAGGGGGACATAAGAACACAATAAGGGGAGACATTGAGGGTTAAAATAAGTACTTACATGGAGATGTTTATTTTGGGACAGTTAAAAAAGTCCACATAAAGATAAAAAATACAGTTGGCCATTTGAGCAGCACGTAAAAACACTGAAGTCACATACTCAAATTAAAAGTTGCCTACAGTACTAAAAAACACCAGAACCATGACACTTTAAAACCACTGCACGAGATGGAGCACACATGAGGAAGAATAAAAAACAGACAGGAGGGACCTGCTGAGGAAGGGGAGGCCTGAGAGGAGGGAAGAGAGGGGAGAGGAGGGGGTAATGGGGAAGGGGTGGTGGGTGGGATGGAAAGAAAGGGGGTTGGGGTGCATCAAAGGGCAGGAGATGGGCAGGGTGGGAGAGAGAGAGAGAGAGGGAAGGCAAATAAGGAGGGAGAGACACAGAGAGGGTGCAGTGGAAAGGGAGGCTGCATAGGAGGGAGGAAAAAGCCGCTCAGGGTAAGGGAAAAGGATGGGAGAGGGATCTCTGAGGAGGGGGGAGGGTGAGGTTAGAGTTGGTAGGGTTAGATAACAGGGCACAGCTCAACATCCAGGAGGGGTAGGCAGTGGAAGGTACATAAAAGAGGTGGAGGGTGTGGAGATGGAGAGAGGGCAGGACGCAATAGTAAAGGCATGGCAATGGGCTGACAGTAGAGAGGTTAGGAGACACCAGGGGCTGGGGGATTGAGTCTGCAGACGATCAGACGATGTACAGAGCGTGGATTTGTTTGAGCAGAAGGAGAAAATGGGAAGGGATCATAGAGGATCCACATGGGGGATGGGAGATGGATACAGAAAACGAGGCAGAGTGCATGGTGTCTGAGGATTTGAAGAGCTCTGTAGACTCTGTGTGGGGTGGAAATACAGGTGGCACTAACATTACAAAGGATTGGATGGATCAAGGATTTGGAGATGTGAAGGATGGTGGACGTATAGTCCCCACGTCTGGCCAGACATGAGTTTCAGGAGGTGGAGTCTATTGTGGGCTTTGTGTTGGATTGTAAGGAGATGGGGAGTCCAGGTGATGTGAGAGTCGAGGGTAAGGCCAAGCTGTTTCAGGGTAGGAGTGATGGGGATAGGATGACTGTAAAGTAAAAGTCATCGAGCTGGAAGGGGGGAGTTGTATGACCTATGATGATTGCCTGGGTCTTGGAAGGGTTGATACAAAGGATCCACTGGTTGCACCAAGAAGTGACCTGGTTGATGGGTATGTTAGGACCACTGAAGGGTAAGACAGAGGGTCAGGAAGGTGATGTCATCAGAAAACTGGAGGAGGTGAACAGGTGGGGGAGGTTTGGGCATATCTGCAGTGTACAGGAGATATAGAAGAGTGAAAAGGACAGAGCCTTGGGCCACACCAATGGTGGGATAGAACATACAGGAGTTGATATTGTGGATAGTGATATAGGACGATGGGAGAGGAAGGACGCAAGGAGATGGACGAAATTGATGGGAGGGGCATTTGACTGGATTTTAAAGAGGAGCCCAGGATGCCAGACATGATCATAGATGCTCTGGAGGTCAATGGAAACAAAGATAGCTAAAAGACAGGAGTTAAGCTGCAGGGAAAGAAGATTGGTAAAGGTCAAGGCGCTGGTTGTCGACTGAGGAGGGCTGGAAGCCACACTGGGTAAGGGGAAGGAGGTGCTGCTGGTTAAGGTGGTGATGAAGATGTCAGGAGAGGATGGATCGAAGACCTTATTGAAAATGGAGTTGAGACAAATGGGATGATAGGAAGAGGTATCAAAGACGATTTATTGGGTTTAGGGAACAGCAGGGTGTGGGAAGTCTTCCACAGGTCAGCATAAAAACTGGTGGGGAGGATGACATTGTACAAGGTAGCAATGACAGCCAACAAGGGGTGGCAGTAGATGACACCATTGTCACCAGAGGGTGTGTTGCATTTCGAGTGGAGTATGAGTTTGATGTCATGTGCTGTAATGGGAGTGTTTAAATGTGAGGGGGATAACTGATCCAAGTATTGGAAACTTGGGTGAGTGGCAGGCCAGAGGTATCAGTGTGTTCAAGGACTGTGGGAAAGAGGAAGTAATGAAAGTGAGGATCGTCAGGAATGGAGAAGACCTCAGAGAAGAAGGATGGCCTGAAGAGTATGGTGGTGAGGGTGTATAAGTTTGGTAGGTTCATGGGCCTCAAGGGCATCATTGAGGTTCTTCTGGAGGAAGAACATGGCATGGGTAATATCAGCGAGCTTTTGAAAGGTAAGTGAGTGGCTTTTGATGTGTGAGGCAATGGATTACCAATGGGCATCCCAGTTGGCTCAGTGGTAGTCATGGATGGACTTCAGAGGGAGAGGGGCAGCAGGGAGGAGGTCGGGAGGTGGACTGAGGAGATGGTGAGAAGGGCTGGGAGGTGGTCACAACCAATGGGTCAAGGATGTCCCCTGCAATATGGCCAAGGAGGTTGGGGATGGTTGTGCTGTGGGAGGGGAACAAGGTCACTGTGGAGGGTAGTGAGGAACTGCTGCCACCAACGAAGGGTGGCAGGGTTTCAGCTGTGGATGTTGACATCTGCAGCAGTCACATAGGTGAAGAAGCTGTGGACAACATGGGAGATGAAGCCATAGGGGAGAGAAGCTGTATGACAGACACAGGTAGTGACACAGATGATGGTGAGGGAGGGGAAAAGGATACTGAGGAGAAGGTGTTGTCTGTTGGGTGATTGAGCAGAGGTTGGGGTGGGACAGGGATATGCTTGAGGTGGCCAACAGTGATCCAACCTTGTGTGAGGGGAAGAGAGTAGGTAGGTTGGGAGGAGGAGGAAGGATAGGAGGAGGTAGGGTGGGATGCAGACAATAGGGGAGTTGATCTGGTGCTAAGACAGGGTATGCATGAAGAAGTACTTGTTGGAAGGAAGGGAACGAATGTTTAGCTATAGAAGATGGTACCATTGGTGTGCCAGGGGGCAGGGGGCAAGGAAGCGGATGGAGAAGGAGAGACACTTGAATGAGGTTGTTGACGTTAGTGAAGGTGAAATGGGCCTGGTTGAGGGAGTATGTGGTGTAGGTATTCAAATGGAAGATGGAGCAGGTGGCAAGGGAGATCTGGTGGAGGGTGTGGGGGCATTGGAAGGGATGGAATTCTGGAGGACGATGGTCATGGAATGGATGATATCTTTGGTCATAAGAGGTGTGTAGAGGGCATTGTTGGGGTAGATGGACTATTCGATGCAGCAAACAGGAATGGTAAACTTGGGAGTGGTGGGAGGGGGTTTGGCCTTGCATTTGGTGAACTAGGTGGGGTGTGGTTCGTTGCAGGTGATGCAGGAAGGAGGAGAGAAGAAGGTAGGATACTGTTTGAGGAAGTGAGAGGCTTTACAGTGGGAGCAGGTGGGGGATTTTCCAGTTTTGGGTGAGATGGTCATTCTAGAGGAGCCAGCATTGGCAGTGGTAGGAAGGGTATGGGATGGGTCAACATGGTGGTAGGGCTCCCCAACACCTCCACCTCTGTGGCCACATGACTGAGCTTTGTGATCATGGTGGTGAGGGTTGGCAGATGGTGAGGGGGTTGGGTCTGACAGGGAGAGGAGCAGATAAGGAAAAGTGCAAAAGACCCATGTGGGCTAAAGGTGATGTGGGAAAGTTTCAGGATTAGGTCAATGTGGAAAGAGGAAGCATGGAGTCTCTATGGGGGATAAGCTGAACTATGGGGATACTGTGGATATACTTGCAGATTTGTAGCTTGAGGGTGTGGGCATCAAGGAATTTGGGATTGGGTTTGGAAAGGACAGATGTATGGAGGGTGGGGCTGAATATGCCAGAGAAGGGATTGTGTCCATTGGGGGATAGGGAGGGGGGGCGGTGGTTTCTTGGAGGAGGGGGGTGAAGGTGAGGTCAGCATTTAGTCATTTGGGGATTTTTGGTGGGGATGGCCTGGGTGAAGGGTGAGGGACTGATTGGAATGGGAGTTGGCAGGAGGCAGGCCTCTAGTGTGATGTAGAGGCACTTTGAAGGGACGATGGGTGCTCTGTGGTGATGACTGTGGGTGGGAGGAGCAGGGGTTGTCGTAGTAGCAGGATGAGTGTGTAGTGGGGGAAAGTCATCCCAACAGGTGGTAGCAGCGGGAATGAGGGCAGGAGCATGATTGGGAGCAGGGGGAGCAGAAGCAAGGCAGTACATAGGTGGGGTAAGGTGAGTGGAGGGGTAGAAGGGGGAAAGGGGATGGAAGGAGGGAGTCTGATGAGGGGGTGGAGCAGAAGGGGGAGGCCTGGATGAGGCGCTCTGGGAGGTGAGGGATACAGAGGTAGTGGAGTGATGGGAGTTAGGTTGGAGCAAAAGAAGATTGGTAAGGTTAAGGAGCTGGTCGTTGGCTGAGAAGAAAGGCCGGAAGCCACACTGGGTAAGGCGAGGGAGGTGGTGCTGATGAACGTGGCGGTGAATACAGTGGGATGGGATGGTCTCTAAGACCTTACTGAATATGGAGGTGAGGCAGATGGGAGATAGGAAGTGGTATCAGAGGGAGGTTTGTTGGGTTTAGGGAACAGCAGGACATGGGAAGTCTTCAACAGGTTGGGGTAAAAGTCAGTGGAAAGGAGGACATTGTACAGGGTAGCAAGGACAGCCGGGAAGGATTCATTGAGGTGGGGGTAGGTGACGCCATTGTGACCAGGGGCAGTGTTGCATTTGGAGTGGAGGATGAGTGTGATGTCGTGTGCGGTGATGGGAGTGTTATGTCTGAGGGTGGTAACTGATTCAAGTACTGGAAGATAGGGGTGAGCGATGGGACAGAGGTATCAATGTGGTCAGGGATGTTGGGGAAGAGGGAGTAATCGAAATGGGGTTAGTCAGGAATGAAGAAAACCTCAGAGAGGTGGGAAGCAAAATCGTTACCCTTACTGAGGTTGTCAGGGAAGAGGCGACCGCCGAGCGGGATTAGCCGAGCGGTCTAGGGCGCTGCAGTCCTGGACTGTGCGGCTGGTCCCGGCGGAGGTTCGAGTCCTCCCTCGGGCATGGGTGTGTGTGTTTGTCCTTAGGATAATTTAGGGTAAGTAATGAGTAAGCTTGGGGACTGATGACCTTAGCAGTTAAGTCCCATAAGATTTCACACACATTTCAACATTTTTTGAAGAGGCGATCGTCGTGGAGGATAGGGTAGTGCGAGGTGGAAGGCTGACCAGTACTGGGAGGAGTTGACAGTGAATTTTTTTTTTTTTTTTTTTTTTTTGACAGTGCATGTGTTTTTTCGATTCCTCTACAGAGGGGGGGGGGGGGAGGCTGGCAGCAGCACAATACGCCGCTTTGCAGCTTAGAGAGTAGTTAAAAACAGAATTAGGAGATATAATAACAAAAGCAGGCGATAAAACGGTGACTGTTAGAAACTGAAACAAGTCGAAAAAGTTGCGAGAAAATATAAAAACAAAAGGTCGGTGATGCTGATTAAAACACATAGAAAGTAGACAGGCACAATTGAAAAGCACGGGGACAGTCTGGTTTCTGTTCACAACAGTTAAAAACACACCTAGCGATAGTATGGTGGCTGGTCGCAGCGCTGACATGGGAGTGCATGTGTAACACACTGCTACTATATGCAGGACTTCTGCAGCAACATCATTTGGGAATGAAATACATTTATATCTATTTATGGGTCACAAGTCTTATCCTAGCTGACAAAACATGGGAAATATTTCGTACGTTACCTGTTACAAATGTAATTCTTATTATCGTACCTGAACACGGTGCCTGAAAACAAAAAAGTCTAGTCCATCACCATCTACTGAGCTTACTGTATTTCCCAGCCAGCTGGGAAACCGTCACTCGCACAGCCTTAACTCTCAAATTCTTGTCGCCGCCTGACCCTCTCGTGCCACATCAGCTGACCGTGGCAGAATGCGGTACAACTGAAACTAACTGCAGCTCCGCCCCTGACATAGACACCTCAGTTTTAAAAAATCCGCAACGGGGATGTTCTTTTGTCAATACATCTCGAATTTCTCATGCGAAATGTATATTCCTCCCTTTTATACTAGTTATTTACGAAGATAGAAGAAATGAACACGCATGCGTTTTCACATCACTGAAGTATTGTTACTTACAACACTATGACATAGGCTACATTTTCCCTAAGTAAAAATTTTCTTTTCTTGTCTGCCATGTCTTGCAACACAGGACTGGAATATATTTGTGGCCCATGACAGAGTGCTAAGCCCATGCTCTAACCCTGTCACAGGATGCCTCCTGACTTTTGAACAAATGTCTCGACACATATAAAGTCTCTCAAGATTTGCAGCACAGAGTTGTAAATACGAGGTTTACACTACAAATCACTTTATAAATTCGGTAGTATAGCTGATTTTATTACAATTATTTCTTCCTGTGAAGGTCGGAGATTGAAATTCCGTTAAAAGATCTCGCTGTAATGAAGGAACATGTGATTACCACTCCAACTCTTGAATCATATCCGTGATACTCTCGCCCTCGCTTCCACCCGCCAGGTGGTACGTCATTAATATAGACCTAATAGGCTACTTAATTAAATATTGATGTAAGAGTCCCTTTGCATGGTAACTTTTTCTTGCAGTCGGAATACATTTGCCAGGTGACAGATGCTTCCGTGACGTCTCTGAAGGTTTCGCACAAGCTACGTAGTCACTTCAGTCGATACCAAAATGTGTGGTAACAGTCGTCAAATACCTGAAGACGTCCAACGCTAATTGTGTTTGTCTCTCGGTTGCTTCTCATGCTCGTGGAAGTAAGGCACTTACAATTCTGATACACTGCTCCTGAACTAGTCCTGCTGAGGCCTGTCAGTCTGTGGACGGCAGTAGAATGTTTCACTCTCTTCTCCACCCCCGTGATGCCTCCGCCACTGAGTCACATGCGAACAGCTGCCACCGGCTCGCGAACCTCCACCCGTTATATCGCTCCCAGCTGACAACCCACTGCTCGCCAAGCCGGACAGCTGTTACTGATTTCAGACTCGCAAAAGTTCTCCTGTCCTCCTCAGAAGGACTGGACGCTTAAATGTCGCTGCGCTAAATACTAGGATGTTGAGCAATTTACTTCCCCTCCTCCCTCTTATAAATCGAAACGTTCAGAGATGTGTTTTCGAAATATCCCGGAAGGACTAACACAGTGAGCAATGACAAAATACATGTTTACCTACTGTCACATCCCCAACGTGTACGAGTCTGCAGACCATGGTTTCCTTCAGAATATAGTCCAATGTTCAAGAATTCAAATTGGAATCCCTGGAGGGAAGACGATGTCCTTTTCGAGGAACACTATTGAGAACCGACATTTGAAGCCAACAGCCGTGAACATACATTTCCCATAAAGACTATGAAGATTAGATAAGAGAAATTAGCGCTCATAGAGAGGCTGCATTTGGCAGTGGAATAGGAAAGGGAAGGACTAGTAGTGATACAGGGCATATTCCGCCACACATTGTACGACGGCTGGCGAGGTAAGGATATAGATAGATGTAAATTTAATCTATCCATTAAGATGTTGGTTCATCCATTTATAGGCACACAAAACTCACGGAAGAATATTGTCTCTTATTTATCGAGAAAACGAAAGACGGAATTTTTGCTGCAGATTGTCTCTCTGTAAGAACCTTCGTATTTATCACAACGAGAAAAATATCACACTAACGTACAGGAGGAAATTCACAACCATGAATAGCATACACGGACTATACAAACAAATTCAGAAGCGTAACACCTACAATTCGTCGATACCACATGACAGTCTATAAATATCTTTCTGTACATGTCCTTTATCGTGTACCTATGATTACTGCGTCAGAAATATGACAGTGTAATGGCGTCCAAGTCTTCGTTGACGGCATGAAATCTCTCTCTCTCTCACACTCTACCTCTCCCCCCCCCCCCCCCCCCCCCCCCCGTTATTTTTGTAACACACGACGGAGTAAAATTACGAACTATATAAACTTCACTAACTTCACCTGGTAGAGATCTCAACATACCGTCTATGTGCTGACATCGACCATATGTGGTGATCCCTTAAATACACATGTACTGGTCCACTGGAGCAGGCAACCAATACTCTAAGTCGCTTCCACAGACCTGCGTAAAGTTTTTTCGCCTGTACTGGAGGAACACCATGTCTACTATCAGTCACAAGGTGAGGCTTCTTGTGTTATTGTTTTATAAGCTGTTTAAACCTTTTTTGTTGTTGTAACATATGGAAGCAGTGTATGATTGTAGCTCTGCACACGGCCATGCATTTTGTCTTTCTCCCATGATTTAGTGGTCTGTGTCAGGTGGTAAACCAACATTAACATGTTTCGATTCATTGGCTCTCACAGAAATCTGCACATCATATTGTGTAAATTATGCTACTCCCACAACATACAGCTTCGTTGAAATAAAAAAAAAAACAGAGGAGTGTTTCTTCCTGACAAAGATGTGGAAGACATCACAACATATGGAAACTGGAAGAGTTTTCGCCATTGTGGAGCATTTCCAAACTGCTGTCCGAAATTGATGACATCTACATTTAATCTCATCTTGCACAGTGATGGTGTAGCAGATGTCTCAGTGTTCTGTTTCGAAGAGACTAAAAGCTATGGTGCCTCATATTGCTGCCATGCACTGATCACTATTGCTAGTCGTCCTGGAAGATGGTCCTCCCACCAAGACTCTCTCCATCTCAAACAAGTGGTATCAGGCAACCACTATGTGGTAACCAGCAGCAAACCACTGGACGGGTGGGATGCAAAAGTCACTGTCAATGTGGGATGATGTACTGTAATAAGCACCACAGTTGATAGTGCGACCAATTTTAGCAATTTTACCAGTTTTTCCGCAATTTCAACACCAACCAATGAAATGGCGGCATGATTCCCAGTCTCTGTATCATCGCTAAACCACACCTCTACTACTTTTCGAGTACCATATACTAGATTGGTAGATGACTGTGCAGTATGTCCATTCATGGTTGTTTCTCAGACACATACACCAAAGTATACCAGAAAGCGTCGTGTAGCGATGCAGTTAGGTTATTTACATGTTTCTAGCACTTCGATCACAGTGCGGAATTTACAATTACAATTGGCCATAATTTCCTATGTGGATGAGAGTCACAGAGTATTCTCGCATTTATAGGATAAAGTTGCAGACTGAAAGATTTCCCCGCATTGTCCTTCACCAACCCTCTGGGCAACACTGTCATCCATTTAAATTGCAACTGACCGTAAGTAGGAGAGTACTATACCCGCAACTTCCACATATGTGAATGAATAGAGCAACCCAAGTCCATGACTGCTGTTCAGCGAAGACTGTTCCACACCAGTCTTACTCACAGCACCCATCTAAATGTAAAAGATATCCCCAGACTCATGCATGTCAAGGAGGTTGGCACCCCTTAACGGTGTATAGTAGATATGAGAGTGTTTTGGTAATATAACAGATATAAATAACAGATAGAACACGTGGTACATGGATGATGGAGATCCGTTAGGATGGAGTTGGAAGCATTTTACATAAATTAACTGTGCTATCAATTCTGAAGTATTGTTTTAGTGGGTAGAGTCAGTACAAAAAGAGAGAATTGATTGTGGGACAACACATGCACTCATATAGCTACAATGTTCTGCAGTTAAATATTCTATAATGTTAAAACCATGTGGTTTCCAAAATGCAGAATGCAATGCCCTTTATACTCTAATGCAGGACATATATGCCCAACATCTGACATACATCCACGCTCCAAGTTTTCTATCCCACTCACTACAGTGACAAACTTTAAGATGATAAACCTAGTTCCTTCTACACAAAAGAAAAACAGATTCTTTGGGACACATGCACAATATAGCATTTTGGACATTTGTAGTGCCTAGTGGTCACAAGCAATTGCGGTTAAGAAGTTATGCTATGCTCGCATCAGTCCTATAAAATGATCGCCAGCCATAGAAAATGCATCTTATGAGGAAACAGACAAGTGCGTAGCAACGGTGTTTGACATGTGAAATTACACATCATCCTGCACTAACTCTGTAAACAGGACAACTGACAACCAGATGCACACACAGTGTTTGCACTACTTCACAAACCTCTGTCAGTGACATAGAAGAGGAGTTTGAAACATTTTACATAAATAGCTTTCGCTAACATTCCTGAAGTATTGTTCCAGTGTTTGGTGCCCAAGAAGATATCGGAAAGAGAGAATTGATTGTGGAACAAACACATTCCAAGGGCTACATAGTTCTGCGCCTAAACACGCTAGAATGCTGGAGCAGTGCGGCTTTTCGACCTGTTAGCCGTGTGGAATGCAGCGCTGTTCATATTTCAATGTCAGAAATATTTCTAGCGCTTGATATATACATTCCCCCTGCATGTTTCTCTCCTATAAACTATGGTGACAAACTGTAACGTAATAAAACAATTACCTTGCACACCGAAGAAAGCATCGATACTTTGTAACACAAATGCTACATAGGTTTCCAGAAGTGTATGACACCTGCCTTCCTGCCTATTAAGAAGTTCAAGCCCGATTATGGTTCGGAAATTATGATCTTTTCACGACAAATCTATAAAATGATCATTGGCAACTGAAAATACATACGAAGAAACAGTGACATCTTACGAGGATATAAACACCACGATCAATAGCAGAGGAGATGTAACAGTCTTATCGCAATTCACCTCCGGCACTGGTAACCTTCCTCTTGCACACACAAATCATGGTCCGACATTAGCTTGTATTGAGTATATGCAAGATAATATGGCCGTTTCACCTTGACACCATGTCTCTAGAACGTCTCGTCTTTCCATTACTAAGGTGTGTACATGCATCAGTCCACTCCCCTCCAGAACACGCAGTTTTATTGATTTCGGTCATTACTCATTTCATAATATTTTTCTATAGTTTTATGTATTCTCAGTCACTTTCTGTAACTTTCCTAGGTTTTCGCAATTTTACATATTTCATCGAATTTTTCTTAATTTCACGCATTTCACAGCACAGCAATTTTTCGTGATTATACCAGGTTTTCCTAGAATTTTATCGAGTTTACGTCATTTTTCATATTTTTTCGACAGTTTTTCCAAATGTATATGGTTATATTGCTGACATACCCAAGTCTTGTTTGATTTTCCACAAGAATATTTGCGTTTCTCATACACCAACCTACTAAAAAATTCTAACACCTCCCTTTCCCCTATGATCCGCCGGCCGCGGTGGCCGTGCGGTTCTGGCGCTGCAGTACGGAACCGCGGGACTGCTACGGTCGCAGGTTCGAATCCTGCCTCGGGCATGGGTGTGTGTGATGTCCTTAGGTTAGTTAGATTTAAGTAGTTCTAAGTTCTAGGGGACTTATGACCTAAGATGTTGAGTCCCATAGTGCTCAGAGCCATTTGAACCATTTGAACCTATGATCCATATGCATTCATTTTGGATGGAACTGTCATGACCAGCAACAGTAGTCATGGATAGCAACAGTAGCTTGGTACGTACCTGAGGCTCAACGAGTAGCGCAGATGATGATGGATGCATTGAAAACTCTAAGTCGGGAAACAACTTCGTGTACTGTCCGACCCATCATAGAGCTTGTCTGCAGACTCATATAGTGCTGCACTTGATGGAAACTTAAAGTCCGGAAACAGTTCTACATGTTGTGTAGGTATCTGCAACAGGGCATTGACATGGGTAGAGTAGGGTAGGGTGGGACGGGGCAGTGGGGGAACGGACCCACGTGCTTGCTTGACGTGCATGACGTCATCAGGGGGTGGGAGGCAATGAATTAATTTGCATAATTAATTTGATATCAATTTTATGTCAAAAGTGGCCCAGAACGCTATTTACCCCGTACTATTGCTACAAAATGGTTCAAATGGCTCTGAGCACTATGGGACAACATCTATGGTCATCAGTCCCCTAACTAACCTAAGGACAGCACACAACACCCAGCCATCACGAGGCAGAGAAAATCCCTAACCCCGCCGGGATTCGAACCCGGGAACCCGGGCGTGGGAAGCGAGAACGCTACCGCACGACCACGAGATGCGGGCACTATTGCTACATCCCTCCAAAGTTTTTCTGCAGTATAGCAGATGGAACATCCAGCATCTCGTAGCCCTATTACACGATCTTGTTCAAACTCAGTGAGGTGTTTCTAATGGCATCTTTGTCGCCTTAAGGGCATTCTTCACTAACATCAACTCACCACGTCCAGTCCAAATATAATTAACCCTCACGACCGTTACAGCGAGTACTTAGAGCAAACCTGATTTCCATCCTCTTAGTGGCGCTATTCTTACTTGACTAGTGCGAAATTTGAATAGGCATCATCTTTCCGATGTAGAAACACGCCTATCAGCCGTAGTTTATGGTGCACAACTCCTTGGAGTTTTGAGATTTTTTCCGTCACTTTAGATGGTACAGTCATTTTAATCGGCCATACAAGCTTCGTCACAAAACATAAAAATTTTTATTAGTTCTGTGGACACTACTACGTCAGACGTGTTGACACTTAAGACACTTGAGGTACACTGCCGTGGCGTCACACATACCGTCTATATCCGCAATGTCACGAATTATCTAATGTACTGGATTCACTCAGGTCTGAAGATGGTCTTACGTGACTCAAATTAATAATTTGGTCAACGAAGATTTTCGTGATCCATAACTGGATTCATAACAAAACAAATATTTCCTTGATCACTGTGGAACCTTATTGCAAATATGTCGCAACTCGTAATGTTTAGGAATTATAACTCAACTCTCCCTGTCTGTTCCATCATGGAAGAAGATGTGCATTATACAAGCGCACATCTTCCTTTCCTGAGTACAGTACACTATTCAAATACAACATGCAGTTTGCACTATTCAGCAAGTTTCATCTTGTATACACTTCCAGCAAACCTGAAATGAAATGTGTTGTAAGACTTTCTCGCGACAGTTGCGGACTTTTCTCTGTAGGGTATTATTAAGCGTTCTTTGATTCTCAGTTTTATAATTTTGCAATGAGAATTCTGTAAAGCATGAACTTACTTGTTCCATGATCAGGTCGCTTTTGTTCGCATGATCCCACGGAACGTGGCAAATAAATAAATAAAGGAATTTAACACTTTAGCTGAAATTTGATCACTGTAATTTCCAAGCAATCTAGGCATTAGGAAACCATGTGTTGGTATCTCCATTAAGGTGCGCGTATCAACAGCTTTCACATCTTGAATGGTCTCGAAAACCTCTCGTTTCAAAGCGACCAGAGAATTCTTTTAATAGGGTGACTAACGTTCCGTTTCGCGAGCTTACGTGAACGTATGTGGCACCAGCTCGTAGTAAGGTATGCGTCTACCCAGATATTCCCTGGTGGCTGCACACGACGCAAACACATTATCTGTTGCCCTGCACGTTTCCCTGATCTGAAGCCACTTGACTTTTTTCTTTCGGGTAAACTCAGACATCACATCTATCCACAAATTTCGACAACCCATCGCATTGCTGCAGCATGTTCATTGAGAACGAAGGAATCTTTTCAATCTGTCCAGAAGTCTCTGCAAAAATGGCTCTGATCACTATGGGACGAAACTTCTAAGGTCATCAGTCCCCTAGAACTTAGAACTACTTAAACCTAACTAACCTAAGGACGTCACACACATCCATGCCCGAGGCAGGATTCGAACCTGCGACCGTAGCGGTCGCGCGGCTCCAGACTGTAGCGTCTAGAACCGCTCGGCCACCCCGGCCGGCGAAGTCTCTGCGCCAGCATCTATTAAAATATGGTTGCAGGAAACGGTGTGCATTTCGAACACTTCATGATATAAACATAATATTATCGAAATGTTGATGACCACTTTATTTTGGATTTTCCTATTTTTATAGCGTAATTTTACAGTGGAAGCATGTATCTCGATATGCACAGGTGTTAACTTTCTTAACGGATCTTCTTAGTTTAGAGTTGTAAGGTTCTTTTATTTAGAACACGACCGGTTTCGGGCTCTTATACGCCCATCTTCACGTGTCTTAAGTTGGTGCTGTGACTTCGAGCATCGCGCTGGACGAGTACAAGACGCGGTGTGCTACCAGCGAGAGCAGAGCATTTGCGCTCACTGGTAGCACACCGCGTCTTGTACTCGTAACCGAGGCGCTGTGGAGATGGACAGACAGGGGAGAGGGAAACAGAGGAGGAGGTGGACAGAGTGAGGGGAGAGGAGGAGATAGATACAGAAAGGAAAGGGGAGGAGGTGAACAGCGAGAGAGGGGACGAAGAGATGGACAGAGAGAGGGAGCAGAAGACTGACGAAGAGAGGGCGAGAAGGAGATGTAATTAATTGGGGAGGAGTAGATTGGTTGGGGGAGGGGGGCGAGGGGAAGAACAGATGAACATAAGGGGAAGGAGCAGATTGGCAGAGGAAGGGGGATCAAAAAATGGACAAGGTGAAAGGTAGGAAGAGACGAACAGAGGGTGCGAACTGGAGGTGATGGAAAGAGAGAGGGGTGGTGGAGGTGGACATAGAGGAGATGAAGGTGGAGACGGATTAATGGAAGATTGAAAAATAAAAATACATGTGTGGGCAACACCAGGTACTCAGTTGGTAGATAAATAAAATAGACACTTTTATTGTAGCCGAGGAAAGTCCGCTAAGCACTGATTTCATGCCACTTACGTATACTATTCATATGCTTTATTACTGGACGTTTCAAAAATGCCAGCCGTTTGCGATGGTTTTATTCTTATCGTTAAGTATTCTGTCGTCAGATGGGATAAGATGAAAAACTGATTTCAAAGATTTTATCTCGTAAAAGATTTCAGTTTTCACAACCATACTCGTTCATGTCAGTCATGTTTAACTCAAAATATTTGTCTCAATGGTGCAACTTTCTGTAACTGGAAGGAAAGCAGTATATTTTCCTTATTTTTAATTTTGGTTCTAATATCCGATAGATTATGAACATCCAAAAATAGCGTACACTTAATTTGAAAAACAACATTCACATTTTCTTCTAGTTCTGTTCGATCTTTACATACATTTTAATTACTTTCGTCTTAATGGGGTTTCAATATGTTTTGTAATAACACGTGCGTAAGACTATTATAACGACTAGGAACCATACTCTTATACGACCATCCTCAGCTAAAACATAACGTTATATAATGCTTGTTTGTCTATTTATGACAACGACTAATTTGTCTTTTACGCGGGAAGGCATATGTTGTCACCTCCTTCTGTGAAACACATTTTCTGCGGATATTGTAGGAACTGAAATCTCAAGGACGATATGCCTCTTCGAAAAATAGCAGTAAATCTAGTATTATTTCTCCTGTTTAAATGTCGTACGCATTTGGTGTCCGTTGTTAACTGCAATTCTATGGTGCGATATTTAATGTGCAAAAGAAGTAAATGCATTATTTTAATGCCAGTGGATACTTGTAATGGTTACTACTTCCGTAATCTCTCACCCAAGGCCAAAGAAAACGTATTGTGTTAAAGGAATAGCTCATCCAATAAATGTATATGGTCATGTAGTTGTGATCTGCATCACTTACCTAGAATGGATCACTTCTTATTCCAGTCTCAGCTGGTGACACAGTGTTCATGAAGGTAAGGACAGCAAAATTATTACTTCCACGTCGGCTCTAACGTAAAACTGCAATAAAGGATTTCACTTTATCGTCGGCCAAAACAAGCGAATAACCGCTACAATTACGAAGACTGCATCGGTGGAAATGAAATATGGGGAGCTACTGAAAATTTAGTAGCGTGAAATCTGTTGTTCATAGCATCGCTTGACTTCATTTTTACATATCAGTAAGAACTAAATAATCATTTATGTCTTATTAATTACATTCATTTCACAACATTTAGCCGCAGTCTTTTCCACACAACATTACTTTCCTGTTAATAAACGGCATTAGCTGGAGAAAAGCTCTTAGCTCTAATAGATTTTATTACACAAGGATCTATCTGTTTAATAATACCCATTTCAGCAAGCTGACGTGATAATTCTCTAATTACTACAAATTTTTTGAAAGCCACTTGCACCGATTTCATTTCTGACCCAATTAGTTGCGGTGCAAGGAATCGTACGCAGATGAAGAATACGTGTTGAACGACGTAGAGTGCAGTGTTACCCGAAATTGGAATACGATCAAACTAAATGGAGATATTTTTGTATTATCACAGATGATGTGAAATCGGTGAATAATTGACTTTGTTAGGCACAGCACATTAATGATAATGGAGCTAATTTTGCAACACCTGACCGAAACTGATTTAAATTCTCTTTTTGTAATTCAAATGTGTTGTTGAACTCCTTAATCAGTGATTTGTACATTTTCACTGTCCCGTGATTTCGATGCCTCCTTGGTGTGCTTGGTATTCAGATGTCTGAAATTTGGTTTGAATTGAGTAGGACTTTTTATTATCAGGCTGAAAGGCTGAAAGCAGCAATATTATTATTACGTGGAGAAGAAGGCAACAGTAAAAGTTTAAGGCATGAAGGAGCCACAGGTTTCTCTCTCTCTCAGGATGCTTTACATTTATTTCTTGCGTATTAATCCTACAATTATAAAGTTGGTTAGTTTAAAGTGCGTAAAGTGTTATCTCGTGCCGGTGCATTACAAGAGGCGCAAAAGAGCCTCCTACTCTGTATTTATCAGGGCCGGTGACAGAAGTATCCCCTTACTTACGCTGAATATGCCACTGATGCTAAGGTCGCACGAGTGGAAGAAATGATGTCATAGAACTGAAAGAATGGGATTTCAAACGCTTTGACGATAGTCACTGTATGCAGAAATCTACGGTTATATGAATGAAACCAGTGCCATTTAAAATTCTCTTGTCTTAAGCCACGCAAGTTTTACTTTCATACTAATACCAGTTCCTAGAAAATTTTGTTTGACAACTGTACTGTTAATACGATAATTCGTGAGAAACAGTGAGTCACTACATGCAAATTACCATAAAAGTAGAGACAACTAATTTTGCATGGATGTCCGATTCGCACCGAATTACCAGGAATGACGACGGAGTGGTTAGGACACGGGAGTAGGACAAGTATGTAAATCCCACTACCATCATATAGATCTAGGTTATGTGTCGTGTGGCTGTATACCTGCAAGTGAATTCTGATATGATCCCTTAAACTTCCTGCCGACGTGACGTGAAACTCTTAACGTTCCCTCCTTCACTGCGGAAAACTTCGAATTATAAATTAGATTTCCACTTAGATGACATGAAATTTTCTGTCTTGCCTCATGATTTACTTGCGTGTAAATTCTAAAGACTGGTATCATTCGATAAATTTAGGCTGATTAGGCTAGATGTCTTCCTGTGGTTACTTCACAGTGCATGGAAGAACTCGATGAAAGCTTTCAGCAACAGGAAAGATCGAAACTGACAGTTAGTCAAAGGCACGTTCAAAATAGTATGGACGTAAAACAAGTGAAATGATCAAATGAGCAGAACTCTGGACTATTACGTGGAAAGCTCGAGTTTGATATCTGGATGAGATCCGCATCCTTTAGATTTCCTGGGATTTTTCACAATTATTGCAGACAATTTCGGAACGATTCCTTCAACAACACAGTTAATATCTCTCCAGTGATACAGGCTCCGCCTCTGGTGAGCTCACTATTAACGGAACAGTGTACTCGAACTCTTCACCTCTCAAGAAGTGTAAACGTACCCACTGTGTGCGACTCACCGAAACGATACTACAGAGGTGCTCGGGAAACGAGAAAAGAACAGAAACAGCCCTTGGCTGTGTGTGTCTCATTTTATGAACGCAAATACTTACTGGTCACTTTATCTACATGAAACAAAATAGTTTACATTTTTTGTTGAAGTTTAGGGTTGGTTAAGAAAGTAGAGAGCCTCGTATCTTGACGCAGTTTCTTATTTCCTAACTAAATTAATCATCAGTAAAAGGTTAGTGCTAACCTAGTCGTACTAATTCGGATCCCACATTTAGATTTTTCTTCACAACCATGTCTTAAGACCTCTGACTTACCTGAATCTCTTCCTCTTTGGAATTGTGAATGTTATTCTACCACGTGTCTATCTGGTAATGTAATAATTTAATTATGAAATAATATATAGGATAGCGAATGTTATTTATGGGTGAACAACATCGGTTTTCAACGGCCGTAAGGTTTTATTACATGTGTAGGCCTACCGCTACGTACCTTCTACTTCGGTACCAGTAGGGCCGACCCAAAGTTGCAGATATTCTCTTTTTTCCCCTTTCTAACGTCTCTGTTACTTTCGTATTTCATACACACTTTGAAAGTAAATAAATAAACGACATCTGAAAAGTGATGCAATAACTTCAGTATACTGAAAAAAACAAGCTTGTTGTATTTCCCTACTCTCCTTTTGAAATATTGCAGCAATTCAGGAAAAAAACATCAATTTTCCCTTTGTAGGACTACATTACGTTCCTTTCATCCGGTGGCGCATTCCTGCAGTGGACCCCAGTACACTGACGGAAAAAATCTTAACACCAAAAAATCATTAACGTAGAGTAGCGACATGTCGGTGATATATCCGTCTAGGTAACATTTTTAAATGATTAACATTGCAAAATTACAAGTTAATGTACGCGCGAGATAAGCCATTGGAAATGTAAAGTGTGGGTACAGTAATAACAGGTGTAAGCGCCAGAATGTTAAATGTAAGAATGGAAAAGAGCATGCAGTGTATTCCACAGGTGCCGAATGACAGTTTTTGGGATAGAGTTCCAAGTCTGTTGCTCTAGATCGGTCAATACAGGGACGGTTAATGCTAGTTGTGGATGACGCTGGGACTGTCGTCCGATCACGTTTCGTATGTGCTCGATAGGAGACAGATCTGGTGATCGAGCAGGCCTAGTCAACGTGTCGACAATATGTGCAGTGTGTTGGGTTACATCTGCATCGATACTCTGCAAATCACATTTAAGTGCCTGGCAGAGGGTTCATCGAACCACCTTCACAGCTCTCAATTGTTTCAATCTCGTATAGCGCACAGAAAGAACGAACACCTATACTTCCGGCACGAGCTCTGATTTCCCTTATTTTATTATGATGATCGTTTCTCTCTCTATGTAATTCGGCGTCAACAAAATATTTTCGAATTCTTAGGAGAACGTTGGTGATTGGAATTTCGTGAGAACATTCCGCCGCAACGAAAAACGTATTTTTTTTAATGATGTCCCTCCCAAATCGTGTATCATTTAGTGACACTCTCTCCCCTATTTCGCTATAATGCGCTGCCCCTCCCGCCGAAGGGTCGAGTCCTGCCTCGGGGATGGGTGTGTGTCTTTTTCTTAGCATAAGTTAGTTTAAGCAGTGTGTGTCTAGGGACCGATGGCCTCAGTAGTTTCGTCCCTTAGGAATTCACACACATTTGAACATTTTCTAAAAGAGGACGGCAGTCTCTTTAGAAGATTTGTTACATTTTCTAAGTGTCCTGTCAATATAATGCAATCTTTGGTTAGCCTTTCGTACAACATTTTCTATGCGTTCCTTCCTTTTTAAATTGTTCGTAATTTTAATTCCTAGGTATTTAGTTGAATTTACGGCCTTTACATTTGACTTATTTATCGCGTAACAGAAATTTAATGGATTCCTTTTAGCACTCACGTGAATGACGTCACACTTTTCGTTACTTCGAGTCAACTGCCGATTTTCGCACCATACAGATATCTTTAGCAAATTGTTTTGGAATTTGTTTTTATCTTCTGATGACTTTACTGATCAATAAACGGCAGCGTCATCTGCAAACAACCTAAGACGGCTGCTCTGATTGTCTCCCAAATCGTTTATATACGAGGGTTGGAACTTTAATAGTGGCAGGTATTTATGTACAGCGCGTACAAAATAGATACGTGTTTCAAAGTTTTACTGTCCTTCAAAGTAGTCACCAGCATTGTGTGTAATCCGTTGCCAGCGATGTGGAAGTCTTAGGATACTCTTAGCAGTGCCAGTTGTGTTGACAATTCGAGCGGCGCGGTCTATTGCGCGATGAATTTGTAGTAGTTCTGAAGTGAATTCCGCGAAGTGTTTCCTTCATCTTAGAAATCGAGTTGAACTCACAAGGGCTTAAGTCAGGGGAGTGCAGTAGGTGGTATAGCTCTTAGCAGCCCCATCAGTCAAGCAAATCAGTAATAGCTTGCACTGTACGTGCTTTAGCATTGTACTGCAAAATGATGGTCAGATCCAGCAGAAAGTGTCACCACTTCTGTATCTAAGCTGGTCGTAGGTTGTTCCAAAAATGAACAGCGTGCTACAAAGTCGTCGGGCTATAAACCGCGCCCCTCGAACTGTCAACACAACTGGCAGTGCTAAGAGTATCCTACTACTTCCACATCGCTGGCAACGGGTTATACACAATGCTGGTGACTACTTTGAAGGTCAGAAAAACTTTGAAAGACGTATCTATTTTGTACGAGCTGTAAATAAATAGTTTCCGCTAGTAAAGTTCCAACCCTCGTAGATAAGGAACAGCAATGGGCCTATAACACTATCTTGGGCAATGCCAGAAATCACTTCTGTTTTATTTGATGACTTTCCGTGAGTTACTACGAACTGTGGCCTCTCTGACAGGAAGCCGCAAATCCAGTCACATAACAGACGATATTCCATAAGCATGCAGTTTCACTGCAAGCCGCTTGTGTGCTACAGTGTCAAAAGCCTTCCGGAAATGCAGAAATACGGAATCGATCTGAAATCCCTTGTCAATAGCACTCAACACTTCATGCGAATAAAGAGCTAGTTGTGCTCACAAGAACAATGTTTTCTAAATCCGTGTTGTCTGTGTGTCAATAGACCGTTTTTTTCGAGGTAATTCATAATGTTCGAACATAAAGACTGGAAGATTGGAAAGTTGCACAGGTCACACCGGTATTCAAGATAGGTAGTAGGAGTAATCCACAATAACATTCCCATATCACTAACGTTGATATGCAGGAGGATTTTGGAACCAAAATTACCTTAATTCTACGATAACTGTCCCGTCCAATTCCCGATACAGAGTACGACATGTCCAGTCCTGAAGGACGACTGAAATAGAGTTACGCGTCCGTCCCTCCAGAACGCCCGAAACAGAGTTACTAGAGCAGCCAAAGTACTTCATCTCCAAAGCGCGCCAAAGCGAACCGAAGGTGTCCGAAGCACTTTGGTTGTAATATTGTTACTCTTATGTTTCTCAAAACCAGTGAAATTTGATAAACAACAACGATAGACTCTTAGGGTAATCATGAGAGATTGTCATACTGAAAATTGGATTAAATAAAGTGAATAGTATATAAATAATTAATAAGAGAAGTTAGGCGTTTTAGCAACTAGCGCCCGAATGTGCCGACTAATCAGCAGAAAGTTCAGGACAACTGGCGGACTCTCCCACGGGACTGGTACATACTGTACTAGCTATACCTTACTGCACTTTTGTACCATATGCTACTTCACGTGTATCAAGCTGCATCAAGGCGAGCTTCTAGCAAAATAAACTACTGGCGGCCACACCAGGAATTTTACAGTATGTACTGCCGTTTAAGTTACCATTTATGAATTACAGACAGTTGTAGTGCCAAGCATCCCACACCAGACGTTAACTTTTCACTGGAGCCTATTTTTCAGGTGTCTAAGCTATTGTGCATTTTCGATACACCAATAATGCGTGTTCTTTGCTTTCACTTGTCCTTTGTTTGAGAACGAACATTTTTCGGTAAAAAGAACATCTGAGAAGCTTTTCTGCTTGGCGACGGTATTCTGGAGTGCCGGATGACAGAGCTGTGCACGAATCTGGAAATATTTCCCATGCAGTTGTTGGTGTAATTGTACATGTTAACTGGTGAGATTTAGACTGGTGTAGAAGTGGTATAGAAGCTGTCGTATGCGCACTTGTTGATTCATTTCAACGGAAGTGAGGGCTCTCTCTGAGCACTATGGGACCCAACATCTGTGGTCATCATTCAACTAGAACTTAGAACTACTTAAACCTAACTATCCTAAGGACATCACACACATCCATGCCCGAGGCAGGATTCGAACCTGCGACCGTAGCGGTCACGCGGTTCCAGACTGAAGCGCCTTTAACCGCACGGCCACACCGGCCGGCGAAGTGAGAGCACCAACTTTGTAACAAAGGAATGCGATATAGGTGTCTCCTTTGATGGAACGACGGTTAGGCTACTTACGGCATTCGATTTATAAAACACTTCTGAAGATGAGACAATATTGTCTTGAAATCGCTTTTTAGTACTCAAAGGTATTCGAACGACCTGCATTGCATTCCGTCTGAAATGCATGCAGCCCACATAACGTAACTTCCTTTCAGGTCCTCGAATCACTTTTCGGGACAGTTGTTTGACTATACAAATTGGTTACTACAAGTGGCCAATAGAAAACACTGATCTGTATGGCAGTAGGTCCAAATGTAAATTAATACCTCAGTACTGCATTTATGACGAATCACGTTATTAGAGATGAGACAATCCTTAACGCTTGTAAGATAAAATTTATTACAGTAAGTGATATTTCTGAAATGTTACCACTCTCATTAACATCTGAGACAACTAATGCCCGTAGCCTACCATATTTAATAAATATATTTTGCAAGAATATCTGGACTCACAAAGTTCTATAATAACTGGAAGTATTCTTACTTTCTAGAAGGTTTTACAACCACCTATTGACAGTTGTTCGCTTGGCATAAACTGCTCAGTTAACTAACAAGTTAGAAAACACAGCGATTGACAGCGTCAACCACTCTGTGGAAACATTGCAATCAACAGCGTATCGCTACTGACTGCCTGTACTAACGACGCCACATGGATTTATTTGCAGTTCGAAAGACGCTTGTCGCTTTTGTTATCTACCACACTGAAAAACTAAGTTATTCTTTGAACTTTAAATGCCATGACGAACTGTTTAATTCTTGATATGTGTTCAAAGTCATCACCTGTAGCTAATGCTAAGCAAGCAAAGCTTTCCTGCTGGCCGAGTCTCGAACACAGCAGTAACTGTCATTGATAACTAGAGAGACGTGAAATATCTCATTTTTAGCCAGTATCAGTTAGCAAATATGAACTTGAAGTTACATGACGAAGATTTTAGCATCGGACTGGTACTCCTATCAAACAACTGTTGTCTCTGTTAAGTAAATACGAAAGATGTTATGGTTTCATTCACAAGTATCAAACTTGAAATGACGAAACATAAAGCTCTATGATGGACCGGATTTTACGCAGCACCCTATCATATTGGTGACTAAGCACAACCAAAGCCCAGCAGTAGCGTGATGTTTTAACCTGGCTATCCGAGATTGAGCCTGACACCTATCGACGTTGTTCCCTATTCAGGAAAGGATTTTAAACACGGGTTTCATTTTCCAGTACCGAGATGTGCGCGTGTTTCTGCTGGAAACAACGTCACAAACAGTTCATTGTTTTCTAGGAGTCGAAACCTGCACGTAATGTCGTTGATATTCACGACGAGACGTTATCTATCGAATTTTGTTTTCATCGATAGCTCGTATTGATATGTTTTAATTCTAAATGACGTGACGAAAAATTCTGTTTTATGACTGGCAGCCGAAATCGTCACCTACTGTAGTTGTCGACGTGCATGAAGAGACGTTAAAATCGAAAACGTTTTCACCAACAATTAGCTGTGCACATGCTAGAGCTTGAAAAGTAATGATGAATTTATTTCATCTGACCAGGTTTCGAATCCAGAAACGTGTCTTACGTGACTGACAGCATAGGGGAGTTATGTAAGAACTTTATGGAGGAGGATCAGGTAATGATAGTGGGTGGAGCAGGGAACAGTCTTTATAGGGACGGGGAATATGATGTAGGTGGTGACCTGGTAAAGATAGCTACTCAAAATGGTGGAACTAATGTGCATTTCGTGCAACTGTTCACAGCGTCATGATCGGCCTCACCTTAATGCGGCTGTTAGGTGCGTTCACGTGAGCTGGGGAGGGCGCTGATGGCAGAGGGCATGGGTCACATCTCAGTGGTGCCAGTTGGGTCTATCAGTAGAAGGAGTTTCACTAGGCATGGCCTGCACCTCAGTAGGTATGGGAAGGGAGAGGCTGGCTGAGCTTATAGGTGACATTGTAGTGGGTGGTGCTGGTGGTGGTGGTGGTGGTGGTGGTGGTGGTGGTGGTGGTGTCACTCATGAAAAAATTCCTGTAGTAGTTGGTGTTAGAGCTGCACCTTTTTTTTAGATTGAAGTCAGCTGATAGGTATACGTGCTTAAAGGAAGTCCCTCTAACTAAGGGATCACCTTCCGAAGATGTAATGTTTGAAAGTAGAGAAGGAATTAGCATATTTCATCAAAATATTAGAGGTGTTAAAGATAAAGTTAGTGAACTGCTTATAGATGTTGACTCTGAAATTATTGGTATGTCGGAGCACCACGTAAAAAATTTGATAATACAGTGGCTTCCTCTACCAGGATACAGATTAGCTGGCTGTTTTTCGTGGAGTTTCTTGTGGGGTGGGGGAGTGCCTCTGTACGTAAAAAACAGTATTTCATTTGAGACCATAGGCGTATCACGACACTGCACTGAAGAGATATTTGAAAGTTGTGCAGCATTATTTGAATTTAGTGAAACTAAACTTCTAATTGCTGTTGTTTATATGGCCCCTAACTTCGACTTCAGAGCATTTTTGCTTGAGCTAGAGAGGGTTCTTGATTCACTTTGTAGGAAGTACCAGAAAGTAGTTATATGTGGTGACTTCAATATTAATTTTGTACATGATTGTGCAAGAAAAAGGATGTTGGTAGATCTCCTAAATTCATATGATCTGATGCAAACTGTGTTTTTTCCAACTAGGGTGCAGGAGAATAGTAGCACAGCCATAGACAATATTTTTATTCATTCTTCATTACTAGATGGGCATTCTGTTAGTAAAAGGGTGAATGGCCTTTCAGACCATGATGCACAAATTTCAACACTAAAAGGCTTTTGTACTCAAACCAATGTCATATTTAATTGCAGACTATGTACGAAAGTTAATCCAACAGCAGTAGAGAGTTTTTTAAACCTTGTCAAGGAACAAGAGCGGCAGGATGTTCATTGTGCCGATAACACATTTCTCATGCTCTTTGAGAGTTGCTTTCCATTAGAACATTTCAAATGCGGTACTAGCAGTAATGGGCAGCGTGGGTGGCTGACTAGTGGGATAAGAATATTACTTAGAACAAAGTAGGAATTGTATCAAAATGTTAGAAGTAGTCACAATAAAGCTACAGTAGCCCATTACAAACAGTATTGTAAGGTGCTTAAAAATATTATTAGGAAGGCAAAGAGTATGTGGTATGCAAACAGAACAGCGAATTCACGGAATAAATTTAAAACTATGTGGTCAGTTGTGAAGGAAGTGTCTGGTCAGCAGCGCGAGGTCGACGATATAAAGTCAGTTCATAGTAAAAATATTTCTGTTACTTATAAATCAAATATATGTACAGTGTTTAACAATCATTTTCTGAGCATTGCTGGTGAATTAAATAAAAACTTAGTTTCTACAGGAAATCACATAACTTTCTTGGCAAATGCCTTTCCGAGATTGACGTATGAAATACTCCTCTGTGATACAGACAAGAGGGAGATTGAGTCAATAATTAAATCACTGAAGACTAAGGACTCTCGTGATTATGATGGAGTGTCTATCAGAATGTTAAAGTACTGTGCTGCACATGTTAGCCCTGTATTTAGCCATATTTGTAATTTTTCCTTTAGGAATGGTCAGTTTCTCAGCGGTTAAAGTACTCAGTAGTAAAGCCGCTTTATAAAAAGGGAGACAGGGATAATGTAGATAATTTTAGACCTATTTCTATGCCATCAGTGATTCCAAAAGTTATTGAAAAGGCTGTGTATGTAAGGATAATTGATCATTTTATATCACACGATTTGCTATCAAATGTACAGTTCGGCTTTAGAAGTCGTTTAACAACTGAAAATGCTATATTCTCTTTTCTCTGTGAGATACTGGATGGGCTAGACAAAAGGTTTCGAACGCTTGGCACATTTTTTGATTTAACTAAGGCATTTGATTGTGTTGATCTCAAAATATTGCTCCAGAAGTTGGACCATTACAGAATGTGAGGAGTAGCTCACATTTGGTTCACCTCTTAGTTTAGCAACAGACAGCAAAAGGTCATTATTCACAATGTTGATAACGGTTGCGATGTGGGGTCTCAATGGGGTACTGTCAAGTGGGGGGTGCCCCAAGGATCAGTGTTAAGGCCACTCCTGTTCCTTATTTATATGAATGATATGCCCTCTAGTATTACGGGTACAATATTTCTGTTTGCATATTACACTAGCTTGGCAGTAAAGGATGTTGTGTGCAACATTGACTCTGTTTCAAATAGTGCAGTACATGACCTAAGTTCATGGCTTGTAGAAAATAAACTAACGTTAAATCACAGTAAGACTCAGTTTTTACAGTTTCTAACACACAATTCAACAAAACCTGACTTTTAATTTCACAGAACGGGCATATGATTAGTGAAACTGAACAGTTCAAATTTCTAGGTGTTCAGATAGATAGTAAGCTGTCGTTTAAAGCCCACGTTCAGGATCTTGTTCAAAGACTTAATACTGCCAATTTTACTATTCGAACGGTATCAGAAGTGAGTGATCGTTCGACACGAAAATTGGTCTACGTTGCTTATTTTCATTCGCTTATGTCGTATGGTATTATGTTTTGCGGTAACTCTTCCCATTCTAAAAGGATATTTGTGACCCAGAAACGGGCGGCTCGGGCAATAAGTGGTGTAAGTTCACGAACCTCTTGTCGACCTCTGTTCACGAGTCTGGGTATTTTGGCATTGACCTCTCAGTGTATATATTCCTTGTTGTCGTTTATTGTTACCAATATTAGCTTATTCCCAAGAATAAGCAGCTTTAACTCGGTTAATACTCGGCGGAAATCAAATCTACTTTTGGATCGGACTTCTTTAGCCCTTGTACGAAAGGTGTGCAGTATAGTGCTGCATCCATTTTCAATATGCTGCCACTCGAATTCAAAAATCTTAGCAGTAATCCACGCGCTTTCAAGTAGAAACTGAAGAGTTTCCTCATGAGTCACTCCTTCTATTCTGTCGAGGAGTTCCCTGAAAAATTAAGCTGATTATTATTGTATTGCTGATAGCGTTTACTTAAACTTATGGACTGACAATTTTCAGGTTCATGAACATTTATTTTTATCTGTAATTACTTTTATGTTGTAATTTCATATACTGATACGTTCCATGACCTTGGAGATTTGGTCCTCAATTGGTCCTACGGAACTTGACGTGTAAATAAAATAAATAAATAAATAAATGACGACCCTCAAACAAACTACGGATTGATGGTGCTCTGTTGTCACAAAGGGATCTAATGTCGTGAAAGGGAAGATCCAAGTTCGAAATCTAGTCCAGCACCAATATTTTCAGCATATCAAGTTGAATTAAAAGATGGAGTAATTGTCTAGTGAGCTTACATGACAACTTGTTCAATAACTAAAATAAAATAGTCAATGTAATAAGGCTTACTGTTGACAGAATTTCTACATGCCACCAATTTTACCTCTGTCATGGCTCAACTTAATCTGTAGTCGTTAACAAACGGACATCTTATTTAATGTCACTTGGGAACCACGCTGCGATCGTAAATTCTTCACTTGGTTTCATCAGAGATGAGCAGGTTCTTTTTGTGCCTATTTAATTTCGAACCCGGACCTGAGGCATATCAGCCTATCATTGATCCGCCAGACCGCTGAAGTTCCGATGTGAGTGGATCATATACACTGATGAGCCAAAGAAACTGGTACACCTGCCTAATATCGTGTAGGGCTCCCACGAGCACGTAGAAGTGGTGCAACATGACGTGGCATGGACTCAACTAATGTCTGAACTAGTGCTGGAGGGAACTGATACCATGAACCAGCAGGGCTGTCCATAAATCCGTAAGAGTACGAGGGGGTGGAGATCTCTTCTGAATAGCAAGTTGCAAGGCATCCCAGATATGGTCAATAACGTTCATGTATGGGGAATTTGGTGGCCAGTGGAAGTGTTTAAACTCAGAAGAGTGTTTCTGGAGGCACTCTGTAGCAATTATGGACGTGTGGGGTGTCGCATTGTTCTGCTGTAATTACCCAAGTCGGTCTGAATGCGTAGTGGACATGAATGGATGCAGGTGATCAGATTGGATGTTTACGTACGTGTCACTTATCAGAGTCGTATCTAAACGTATCAGGGATCTCATATTACTCCAGCTGCACTCGCCCAACGCCATCACAGAGCCTCTATCTGCTTGAAGTCTCCTGCTGACATGCAGAGTCTACGGATTCATGAGGTTCCCATACACGTCCATCCGCTCGATTCAGTTTAAAACGTGACTCGTCCGACCAGGCAACATGTTTCCAGTCATCCACAGTCCAATATGAGTATTGACGGGCGCAGGCGAGGCGTAAATCTTTGTGTCGTACGGTTGATTGGTTGGTTTTGGGGGAAGAGACCAAACAGCGAGGTCATCGGTCTCATCGGATTAGGGAAGGACAGGGAAGGAAGGCGGCCGTGCCCTTTCAGAGGAACCATCCCGGCATTTGCCTTGAGCGGTTTAGGGAAATCAAGGAAAACCTAAATCAGGATGGCTGGACGCGGGATTGAACCGTCGTCCTCCCGAATGCGAGTCCAGTGTGCTAACCACTGCGCCACCTCGCTCGGTGTGTGTCGTACGGTCATCAAGGATACACGAGTGGGTCTTTGTCTCCGAAAGCCCATATCGAAGATGTTTGGTCGAATGGTTTGCAACAATTTGCAAATTTGCGGAAGCGTTGTACTTGTGTCACATTGAATGATTCTCTTCATTCCTCGTTGGTTCCGATCTTGCAGGATCTTTTCCGGCCGCAGCGGTGTTGGAGATTTGATATTTTCACGGATTCCTGTTAGTCACGGTACACTCGTGAAATGGTCGTACGGAACAATCCCCACTTCATCGCTACCTCGGAGATGCTGTGTCCAATCGCTCATCCCTATTCTAGAAAAAACCCTTATCACGACAAAGTCACGTCTCGGATGACTCCTTGCCTATATGTTCATCATGGCAACAGAACCTTCAGGGAAGTCCTGTCACAGTGAAAATATATTTGACCAAACTACCTACGTAGTTGCAATTTTAGCGAGTCCTCTCACGGGCAAGTCATGTAAAAGTGAATCCTCATGATTCTAGTTATTTCAGTTTGCACTTCCATCTGCGTACAATCGCATCAAGTTTTTGGCATGTCAGTCACTAAAACACCGACATTCTGCGATCAACTGGTCGTATACTTTGTTTGTTTCGCCTAATAATATCGCGTAAATGTGTCAAATGCGGCCAAAACTTTTGTACTGACTGACGTACGGCATTGTTAAGCGCGTGTGGTCGCTACGCGCGAAAACGCATGACACACTAGCCGTATGCACGCTACGTTGACTGAGAAACTAGTTTTAAAGTTTGCTTCAGCAACAGCCTTCGGCCAACATAAAAGCTTTACCATATCACTCTATGGAGTATTTTTGCTGTTGTTATGCTGGTAAACCACTATAAAAACATCACCGTTTATCTAATTTGAGCCGCGTGTGTTCTAAACGGACTGTTATTTTGGGAAAAAAAGACTACTGATTCAAAAGTAACTGGCGAATACAGCGACCCGATCGTATGTGTCACCCACTATCACGAATGCCCTGTCATAAATTTAAGGCTGCCTTAGATGCCGTTTTACACTTTGTTTACATTCGCCAATCCAACAGTCGTTCCTTGCACGCACAGGAAAAGAGACTTTTGTGACTCATCTAATTTAATGAGTCTGAAATAAATGTTGTAACTGTTTTACGCTTGCAAAGCTCCGAAGGAGCTAACTGACTTTATTAATTCCAAAAGTTTTTGTGAATTAAGTACATGTACTTCATAATAGTTTGATTCTGCAAAGATTTAAGATTATGCAAATACGATTTTTGACATCATAATTTTAACAAAAGCCACTAATTACAATATATGACACAGGAATTAGGTTCGTGGCTTGCCTGTATGTTGTAAGAAATTTGAGTTAAGTTGAACAATGAACTGTAATGGTCAAACTGTGTCCAGTATAACACTTCCACTATTATGACGATCACTCCATTACTCTCTTACTCCTACTAAACTTTTGCTTTGTCGTACTTGAGTCGTAGAGAAAGCGGTGGCCAAGAACCTTACACAGCTTCTTCATTTCTCTAACAAAATGCTAAAACGTAGAACCACATGACGCTTTCAAGAGCCGTTGTTCTAACTGCAGCCATGGCTCAATAAACTTTATTGTGGCGTAAGTCCGTAATATCTCGCATTCGTGACTTCAGAATTTCAGAGACAATTTAATAGCGTACACATGAATGACACACAATTTTAAAAATGTTTTAACAATTCACTGAAATATTAATTTTTATGCCTACCGCCGTTGACTATGCATCCGTCTCGCTACCTTCTTCTTTCTTGCTACTGTTGTGCACGCCACCACCGAACGCACCAAAGCCAGTAGTCCAATCAAAATCCTTGACTCTTGTGGCAACATATTTAATTTTGAGTTACTCAATATGTTAACCCTTACAGTAGTGCAGTAATTTACCCTTACAAAACAACGTTTCTGTTTGCTTCTCTTTTCAACGTGTTATATAACATACAAAATTGTTCATTTCGTAAGTAATAGAGACATCAACATTTTAAACATACACGTATCGATATTAATCTATCTACAGTTGCATCAAAGAATAATTTTGTAGTTCTGTTATTTAATGTGTTAGTATTGTTGTTCCTCTGTAGTCCACGAACGTAACTGCTTTCTTTTGGTGGCGGCATATGGACTTGAAGACGGGATTTTTGAAGAGGAGGGTGGAGCCGGGATGGAGGAACATCTGATGACCTGGCCGGTTGGTTGATTCAGGGGACAGGACCAAACAGCAAGGTCATCGGGTCCCATCAGATTAAGGAAGGATGGGGAAGGAAGTCGGTCGTGTTCTTTCACAGGAACCACCCCGACATTTTAAGTGAAGTGATTTGGGGAAATCACGGAAAATCTAAATTAGGATGGCAGTACGCGGGTTTGTACCGTCGTCCTCCCGAATGCGAGTCCAGTGTGCTAACCACTGCACCAACTCGCTCGGTGATGATGACCTGGACGAGGAACTGCTGTTCCAAAGTGAGATTCCGTATTAGATAAGTGACAAGCACCGTATCAACAAACATGGCACAATTAACAACCGTAATCACTCTAAACGTCGTGTAAGATTGTTTCCAGTACGAATTAACTACGCTGATGTTTCATACATGAAATAACTATACTTATCTTAACTGTGCCCTACAGAAAAGAGAATCGAGAGACAGATGGACGCATAGTTAGCTTGATACAGAAACAACCGCAATTCCAAGTTTAATTTTTTGTTTAGCTGATGTCTAGTTTTGGGTTATCTGAACCGATGGATCTTGCCGGTGGTAGGGAGGCTTTCGTGTTTCAGCGATGCAGATAGCCGTAGCGTAGGTGCAACCACAACGGAGGGGTATCTGTTGAGAAGCCAGAAAACGTGTGGGTCCTGAACAGGGCAGCAGCCTTTTCAGTAGTTGCAGGAGCAACAGTCTGGATGATTGACTGATCTTACAACACTAACCAAAACAGCATTCCTGTGCTGTTTCTGTAAACGGCTGAATGCAAGGGGAAACTACAGGCGTAATTTTTCCCGAGGGCATGCAGCTCATCTGCGACACCCTTGCACCATAGCGGTACGTCGACGACATACTACGACGCGTTGTGTTCCCCATAATGGCAAGCCATCTGGCCTTACATTTCAGCAACATAATGGCCATTCAACACTCACATGCGATGAGATTTTCTACGCCTTGTCTTCTTGCTTACGAAACTATCTTGGCCAGTAAGGTCGCCGGAGCCCCCCCAGTTGAGAACGTTTGGAACATTAGGGGCAGAACCTTCCAGCCATTTCGGAATACTGACGACGTATCGCGTCAGTTGGACGGAATTTGGCATAATATCCCTCAGAACATCCAACTACTCTATCAATCAATGTCAAGCCGAATAACTGCTTGCCTAAGGGCAAAACGTGAACCAACGCATTGCTGACTTGTTCAATTTGTCGAATTCTTGCTCTCTAACAAATCATCCAATTTCTTCTGAAATTGTCTGTACATATGTATCACATCTACCGATGTCTGTGTAAATATAATCTTGACATGGCTTGTATGCTGTTTCGGAAGGCCGAGCGGTTCTAGGCGCTACAGTCTGGAACCGTGCGACCGCTACGGTCGCAGGTTCGAATCCTGCCTCGGGCGTGGATGTGTGTGATGTCCTTCGATTAGTTAGGTTTAATTAGTTCTAAGTTCTAGGGGACTGATGACCTCAGATGTTAAGTCTCATAGTGCTCAGAGCCAAACCTGAATCTAATCATTATTTGGATAAAAAGCGAATCTCCCAACGGCGGCTGCTTCTATATCGAGCTGACTAGCACAAGTTTCTGTCCTGCAATTAATCCAGCATGCTGGAAATCCGTAAGTACGCATAATATTATACTTAGACAAAGTAATAGAGTCCTGAGGCATCGAGGGATCGTCTGTCTTAAGGTGGCAGTTAAGTGTAGTGAGGGGGCGGGGGGAATACAATAGTTCAGGGAGACCATGCATTGACTACAGCAAAGCAGCAGAAATTTATGTAGGGAGCAGCATTTACGTGGAGATGAATAAGCTTGCACGGGATAGGCTAGCGTGTAGAGCTGCACCAAATTATTCTGAAGACCACAACAACAATAAAATAATATTTGTGAAGCCTTCTTCACTTTCTTTCTCTTTTCCTCCTTCACTTCGATAATTAGGCATTTAAGACTGTTCTGTGCCCAAAAATGCCTCCCATCTCTTGTTAAGCCGTCCAGTGTTTCTTCTCCCACATGTTTTATGGTCTAAAGCTAATTGTGTTAGCCGTTATTATTCCATCCTTTGTACGCATTCATGCTAATTCTTGCGGTACTTATTCATTTTCTCTTAAACTGACTCCACCTCTAGTTGTTGCCGTACTGTTTCATATTATAAGTTCTGTTCTAGAATAACAACCAATTCTTCTTAGAAGTTTAATTTCTGCACTGTATGTGACTTAATGTCCAATGTTTTTCTATCCAGGTTTCTTTGTTATACGACAGAAATTGTAGATTCATAGTTTTATCTGAATGTACAAACGTATCATCCTTCTTTCATCCTTGAACGTTTTGCGGCTAGTTCGACATACGTGTTCGCATCTGATAAGGTTTCTTTCAAGATCTTTATTAGTATCATGCACAATTTGACAATAAAAATAGGAGATTTACGATACTTGCTAAAATATCAAGTGAACTAAAGTAATTTTATTTCGGGCTGGATCTTTGCCACAGATTACCATTGTCTGTTAGCTTTAAAAATTACAGCACGGTGTTCTTTAGATATGTTGCTTAAATGAGAGAGAGAGTGCGCTTCAACTCGTCTTCTGAGCTTCTAAATCTACATTGACTTGACAAAAGGATGGGATAGAGGTATACACATATACAGGTGATGGTACCTAACGTATGAAAGGACAGTGAAATGGCGGATACGTCACTTGAAGGAGATGTCACTTGAACCGAGCTGATTCATGTGAAATGGTGTCCGACGTGATTTCTGCCTCACGGCATTAATTAATGTTGGGTTGGCAGAAGAGCCAAGACCGTGTTACTAGAGGAGGCCGAAACGCACGCTTTTTAGCTCACGCAGGCTGTCGTGAGGAGGGAAGAACTATACTGACGTGAGGTCTGGAACATGACTACGAATTAGAATTCAGAAAGCGGACGAAATTAGTTGATACTTAACTTTAATCCATTAATGATGAACGTCGGTCTTCACGGTACATGATTCACAATATTATATTTAGAATTCATTCTAATTACTGAATATGGCGCCTTGCTAGGTCGTAGCAAATTACGTAGCTGAAGGCTACGCTAAACTGTCGTCTCGGCAAATAAGAGCGTATGTAGACAGTGAACCATCGCTAGCAAAGTCGGTTGTACAACTGGGGCGAATGCTATGAAGTCTCTAGACTAGACCTGCCGTGTGGCGGCGCTCGGTCTGCAATCACTGATAGTGGCGACACGCGGGTCCGACGTATACTAACGGACCGCGGCCGATTTAAAGGCTACCACCTAGAAAGTGTGGTGTCTGGCGGTGACACCACAATTAACAGGCAATTAACGCAGACTGGTAGTTGCAGCTAAGCGAATCGGACATTCCATTTTGGAAATCGTTGGGGAATTCAATATTCCGAGATCCATAGTGTCAAGACCGTGACGAGACTACCAAATTTCAGGCATTACCTCTCATCACTGACAACGCAGTGGCCGTCGACCTTCACTTAACGACTGAGAGCTGCGACGTTTGCGTAGAGTTGTCGGTGCTGACAGGAAAGCAACACTGGACGATATAACCGCAGAAATCAATGTGGGACGTATGACGAACGTATCCGTTAGGAAATTTAGCGTTAACGGTCTGTAGCAGCACCACATCGTCCGCAACGCCTCTCCTGTCTCATGCCAGTATCTGTTGGGACCCAGACGACACGAAAACCGTGGCGTGGTCAGATGAGTCCCAACTTCAGTCGGTAAGAGCTGATGGCAGGGTTCGATTGTGGCGCAGACCTCATGAAGCCATGGATCCCAGTTGTCAACAAGGCACTGTGCAAGCTAATCGTGGCACCATAATTGTATGGCTGGGTGTACATGGAATACACTGTGTCCTTTGGTCCCACTGAACCGATCGCTGACTGGAAGTGGTTATGTTCGGCTACCTGGAGACCAGATGCAACCATTCATGGACTTCATGATCCCAAACAAAAATGTAATTTTTATAGATGACATGCTCCATGTCACTGGGCCCCAATTGTACGCGACTGGTCTGAAGAACATTCTGGACAGTTCGGGTGAATGACTTGGCCACCCAGGTCGCCCGAAATTGAATCCCACTGATTTATGAGACAAACTGGAGAGATCAGTTCGTGAGCGGCAATATTTTCGTGATTATGAATAACTATAGAGGGAGCATGGCTCGGTATTTCTGCAGGAGACATCCGACGGCTTGAGTGCAGGCTCCGTCGAGTTCTTGCACTACGGGGCCGAAGAGGAAGTCCGACACGATATTACGAGGTACCACATAACATTTGTCACCTTGGTATATATATATCAGTTCATGAT
The DNA here is from genome assembly GCF_021461395.2 of Schistocerca americana. Classification (NCBI taxonomy): domain Eukaryota; kingdom Metazoa; phylum Arthropoda; class Insecta; order Orthoptera; family Acrididae; genus Schistocerca; species Schistocerca americana. The sequence continues at coordinate 64,535,152 of NC_060125.1, forward strand.
ATACAGTATTACAAATTTACTCTTTCTGATGGTCACACGCCCAGATCGTCCGCTCACAAAATTCAGCCATCTCTCTCCCCACATCCATCACTGCTGGCTCTTCACATCCAACTGCCCAACACGACAATAGCGAATATTCCAACAATGGCAACCAGCCAGACTGCGCACGGCACAGCCAGTGATTTTCATACAGAGCGCTACGTGACGTTACCAACATAAAAACCTAAACAGCCTACTCACAACTGCTGTTTGTTGCGTTGTCGTCCGATGATGTCCCATATGTGCTCGAATGGAGACATGTCTGGTCATCGAGCAGGCCAAGGCAACACGTAGACAGTCTGTAGAGCATCCTGGGTTGCAACAGCCGCTTGTGATTGAGCGTTGTCTTGGGAAACACCCCTTGGAACGCTGTTCTTGAATGGCAGCACAACAGGTCGATTCGTCAGATTGACGTGCAAGTTTAGAGTAAGGGCGCATGAGATAACTACGGGAGTGCTTCTCCTAAGAAATCACAGCCCACACCATAGCTCAATGTGTAGGCCCAATGCGTCTACCACGCAGACAGGTTGCTTGCAGGCCCTCAAATATTTTCCTTCTAACCAACTCATATCCATGACTGGCAGCGATGCAGACGCAGCTTTCAGCGGAAAACACAACAGATCTGCACCCTGTCCTCCAATGAGCTCTCGCTTGACGCCCCTGAAGTCGCAAATGGCGGAGGTTTGGAGCCTGTGGAATGTACGCTACCCAGTGTTTGGCTCGGAGCTATCCTTGAAGCAACCGAGTTTGCCAATCCTTAATGTACGCCATTGTTGTTGTTGTTGTGGTCGTCAGTCCAGAGACTGGTTTGATGCAGCTCTCCACGCTACTCTATCCTGTGCAAGCTTCTTCATCTCCCAGTACCTACTGCAACCTACATCCTTCTGAATCTGCTTAGTGTATTCACCTCTTGGTCTCCCTCTACGATTTTTATCCTCCACGCTGCCCTTCAATACTAAATTGGTGATCCCTTGATGCCTCCCATCTCCTGTGAAGCCGTCGAGTGTTTCTTCTCCCACATGTTTTATGGTCTAAAGCTAATTGTGTTAGCCGTTATTATTCCATCCTTTGTACGCATTCATGCTATTACGCATTCATCCTATTCAATACCTCCTCATTAGTTATGTGATCTAACTCATCTAATCTTCAGCATTCTTCTGTAGCACCACATTTCGAAAGCTTCTATTCTCTTCTTGTCTAAACTATTTATCGTCCACGTTTCACTTCCATACATGGCTACACTCCATACAAATACTTTCAGAAACGACTTCCTGACACTTAAATCTATACTCGATGTTAACAAATTTCTCATCTTCAGAAACGCTTTACTTGCCATTGCCAGTCTACATTTGATATCCTCTCTACTTCGACCATCATCAGTTATTTTGCTCCCCAAATAGCAAAACTCCTTTACTACTTTATGTGTCTCATTTCCTAACCTAATTCCCTCAGCATCACCCGACTTAATTCGACTACATTCCATTATCCTCGTTTTGCTTTTGTTGATGTTCATCTTATATCCTCCTTTCAAGACACTATCCATTCCGTTCAACTGCTTTTCCAAGTCCTTTGCTGTCTCTGACAGAATTACAATGTCATCGGCGAACCTTAAAGTTTTTTTTTCTTCTAGATGGATTTTAATACCTACTCGAAATTTTTCTTTTGTTTCCTTCACTGCTTGCTCAATATACAGATTGAATAACATCGGGGAGAGGCTACAACCCTGTCTCACTCCCTTCCCAACCACTGCTTCCCTTTCGTGTACCTTGACTCTTATAACTGTCATCTGGTTTCTGTACAAATTGCAGATAGCCTTTTCGCTCCCTGTATTTTACCCCTGCCACCTTTAGAATTTGAAAGAGAGTATTCCAGTCAACATTGTCAACAGCTTTCTCTAAGTCTACAAATGCTAGAAACGTAGGTTTGCCTTTCCTTAATGTAGCATCTAAGATAAGTCGTAAGCTCAGTATTGCCTCATGTGTTCCAATATTTCTACGGAATCCAAACTGATCTTCCCCGAGGTTGGTTTCTACCAGTTTTTCCATTCGTCTGTACAGAATTCGCGTTAGTAATTTGCAGACGTGACTTATTAAACTGATTGTTCGGTAATTTTCGCATCTATCAACACCTGCTTTCTTTGGGGTTGAAATTATTATATTATTGTTGAAGCCTGAGGGTATTTCGCCTGTCTCATATATCTTGCTCACCAGGTGGTAGAGTTTTGTCAGGACTGGCTCTCCCAAGGCTATGAGTAGTTCTAATGGAATGTTGTCTACTCCCGTGGCCTTGTTTCGCCTCAGGTCTTTCAGTGCTCTGCCAAACTCTTCGCGCAGTATCATATCTCCCATTTCATCTTCATCCCATTTCCATAATATTGCCCTCAAGTACATCGGCCTTGTATAGACCCTCTATATACTCCTTCCACCTAAATTTCTCTTCTCTTCGTCCCTTCTGTGTTTATAACAACCACTGAATCCTTGACCTGGTTTGCAGCTTTTGTCACTGGTCGGGATTTAGTAGGGAGCGTTTAATACCGTTTGTCTGAAGCAACATCCGTCACCGGCCATCAGTTCTCGCTGCCGAGAACGCGACGGAGCCGCGACGACGAACCGGTCAGACGGCCAGCACCTCCGGGACCGTCGTTGTCCGAGCAAGTCGTAACTGCGGGCGAGGCGCTCCGCACAAAAAAGTGCTTCGCGAGCGCATCACGGTAATTGGGTAGGGTACTCCGACCCGCTCAGCAACTCGCGGACAAGTTCGAGCGTGAGCCGCCTTCTACTGACTGCGGGGACCATCCAATCTGGCTAATTATCTCAAAAACTCGCTCGTGCAGACGTGGCTGTTCAGAGCAGGATGCGGTTAGTGGCTTCGTGTCACACCTGCACCGTTAACGCGCAATTGCTACAGGCGTTTGTCTAGTTCCCTATTGCAAACTTTATGTCATGCAGTTTTTTTGTTCACGGACCTCTGATTATGTGTTGCGAACGTGATTGTACTCGTCCATCGCAACCTGTAATGTTTATTTCTCTCTGGCAACATGTTTGTACATAAAGGAAGCCGGAGTCGAAGCAAAAATTGAACAAATACACCGGAGAAATCTGTTGGTGGTAAAAGTACAGTGGTGGTTTGTAGGCAGTATAAATAATATACGACAAATTGTAAATGATAGTAAAGCTGTGTATCAGGGTGTGAGACGCGGCTGTAGTTTTCTCGCCACTACGGCAGTAGCTATCGTCTGGTATTTTAGGCAAAGAGCTTTGTAACTAAACTGACACCCGGAGTGCAGCGGTGTGATAGGCCTGGTAAGGTTGGTAATAACTGATATCATAGGTTTTTCGGCCACGATAACGGACAGACTACGGTGAGAGCGTGGGCGCACACGCACACACACATGCACACACACACACAAACACACACATACACACACACACATCTGCTCGCCGCTATGTCGACTGACCTCTCCGTACTGAAAGAGAGAGGCCCGTGGAAAAATTTACAAGTACATCTACATCTACATGATTACTCTGCAATTCCATTTAAGTGCTTGGCAGTGGGTTCATCGAACCACAATCATACTATCTCTCTACCATTCCACTCCCGAACAGCGCGCGGGCAAAACGAACACCTAAACCTTTCTGTTCGAGCTCTGATTTCTCTTATTTTATTTTGATGATCATTCCTACCTATGTAGGTTGGGCTCAACACATTATTTTCGCATTCGGAAGAGAAAATAGATCTCGCCGCGACGAAAAGTCTTTGCTTTAATGACTTCCATCCCAACTCACGTATCATATCTGCCACACTCTCTCCCCTATTACGTGATAATACAAAACGAGCTGCCCTTTTTTGCACCCTTTCGATGTCCTCCGTCAATACCACCTGGTAAGAATCCCACACCGCGCAGCAATATTCTAACAGAGGACGAACGAGTGTAGTGTAAGCTGTCTCTTTAGTGGACTTGTTGCATCTTCTAAGTGTCCTGCCAATGAAACGCAACCTTTGGCTCGCCTTCCCCACAATATTATTATGTGACCTTTCCAACTGAAGTTGTTCGTAATTTTTACACCCAGGTACTTAGTTGAATTGACAGCCTTGAGAATTGTACTATTTATCGAGTAATCGAATTCCAACGGATTTCTTTTGGAACTCATGTGGATCACCTCACACTTTTCGTTAGTTAGCGTCAACTGCCACCTGCCACACCATACAGAAATCTTTTCTAAATCGCTTTGCAACTGATACTGGTTTTCGGATGACCTTACTAGACGGTAAATTACAACATCATCTGCGAACAACCTAAGAGAACTGCTCAGATTGTCACCCAGGTCATTTATATAGATCAGGAACAGCAGAGGTCCCAGGACGCTTCCCTGGGGAACACCTGGTATCACTTCAGTTTTACTCGATGATTTGCCGTCTATTACTACGAACTGCGACCTTCCTGACAGGAAATGACGAATCCAGTCGCACAACTGAGACGATACCCCATAGGCCCGCAGCTTGATTAGAAGTCGCTTGTGAGGAACGGTGTCAAAAGGTTTCCGGAAATCTAGAAATACGGAATCAACTTGAGATCCCCTGTCGATAGCAGCCATTACTTCGTGCGAATAAAGAGCTAGATGCGTTACACAAGAACGATGTTTTCTGAAACCATGCTGATTACGTATCAATAGATCGTTTCCTTCGAGGTGATTCATAATCTTTGAATACAGTATATGCTCCAAAAGCCTACTGCAAACCGACGTCAATGATATAGGTCTGTAGTTCGATGGATTACTCCTACTACCCTTCTTAAACACTGGTGCGACCTCCGCAATTTTCCAATCTGTAGGTACAGATCTATCGGCGAGCGAGCGGTTATATATGATTGCCACTATCTTTACTATCTTTTCACTTATTCGTTAATGTACTGTGACCCTCACTAAACATAATTATGGCACATGTAACCCCTACCCTTAGTACATCTAAGGTTGGTTGGTTGATTGATTGATTATGGGGTAGCGACCAAACAGTGAGGTCATCGGTCCTATCGGATTAGGGAGGGACGGGGAAGGAAGTCGGCCGTGCTCTTTCAGAGGAACCATTCCGGCATTAGCCTGAAGCGATTTAGGGAAACCACGGAAAACCTAAATCAGGATCGCCGGGTGCGGGTTCGAACCGTCGTCCTTGCGAGTGCGAGTCCAGTGCGCTAACCACTGCGCCACCTCGCTCGGTTCGTGTAAGGTGCACCATCTCAGACAGGGGGTGTGGACAAGTACGAGGCAGTCAGACGTAAGGTCATGGCCCCGTTCTTACGAGTGTTGGAGCTTGTTGCAACTATTTATTCACAACCGGTACGAAAGAGTTACATGTTTGCACCTGTTACTGTCCTTCAAAGTAGTCACCAGCGTTGTGTAGAACCCGTTGCCAGCGATGTGGAAGGCGAAGTATTCCGACAGCGGTGCCTGTTCTGTTGATAATGTGAATGGAGCGGTCTACTGCCTGTCGAATCTCTGGAACAGTTTTGAAGCGAATGCCACGAAGTGGTTCCCTCATCTTCGGAATCAAATCAAAGTCACAAGGACGTAAGTCCGGGGAGTATGGCGGATGGTACAGTACTTGCCAGTCACATCGACTCAACAGAACAGCCACAGCATGCGCTGTATGCGCCCGCGCAGTATCGTGCAAAATGATGGGTGGATTGCGCAGAAAGTGTCGCCGCTTCTTTCGCAAAGCTGGTCGCAAGTGATGCTCCAAAAAACGAACAGTAATACTATGCATTGACGGTCTGCCGTGAAAGGACGTAATGCGTTAGGATAACACCATCACAGTCGTACACGAAATCACCATAACTTTAGTCCACTCCATTCGCACCAACAATAGAGCAGGCTCCGCTAACGGTATACTATACCTTCCACATCGCTGGCAACGGGTTCTACACAACGCTGGTGACTGCTTTGAAGTACCAGGTGATAAAAAAGTCAGTACAAATTTGAAAACTGAATAAATCACGGAATAATGTAGATAGAGAGGTACAAATTGACACACATGCTTCGAATGACATGGGGTTCCATTAGAAAAAAAAAAAAATACAAAAGTTCAAAAAATGTCCGACAGATGGCTCTTCATCTGATCAGAATAGCAGTAATTAGCATAACAAAGTGAGACAAAGCAAAGATGAGGTTATTTACAGGAAATGCTCAATATGTCCACCATCATTCCTCAACAATAGCTGTAGTCGAGGAATAATGTTGTGAACAGCGCTGTAAAGCATGTCCGGAGTTATGGTGAGGCATTGGCGTCGGATGTCGTCTTTCAGCATCCCTAGAGATGTTGGTCGATCACAATACACTTGCGACTTCAGGTAACCCCAAAGCCAATAATCGCACGGACTGAGGTCAGGGGACCTGGGAGGCCAAGCATGACGAAAGTGGTGGCTGAGCACACGATCATCACCAAACGACGCGCGCAAGAGATCTTTCACGCGTCTAGCAATATGGGGTGGAGCGCCATCCTGCATAAACATCGTACGTTCCAGCAGGTGTTTATCAGCTAGGCTGGGTATGATGCGATTCTGTAACATATCGGCGTAACTCTCACCCGTCACGGTAGCAGTCACAGACATTGCTGTCCAGCGCCATCTGTCGGACATTTTGTGAACTTGTTTTTTTTTTTTTTTTTTTTTTTTTTGGTTCTAGTAAAACCCCATGTCATTCCAAGCATGTGTGTCAATTTTTACCTCTCTATCTACATTATTCCGTGGTTTATTAAGTTTTCAAATTTATACTGACTTTTTGATCACCGGGTACAGTAACAGGTGAAAACATGCAACTCTTTTATATCGGTTGTGAATAAATAGTTGTCACTATTTAAGTTCCAACCCTCGTAAATATGAGGTCCATCCAACGTTGCGTAGCCTTCACTAGCGACAAATAAAACAGTATGGCGGATGAATATCCGCCATACGTTATTTTAATGCCACTTTCTTACGCTGATCAGAGATTAACTCGGGCAAAGAATATCGCTAAAATGATCTTAAAACAAAGAAGGTTACGCATGGTGAGCCATTCAATGTATTATTGTCCATATCCTTCTTAGTACACGCACACAGCGTGTACTAGTTTAACGCTACAACGATAGTGGCAATGAAATGGGTAAAGAGAGCGGGAATTGTTTCTTGGAGCTGGACGCGACACAACATGGACGCCGCTACTAGTTATTTGAACACCACGAACATTATTCTTTCTAGGATCCACTCTCGGAGGGAAATACATAATTTTCTCCTTAATTTCTACTAAAACTTGCCTCTTGCGAGACTCTTACAAATTCTACATTAATTTCTCCCAATACATATGGTCTCTTACGAATATTAATTCTCTCTAGACTTTGAAATCTCACAAAATCTTCTGTTGACAGGAAACTGTTAACTTTCTTACTTTCTCTATATTCCAATAAATCTCCTAAATGCAATGTTAATTTGCACGTAGATGGGGAAAAGGACGTGTCCTCATTGCTCACTCGAAAGCAGACAATTTTTAACTCACTAACTCTTCATACGTCCCTTGCGGACTGGAACACCGGAGCAGGAATGAGTATGCTCCCAGATCAAGTAAAAATTTTAACCTCAGTTTATGTGAACCTACCAGATCGTTAATCAGTCTAAGACAACTTGGTAATTCTGGCTCAGTTCCCACCAGGGCAAACACTCTAACACGTAAATTCTTGATTTCAGTTTAGCGATATATTATTATTATTATTATTTCGCAATGTAACATTTTACATTTTTCGGTACCCCAAGAACACACATCTAATTTGATTTTCATGCTCCATTTCTTTCTATGCGTCCATAAATTTTCTTCAATATTTCTTCTTCTGATAGATATCTGGATTCCGTGAGTTCATGTGCTCGGTGGTCTTCGTCTTATCTTTCTTCTGGTGGCTCCTATTCCACAATTCTATGTGGTAATCCCTCCTTTGACATCCATACCATAACAGTCCTCCAAAACATGATCAACAAACAATTTAGACAAGCCACACGGTAGATATTTTACCATAACTGTTCACTAGTTAATCTGATTTGAAATCGGATCAAGCACGTTGTCTCCTCATTGTCTGTGCAACTAGCAACAAAAATGGTTCAAATGGCTCTGAGCACTATGGGACTCAACTGCTGAGGTCATTAGTCCCCTAGAACTTAGAACTAGTTAAACCTAACTAACCTAAGGACATCACAAACATCCATGCCCGAGGCAGGATTCGAACCTGCGACCGTAGCGGTCTTGCGGTTCCAGACTGCAGCGCCTTTAACCGCACGGCCACTTTGGCCGGCAACTAGCAACAACGAGATTCACTAGAGACAATGAATTTTAATGTACCCACTCGCTGTGTGTGCTCGTACGTACAAACTAATACACACGTACACTATGTGATCAAAACTATACGGACACCTCCATCGGTAATGCTGGAATTCAATATGGTGTTGGTCCACCCTTAGCATTGATGACAGCTTCCATTCTCGCAGGCATACGCTCAATCAGGTGCTGGAAGGTTTTTTGAGGAATGGCACCCCATTCTTCACGGAGTGCTGCACTGAGGAGAGGTATCGATGTCGCTCGGTGAGGCCAGGCACGAAGTCGGCGTTACAAAACATCCCAAAGGTCAGGACTCTGTGCAGGTCAGTGCATTACAGGGGTGTTATTGTCCTGTAACCACTCCGCCACAGGCCGTGCATTATGAACAGATGCTCGATCGTGTTGAAAGATGCAATCGCCATCCCCGTATTGCTCTTCGACAGTGGAACCAAGAAGGTGCTTAAAACATCAATGTAGGCCTGTGCTGTGGTAGTGCCACGCAAAACAACAAGGGGTGCAAGCCCCCTCCATGGAAAACAAGACCACACCATAACACCAACGCCTCCGAAATTTACTGTTGGCCCTACACACGCTGGCAGATGACGTTCACCGGGTATTCGCTGTACCCACACCCTGCCATCGTATCGACACATTGTGTGCCGTGATTCGTCACCGAACACAGCGTTTTTCCACTGTTCAATCGCCCAATGTTTATGCTCCTTACTCCAAACGAGGCGTTGTTTGTCATTTACCGGTGTGATGCGTGTCTTATGAGTAGCCGCTCGACCATAAAATCCAAATTTTACCACCTCCCGCCTAACTCTCATAGTACGTGCAGTGGATCCTGATGCAGTTTGGAATTCCTGTGAGATGGTCTGGATAGATGTCTGCCTATTATACACTACGACCCTCTTCAACTGTCGGCGGTCTGTCAGTCAACAGACGAGATTGCCCTGTACGTTTTTGTGCTGTACGTGTCCCTTGACGTTTCCACTTCACTATCACATCAGAAACAGTGGGCCTAGGGATGTTTAGGAGTGTGGAAATCTCGCGTACATGCGTACGACACAAGTGACACCCAATCACCTGACCGCGTTCGAAGTCCATGAGCTTAGCGGAGAGCCCCATTCCGCTCTCTCATGATGTCATGAGGTCGCTGATATCTAGTGCCTCCCAGTAGGTGGCAGCACAATGCACCTAATATGAATAAAGTATGTTTTTGGGGGTGTCCGGATACTTTTGATCACATGGTGTATGTAATCGCACTTAGCGTAGCATACTCAGAAGTCTAATTCAACAAAGGGGGCTCACAGTTTAAGGCAAAGAGCCACTGTGTAATCAAGTCGTCTACTCAATTTAATTAATTAAATGCATGATAAAATCTCGCTCTTGTCTAACAACAGGTTTATCACCTGAAAAAGAAATGATATGTGCGTAGTTCAAGCTAAACAGTCCACATACAATACCCTAGTCGAGGACGTAATTCACGGAGCACATACAAAAGTCATCCGACCATCTCCAGAGTCAGTGTCCGAGTGGCCAATATGGCGGCACCAGAGAAAGTGATGGGGAAGAGGACTGTCTACCAACCATGGCCTCCCCAACGTCAAGATACCCACTCATCTTTGTCCCTAATGCCTGCCTTGCTACCCAGGAAGGAAAACTAAAGTTGGCAACAGTTTGAGACTGCACAAGCAGTATCTATGAAGACGTCTAACATCTGAGCACACGACTCACTCCATGCCATTCAACTTTCGAACCATTCACCAGAAGAAGACAAAAATAATCCCACGGATCTTCTCACTAATACGATGAGGACTCTTGAGGAAAAGGAAGGGATTTTCAATGAAAAATAATATAACACAGTTCAGCCATCTTTCCTCCATAGGTCATTAGTACAACTATTCCGGAAAAACATGATTACTATAGGCAGAAGTCTCGGCGTGCGTGTCCATCCCGAGTGAACAAAAGTGAAAGGTCTTTAAGATCTTTCCAAGTCTAAGAACGCTTTTCCACCTGCCATAATTTGTAATATGATTACGGCGGAATACTATTGCTGCGAGTCATTTTTTGATATCAGATTCTTGGTTAAAAACTCATTGGCTCGATAGCTGCTTCATATTACCCCTCTGACCTAAACATTAAGCTAGATAAGCCTATTTGGATCAGTAGCTCGATCACAAATTAGAGCTTATCATTATAATAATTTCGTTGAGTCAGATTTTCATTCTAAGAAGCTACTGGTGTGGTTTGGTGTGTTTAAGTGGTAGCCAAATGCTGCGGATTTTATGAAACCGACGGCGCGTAAGTTCCCGGCCTTTTGGTATTTTTTGTCTCCTCCCCTTCATTCTGAGAGCGAAACATACTTCTTGCAGAAATATTTCGAACAGTAGGTGTATTAGCATGGGTTTTTCTAACCCATGCTTGCTTCCTCATGATCATGACTGACACTTTTGGCTAAAGAGGCATGCAGTTGAAATTTAAAATGTAATTGGAGCCATTTAACCATGTATTTGTTTTTGTAGTTTCAATGTAAGGGTTTTAATTCATATTACTTCACGTCTGCACACTTCTGATTTTCAATTGAAAACCACCTTGTACAGATTAAAAGCACATGCATTGCACAGTATCATGGTTTATTTCAGTTACAGATGCAGACGATTGTGTTTCATATATATATTATGTCCGAAAGAACAGAAACCACACATATGCATATACGTAATGCGAGGACAGCCAATGATCTCTTCAGTGTGGGTGTACACCAGGTTCTAACTCTTACGGGAATCGGTAAAAGGCCTGAGTAATGGGGATAGTGGGCAGGGGTCACTACATTAATAGTATGGGTACAACTTGAGAATTAGGGTGTCACGGGAGGTGAGCTAAGGTGGTCCCTGCAGTTGTGCCACCACTGTGTCTGGATGGCGCAAGGGTCAGCGCATCTGCCTAGTAAGTAAGAGACCTGGGTTAGAATCCTGGTGCAGCACAAATTTTCAACTTTCCCCACTGAATTCAGTGAATGCTCACTCACAGCCAATGTCTGGAATTCCTTTGTCTCTTGATTACGTTTCAGCTACTGTTGCAGAGCAAAGCAGATTTTCTGTTGCACAGTTAACTTTTTAAATTTCAGGGTCACAAGCAGAAGTTTCTTTCATATGTTTCACGACAACAGGACATATATTCAGTTTTTCATAGGTTCAAAGGAGAATCACTAATCTTTAGGAGCGAGGATTAACTACCGCTTTTGAGCGTCGTTGATGGATACTTCAAATCTGTTGATGTCAGGATAAATTCCTGAACTGGTGCATACGAAGGTGGATATTAGAATTGTAAGTCATTTCCGCCTTAAATTGCTATCACATAATTTTATACACGTATTGGTGAAGACTTGTCAGCTTAGTGTTGTTCAAAATAAATGTTGCTTATTTCCCAAACGTAAAAGAAAGAGGAATAACATGGAAATAGAGCGGATGGTACTCTAGCAGAAGAACCACAGGAGGTTTTGAACAGATGGCAAGAATATATTGAACGTCTGTATAAGGGGGATGAAATGCAAAGCGAAATTAAGGTTGAAGAGGAGCAATATGTGCCGGAAGATGGAAAGGGATTTACCATCTTGGAAGCAGAAGTAGAAAAGGCACTGAAGGAGATGAAGAACAGGAAGGCATGTGGAATAGATGATTTGCCAGCAGAACTGTTGAAGAGTCTGGGAAACAGAGCAAGAAAAGAAATAGTCTACCTCTGTAACGAGCTATATGACAAAGGGGAATGGGCTGAGGACTTCACTGCAACAGTTATGATACCAATAGAGAAAAATAGAAACACTAAAAAATGTGAAGAGCACCGGACCATCAGTCTAATTTCTCATGCAGCTGAAGACTTGCTGAGAGTGTTGAATAGAAGGTTATATGGCAAGCCGGATAGAGGGATTGCAGAGGAGCAGTTCGGATTTAGAAGAGGAAAAGGAACAGGAGATGCTATTGGCTTGCTAAGAACTATAGGGGAAAGATATATGGAAAAGGGTAGAGAAATCTTTGCTGTTTTTATTGATTTAGAAAAGGCTTTTGACAGAGTTCAGTGGAACAAGCTGATGGATATCTTGAAGAGGAAAGGAGTAGATTGGAAAGAGAGACGACTGATACAGAATCTATATTTAGACCAGAAAGTAAGGATAAGGATTGGAAATGAAATGTCAGAAGGAAGCAGCATTGGACGAGGTGTTAGACAAGGTTGTTGCCTTTCCCCACTGTTGCTTAACGTATACCTTGAAGAGATTATTGCGAAAAGTTTAGATGGGAACAGAGGAATATGTGTTGGTGGAAAGAGAATAGAATGTATAAGATTTGCTGATGACATGGTATTAATGGCAGAAAGTGAGCGGACAGTGAATAACATGGTCAAAGGTCTGAATGAAGCTTGTGTGGAATATGGGATGCAAATAAACACAGCAAAAACAAAGAGTATGGTCATCAGTACAAGACGCAGACTGACCAATATTAAAATAGTACAATCTACCATTAGCCAAGTAAAGTGCATTTAAGTACCTTGGAAGCACAATAACTGAAGACTTGAGATGTCACCAGGAGGTGAAAACTCAAATTGCCATTGCGAAGGAGGCATTCAACAGAAAGAGGAGACTCTTGTGAGGCAAATTAGACAAAGGACTAAGGAAAAGGTTTGGCAAATGTTTTGTCTGCAGTGTGGCACTATATGGGGCAGAAACTGAGACGAGAGGATGAAAAAAGGTTAGAAGCATTTGAGATGTAGATGTGGAGGAGAATGAAGAGAATAAGTTGGATGGAAAGAGTGAGTAATGAAAGAGTATTGGAAAGGGTTGGTGAGAGAAGATGTCTGCTGAAGGTTGTAAGAGAAAGGAAAAAGAACTGGTTGGTACATTCATTGAGAAGGGAGTGCTTGCTAGTAGATGCTTTGGAAGGATTGGTTTATGGGAGAAGACTGAGAGGAAGAAGGAGATACAAGGTGATAGACGACATGAAGGGAAGAGGAAATTATGCAGACCTGAAGAGGATGGCAGAAGACCGGACAGCCTGGAGAACTACCATGTGAAAACCTGCCTTTAGGCAGAACACTGATGATGATGATGATTTCCCAAACTTTGATATCGAACGTTGTGATCCCTAAATATGTTATGGTATCAGTACTTCGTTTGTTGTAATGTACTCTAACGGAAACCATGTTCTGTCGACAGAGGGCAGTGTGTATAGTCTGCAGCAACCGTGTCACTGGTAAAAATTGCAGTCCTTGTGCTGTGTGACGCCACGAGAGTTTTATTGCTTCGGGATATTTTGGACTACACTAATTTTGATCAGAGGCTCAGTATAGCCACTCTAATGGAGCAAGGAATGAAACCAGTGGACGCCACAGCGAATGTCGCTGCGAATCAAAGTGATGTCTGTCCAGTTTGGAACAAGCATCTAGGACCAGTTTCAGGATCTGTTCAGTACCGTCAGAGAAATGGCCTGCGTGTAACAGCAAGCAGAAGCACTCAACACAATGCTGCATGTCTACTGCGGTAGTTCCAAAAACCTACAAGAGTGCAGGTGTCAACACAAACGATACGATATGATACCCCTCCATGAGCAGTGATTACGCGCCAAAAGACCTCCTACAAGTGAGGTTTGGGTAGGGGCTCGTGTCGCATGAGCACGAAGCCATCCTTTTTGTGATAGACAGCAGTGAGACACAAAACTCTTTTCTGATGAAATCCTGACAATACAGATGCGTACAGGCATCGAAGACAGCGTTCATGTTCTAGGTGCATCCTATACCGCCACCCTTACCAAGGCGGTTCAGTCACATTTTGGGGTTGTATCACGTGTGGCCGCAGGGTATCTCTAGTGTCAATATCTACATCTACGTGATTACTCTGCTATTCACAATTAAGTGCATGGCAGAGGGTTCAATGAACCACCTTCAAGCTATCTCTCTACCGTTCCACTTTCGAACGGCGCGCGGGAAAAAATAGCACTTCAATTTTTCTGTGCGAGCCCTGATTTCTCTTATTTTATCGTGATGATCATTTCTCCCTGTGTAGGTGGATTCCAGCAAAATGTTTTCGCAATCGGAGGAGAAAACTGGTGATTCAAATTTCATGAGAAGATCACGTCGCAACGAAAAATGCCTTTGTTTTAATGATTGCCATTCCAATTCACGTATCATGTCTGAGGAACCATCTCCCCTATTTCGAGATAATACAAAACGAGCCGCCCTTCTTTGAAATTTTTCAATATCATCCGTTAGTCCCACCTGATAGGACCTATACCGCACAGCAGTACTCCAGAATAGGACGAACAAGTGTAGTGTAAGCAGTCTCTTTAGTAGATCTGTTACACATTCTAAGTGTTCTGCCAACGAATCGCAGTCTTGGGTTTGCTCTACCTACAACATTATCTATGTAATCGCTCCAACTTAGGTTATCTGTAATTGTAATTCGTAAGTATTTAGTTGAATTTACAGCTTTCAGATTTGTGTGAATCATCGCTTAATCGAAATGTAGCGCATTTCTTATAGTACTCATGTGAATAGCTTCACACCTTTCTTTACTCAGGATCACCTGCCACTTTTCGCACCACTCAGATATCTGACCTAACTCATTTTGCAAATCATTTTGGTCATCTGATGACTTTGCAAGATGGTAAATGACAGTATGATCTGCAAATAATCGAAGATGGCTACCCAGATTGTCTCCTATGTCGTTAATATAGACCAGTAGCAATAGATGGCCTATAACACTTCCTTGGGGAACGCCGGATATTACTCCTGTTTTAGTCGATGGCTTTCCGTCTATTACTACGAACTGTGACTTTTGACAGGAAATCACGAATCCAGTCGCACAACTGAGACGATATTCCATAGGCACACAGCTTGGTTAGAGAACGCTTGTGAGGAACGGTGTCGAAAGCCTTCTGAAAATCTAAAAATATAGAGTCAATTTGACATCCCCCGTCGATAGCACTCATTACTTCACGAGTGTAAAGATCTAGTTGTGTTCCGCAAGAGCGATATTTTCTGAGTACGTGCTGGCTATGTGTCAATAAATCGTTTTCTTCGAGGTACTTCGTAATGTTCGAATACAATATATGTTCCAAAACCCTACCGCAATTCGACGTTAGTGATATGGGCCTGTAATTCAGCGGATTACTCCTATTTCCCTTTTTGGGTATTGGTGAGACTTGAGCAACTTTCCAGTCTTTTCTTACGGAACTTTCTTTGAGCGAGCGGTTGTACATAATTGCTAAATATGGAGCTATTGCATCTGCTTACTCAGAAAGGAACCTGACTGGTGTACCATCTGGATCGGAAGCCTTGTATTTATTAAGTGACTTAAGCTGCTTTGTTACACCGAGGATATCTAATTCTATGTTTCTCATCTTCACAGTTGCTCTTGATTGGAATTCGGGAATATTTACTTCGTCTTCTTTGGTGAAGGAGTTTCGGAGAACCGTGTTTAATAACTCTGCTTTGGTGGCACTGTCATCAGTGACCTCACCGTTGTTATCGCGTAGTGGAGGTATTGATTGCATCTTGCCACTGGTGTACTTTATATATGACCAGAATCTCCTTAGGTTTCTGGTGGGATGAGTGGTGTGAAGAATAAGGACGCCACCGTCGTTCACATTGTGCCTCCATTTGGTGACTACATTGGGACACGGTTCACGGCAGTGCACGCTCCAGTTGTTACAACGTTGCAGTCGTCCTGTCACACCAGAGACGCTAAAGCGCATCACAGAGGTCGGTGTGGGGGAATGGAACAGTATTCCGCAAGCTTATCTGAACAGATTGGTGAGCAGTATGCCACAGCGCATTGAAAAGTATCTACAATTACGAGGATGGCCAGTTGGTCCATCAACGGCGTTCTATGCAAGATGACAGTGAGAGGAAACTGTAGTGTTTGCAGTGGAATCTTCTGTAAGATTGTGTGTTTGTGTTTTTGTTTGTGCTTATCAAATGGCAGTTTCTTTTCTTATGACTGTACCTTACAGAACAAAATGAGTTTTGTTTCATATTATGTCCAGTATTGACAACAATGCAATATGCAACATTCATTTTGACCACTGTGGAATTACTACACTACTGGCCATTAAAAATGCTACACCAAGAAAAAATGCGGGTGATAAACGGGTATTCAGTGGACAAATGTATTGTACTAGAACTGATATGTGATTACATATACATGCAATCTGGGCGCATAGATCCTGAGAAATCAGTACCCAGAACAACCACCTCAGGCCGTAATAACGGCCTTGATATTCTTGGGCATTGAGTCAAACAGAGCTTGGATGGCGTGTACAGGTACAGCTGCCCATGCAGCTTCAACACGATAGAACAGTTCATCAAGAGTAGTAACTGGTGTATTGTGACGAGCCAGTTTCTCGGCCACCATTGACCAGACGTTTTCAATTGGTGAGAGATCTGGAGAATGTGCTGGCCAGGGCAGCAGTCCAACATTTTCTGGATTCAGAAAGTTGCGTACAGTACCTGCAACGTGCGGTCGCGAATTATCCTACTGAAATGTAGGGTTTCGCAGTGATCGAATGAAGGGTAGAGCCACGGGTCGTAATGCATCTGATATGTAACGTCCACTGTTCAAAGTGCCGTCAATGCGAACAAGAGGTGACCGAGACGTGTAACCAAAGGCACCACATACCATCACGCCGGGTGATACGACAGTATGGCGATGACGAATAAACGCTTCCAATGTGCGTTCACAGCGATGTCGCCAAACACGGATGCGACCATCGTGATGCTGTAAACAGAACCTGGATTCAGCCGCAAAAATGACATATTGCCATTCGTGCACCCAGGTTCGTCGTTGAGTACATCATCGCAGGCGCTCCTGTCTCGGATGCAGCGACAAGGGTAACCGCAGCCATGGTCTCCGAGCTGTTAGTCCATGCTGCTACAAATGCCGTAGAACTGTTCGTGCAGATGGTTGTTGTCTTGCAAACGTCCCCATCTGTTGACTCAGGGATGGAGACGTGGGTGCACGATCCGTTACAGCCATGCGGATAAGATGCCTGTCATCTCGACTGCTAGTGATACGAGGCCGTTGGGATCCAGCACGGCGTTCCGTATTGCCCCCCTGAACCCACCGATTCCATATTCTGCTAACAGTCATTGGATCTCGACCAACGGGAGCAGCAATGTCGCGATACTATAAACCGCAATCCCAATAAGCTACAATCCGACCTTTATCAAAGTCGGAAACGTGATGGTACGCATTTCTCCTCCTTATACGAAGCATCACAACAACGTTTCACCAGGCAAAGCCGGTCAACTGCTGTTTGTGTATGCGAAATCGATTGGAAACTTACCTCATGTCAGCACGTTGTAGGTGTCGTCACCGGCACCAACCTTGTGTGAATGCTCTGAAAAGCTAATCATTTATATATCACAGCATCTTCTTCCTGTCGGTTAAATTTCGCGTCTGTAGAACGTCATCTTTGTGCTGCAGCAATTTTAATGGCCAGTAGTGTATCTTGAAAGTAAAGTAGCACATAATTTTACAATAAGTATTAATCTGTAATTTTATGCATTAATTATATGTACATTAATTTTTGAGCTTCTTACTATCGTAATAATACACTCTATATTTAACTACAGCCCAGTTTACGCATTTATTAATTGAAAGCTCGAATTGTTGTACCCAATGAGAAATATTATATATTCCACTACCTCCACCATCAGGTTGATTTATGCCAGTTAATAATGCATGGCTTTTTAGTATGTACGACTTTTCTGTTATCTGTCGCTCTGTCTGGCAGTGGGAGACAAATTTTTTTAGCATAAAGCTCAAATGTATGTGGAATTTTTGACTGCTAAGATGAATAGTAATATAAATGTAAATACCTTCTAGGTTTATTTACAGATATATTTTATTATATCCCCGAAGAAAAGAAGCTCTTGCCATGAAAGATGCTGGTCCTTCTCTACGTATTCACTCTTCAATGCCACACATTTTTCCCAACGATAGACAACTCGTTGGAGAAGTTGGTTGTAGAGGTCTGCATTTTGCCCATTTAGCAAAAGCTTCATCTCGAAAATCATCTTGTAGTCTTTCTGGGTATGCCGGCGGGGCACAATGGTTTCTTCATCCTAGGAAAGAGGTGAAGTACCTGGCGCCATGTTAGGAGAACACAGAGGATGAAGCAAAAATTTGTAGATCGAAGTAGCATCATGAGTGGGTGCGTGGTGTGTAGAATGAGCTGGGGCGTGGTCGTGGGGCAGAAACACCGCCGTGGACAGCTTACCTCGACGCTCCGTCTTGAGCACCTGTCCTGGTCAGCGGAGTTCGGTGGTCTGCTGATGCGACGGTTTGCTCCTTAACGGGCTTAATAGATTAGCACTACACTCTGGCAGTCGAAAAACCACCCACTATAACCTTCCCCAAAGATCACTGGATCATTAGCTGGCCAAACACGATCGAATTTCTGTAATTGGCTAGAACCTCTCGCCATTTCAGCGGATATTTTTAACGGATCCAGCCCGCCGATCTCAGACCCGCCGTTTTCCATTAACCTGCAGGCCCTGGACATCGGTTCTAGCCTTTCAGGTCTGCTTGGCGGCCGAGTCCCTTCATGTGTGGTGTTAAGATGACGGATTTTCGCAACTTATATGCGGTCCATGCTCAACAGGCCAGAGACCAAAAGGCGACGTCAATCAGGAATTGCGACTGTTTCTCGCTGAAAGTAATTCTTACAGTGTGGCATTTTAATACATCATTTGATTATAGCACAATATAACCTTTATTTGTCTAGATCACGAGTTTATAAAATGGTATGACTGGTTTCGATTCTGCTAGCAAACATGTTAGGGTCATGAAATAACGCTACAGAGTGTAACACCCCACATTTTCTACAGGCAAGTATAGAGTAATGACTCTTGTAATCCATGGATGTCAGTGGGACATCAGCTGGACATGAGTTACTCGAATAATGATAAAAATTGCAATCCAGTGTCATTTATTCAAAACACGCTACAAGTTTCCACGCCCACTATATATCGAAACATACATAGCATGAGAGTACTGACAACAAGAATCACAGTTCTTAACGAAAATGAGGATAAATTACACAATAAAAATATACTATCGTTACCCATACAAAACAAAGTTCAGTATTTAATTTATATTACTTAATTTTTTATAATAAAATTAACACATACTTCGATGACGTATGAGCCAGAGGGGAACACACACGTACAACGGATTACACCAGCAAAGCAACCAAAGTCACATATATGTCTAAACGGAACACCTACGAATATGAGATGCACCAATAATAAAACGAAACATCCTAATAACAACATCCAGTGGCTGGAGTAAACAAATACAACAGAAACATAATGAACAAACGTTCATTGGATAACAAATGTCTCTGAGCACTACGGAACTTAACATCTGAGGTCATCAGTCCCCTAGAACTTAGAACTACTTAAACATAACTAACCTAAGGACTTCACACACATCCATGCCCGAGGCAGGACTCCAACCTGCGACCGTAGCGGTCACGCGGTTCCAGACAGAAGCAAATAGAACCGCTCGGCCACATCGGCCGGCATTGGATAACAGAAATTCACAGAAATAACTACATATACTCTAATGACTTCCAATTTATAAACAATGTAAAACGTGGTCTAAAACCTAGTATACAAACACCGCTGATGTCACATAAAGCTATGAACACATGTTCCACTGAAATAACTATACAGCAACCCATTCATATCCCACTCTTGCACAGAAAATGTGTGACTTGAGTAAGTACCGAGCGAGGTGGTGCAGTGGTTAGCACACTGGACTTGCATTCGGGAGGACGATGGTAGAAATCCGCGTCCGGCCATCCTGATTTATGTTTTTCGTGATTTCCCTACATCGCTTCAGACAGATGCCGGGATGGCTCCTTTGAAAGGGCACGGCGGATTACCTTCTCTAATACGAGCTTATGCTCCGTCTCTAATGACTTCTTTGTCGACGGGACGTTAAACACTGATCTCCTCCTCCTCCTTTCTATTATTTCCATCGTTGATTTTTCGTTATTTGGATTGAACGGTAGGAACAAAAGATTTCAGCTCTGTTCTGCATCCTTTCTAATGGGAGCATTGCGGTCTCTGTCTTCCATTCTCATTATTCGCTTTTTGTTCTTATACATATTCTATTTTATCCGTCTTTCCCTCCAGTTTACTCCTGCGAATTTCGAACATATTTTACCATTTTACATTATTGAACCCTAAATACAATACCTACGAAGTAATTCCAAAAAAAAAAAAAAAAATGAAATCGCAATGTTTCAACTAATTCCAGGAAATGTACTGGTTGAAAAACAATCTTGCCAATACTAGTAACATCAACCGTTAATATCTACCCACAGGATTAAAAGTAGTATACGTGATACATATCAACGAACAATTGCCGAAGAACATTTCGAGCGGCAAATTCGATATTTATATGGAAATAAAACTGAGTAAAACCAAGAAACACGAACGTATTAACGCAGAAAAGCAGGTCAATGAACTCGAAGAGTCCAAAGATCTGGAAACGAGACAACAGCTTACTCAAACGTCACAAACGCCGATCACTTTCTTTCCATGTCCTAGCTAATCTAGAAAAATGTGGTGCCATCTGTCCCATACACAACTGAAATTCACATGAAGTAATATTAGACGAAATTCAGATATTAAAGTTCTGCACACCTAAACTACACTGTGGTAGCGGAACACCAGTGTAAAACAAAATTGAGCGCCCAAAAGACCCTTGGTACAGAGAACATCAAGATTGAAACCGCTCACAGTTACTAATGAACCAAACTCAATCAAACATTTAAAACAAAGCAAAAATGCCAGTTGAAGTCATTCATTATACAGCACGATATCAACTGCAACAAAGTCACAAACTAACACTGCACAAGCACACAGAAAGTAGTGAGAGGAGAAAGTAATGTACGAAACAAACGACACTCTCACAAACCTTAAAAACAAGAAGTGGTCGTTAAATATACAAATCAGATGGTCCAGACAAGCATTCCGTTACCACACAAGGACACCTGTGCGTAACACACCCAGTAACCATAAGCTACAAATGACGTCGGTAGCCCCTTGAAAAGAACCACAACCATTGTACATATATATGTTAACCACCAAAATGAACAGTTTTGGACAGGCATTACAGAAATCCCTAAAAAACATAAAAACCTCAGAAAACTTTACAGGCTAAATACATACTCATACCGGGAACGACAAGTCACAGAAAACGTATCTCGTATGTGTTTAAAAGCACAGAGCAACCAAATATTTGAATACCTACAAAGCAATGAGTGGCATACACATAATCAACCGTAGCAAGAACACAACATTAACCTCAACTGGAAAAATTATAGAACAAGTAGATACTTTCAAATGTCTAGAAACTAAATTAACGAAGCAAGGAAAGATCAAGGCTGATATTGTGGAAAGAATAGAAAATTTTTCGATATTTTATTATTGTGTATCGAACATAATTTGGAAAATACCTGCCAGATCGAAGATCATGAAGTAAAAGTCACATTAACCATCAGTTTAAACCTGTGGACGAGAATGTTGGACTTTGACAAAGAAAGATCTAAGCAGACTAGGAGCAACAGAGATGCACTTTCTGCGAGAGATCCTCGGTAAGACGAAAAGGGACGGGATAAGGAACGAAGTAATACGAAACACATTACAGATCAAGCCCCTAAAAGAAAATATAGAGAGTAATAGGTTTAAATGGTTTGGCCACATTACAAGAATGGGACCAGAAAGACTTCCGATAAGAGCCCTTGAGTGGACAGAACCTGGACGAAGACCAATTAGCAGACCATGAACACGAGAGACCAGGGCAAGGACGATGTGAATCAAAGAGGACTCCAATGGAAGGCGATGTTAAGTAATAGACTGTGGGAGAAAGGACTAGCTTGGAAGAGGGTCTGTCAGCGCTTCAGGAGGAAGAAGACTATTTCCTTTCTCGTGTACTTGTTTTACTTGTGTGACATCTCAGTCCTTAGGTAAGGATCTCTCGTCAAGTTTCCCATTGAAAACTCTAGCCGCGTTACCCTACACAAAATTTTTACCTCTATGTAGTTATGGTATTAAGAAGGCCCCACCACAGTATGAACACAGAGATATTTTTTTTAAATTTAAGACAGTGGTACGGGTCGTTAGTTCGCGTCCTAGATATCCTGCGCGTATGAAGCTAAACCCGCTTGACGGAGTACGTGACACGTGTGAGCGCAGTGGAGCACACGCGAGCCCTGAAGCCGTAGCCAGTGGTAGCGAAGAACAGGTGTCATCCGGGGTTAGCAGCCTTCGCTAAGCCGCCGCCTGCCCGCCGCCGGCTAACCGAGCAATTTGCAATCTCGCCGAATATCTCGGCCGCGCAAATTGAAAATAAACAGGATTAGGAACGGAAATGGCTTCTAAATATACGCCGGCATGAGACTAATTGCCCAGGGAAGGTTTCAATTAGTCACCGTAAGAGGCTAATTGGATGTCGGAATGCGGCGACGGCCCGGCGCACCATGTAGCCTGCAGCACTA
The DNA here is from genome assembly GCF_021461395.2 of Schistocerca americana. Lineage (NCBI taxonomy): Eukaryota > Metazoa > Arthropoda > Insecta > Orthoptera > Acrididae > Schistocerca > Schistocerca americana. Next base: position 64,558,082 of record NC_060125.1, read on the forward strand.
AAGCCCGCCCTCGGCGCTAGGAAGCGAGATACTTCGATAGCAACTGCAGCTCTTGTTGTCTAGTTCCTGTTCAGCAACAGCCATCCACTGAATGGATCTTTCATACTGCCGTGTAGTGTGCGCTGTTGTGAAACTCCCTGAGAGTATAACTTTGTGCTAGGACTGAAACCCATCTCAGCTATCATTGCTATTATTATTACTAAGACAGTAAACACGGCAAATGAGATCACTACTCTAGAATGCGTACTTTATCACCAGTCCGACACTTCCCAAGAACCTAGTACTTCGTGATGTATCGGCAGGTAATGTGTGCAAACCACAGTGTCTGCATCACACTCCACAAGCCGCATAATGGTGCGTGGCAGAGGGTGCTTCTGGTACCACTAACTGATCCCCCCTACCCTGTTCCATTCGCGAATGGCCCGTGGGAAGAATGATTGTCGGTAAGCGTCTGTACTGACTATAATTTGTCGAATTTTCTTGTGGTTGTCATTACGCGAGATGTATGTGGGAGGATATATGTGGTCCGAGTCTTCCCAGAAAGCTCTGTCTCGAAATTTCTGTAGTAAAACTCTATGTAATACACGATGGCTCACTTTTAACGTCTGGGAATGGAATTTGTTGAGCATTTCGGTGACATTCTCGCTCCTATTAAACGATCCCGTGACGAAGGTGGCTTGTAAGCCATTTCCTTCCTGGATGAGATACATTTCCTTAATATTCTTCCTACGAATTCATTCTATGAATCTGCTCTTCCTACTATTTGTTTTATGTGGTCATTCTGCTTACGCGATCGGGAGGACGACAGTTCAATTCCGCGTCCGGGCATCCTGATTTAGGTTTTACGTGATTTCCCTAAATCGCTCCAGGCAAATGCCGAGATGGTTCCTTTGAAAGGGCACGGCCGACTTCCTTCCCCATCCTTCCCTAATCCGATGAGACCGATGACCTCGCTGTCTGGTCTCCTTCCCCAAACAACCCAACCCCAACCCAACCCATTATGCTTAGGTCGCTCTGGATAGTTACTCCTAGATATTCCACAGTAAATGCTATTTCCAGCAGTTTGTACAGTAGTGGCTTTCTTTTCCTATGCATGTGCAATATGTTACATTTATTTAAATTCAGGGTCAACTGCCAGAGCCTACACCATTTATCAGTCCTCTGCAGGTCATACTGCAAATAGATGCTGTCTTCTGGATACTTTTTCATAGACAATCGCACCATTTGGGAACAGTCTTAAAGACCATGTGACGCTTTCTAGATCATTTATATATGTTGTAAACAGTAACGATCCTCAGTAATTAAAACTTCCGGGCTAAGAGGCCGTGGTCCAATAGTAGAAATACTTCTCCCTGACGTTTCGTTGCCAGCTGCGGGCAACATCATCTGAGGTGAGATGTTGCCCGCAGCTGGCAACGAAACGTCAGGGAGAAGTATTTCTACTATTGGACCACGGCTTCTTAGCCCGGAAGTTTTAATTACTGAAGACGCCGGCCGTGAAAGCCTACACGCTATGAGTAACGATCCTATCACACTTCCTTGGAGTACTCCGGAAATTACCTTTACATCTGTCGATTTTGTTCCGTTAACTGTGACATGTCGAGTTCTCTCTGCAAGGAAGTCTTGAATCCAGTCACACAGATCTGGTCTGATACTCGATCAGCTCGCGGTTTTTTTTTTTTCGCTAAACCGCAATGAGGGACAGTGTCAAAATGGCTCTGAGCGCTATGGGACTTAACATCTGAGGTCATGAGTCCCCTAGAACTTAGAACTACTTAAAGCTAACTAACCTAAGGACATCACACTTCCATGCCCGAGGCGGGATTCGAACCTGCGACCGTAACGGTCGCGCGGTTCCAGACTGAAGCGCCTAGAACCGCACGGCCACACCGGCCGGCGGGGACAGTGTCAAATGCGTTCCTGAAGTCGAAGAACACCGCAGCAACCTGAACGTCCGCAGCTCGTGGTCGTGCGGTAGCGTTCTCGCTTCCCGCGCCCAGGTTTGATTCCCGGCGGGGTCAGGGATTTTCTCTGCCTCGTAATGACTGCGTGTTGTGTGATGTCCTTAGGTTAGTTAGGTTTAAGTAGTTCTAAGTTCTAGGGGACTGATGACCATGGATGTTAAGTTCCATAGTGCTCAGAGCCATTTGAACCAGCAACCTGAACGCCGTTGCTTTCACCCCTGTGGATCTCATAGAGCAACAGAGCGAGCTCAGTTCCGCAAGCTCTCTCTTTTCCGAATCATTGTTCATTTTCATAGAGGATATTTTGGTTCCCAAAAATATCATAACTCTTGAGCATAAAACATGTTCCACAATTTTACAAAAGTTTGACGTCAATGATGTAGGCCTATTATTATTTACTTCTGTCTTGTGACTCTTCTTGGCAACGGGAATGACTCGTGCTTTTTTCCTGTCGCTAGGTATTCTTCATTTCTCCAGTGATCTACGATAAACTGCTGCTACAAGGGGAGAAAGTTTTTTCGCGTAGTCTCTGTAGAATTTTACCGGTGTCTCATCAGATCCCGATGCCTTTCCGCTACTAAGCGATTTTAGTTGCTTTTCTATTCTGCGATAGATTATCTCAATATCTGCCATTTCGACGTTCGTTCGATGATTGAAAGGAAGGACTGTGTTATGGTCACTCGCTGCGAAAAAAAATTTTGAAGACATAATTCAGTATTTCAGCCTTCTGTCTGTTATCTTCCGTTTGGTAAGGTGGCTTTTTGTTTTTTATTTCACCAATGTATCAGCGGAAATGTGACTGTTTTGTTAGGTCACTCCAGATGACTTCTTTAGACGCCTAATCACATTGGATGAGTGCTGGTTGTATCTCTGTGACCCAAGCATAAAGGAATGGAAATAACTTGAAGTATGTTGGTCCACTATCGCCGAAGCAGACTACAGCTGGCCACATGCGAACGTATTTTAACGACTGGCTACGGATATTTTGCTGCGGATTCTGGAACACCTGCATTTCCCGCCTGTGCGTTAGTGTAGAAACGACAGACGGGTTGATACCAACAGTTCTCGGGTCTGACAATCCATTAGCTGGGCACACACGTGTGGGTTTCTGCGACCGGTCACTTTCAGACAGTACGTGGCTGGTGGTCTAGCTTTCATTTGGCAGCAACTTCCAGTTGCTTTCAGCATACCAATGACTAAATCGAAAACTTACAGTTGCGCAGCAAGGACATGCTTTGTGGAAAGTGACCCACATACAGAAATACGAAAAATACGGCGAAAGGAGAGATGGTTGACACATTTCTTGACGATCTTTCAACAGTGGACCAAATGGCGGAAAAAACAAAGTTACAAAAATTGAACCGGCCGGTGTGCCCGTGCGGTTCTAGGCGCTTCAGTCTGGAACCGCGTAACCACTACGGTCGCAGGTTCGAATCCTGTCTCGGGCATGGATGTGTGTGATGTCCTTAGGTTAGTTAGGTTTAAGTAGTTCTAAGTTCTAGGGGACTGATGACCACAGATGTTAAGTCGCATAGTGCTCAGAGCCATTTGAACAACAATTGAGCTGAAGTTTCAGAAAGGATCTGAGAAAAGAGCGGAAAGGGGAAGGATGAGTTGCACAAACTTATAAAAAAGTTGTTTGTTTTATGTTCATGGTTATATTAGTCATTACTGTGTTATGTACACTATTTTACAAGTATTACGAGTTATTTCTCCCTACAAAGGATGAAGAACACCCTCCTCCTAGCATATTAAACCTTCGCAATTATCAGAATAGTGCCAACAAATCACTAGCCATATCCTCGTCCTGGTGAAAAGCTTACACGCATCGCTGAGTCCTGATACTGTAGTATGACGCAAACCATGCAGCGAGTACACACAACAGAACTACTCGCAGCACCTGAAGAAGTCGGGTGGGTCTGGCGTCGAGTATTGTGCAGGAAATGGAAATTGAGAACACTCGAAAATACAACAATAATCATTAAAATACAGTTTGCTGAACCAGATACTCTACATCAATTACAGAGTTCTAAATAAACGAAATATACCGACCTAAATGCTTAGTGAATGACTGATCTAGGTTCCTTGCATACGCTACCGCCTATTATTGCTTTCTAAGGGGTACCGGAGCTGTAGGGTTTACCAGTACTTATTACTGATCGTCGGTGGTATTACACACATTTCTTGGTAGTATGAACACAGTTTTTCCCTGGATTTCGATGTCTCATTTGCGAAGTGGTCACATATAGCTCCTGCATAGGTGTATTTGTAACGATTACGTAGACTTCTATTTTTTATTAACGTTTAACAGTCTTGCCTATACGACAGTGGTCGTTTTTGTGCATTATTGATAGTGCTTTACAGCAGTTAGCCCCCCCCCCTCCCCCCCCCCCCCCCCCCCCCCTTCGATAGCTGAGTGGTCAGTGTGACGGATTGCCGTCCTACGGGGTTGGGTTGGGTTGTTTTGGGGAAGAGACCAAACTGCGAGGTCATCGGCCTCATCGGATTAGGGAAGGACGGGGAAGGACATCGGCCGTGCCCTTTCAAAGGAACCACCCGGCATTTGCCAGGAGCGATTTAGGGAAATCACGGAAAACCTAAATCAGGATGGCCGGAAGCGGGATTGAACCGTCGTCCTCCCGAATGCGAGCCGTCCTACGGGCCCGGAGTTCAATTCCCGGCAGAGTCGGAGATTATCTCCGCCCAGGCACTCGGTGTTGTGTTGTCTTCATCATCATTTCATCCCCACGGGGAGCGCAGGTCGCCCAATGTGGTGTCGAATGTAGTAAGACCTGTACCAAGGCGGCCGGACCAGCGCCGCAAAGGGCCTCCCGGCCAATGACACCAAACGCTCATTTCCATTACCATTTAGCTTTACATCTACGGCTATCACCGTATTTTACAGTTGTACCAATAACGGTGATATCGCGTTTCCGCTTGGAGCAGCTGGGTGTTTCCCGAGTTGAAGATGTGTTTGGCACATGGCGTCCTAGTTTGTTGCGCCGAACCAAGAGTTGGCCCATGGTGTTGGCCTATTATTCTATGTTCTGTGTTGTTGGTAGGGTAGTATTGTTTATCTGTCATTCAGTGCCGTGTTGCGGGTCGTCCTTATAGCAGGAGGTGTTATGTTACCATCTTTCATTTTTTTCACTTCTCCCGATTATCAGTTCTTCAGTTATTTTATGCTTGTTCCATGCCTGCTTCAATTGCTCTCTGCCAAGTCTTTAAATGTTCTTCCAGTCTCTGCCCATTTTCTTCCCCAATCACATCTGCATATGCCATTACTTTCATATCATCTGCTGTTGAGCCTTGGTGAATTTTCATTGTGATATTAAAAAGCACTGGTGGAGCTCACTTGCTTGCCAAATCCCCGTGTCTTTAAAAAACCATTACGATTTTTTGCAGTTTGTTGTAACACAATTCAGGCATTTTCTGTACGTGTTTCTACTTTTCAGTTACATTGCTTTTGACGGTTCCAAAGTTATACGTGGTACTGCCTCACGAACCAGCTGTACATATTCAAACGATTCGTGGCAGTCTTGCACGCGTCAGTAATATCTACACTCCAGCTCTTTGCGCATATGGTCTGATAACTTGCCCACCACGACAAACTGCCTCAGTTGCCCGATGATCTTACACTGCTGTAAGGTTTCGGATAGCAGATTACTTAAGCTACCGCGTGCTAACGGGTAGAGTGCGATAAGTACTACGTGATGGGGATCCTTAGCATGCGACTCAGAGTTAACTAGCAGCCACAATACCTGTTATCAATTGAAACCTTAGACAATATACAATCAGCAGTCCGCTGATTTAAAGACCGATATCACTGGCATCTATCTGCTGCAGGATTTCGGAATACTGTTTTCTAAAATTTTGAAACACGTAGAAGGAAGTGGATAGTGAGTGCTATTGACGGGGGTTACCAAGTTGCTTCTAAATTTCCAGATGGCTTTTGGCAGCGTTCCTCACAAGCGCCTACTAATCAAATGCCTGTGTAATGTTGTCTCAGTTGGTAGATGAATTCGTGATTTTCTGACAGAAAGGTTGAGGTTCGCAGTAACTGTCATGAATTCATCGAGCGAAACAGAACTAATATATCTGAGCTCCCCCAAGGAAGTGATGGATCCTGTGCCCTGGATACTTTTCACAATCTGTAGCAGATCTATAAACGATTTAGAAAACAGTGTGAGCAGCGCTCGTAGATTGTTTGTAGATGATGCTGTCCTTTACCACCTAGTAAGGTCATCAAAAGATCAAAACAAAATGCAAAATGATTTACACATAATATCTGTATGGTGCGAAAAGTGGCAATTGATCCCAAACAGTAAGAAGTATGAGGCCTTGCACATAAGTACTAAAAGAAATCCGTTACATTTCGGTTATTTGGTTCGTTATATTTTGGTTAGTTGGTCAGTTACTTAGTTAATTAGTTAGTTAAATGTTCTATACATAATTTTAACGATTCTTTTACTGAAATAAGATGGAACGAGTCAATTTACAGGATATTAATGAGCACATTATCATTTCATTTCTTCGAACGCTAATTCGCTTAAATACAAGGTTGTCCCTTGTTTTTACACTATAAGACAGACAAATTTAAAGGTTGTCCATTCAAATAAGTGCTAACCGAATACAATCAAAACCAACGAACAACATAAACTGGAACCATCACACAGAAAATGTCGAAGGAAGGCGAGCGAAAGGCTGCATTTTATTGGAAGGACAGTTAGACGATGTAACACATCTTCTAAAGAGACTGCATGCATTGTCCTTGTCCGTTCTCTTCTGAATATCACTACACGGTACAGTATCCGTACCTGACAGAGACCTGTTCGAGACTTTAATCTTAGGAATTTATCACAAAAATTTCAGCTATTTGCTGTGCGTAGCCGTCTTTGAATCCTCCTCTCGGTTTTGGTATGAAAAAATGAGAAAAGTTATTTTGAGGTTTTCTAAGGAACCGCCTGCGAACTAATAGTGCCTCCACAAGACCTTCAAAGCCCTCCGTAGACCAGATAAAATGTAAAAAAGAACCAACCGATTAGCTCAGCTTTTCGTAAGCAACAGCATACTTTGACCCTGTATTGCAGGATGGTGACACTAAGACGGTCTGTCTGTTGGACAGACAAATGATCCCTAACCCAAGAGCCACCCAAATCACTTTACCCTACCTTTCCCTGACCAACAGCCCCGAGATATGAGCCCCGGAACAATCCCGTTTTTAGGCGCAGCTTTTTGGAATATCAGGCCCGGTTTAAAGCCCAAACTATGCAAGCGGTCATTTGAGCACCAAACCGTGAGGTGTCCCTGGTGCAAAATTTGTGAACAGTGTATCATAATCAGTCGCGTTAACAATCCATTTCCACGGGCAGTAGATTCAGATTTATCTTTCAATCTGTGGCTTGGTTCTAAAAGGGCCTATATCAAAAATCTTAGTTTTAAGTTACAACCTTCTGAATATTTTCTGTCATTTTCTGACAACTATTAACAATGTATTTGTGGCTATTTGTTACTATCATTATAGTAAGTTAACCAAAGCTAATTTTTAAATAATAAATTTGTAGAATTTTCAACTTCAAAATTTAAGGACTTACGAGGCCATTGGAGCTTTTTAACATCATGGAGTCTCTTAAATTATTTGGACATCAGGGTCAGGTGCACTGAATAACCAGAAACAGGTAATTTTAAGATAAATATTTCGTTTTACTCATTAATTAAATCACTTTATTAATTCCTCAACAATTTAATAACTGATAGCAACTGTTACGTGTTCCAAAAATCACATTTTATCACCGGAAACCATGAAAACACTGTTTGGTTTCGTAATCAGGGGGAAACTGTTTATTCACATTTCTTAATATCAAATATTTAGCATACACTATGGTTGATACTGTAAAAGAGGGGAGAAAAATATATCACTCGTTTCCGTCATCATAACTATCTTCATCCTCCCCTTCGTAAGATATATGTTTGTCTCTTTCATCTGACTGTGTACTGGCCCTCAGGTGATTGATGAACTGCATGCAGAATGAACGACTGCTTACATTGATGTCTGGAAGGAGATCCCTTAAGTCCTTTAATTTATTTTCTGAAATGGGTATGATGGCATCAGATGTAGGTGCAAGTTTTGGCATAGACAGGTGTCGAGTTTTCTTTATGTTCATATCTATCATCTTGAACGGTTCTTCTGAGGAGTAACTGTGTTTGTATGAGACAATTCCTGGCATAACTGAGTGATACTTCATCCATTTTATCTTGTTCCAAACACTAGGATTCCCTCCAGTGTTAATTTTCTTGTGCAGATAATGACTTCTCACCAAGTCTTTAAAGTTGTAGAAGTCCTTTTGTTACAGCCCTATTGCAGTTATAGGTGGCTTTCGGGGAACCATACGTATTAATTTGACCCAGTCTCTTGGCAGTTTTACTTGAACAGTTTTTGTTTTCTTTGTCTTCTCAATGGCTACGTGAATTGAGTCAGCTTCCTACTGAGTATGTCGAACTTCAAGAAACTTGTGGTTGATTTCCAAACGTCTTCCCTGAGGCATTCTCAGAAACATGATGGTAATAACAATATTTCTGTTTTGTCCGGTACACGAATCGCTGTGGAGGTGTACCTCAACAATTTCGTCGTCCACTTTCATGAAATAATCATATAGACAAGAAGCTATTTCTTGACCACCTCTTCCTGTCACAGTTTCATTCCAAATCTAACATATATTGGAGAACTCTCTTGATGTCTCTTTAGCCGTCCGCTGTGGCCGAGCGGTTCTAGGCGCTTCAGTCCGGAACTGCGCTGCTGCTACGCTCGCAGGTTCGAAACCTGCCTCGGGCATTGATGTGTGTGCTGTCCTTGGGTTAGTTGGGTTTAAGTAGTTCTAAGTCTAGGGGTCTGACTACCTCAGATGTTAAGTCCCATAGTGCTGAGAGCCATTTGAACCATGTTTATGTCTCTTTACATAGATGGTCAAGTTGAAAGTCCAAAGTTGTCTTTTGTAAAATGGCACACCACAGCGTAGAAAAGGAGTGGGTAGACATTTCTGCAAATCAAAGGCCAGGGTTACTACAATGGAATTCTGCTCAGCTTTCTTTCTGATCGTAAGCAGCCTGGGCTAAATACAAATGTTGCTGTCGTTTCACTTCAACCTTACAACGTTCAGCATCATCAGTACGATGCTTGAGTAACATGACGTATGTGTCACATTTTGCACAAGTGTTAGTCTTTGGTTCAGGAAGCTCAGATTGAAACAGGTCACAAAAACTCTTCGATAACACGCTTCACTTCTTGACTTCATACCTTTGGTTTGGTAAAATACTCGATAGAGCAGGTACATTGCTGAAATACTCAAGTCTGGAGACAAATATTTTTTAGAAGAATGAGATCGAGAATATGGCTTTCGTAGGAAGGATATATGTTAATGTGTTCCTTTACTAAACCAATGTCGTCTAATGGAACTTTCGGATGATTAGAATGTTTACCACGTCCATCTTCAGGGAGCCTTTTCTCCACAATTATTCTTACCTTCTTTTGTGTTAAATAAAACGTACTAAGGAACATATTCTGACGAACTTCTTAGTCTCCAAAGAAGGTCTGTAAAGAAAGTACTTTCTGAAATATTTTTGCCTGCTTGCAGTTCCTTCAGGGAGGTTTGTTCCTTAAACGCTCCACATGTTTCTTTTCCTCACATACATGAACTGATTTTCAGCTTCTGGGGACGATTTGTAATATTCTATGAACATTTTCTCTCTCTCATCGTCATTTACTTTTCCTCCGCAATTTTTCCTGCACTTTCACGATGATTTCAGATCTTTAGCAGGTATAACTTTTTCTTTCGACGTCACGTATTCCTTCACTGCAGTATTCTTTTCCCCGGTTTTTCTGCCATAATTTTTCGTTTCGCTTCCTTTTTCTGGATGAATCCTATGGATAACATTTCTTCCTCACCCTTCCACTGAACTTTGTTGTTTCATTGCCAGGCTGCTGCTGAATTAGATCAATTTCTTCCATCCTTGAAGATCTCTTAACTGTCTTTCGTACAGCTATATTCCCTTCGTCATTGCTTTCATCACCACTTTCGCTACCAATAGGAATACATTCATCAGAATCTTCAAATACATCTTCATCAGAACTTGAAATCACGTCTGCCAATAATGACGAACATGCATTTCCTTCTGTACTGGTACTGGGAAGACCTTAAAGAAAATAAAAATGAAATAAATTTAATACACGGTTGATAATATTTTAGACTGGCATTAAGTAGAGATACCAGTCAATTAATGGTCTTGTGTTGGAAAAATTAGTGGTAAATGCTCCTCATAGCAGTTTATTTTAGTAAACTTACCTAAAGGTAAAGTGACTACATCAGCGGTGATATTTCAGGTGCAGTTTGTTCCTCAAGCTCTTCCTTATCGCCTCTGTCAAACATGATGTTTGCGCCCAATGCGCCGAATGGGTAGAGGAATTATTAAAGGAACAACTCTTATTGTGTATTCCCGCCAGATTTAAGTCCAATGTCACAGCTCTGTTTCAGTTGTTTAAAAACCATCTGTCAGCAAAAAAGGCCAATGTCGACATTCGCCCTTCTGACAACAAATGTAAAATAAGACGGAGGACCAATTTCAAGATTGGCCCTTTTATGCTGAATGGAAACTTGATAAAACACATTGGGGCTTACATCTTGAAACTCCAGTATCTCTCATCCTATGTGGCTTCGACATTGACCGCTTTAACATTATGAAGACCACGTACACCAATAAAACCAGTTTTGACAAATATTGACATTGGCCCTTTTAGAAACAAGTCGCAGAAATATCTCTCCAAGAGCTCGATGAATTTGTATGTGAGTATTCCCGCCTTGGCGGAGATAACGAATTCACTCTTCGTTCCGGTATATGTTGAGTAGTGCTGTTAAGATTGTAAAACATTGCTCAGTGACGGGAGCACTTAGCGTGAGTAAGTAGTCTGAAGGCTGCATGAGTCATTCTAGTATAGTGCCCACGCCATATTTAGTGTTAAGACAGTGTGCGTGTAATGTAACTACAGTATCTTATGATTTATTCTGTGGTCTTCGTTTGGAGGGGCCGTGACTGGTGTCTCGTATTATGAGTTTTTATGCTCTTGGTTCGTCAGGGATTTAACTTCTCCAGTCTTTATGCTACTTTTTTGTGGTCTTGCATGTGTTAAGGGTATTAAATTTAAAAGAGGGGTGGGGGATAACATTGAAGTTAGAGGGTTTGTGTTGCGTCCTTTGGTTTGGTTGTCTATCACTTCTTTCTTCTTTTTTTTTAATTTTTATTTATTTATTTTTACGTTAGTCTGTATCCTGTCAGAGTCACTGCTCGCACCAGTAGTTGACAGGAGTATTCTCTCCTCTAATTATTTGGAGAGTCCTCTCCTTAACGTGTTGGGACTGCGCCAAGGCGCGTCCTCTGTTCCAAATAGTTTGGTCACTCTTGTTTTGGGCTGCGTCATCCGTTGGGCTGTGCCCGCCGTTGCGTGGAACTTAAACTGACTATTAAGATAACCGTCTTTTCTGCCTAAATTTTGTTATACTTGAGAGGGATTTCACGAATGAGTTCAGTGGAATGTCACTACATAACTGGTGGAATTCCGTTGTTCTATGATCTGTCTATTGGTCTAAGATTCCCGTTCGCGATTTTGCTCTTTTACTTGAAATTTGTTGTTTAATATTCTGTACTGTTGCTTGTTTTACCAATGGGGATTTAGTCCCGGTGAATTCCTGTTGCCGGCCGGGGTGGCCGAGCGGTTCTAGGCGCTACAGTCTGGAACCGCGCGACCGCTACGGTCGCAGGTTCGAATCCTTCCTCGGGTATGGATGTGTGTGATGTCCTTAGGTTAGTTAGGTTTAAGTAGTTCTAAGTTCTAGCGGACTGATGTCCTCAGATGTTAAGTCCCATAGTGCTCAGAGCCATTTGTACCAATTTTTTGAATTCCTGTTAAATTTGTGAGCAATTATGCTTGTCATCTATGTATATTGGGACTGTTTGTTACTTAGTTAAAAAGAAGGATCTTTACTCAACTTGTTTTATTCCGTATTATCTTACAATGAGTGTGTAAGGTTTTCAATTATATTTCCAATCGGTGGCTGTTGGAAGGCCGGCTTGTAAAAGATTTTCTACAAGTTCTTTGGGATACGTGTAATAAAACTTTCTGAACTACAAGCTTGTGTTTGCGTTTTCTTGTGACTCACGTCCCAGCGTCATTTCGCACAAGCCAGAACTCGTAGTTCTATTTTATTTTACTATTTCTTTTACTCCCTGTCACCGGGCGCAGATTCTTGGACTCTTGGAGGCGGTAAAACCTATTTTCAGATCACTCTCTTAGTTGAGGATATATTGCGGGAAACGTACCGGATGTCTTAAGATCCATAGCGCCCGACATTTAGCATAGAGACTCGTAACGTGTAACTAGTACACGCATAACCGTCGCCGTTTTACCTGCAAACCCTGAATTCGTTGGTTATTGAGAGTTGTATCTTAAGGTAAATAAGTAATGAAGAAGCCGCGAGGGATTAGCCGAGCGGTCGGGGGCGCTGCAGTAATGGACTGTGCGGCTGGTCCCGGCGGAGGTTCGAGTCCTCCCTTGGGCATGGGTGTGTGTGTGTGTTTGTCCTTAGGATAATTTAGTTTAAGTAGTGTGCAAGCGTAGGGACTGATGGCCTTAGCAGTTAAGTCCCATACGATTTCACACACATTTGCACATTTGAACAAGTAATGAAGAAAGGGCAAAGTGGCCAGCAATCTGCGGTCGTTTGCCGATGATGCTGTGGCGTACGGGAAGGTATCGACGTTGAGTGACGTCAGGAGGACACAAGATTACTTAGACTAAATTTCTTGTTAGTGTGATGAATGCCAGGTACCCCTAAATGTAGAAAAATGTAAGTTAATGCGGATGAGTTCGAAAAACAAACCCTTTTTTTAATTAGCCTTCTGAATGGTTTGATGCGGCCCGCCACCAATTCCTCTACTGTGCCAACCTCTCATTCTACGTCCTCAATTAATGCTGGATGTATTCCAATCTCTGTCTTCCTCTATAGTTTTTGCCCTCTACACCTCCTTCTGGTTCCATGTTGGAAGTCATTCCCTCTTACCTTAACAGACGTTCTATCATCGTGTCCCTTCTTCTTGTTAGTGTTTTCCATAAACCCCTTTCCTCTCCGATTCTGAGCAGAACCTCCTCATTCCTACCTTACCAGGTAATTTTCGACATTTGTCTGTAGCACCACATCTAAAATGCTTCGAGTCTCTTCTGTTCCGGTTTTATCGCAGTCCATGTTTCACTACCATACAGTGCTGTGCTTCAAACGTATATTCTCAGAAATTTCTTCTTCAGATTAAGGCTTATGTTTGATTGTTTCATACTAATACAGTTCTCTTGGCCGGGAATGTCGTTTCTTCCAGTGCTAGTCTGCTTTTGATGTTCTCCTTGCTCCGTTCCTTGGTTATTTTGCTGACTACGTAGCAGAATTCCTTAACTTCATCTACTACTGTCCAGTCAGCAGATCACGTAATTCTTCTTCATTTTCACTCAGCATAGCGATGTCATCAGCGAATCGTATCATTGATATCCTTTCACGCTGAATTATAATTCCACTCCTGAATCTTTCTTTTATTTCCATGATTACTTCTTCGATGTACACATCATTGTCATACACTCTTTTTCATCCGAGTTATTCGTTCTTGGTCATCCACTCTTATTATTCCCTCTTGGGTATTATACATATTCTATAGTACCCGTCTCTTCTATAGCTTGCCCCTAGTTTCCTCAGAAATTTTAATACCTTGCACAACTTTACATTTACATTGTCAAACGCTTTTTCGAAGTCGACATATCCTATGAATATTACTTGATTTTCCTTTAGACTTACCTCCATTATCAACCGCAATATCAGAATTGCCTCTCTGATACTTTACCTTTCCTGAACCCAAACTGATCGTCACCTAACACATCCACAACTTTCTTTTCCATTCTTCTGTGTATTATTCTTGTCAGCAACTTGGATTCATGAGTTGTTAAGCTGATTATGCGATAATTTTCGCACGTGTCAGCTCTTGCAGTCTTCGGAAAAGTGTGGATGTTATTTTTTGGAAAGTCAGATGCTAGACTCATACATTCTACACACAAATGTGAATAGTCGTTTTGTTGGTACTTCCCCAAATGATTTTAGAAATTCTAATGGAATGTTATCTGTCCCTTCTGCCTTATTTGATCATTAGTCCTCCTACGCTCTCTTATTCTAATACTGGATCCCCTCCCTCTTCTAAATCGACTCCTGTTTCTTCTTCTAGCACTCTTAATATTACCACCCTAGCCTTTATTTTCACAGAAGGTTGTTTTGACTTTCTTATATGCTGAGTCAGTCCTTCCGACAATCATTTCTTTTTCGATTTCTTCACATTTTCTCATGCAACCATTTCGTCTTAGCTTTTCTGCACTTCCTATTTATTTCATTCCTCAGCGACTTGTATTTCTGTATTCCTGAATCTTCCTGAACATTTTTCTACTTACATTTTCATCGATCACCTGAAGTATTTCTTATGTTACCACTGGTTTCTTCGCAGTTACATTCTTTGTACCTACGTTTTTCTTTCCAAGTTCTGTGATTGCCCTTCTCAGAGATATCCATTCCTCTTCAACTGTACTGCATACTGAGATATTCCTTATTGCTGTAATATAGCTTTAGAAAACTTCAAGCTTACCTCGTCATTTGTTAATACTTCTGTTTCCTACTTCTTTGCATATTGATTCTTCCTGACTAATGTCTTAAATTTCAGACTACTCTTCATCGCTATTACATTGTGATCTGAGTTTATATCGACTCTTTGGAATGTCTTACAACCCAGTATCTGATTTCGGAGTATCTTCCTGATCATGATGTAATCGAGCTGCAGTCTTCCCGTATCACCCGGTCTTTTCCAAGTATACCTCCGCCTCTTGTGATTCCTGACCAAACTATTCGCTATTACTACCTGAAATTTATTACAGAACTCAATTAGCCTCTCTCCTTTCTTATTCCTTGTCCCAAGCCCGTATTCTCCTGTAATCTTTTCTTCTGCTCCTACAACTGCATTCCAGTCCCGCATGATTACTACATTATCATGTTCCTTTGAGTACTGCATTACATTTTCAATATCCTCATATAATGTACCAAAAATGGTCAAATGGTCAAATACGTGTGAAATTACTGCTAAGGTCATCAGTCCCTAAGCTTACACAGTACTTAAGCTAAATTATCCAAAGGAAAAACAAACACACCCATGCCTGAGGGAGGAGTCGAACCTCCGCCGGTATCAGCCACACCGTATAATGTACCAATACAGCATTAGCAGTGTCCTGCTTAACACAGCCACTTCGCTTAAATATGTAGGAGTAACGTTGCAAAGCGATATGAAATGGAAAAAGCATGTGGGGAGTGTGGTAGAGAAGGCGAATAGTCGACTTCGGTTTATTGGGGATATTGTAGAAAAGTTTCTTTCATCTGTGAAGGAGACCACATATAGGTCGCGCTACTGGGACCTATTCTAGAGAACTGCTCGAGTTTTTAGGATCAGTACTAATGCCGGATTAAAGGAAGACATCGACGCAATTCACAGGCGAGCTGCTAGATTTGTTACCTGTAGGTTCGAGCAACACGTAAGTGCTACGGAGATACTTCGGAAATTCAGAATCCCTGGACGTAGGAACTCTAGTGAGAAAATTTAGAGAAGTGGCATTTGAAGCTGATTGACGAACGATTCTACTGCCACCAAATTAAGGTATGAGAAATTAGGGCTCATACGGAGACACATTGACAGTGATTTTTCCCTCGCGCAGAACAGGAAATGACAGGGGAATGACAGGTAGTGATGCAGTGTATCCTCCTCCATGCAGTTTACTGTGGCTTCAGTTGGTTCAAATGGCTCTGAGCACTATGGGACTTAACTTCTGATGTCATCAGTCTCCTAGAACTTACACCTACTTAAACCTAACTAACCTAAGAACATCAGACACATCCATGCCCGAGGCAGGATTCGAACCTGCGACCGTAGCAGTCGCAAGGTTCCGGACTGAACCCCTAATACCGCTCGGCCACCGCGGCCGGCGTACTGTGGCTTACGGAGCATGTTTGTAGATGTAGATGATATTCTAAATACATTGATTAATAAAAGAATATACGTGAAAACTGATAACAAATAACATTAACTGAAACTTTCATTTTAAGACTGATTGCTTGGGAAAGCAAGTAAATAAAGAAAAAAATCTTTTTCGGTCTTAGCATTCCTTTAGTCGTCTTCTATTTACCCAACAGACATATTTACGTGTAGTTACAATTTGTTATTTTCATATTAGAAATACTATCTTATGTATCAACACACATTTCATCCGAACTGTAAGGGGCAGTCAATTCGAGACGCCTTCACAGCGTGAAACTGTTATTCAACATCCTGCCGTTGAGAAAGCTGTTTGGACACTTTTCACAGATCCAGCAGATGAGATGGCGAGCTGTTATGAAAGACTGGCTACAGAAGAGTAACATATCTGTGGCAAAGACGACTGCACTTGGTAAACTTACTCAAGTTTAGTGTTAGGAAGAAGAAAGTGCTGCTGCCTGGTAGTAGCCATGGGCGAGGTGTAGGCCCTCAGTTACAGGAAAGTTTTGGGTTAGCGTACCAGGCCACCAGTATCTTCAAGCCAAATGCAGGGCTAAGTCATGTGATAGAGAGGGGCTTTGTGTAAGGACTTTACAAAAGAGGACCATGTAGTGATAGTGATTGCAGCGGGATACAGTTTGGACAGGGATGGGGCATATGACATAGGTGGTGGCCTGGACAAGATAGCTTTCCTGACTCATGGCACAAACATATACTTTGTTCAGCTGTTCCGGCGTCATGATCGGCCACACCTTGATGGAGCTGTGAGGCGAATCAATTTCGGGTTAGGGATGGCTCTGAGAGCAGCCAACTTTGCTCATGTTTCTCTGATGCCCGTCGGGACTAACAACAGATAGGGTTTCAGTAGGCATGACCTACACCTAAACAGGACTGGGAAGAGAAGATTGGTACAGCTGATTCATGGAAGTATAGGGGGTGGATCTCGGGCCACACATTGTCAAATACCTGTTGTCATGAGTAGGAAAAGTAAGTCTCTTTTAGGATAAATCCAGATAACAGGTTCCCCTTCCTAAGGAATATCTCCAGCACTTTACAAAATACTGAAACAATCACTCATAAGACAGATTTTAACAGTCCAAATATCACACATACCAGACGTCACAAAGAAGAACAAACAATTGGAAAGAGTAACATGGGGCATTTCACAGACTTAACAATCCTCCATCAAAACATGCATTCAATAAAAAATAAAATACAACTTTTGAAAGTTGAGCTCCAATCTATGAACTCCACAGTAGTTTGTGTTACTGAGCACTGGTGTAGAGAGATAGAAATCCAACATGTAGTGTTATCATCGTATGAAAGGGCGAACTCTTACTGCAGAACTGCTTCAAGGGGGTGGAAGATCATGCATTTATATTAGAAAAGGAACACAGTTCAAGACATGACATCAGTACAGTAAGTGAAGACAAACACTTTGAAACATCAACTATTTAACTAACAGGGCTTGATATCACCAAGAGATTAATCATTTTATGTGTGTATAGATCTCCCAGTGGTAGTGTAGACTCTTTTTTCAATAAATTAACTGAAGTTCTAGATAAAGTGTCAAGTACAAGGGTCAACATGATTCTGTGTGGGGAAATTAAAATCAACACTAATATCATAAATGGATCCAGCAGCACCATCATAAACATCCTTCAAAGTTTTGGCATGTCTCAATTGGTCAATAGTGCAACAAGGGGTCACTACATTGACTGCATCAGTACTTGACCATGTGGCCATAAATATGGATAGGGTAAATGTGACGTAGCTGTAAAAGATCTCGGACTGTCAGACCATTTCTATCAAATAACAACAGTAAAATCAGGCATCGAATCATTTCCTAAACTACAAGCCTACAAGCGACAACTATCAGAAATCAGAATAAAAGAGCTTTAGAAGGAACTAGCAAAACAAAGCTGGGGTGAAGTGTGTAAGGAAACCAACGTGAATATGAAATTCTCTAAATTCTCCACATCATTTAAATTGAACTTTGAAAAGGCATTTCCAAAAGTATGCATGTCTGTATCAACATCCCACAAAAACACATGGATAACAGCAGGTATTAAGAAGTCCTCCCAAACATTTAAATACCCCAGTTAAAAGATCTATAGGAAGATGCTGCAAAAAAGTCATTTAATGATAAAATAATATATAATGCAAAGAATAAAAGCAAAGCAGTCTGGGATGTTATAAAAAAGAAAACAGTGAGAGGCAAACAAACCCAGAATAACATACTGCTAAGGGAGGGGATCAGGTAATAAATGATACACAACACTTAGCAAACTATGTAAATGAGCATTTTTCCAGTATTGCTCAGAAGTCACAGCAAAAATTCCCCAAAACAAATAATATAACACCAGTAAACAATGTTGCACTAAGTACAATGATGTTATTTCCAACCACAAGGACGCTATTAGTGAAAGACCGTATCGCGAGTGGTTTCAACGCTTCAAGAACGGTGATTTTAACGTCGTAGACCAGAATAGTGGTGGAAGAGAGAAAGTTTTCGAAGATGCAGAATTGGAGACATCGCTGAGTGAACACTCGCTTCGAACTCAAGAAGAATTGGCGCGATTAGTAGGAGTGACACAGCAAGCCATTTCAAAGCTATGGACATGATTCAGAAAGAAGGAACTTGGGTCCCGTGTGAGCTGAAACCAAGAGACGTTGAACGGCGTTTGTGCCTTTGTGAACAGTTGCTTCAGAGGCAAAAACGGATGGGATTTCTGCATCGCTTTGTGATCGGGGACGCAAAATGGGTTCATTACGATAACCCTAAACGCAAAAAATCATGGGGATATCCTGCTCATGCTCCCACGTCGACAGCCAAACCGAATATTAACGGCTCCAAGATCATGCTCCGCATTTAGTGGGAAAAGCTCGGCGTTGTGTTCTATGAGGTGTTAAAACCAAGTGAAACAATCACAGGTGTTCGTTATCGAAGGCAATTAATACGTTTAAGCAGATCATTAAAAGACAAAAGGCCGCAAAACAGCGAGAGGCAGGATAAAGTGATTTTGGAACACGACAACGCTCGACCCCTCGTTGCAAAAGAGGTCAAAACTTACTTGGAAATGTTAAAAGGGGAAGTCCTACCCCACCTGCCTTATTTTCCACATATTGCTCCCCCTGACTATCACCTGTTTAGATCAATGGCGCATGGCCTGGCTGACCAACCCTTCCGATCTCATGAAGAAGTCACAAATTGGATCAATTCGTGGATCGCTTCAAAAGATGAACAATTTTTTCGACGCGAGGTTCGTACACTGCCCGAAAGATGGGGGAAAGTAGTAGCCAGCGATGGAAAACACTTTGAATGATACATGTGTAACCAATTTGTTTCATCAAACCCTCAAATGTTGGGGAAAAAACGGCGGAAGCAAAGTTGTACAACTTGTCCATTGAAGGATTACTTAGATAAAACGTTATACAAATAAATAATAATAATAATTTTAAGACATCCAAGCTAACACCTTCACAATATGAAGTGAAAATCTTCTGGGTTATTAGGCCGCGTCATGTTTCTTCTAAAATGTTCGACGTTTTGACCCGTCTGCTGGGATCTTCCTCAGGATCTTTTGGTGTGTACTACCGCTAGAACACAAGCAGTAGTGGACAATAAAAGATGCTGAGGAGGATCCCTGTAGAGGGGTCGAAACGTCGTACACCTTCACAATATGTTTTGTAAGGTGTATGCTTCGCCGGCGATGGGCGAATCATGACAGAATCTTTGACCAAAGAGTAGTTTATCGTTAGTTGTTGCTTGTCGCGAGTCGACAGTAGAAGTCAGTCTGCGCTAGTCTGCGTGAGTCGACAGTAGTCGGAGTCTGTCTGCAGTAGTAGTCAGTCGGATACGGTAGTAGGGAGTCGGCATGCGTCGGCTGTGTGCTCTGGTCGCGACTCTTGTCAGGACTCTGGGGGATGAGTATTGTTGTAGAAGGTAAAGAAGCAGCATTGCGCATATTTAATAATGTATGTTAATTGTAATTTAATTTATTCAGAAAAAATGCCCCAATAATAATTTTTATAAAGTAACTTTTTTGAAGAAAAGTATTCATTTCAGTTTAAAGAATATTTCCTATGCATTCCTTCCAAGAATCAAAAAAAAAAAAAAATATATACGCCAGCATTGCACGAAGCTGTGTCGTTAAATAAGAGCAGATATGGATGCAGTTTTTATTGAGGTAAGAATTTTTTGCTTTTTTATTTAGAATACAGGAGGTTACATTTCATTCATGGTTCATTATTTAATTAATATTGTTGTTGGTTTTTGGTCAATTTTCATTGATCAGTTTTGTGGGGAGTTTACGCATGGTTCCATTTCAAATTTTCATATAATTGAAATTACTTGCGGGGAGGTTACACTTGGTGACCTCCGGCCAGGATCGTGTTTCTTTGTGAATCTTCTGAGAAATAGTCATATATCTGCTCTTAATTACTTAAATGTAGTTAGCATATGGCGCAACGCATTTTTTAATTTGTCACTCTTTCTTTCACAGATCATCGGCAATTTGTTGCTCTCTGTTGTATTTGTGTTTGTTGCATTTTGCATTGTCTGTGTTTCATTTGTGAATAATTTTGATTAGTGTAAAAATGCCGCGAAAAACTGTTAACAGTACATCGCGATGTATAATGAGTGAAATAGCCGACTTAAATAACTTGACCGATAGTACTTGCGACACGCAGTGTAATGATGACAATCCTTCAATTACAGACAATCAGTGCGTACCGACCACTAATAATGATTTTTATCCTAGTGATGAACAAACGAATTCGATTGTGTCCTGTGTTAATTTAACGACAATTGATGACGCGGGGCGTTCTGTTGCAATGAGCGCTGCCCAGCTTGACACACCCGGTTTGCAGGATTTACGTGACGAACAGACAAATTTTTCTAATGAAAATGAGCAGTGTAATCAGAGTACGACAAATTTATTTGATTCCGGTGTAGTGATTAACAGTGCACATCCGATTAGCAAACATTTTCAAGAATCACAGAATATCCAAATGGATACACAAAACGTGACAATTGCAGGTACGCCATTAAACAGCACAAAGAATACAGTAGCTAATTTTGACATGATCGAGTCACAGCATTAATGATACAACTTAACGAGAATTTCAGACAAGAAAATAGTGAAAATTTCAAACAACAGAATGAAAGACAAGACTACAATCACAAACAACTTAGTGAACAGAACAAACAGCTTAATGAAAATTTCAAACAACTTAGTGAACAGAACAAACAACTTAATGAAAAACATGACAAACTTAATGAAAATTTCAAACAACTTAGCGAACAGAACAAACAACTTAATGAAAAACAAGACAACCTTAATGAAAAATTAGACAACAATTCCAGACAGCTTAGTGAACAGATTAGAGACGTTGCCGCGCAGTGACATGATACTAAGGAACAATTACGTGTGGAAATTGAGGCTTGTGCTAGGAAAAGTAGTGAAGAAATTAGATCAGTTGCTCAAGAATTAAGGGATATGCAAACAGCTACAACAGAATCACTTAGAGGCGAAATTAGTGCAGTCGGTAAACAATGCTCTGAAAAAGCAACACAGTTCCGCGACGATGACAGCAGAAATTTCGCGCACACTGGATACAAAAATAGACGCGAAATTCGACCAACAGAACAGTCAAATTGACGAACGTTTTAATCACCACCTACAAAACAGTGAAACGCGTTTCCGTAAATTTATACAGGAACAAAATAAAGTAAAACGACAAGTCATGGAAACAATTACTGCACAGAGACAGGAAGATAAACGTAAATTGTTTACGAAAGCAAAAACATACGTAGACAATAATATTGCTGCAGTATCAGATGAAATTAATGCTATCAAACAGTTGAACACCGAATGCGCGATGAAATTTCCGATCTTAAATCAAAAACAGATACACACACAGTAGACTTTCAGACAGTGACAGACAGACTCGAACAATTAGAACTAACACAGGATTCCGATGTCATCAAAGTTGTCGTTAAAAAATTGAACGAAACTATACGTAAAATACAAAAACAAATTAATGCCTCTGACACTAAGAACGATGATCAGGTAAAAATACTGACTGAAAAATATGATGAATTGGCCAGTCGTATTGACGTAATTGAAAGTAATAATGACAACAAATCAGACGATACTTCACCGATTTCGTTTAATCAAACACCTGAATTCCAAAATTTACAGCAGACGATCAGTGAGATAGATTCGTCTAATAACACATTACGTAGAAAATTGTCAACTATACAGCAAGAGGTAACAGAGATTAAAAATGTTTCAGCCTTTAATACATCACAGCAGACGCCACTTTGCGCACATTTGTCAGACTCACACAGCCAGTGTAATTTGGATAATTTACAGAGAGTACGCGGCCTAAATCCGAAAAGCTACATGACTTAAGATCCGAAATGACACAGACAAACAGATTCTTATGTAATCGTGAACCTGTTCACACATTCAGTGATGAGAACGTTGATTATAAGCAATTTGTATGTGTAAAAAAATCAAAGGTATTTGTAAATTACAGAGCACAGGTACACGCTTTGAACCGCATTCGACAATTTATTTTTGTACTTTCACCGCCATTACCTGTAATGCAGAAACTACAATTAGCATGGATACAGCAATTTATTTTTGAATTTTCACCGGCATTGCCTGTAACGCAAAAGCTAAAATGTATTTGCAGCGCATAATTGACCTCAGGGGATTCATTACGCTTTAATGAATATGTGCCGTAGCGTGCACAGGGCCCCGAGCCATAGTAGTGCTGTTTCATCTTTAGTTTTCTGCACTGCTGCCTTCTCTTCTACTATCCTTTATATCTATCAAAACAGCTCTTTAACTATTGCTCTACCTAGGATTAAGAAAAGAGTAAAGAAAACCCGATATGACAAGTTTTTACCGAAAGTGACAATTTTTCATTAGACGCTCCAGGAACGACAACCACCAGAACTTTAATAACAGGCAAAATTTTTAATCATCAGTATGTGTAAAAAAAAATTATCAGCAACAGGAACCACATTTTAGTAATAATAGACGTTTTGCACCGCAACAACATGAAAGCCAGCCAGTTAGCATACCTAACCAACAATGTAATGTACAAGGTCAACCAGGTTTTAATGTGCACGTGCACGTATAGCGTCAGCTCCAACAAATAGTAACGCACAGCAACAAGGAAACCAGTACGTACAGAAAACACACTATTTCAATTCCTATCGGAATGCACCGTATAGAAATGACTATAATGACAGACGTAAAAGTAATGAGCACAATTTTCAGCGTACATTTAATAACAGTAGGTCTTATCAGCAGCAAGAACATCAGCAACAACATATTATCATGAATGAACCAGACAGTAGGTATCATCCAGAACGTAAGACGTCAGGAGGAATTAACAGAACAGTACAAATAGTGGAACTGCCACAGCATCCTCCCGAAAATAATAACACGTCAGATAGAATTTGATTAAACACAGTACAGGTTGTATATTCCAGTAACGCAAGCAATACTTTTGACACGCAGAATCTTGTTCACGAGAATGTTATTTGAAACATGCTTTGTTGAATGCACCACTTTTATCGCACCCAGATTTTACCAGAAAAATTTCTATTGCCACCGACAGTTCTAACACCGCTTTAGGCGTACATATTTTTCAGGAAATTGAAGAAGATGGTCGTACAGTAATAAAAACATCGCTCTTGCAAGTCGCATTCTGTCACCTGCTGAACGTAACTATTCTGTTACAGAACTTGAAACATTATGTATTGTACGGGCTTTTACCAGATTTCGGCATTTTCTTTTTGGAAGACATACCACCGTTTACACAGACCACAGAGCGATACAATTTTCACTTTCGGCTAAATTTACACACGACAGATTAAGTAGATGGAAACTTTATTTGCAGGAATATAATTTTACAATTGTTCACATTCCTGGTACACAAAATTGTAGCAGATGCACTATACCATTCTCTCAGCAACAATCAGCAAGACATCGCAACCAACTTCTGCAAAGCAAATTTCAGCGTCATGTACATTCAACAAGTTGCATTTGAAAATTTCATTTCGTCGTCATTACAAGATATAGCACAAGAGCAGAGTAAAGACAACGTGTGGAAAGATATTAAACACCTTTGGCAAGATAGGAACAATGTTATCATTAGAAACCATTACACTGTACGCAATGACATTCCGTTTCGCCGCTCTCATCCTGACAGCAACAATTGGTTATTATGCATTCCTGATGAACTTGTTAACAAATTAATCTGGTATACTCATTTAAGTTACGCACATTACGGAGCCAGAAAATGTTTTCTTATACTGAGACAGAACTGTTATTTTACCAACATGGAGAAAAGTATTCGACGAGTTTTAACGTCATGTAAAATCTGCTAGAAAGCTAAATCAGATACGGCTTCACATATTCCTCCATTACATCCCATTGTACCTGTTAAATTGAGACATATGGCCGCTGTAGACATTTTTGGTCCAATTCCCAGAACTAATAGAGGTTTTTGCTACATCTTTGTCGCTGTTGAACTCACTTCAAAATTTGTTACCTTCACTCCGATACGCAAAGCTACTGCTAAAACTGTTTCGAAAGCATTTGTAAAACATTTTTTATTTCATGTAGGGCATGTGTTGAAAGTAATTTCCGGCAATGGACCACAGTTTCGATCTGCTATATGGACACGTATGTTACGAGCTAGAAACATTTCTCCGATATATATATCCAGGTACCATGCTTCTTCGAACCCTTGTGAACGATTAATGAAAGAAATTGGTAAACTGTGTAGAATTTACTGCCATAAAAAACATATTGATTGGGACACACACATACTCTCATTCCAAGATGTAATTAATTCCATACCGAATGAATCTACTATGCTATCTCCGTCTGTTATACTGAAAAAAGCTGAACCACCTAACAAAATTAAAGAATTGGTAACATTTCCTACATCTCATCGACTACGACACCATGAAATAATTGACATTGCGCTGAACAACATCAAACGTGCCGCAGAGCGCCGGAGAAGACAGCAAAAACAGGTTTGTACACGCCTGAATTTCACATTGGACAGAAGATATTAGTACGTACACACTATTTATCCAACAAAGGAAAGAGTAAATGCAGTAAATTTGAACTTCTATACGCAGGTCCATGTCGGATTCGCTGCATTGCCTCACCCCAATGTAGACCACGTCGAAAGTTTGAGAACCAGAAAAACCAAATGGAACCCTCACGTGTCGAACGTCAAACCTTTTATTGAATGAAGATACTTTATGATTTATCACACTGTAATGCCATTTCCTAATTTTTTTATGACCACTTATGCAATTATATTCACATGAACACTTACTGATGATTATCATATTTTTTCTTGGCAAGTGCCCGGCAAGGTAAGGTTAGCAGATCGCTCTTCTTGTCGTTACACATCAGACCGTGCATATTTTTCCAGATGAACTTATACATTTTATGACCATTTATGCAATTGTATTTATGTGACTACTTACTGATGATTATCGCATTTTTTCTTGGCAAGTGCCCGGCAAGGTAAGGTTAGCAGGTCGCTTTTCTTGTCGTTACACATTAGACAGTGCACATTTTCCACATAAAATTACGTATCTTACGAATAATTATGCAATTCTATCTAGCGATATATTAATTTTATCAAATTTTCTCTCTATTAAAGTCTTCAATTCTAGCCTCTATTAACTACACAACATACAAGCTGTACACAAACAAAATCACATTTCTTGTCGTTATACACCCTAGACCGTGCATATTTTCCATTTTTATGTATGTATGATTGTTTTCCTGTTTTGTTTGTATGTACTATGAAATATTTAAGATATAACAAACACCAGTTGACTTTGACATTTTGCCTTATGATATCTCATCATCGTGACTATTTTACACTTTTTTTTTTTTTTTTGCTGCTACATTGTGATACACTGTGTACATTTTTGCTTCTGAACACTGTCAATGTTTTTGACATATTACGTTTTCTGTCATGCTATGCTGTATGCTCAATTATGTTACTATAAACCAGTTTTTATCTAATGGGTATATGAATTAAATGCAAGACATTAATCTTTGTTCATCATTTTCAGAAAGAAATAACGTGTAAACGAAATAAATTAAACAGAAATGGGAATTTCACTTTCGGAATGAACGAAAGAGGATGCAGTACCTCGTGATGAAGAGTAAATGGATCAGAATTAACAAGCATTAACAAGAATATACTACACACATCGTAGAATAGCAGTCTTAACTAATTTTTTCTCTCAGAATACGAGGCGATTGATGCAGGCTGTCAGACAGAACTACACATCTTAGTTTTAGTGATGAAATATGATAGAAATAAAGAATAGTTGTATAATGAATATTGAAGTGACTTTTTGCAGATGATAATGAATGGTGATGAATAATGATGAAGAGTATGCTACTATGGATAATGAAGTTTTTCTTTACAGGTGATGATAATAATGGAGTTATGGTGATATGGATAATGAAGTTTTTCTTTGCAGATGAAAATAATGATGAAGTTTATATATTTGCTGTTAGTTAAGAGATGCTATGTAGTTATTTAAGTATTTGTTGCAGTTCGTTTTCACAGAATGTTTTATGTCGTATGGTATGATGACTGAAGGTTTTGGAAAGGACAGCTAGAGAACATATATATTTTTATACACATTTCACTACCTGTTAATTCGAAGTTCATTACTTTTCAGCATAATATGCGTTTCTTTCTTTCAGCTCAATAAACCATTTTGTATTTTTTCCAGGAAAAGCTTTTCATGATACTTACTAAACCTGTTACTTATTAAACCTATACTAGCACTTGCATTTTTTTTACCCAGTTGTGTCTATCATTTATAAATGTGATCACATATACTGCCTTGTTTCTTAACCTTGCTAAAGCTGACTCATGACGAATGACGTTACACATCTTCATTTGCAGCAATAACTCAAAAGCAAACAAAGTAAGTACCAGTCCCTAATAATGCTACTAGGTTAAGAGAGTTCTGAATAATACTGATCAGCTCTGAATAGTATGTCACTTCAATAATGACCTCTGAATAATACAAAAAAAAAGCTTTTTTAACTGGCCAATGAATGCCACTGTTTGTTGTAATAAGATTACTTATGATGCCCATGATTATTAATTATGTATAAATGCTATGCCAATAATTAACTCATTTTCAATAATGACTTCCGAATAATACAAGAAATATCCTTTGTAACTGGCCAATGAATGCCACTGTTTATTGTAATAAGATTACTTATGATGCCCATGATTATTAATTATGTGTAAATGCTATGCCAATAATTAACTCATTTTCAATAATGACTTCTTAATAATACAAAAAAATGATGCTTTGTAGCTGGCCAATTAATGCCACTGTTTATTGTAATAAGATTAGCTATGATGCCAATGATTACTATAGTTAGATTAATTATGTATAAATGCTATGCCAATAATTAACTCATTTTCAATAATGGCTTCTGAATAATACAAAAAAAAGTTTTGTAAATGGCCAATGAATGCCACTGTTTATTGTAATAAGATTACTTATGATGCCCATGATTATTAATTATGTATAAATGCTATGCCAATAATTAACTCACTTTCAATAATGACTTCTTAATAATACAAAAAAATGATGGTTTGTAGCTGGCCAATGACTGCCACTGTTTATTGTAATAAGATTGCCCATGATGCCAATGATTACTATAATTAAGTGAATTATGTTAATACTATGCCATTCATTAGCTTCTGTTTTGAATGATGACTTCTGACAGTTTGTAACTGGGCAATGAGTGCCAATAATTACTATATTCAGTTAATTTTATGAACATTATTCTATAATACTTCATACATGGTACAGAAATGTTCAATAACTGGGCGATGAGTGCCACCAATTACTCAAATCAGTTGTTAGACTAATGTAATTCTCAATGAAGACTACTATGTGACTTAATGTCCTTCACCTTCTGACCTAATTACCAGAAATTACTGCAATATCCATTTGTCCTGTCTATCCTCATGATCATGGAGCACTATATTTGGTTTTTGCACTAATTCTATGTTGGTCTACTTTACAAGAACATGGTGTTGACACATGCTGTCCACCACCTTGAGCGATGGAGATGTTATTATGGTCCCACTGTTTGGTGTACCTAGTGTACTACCAAAATGATAGCATGGAATATTTCAGTGTCTTGGCTACACTGATTAATACTTCAAGGAAAAGAACTTCAGATTGTCTCACTTGGTGTTGTGCTTCTGTAGAAAGATATGGACTTTCAGTGCAGCTGCGTGCAACCTAAAGTGCTACAACCATGACCCAATCCTTCTTACTCCTTTCGTAATTCTCGTAAAATGATAAAGACATATACTGTGCGTGTGCACTTCCTTTCATTTGTTGATAAGATCAGTTCTTGATATGTTTATTTGTTGTACAAAAATACTAGAGAGTTTTACAGTGCGTGTGCAGTCTATGTCATTTCTCAATATGATTTGTACTCGTTGCCTATACATTTGTGATTTCCTGATATGTTCACTACTTCAGTGCGTGTGCACTTTTGTCATTTGTCAATACGATTTGTACTCATTAGGTTTATTTGTTGTAAAAATATTAGAGAGTTTTACAATGCATGTGCACTTTATGCCATTTGTACTCATTACATATACATTTTTTTGTGATTCCCAGATATGTTCTGTATTACAGTGCGTGTACACTTTCGTCATTTTGTTAACATGATTTGTATTCATTGTATATACATTTTGTGATTTGATGATATATTCTGTACTACAGTGCATGTGCACTTTATGCCATTTGTACTCATTACTTATACATTTTGTGATTTGCAGATATGTTCTTTGTGATTTCCTGATATGCTCATTACTACAGTGCGTGTGCACTTTTGCCATTTGTTAATATGTTTTGTACTCAATGTGTATTCATTTCACCATTGCTTGATATGTCTGTACTCAGTGCGTGTGCACTATATTTTATTTCATGTTCTGCACTTATATATCTGTAAATATTCTGTGTTTGTAAAAGTTAATAAATTATGAAAAATTTGTTGCTCATGGCAAGTCCAATTGACTCACCATCGCTGCCAAATTTTTGCCCTCCAAGTGGAGGGTTATCTAAGGTGTATGCTTCGCCGGCGATGGGCGAAGCATGACAGAATCTTTGACCAGAGAGTAGTTTATCGTTAGATGTTGCTTGTCGCGAGAAGACAGTAGAAGTCAGTCTGCGCTAGTCTGCGTGAGTCGACAGTAGTCGGAGTCTGTCTGCAGTAGTAGTCAGTCGGATATGGTAGTAGGGAGTCGGCATGCGTCGGCTGTGTGCTCTGGTCGCGACTCTGGTCAGGACTCTGGAGGATGAGTATTGTTGTAGAAGGTAAAGAAGCAGCATTGCGCATATTTAATAATGTATGTTAATTGTAATTTAATTTATTCAGAAAAAATGCCCCAATAATAATTTTTATAAAGTAACTTTTTTGAAGAAAAGTATTCATTTCAATTTAAAGAATATTTCCTATGCATTACTTCCAAGAATAAAAAAAAAAAAAATATACGCCAGCATTGCACGAAGCTGTGTCGATAAATAAGAGCAGATATGGATGCAGTTTTTATTGAGGTAAGAATTTTTTGCTTTTTTATTCAGAATACAGGGCCGAAGGTCAGCGCTGCTGCCCCACATAAAATTTACCAGATATTATTATTTCTGTTAGGAGGTTACATTTCATTCATGGTTCATTATTTAATTAATATTGTTGTTGGTTTTTGGTCAATTTTCATTTATCAATTTTGTGGGGAGTTTACGCATGGTTCCATTTCAAATTTTCATATAATTAAAGTTACTTGCGGGGAGGTTACAGTTTATTTCCTTCATTTTTCCTTTGTAGAAAAACTAACACCCAAGCTATGCATTGCACGATACTAATACCTCTTCCTCTTTCTGAACTCAACATCTCACTCATTACAGAGGAATGCTGACTCAGTTTTTCAGGATAACAAATGGGAAGTTGTGGCACAGAAAATGACCCAGAGATCACCAGTGTGTGTGTGTGTGTGTGTGTGTGTGTGTGTGTGTGTGTGTAGTGAGTGAAGTGTTATGAAACAATGCGTGTATAGTGTGTGCAGTGACATAGTGAGATACGAGTGAACAGTGTGACATTACATTATTTAATACGTTATTTTTTAAAAAAGTATTAAATATCAGAAGTAAATCTGATGATTGTCTCTAACTAGAAGTCTGTAAATGTATGTGTATACGAATTACCTTATTTTAAATTGGTATAAACTTGTAAATACTTTGACATGTCCTGTATCCTTGTAAAAAGGATCCTCGGGTGAATAAAGCTACTACTATTACTACTACTAAGATACCCAGATCGTGGTTCTTCCAGCTGATAAATGTCTCGTGACAGCTGTTATGATAAAATGTACCGATTAATAACACATATCGGAGGATCTGTAAAGACTCCACTAACCAGGTGCCAAGAAAGACTGCTGCCCTTTCGAACATTTCGCCTTTGCGCTACAAGTTATGTGAAGATTGAAACCAAGTGATGCAGATCGTCCTAGGCAAAAATCTATAAGAAATCTGTTCTTATGCGTGTGAGTACAGTTAGCTGTCCAAATTGCGACTGTGTTAAACGCTTTTCCTTGTTATTAAGAATGGGAAAATATGCTCACGGCACACGTAACTCTGCAGACTTCTTTGACAAATTTAAAGGAGACTGAACAGTTCTGATTCATCAGTCAGCTTTGATGTGGTTTCCTCATTCATAATGGTTCCATTTTCATGATTTTATCTCAATGGGAAAAAAAGGAAGAAAGAAAAATAAGTAAATAAAATAAAAAGAGTTCTGTTTTGTTCAGACATGTTATGATCTCGATTTACGTTTCATTTAATAACGACTTTTTTGAAGAGAGTAAAAGTGTCACCATGGGTAGTCCATTGTATCCCTTGCTGGCCGATTTGTTTATGCAGGACTTCGAGGACAGGGAATCTGATAGTCCGAAACCAGAGTATTTTGGAGATATGCTGACAACAAGATTGTGGTGTGCCCCCAGTGTGAAGATAAATTACAGGAAATTTTAAACAGTTGAAGTTCCATGTACAGGAAAGTTCACGGCGGAAAACCGAAAGGAGGGATGCCTTCCTCGTGAAATGTTTTGGTTCGTTGCAGAGACGATGGCACCTTGGGATTCGCAGTTTGTCAGAAACCAACTCATATAGACTTTATACTAGTGATGTGGCCCAGTTTCGCACGGGTAGGATTAAGTATGTACTGAAAGACGACCTGACTGGTGTAGCGTATTTTATTTGCGGGCTATGAAAAAAATTAAGAATATAACGTTAATAAATTGAATATCATCAGTTTCATATAACTTAGCGAAGTAAGCAGTTCACGGCTGGAAAGTCGTGTGGAGGTATGACTGTTATGTATTGTGTATAGAACTGACGTTTGCAGTGGCATCTCATGACAAGGATGGGAGCACATTCTGATGTAAGTAATATGTTAACAGACGATGTAAATATTTATTCGAATCATGGGTTTATGTGTATGTGAGTGATTAGGAGGCTGGCTGAGGTGACTTAAAAACATACACACACACACACACACACACACACACACACACACACACACAGAGACAGACACACACTGGCGTGTTGCCGCACACCTCTTGTGGTGGAACTTAGTGTACTCTGTAATCCATTACAATTATTGAGACTCATTACGGCAGTTCTTTGTTCGTGGACTTCTTTGCTGTGACACGCAAAGAATCGCATCCACATCCAGGTTTGAGTCAAGAAAGCAGAAAGCCGAAAACTGAGTTACCTGCTGCGGTGTTGAAAGTGAGTACTGTATGCATAAGCAGCAAGGTTTCTGAAGTAGCTTTCCGGAAATCTATTTGCTTGAAACATTGTTCTCAAACAAAGGTTAAAAAAATGGTTATTTTAAATTGGAGGTCTCACATCACATGCTGAGGTTGTTATCCTTTTGTTATTGGTTACATTTTGTAAAATACTTCAGAACTGAGTAACATACTGCCCCTTGTTCGAATAATGTACAAGGAACTAAGAGTGCGAATTTCGATTGATATTGTGAGAGAAGCAGAAACTGGCAATCTAAAATTGCCCTCATATTTAGAAATACATCCCACAACCGTCTGTGGACGTGTTTCGAAAACTTGTGTATCCATCTCCAAGAAATTTTTGAATCCCATTCAAGGAGATCGTGCCGATGTCTTTACGATTTGTAAGAGGCCTAAATCTCATTATCGCCAGAGGAGATTCGTGAAGCAGTTGTCTGTATAACTTGAAAATGACCAAAGGGACAATATCTTCTCATTACGCAGAAAATCTTGTCTGCGTCTGTGTTCGACCGTATGAAAGCAGAAAGGTGGAAGCTGACTCACATATTGCGCTGTAGTAAAACTTTCTTTAAATAAACGAAATAAATCTGCATCCTATGCTTCGTTTTACTTTTGCATAAAGAACTGGAGACCAAAATTTTTGGATCCGCGCGCTTTTTTCATTATGCAGTTGTTATGAAACGATTGCAGCCACTTGGATGTCACTTAGGCGACTTGCAGGTCCCTAACCTGTTACCCAACCCGTAAAAGGGGCGCTATGGTGTAATGTGGAATCGGAGCTACGTTTCGTTTCTGGCGAATCTTCACGTTATTGAGAGGTGAATGTCAGGTTAAAAGGCAGAGCGAAATAAATAAACTAACTGGGATTCGATCCAACGACTTTTCAATTTCAGGCCAGCCGCTTCAGCGCTAGCCCACCACACAATACGTGCGAACTTTATCACGCTTGCTGCTCTCTCGAGGTACTGATGCTCT
The DNA here is from genome assembly GCF_021461395.2 of Schistocerca americana. Classification (NCBI taxonomy): domain Eukaryota; kingdom Metazoa; phylum Arthropoda; class Insecta; order Orthoptera; family Acrididae; genus Schistocerca; species Schistocerca americana. Next base: position 64,591,093 of record NC_060125.1, read on the forward strand.
CTCAATTTATGGCGGCTGTTCACTGAGTGGTGAGGCGCAGATGATGGCAACGGAGTCGCTTTCACAACTTAACTGTAATGCAGAGAATTTGTGCGTAACATTAGTAAATTAGTACTGAAACCTTCTTCATGAATCAGTGTATCTGGTAGTCAAAACCAGATCAAATTCCCTATAGCAATTCCTGAGATTAGGCTGCACGTGCAAACAGGTACTAGGAGGCGACTGTAGTTTACATGTATAGAGAAGAAGAGGAGAGAAGAGATGTAAATAGCTGTCACAATGCTTCCTAGACTATGAGTGCCCTCAGAACTTTGGTTCACAGATCACAGAGCATTGTATAATTAAACAGAGTTTTCGAAGCAAATGGGTATTTTCCACAAGAGACACGTGAGGCACTATAAATAAAACCTAAGGTAGATATAAGGAAAAACGAAGAAACCTTAGAGAGATCTAAATTCAACGTTTTTCATCTCTGTTTGGGAAGCCTGTCTTCAAAATGTGCGACGAATTTTGAATCACAGCACACAGTTCTTCCTGTGCGGCCAGCTGGCTACTCTGGTGTTAGTGTTTGGCCAGAGGCTACACTCGCCGGCGTCTGTGGCGCATCTATCGCCGCTACAGAGCAGGCTGGCATGAGACGAGATGAAGAAGTTTGTCACCTGCTCCGTTGTGAACGATCAGCTTGTCCTGGATGCCAGCGCCATGACCGTGGTGGAGCGGCCAGTGATCGGTGCAGGGCGTTGCTAAGCTCGGGGTGACAGCCACGATGGTTGGTGGAAGCAGACTTGCCACGGAGGTGTTGGGCAGCAGAGCGGGACACACGGCGGCAATGACTAGAGCCGCTAGCAGCTGAGTCTGGGGTGGTGCCGGACTTAATACGGCACGCCGGCCTGACTCCTCCGGATGCGTGTGGCAGGCATAGCTCATCACAGTGCTCTGCAGTTGGAGTTGAAGAGAGTCGCATTGCGGAGGTGAGTGAATTGGTGGCCAACACCCAAGACAAAAACAGCTGGACACGGCGTGGACTTGGGAGTTGATCAGTGGTCGACAAGGGGTGCGACCGGGTGATCGTGGATATCATCAACCAGAAGGGCAGTGACAACTGCAGCAAGATACGCAGAATAGTTGGTTTGTTAATACTATATGGCTGGAGCACTAGGAGTGTGATTTAGTGGCCCACTATGATTCTTTGTTAGCTGACTAGTGAAAACATTCAGAGGGGTGTACGGCGAATACTGTGTACAATGAAGGAGACTGTACATGTGTTTGTGTGCGACGGCTATTTCCGTTATTACACTACATGGCGCGGCTCTGAGAGCAGACTAATCCCTTTGTATGGTGTTTCCTTATACGGTGTTTCCTTATACGCTGCTGGTGTGCGTTAACGGTCCTCAAAACTAGAGCTGTGTGCATTGTTTGTCTGTCACGCTGAGGGTGTGTCCATGTCGTATATACTGCTACGTTACTGACTTTCACGTCATTGCTGTTGTTCATAGTGTAGGTAGGTTCGTAGCCTGTTTGGTTGTAATAGTAGTGAGTAGTTGGTAAAGGTAATGGGTATTAAGAACGTTGATTTTTTCAGTTGTTATACTACATGAAGTTGGTGCCCTATTGTAACGTCCGCGGGACGAGAGTTTGAGTATCTTATTCTGTATTTGCTGCTTGATTCATGGACACATTAGGTGGGCACTGGGCTGTATCTCAAATTGATAGGTTTATGATATTCTTCGATTATTTCATGGTAAATTGGTGCAAGTATTGGGCAATATACCATTGAACTGCCATTATTGTTTAATATTCTCTTCTATCTTTGCCAAAGGTATATATGTTTTTAAGAAACCCTTTCTCAACGTACTGCCCAAACCTCACTCGATCCAAATCGTACGCTACACAAAATAGGTCGGATACCCACGACGCACCGCCCCCCCCTCTCCCCTTCCCCCCACCCCCCACCCCCTCCCCCCCGTCCAAACAAGCGGGATTTTCGGGTTGCGTCAGCGATGGCTTGAAGCTCCCGAAGACTGGTACGCGAGGGTCACGCCAAAAAAAGAAATGCACACCATTTTTGTAAAAATACAGTTTTCATTCTGCATGTGTGAAAGTTTTACAGTGTGTAGATACATTCTCCCCGCTTGTTTTCAAACATAGTTCAACCTGTTTCCGAGAGTGGCGCCATCACAGCATGCCTTAAGATGGCTGCTACACTTGACGTTCGTCAGAAGCAACAGGCTGTCATAGAATTCCTGTGCTGTGAAAACGAGACACTGGGAAACATCCACAAGACGTTGAAAAAGGTGTATGGAGATGCTGCTGTCGATCGCAGTACATTTAGTCGGTGGGCAAGCAGGTTACCTGATGGAAGTGGGCACGACAATATTGAGGATTGCCCTCGCAGCGGCAGGCCTCGTACTACACACACTCCAGACAATGTACAGCGAGCTAACGAATTGGTCACTGCTGACAGACGCATCACAGTGAATGAATTGTCAGGATACGTTTGGATAGAGGAAGGAAGTGTTTGCAGAATACTGAAAGTGTTGGCGTTAAAAAAGCTTTGTGCCAGGTGGGTTACCAGGATGTTGACTGTGGCTCACAAACAAACAAGAAAAACGGTATGTGGCGAACTTTTGGAACAGTACGAGAATGCTGGAGATGAATTTCTTGGAAGAATTGTGACAGGTGATAAAACATGGCTCCATCATTTTTCACCAGAGACGAAGAGGCAATCAATGGAGTGGCATCATGCAAATTCACCCAAGAAAAAAAAAAATCAAAACCATACCTTCTGCTGGAAAAGATATGGTTACGGTGTTTTTCGATTCCAAAGGACTCTTGCTTGTGGACATCATGCCAAGTGGAACCACCATAAGTTCTGATGCATATGTGACGACACCGAAGAAACTTCAAGCTCGACTGAGTCGTGTTCGACCACATCAGCAAAAGCAGGATATTTTGCTGTTGCACGACAATGCACAGCCACATGTCAGTCAAAAAACCATGGAAACGATCATACAACTCGGATGGACAACACTGAAACACCCGCCATACAGTCCTGGCTCCATGTGACTATCATCTCTTTGGGAAACTGAAAGACTCTCTTGGTGGAACAAGGTTTGAAGATGATGACTCCCTTCTGCAGGCTGCCAAACAGTGGCTCCAACAGGTAGGTCCAGAATTTTACTGTGCGGGTCAACAGGCGCTGGATCCAAGATGGCGTAAGGCAGTTGAGAGGGATGGAAATTATATGGAGAAATGAAAAAAAAATTTCCTAAAGGATGTATCTACACACTGTAAAACTTTCAAACATGTAGAATAAAAGATGGATTAAAAGAAATAGTGTGCATTTCTTTTGGAGTGACCCTTGTATTTGCAAGATCCACTGCGATTGTGGACTTTCTGGTACATTCGACAGACGACCCGTACAGTACGTGAATTACACAACACTGCAGGCTGACGAAGCTTTCACAGCGCAACAAATGGACTGTGGCAGAGCACTGCACCGACATCGGTCGGTCACTGTGTGCGGTATGAAAAAGTAGAAATTACATCGTCGATTTCGAATTTTTGGGACTGGGTACTGAAAGAACAGTTGAAATTCGTTTTGCGAACAAGTCAACTAGTAGCGATAGCGGCTTAAACATTGACAAACGATGGAAATAGGCGCTTTCTTTGATAAACTTGCAAACACGACCCGACAGTGTAGTTCATAATCATACATCGATATCCCAGCATGGCCATACATTCAGTTTATGCATATTTTTTTGCAGCCAGTCCAAGATCCTAGCAGTTGTGTGTCCGTGGCTGCATGCACAATTGCGCGGTCCACTAATTCAAAAGGGCGGACCGAATGCTGAAGCTTCAGTCTGTCTGCTGACTCTAAAGACGACCCAATGGTTTACAGCAGAAACATTACACTGCCGACTCATACTGGTGTGACCACCTGTTAAAAGCATGAACAGCCAGGTTTCGCAGCGTAGATCGCTGCTAGACGAGCAGAAAGAGAGTCAGTCTACATTGAAAGGTGGCTACACTGAGCCACTGCGCCAGAGATTGCGCCAAAGAGTACTATTAAGCCGCCTCCACAGTGCCTGTTAAGAACTCGTAGAGGACAGTGCTTGTCGAGAGCTCGTGGTAGTGAGTGCGTGGGGAGAGCTCGTAGAAGACAGTTCGTGCCGAGATGTGCTAGTGGGCACTGCTTGTCGTGAAGTCGGAGTGAGATGTGATAGTGGAGAGTGTTGTTCCATGTTTTATGCAGTTATTTGATGGGAGAGATAGCAGATGTTATTCTAATGGAAATACTGTAACGATCAGAGTGCTTTTCGTCAATATATATGAAGGTAAAATATTGCGTGTTTTTTTTCATTAATTCCATGTTTTAAATAATGCGTCATTACAGGTTCAGTCAACAAAGCATCTGGCGTGTGTTCTTGTATTAGAGTGTAATTCTACTTTCCTTGAGCAATTATGGTATTTCTAATTTTCTTTTATCACGTCAGTATAATTGGTATTTAAAATTTCTTGTCTTGTTGAAGAAGAACGGTGCCAGATGTGTACGTTGAGTCACACTCCCACACACAGAACAGTTACATTTGTCCTTGGGTTTTGTAGGTTTTATAGTTGCTGGGGAGTTAATTAATTAACTGTGTTTACGAAAATTTTCATTTCATTCTTTGTTGTTGTTCTTTGCAGTCAGATAGCGTAATAAAACTAGTCAGGGCCAACCGATTACGAGACATAGCGTAATCGGACATACAGCTACGAAAATTTAAAATAAAAAATATTTTCAATCATATTTAATTAAGCCCCCATGCACGTGGCGACCGCTGCTTCGGATCGTCCCTTGGAATTCTTCTGATTGTGAAAATAGTAGACGGTGGTATTGTTGTAGTAATTTGTAGTTTAGTAATTGTAGTCTATTTTGCATGTGTAGATTTGGTAATTGGCATTCTTCTAATGCTATTTTTCAAAATTTAATTTTTATTGCCTTGTATACGCGTTTGACAATTTTGTGCAATTATTTCAATTGTTCGTTAATCGTGTTTGAAGGAAACATCTCGTGTGAATAGTATTGTTGGAGATAAAGAGTCATTGTGTGTAATTTTCGTACAGTGACGAATCTTTTGTATATTTTGTAAATGATTACGCGATCCATGAAAAAGGCAAAAATGATGAATAGTGAGAATAACGAAATTGTTGACATGGCGAACTCGCCAACAGAGGAAAACAGTATGGTGGATAATGGAGTTGAAAACAATGTAATAAGTCGGGAAAATAGTCCGGAACCATTTCAAAATTTTTCTTAATCAGAAAATTCACAGAATACGAGATTAATGACAGAAGATCCTGGAATAGTATCGAACACAGATAGCCTTATGGCTATGCAGAAGGAAGTTAGTTTTGTGGGAAATGTTAGGCTCGAAAGGAATTTCGAACAAGTTAATATGGAGCAGTTGATGAGTGTAATATTAAATTTTCAGTCTGAATTAAAAACAGAGATAGGAACAATTAAAACAGAGATGGGAACTTTACGAGCTGAATTAAAAACTGATATGGGAATAATGGAAACACGGTTTGGATCTGAATTAGAAACAGAGATAGGAACTTTGTGATCTGAATTAAAAACTGATATGGGAACAATAGAAACACGGTTGGACTCACAAATAGTAACAATCAGAACTGAGATGGGAACACTGGAAACACGGTTAGACTCACGAATAGGGACATGTTTAAAAAATATGAAAGATGAGTTAAAGAAAGAAATCAGAGAAGAGGATAGAGAACAGGAGGAAAGAGATCGCGTGATAGTACAGAAATTTTCAGAGTTAAATTTACAACGTGCACACGATAAGGTAGAAATATTTGAGAGAATCGAGGAATCCGTACCAAATGACAGAATAAATAACCTAACACAACAATATGAACAGCTAGCTACCAAATGTGTCAATACTGAAACCCGAGTCGCGACACTTACGGAAGACGTAAATAAACAGAAAGAACAATTAGGTGACTTATCGGAAAGAGTTGAGGGAATTTCAGATAAACTGACAAATCTTAGTTTACATGGGGACAGAGATTCGGATGATACAGCTCCATTACCATTTGCAGAAACCGAAGAGTATCAGAACATAAATAAGCATGTTGAAAATCAGGGAAAATTTAATGAACGCGTGAAAAGGGAATTTGAGGCTTTAAAGAAGCAAGTCAAACAGATTGAGGGCGAAATCGTAGGAAAAGACGGCAAAAGAAATTTAGAATCACAGATACCAGAAGGGTTTGAAGAAAATAATTTGTTTCATTTACGGGATGCGACAAGAGAGCGCCAGGCGCGCGAACTTGACAATAATCGTCATTGGGACTGGGACAGACGCGGTAGGTCTTTGTCGCCACGAGGGGAAAACTTTGACTATAAATACTTTTTGACTGTTCGGAAATTTAAGATCTTCCGTAATTCAAAGAATGACATACATCCATGTGCATGGTTAGATCAATTTATGTACGCACTTCCGCCAAATTTGCCACAAAGTCACAAACTGGAAATTATGTGCAGCTATTAAAGTCCTCAGGGGATTCACTACTCTAAGTGAATATGTGCCGTAGCGAGCATAGGGCCCCGAGCTGTAGTGGTGCTATTTCTCTTTTAGTTTTCTGCACCGCTGCCTACTCTTTTACTATTCTTTGCATCTGTCAAACCAACTCTTCGATTATCAATCTATCTAGAGAGTAAGTAGACAATAACCGGATGTGACTAATTGTACCTATAAGTGATTTCGTAAATTACCATTTGGACTTACTGTACCTTCAGCAGCATTCATTCGTAGTTTAAACGAATTTTTTCTGTTTCTCTTCGTGACAATATTACTTCATATGTCGACGATATTCTTATTGCTAAACATTCTTGGAGTGAGCACAACAAAATTTTGGATTCATTGTTACGTATATTTGCAAGAGTTGGCATTACAGTGAACTTGGAAAAATCTGAATTTGGTCGTTCACAGGTGAAATTTCTCGGTCACATTATTTCTACAGAAGGTATTCTTCCTGATCCAGAAAAATTAGACGCTATTCGTAATTATGCTGTTCCTACCACAAAACGTGAGGTTCGTAGTTTCCAAAATTTTTGTGGAATGATATACTTTTGAAAATTTTTTGTAGAATGACATACTTGTGAGAAACTAACAGCTACATGTAAACACGCAGAGAGTACAAGGATACCGCGCTGAGTTTTGGCGGCGGCACATACTCGAAGCAACAGTCAAGTCTGCGCGCCGCACAAGGCAGTCGTTGACCGCGAACAATTGCTTCCTACGTCACGCGCCTACAGCTGATCGAGCGCTCAGTGCGAATGCACTGACAGCCGTAAACAAATACACAGTTTAATTTCTCCGATTAAATTCAGTATAAAGCTATAGTGACTTGATGAATTATGTTATTAACGTTCAGTATTTTTCAGGATACGGTTGTATAAAATATTTAAGAACTTCAGGTAAATTCTGTGCGTGTCCGACGTTAAGACGACTTGCTATCGAGAAATTTTCAGGAAGAATGTAATTTCAAAGAAGAAAGTAATAAACTAAAAAGGGTAACTATTAAATGAGTTTATTTTTCAGGTAACATATTTCCACTTAGGTACGTACTTTAGACGTAATTTGCTGCTCGCGATTACGTGATTCATACTTTGTGCTAATTTCATGTTCTATGAATTTACTTGTGAAGCGACGTGCTTGCGTACGTTAACTGATTTTGACAATGATTACTAATGAACTGGGTTGTAACTTGTGTATATTATGCATCGCTTGGCTGCACTGCTTTTTCACTGATGTCATATTTTTCTATTATGTGCCTTCTGTGCTTATTTATTTAAATTATAATTGTAACCTGATTAATTGTGCTGATGTGGTTAGGTATGTAAGTTATACTTTGTGATTTATCTGCTTGCGCCTTCATGTTTACTTATTAAGATTACATATGAACATTTATTTGCTTATGCTGATATGATGCTAATGACATGTTTACTGCTTTGCGTATGGATTGCATATTTATACATATCTGTTGTTGTCATAACTACTCTTTAATTTGGTGTATAGAAATGTTGATATAAGGTGTACAAACAGAGAGTTTAGGTTACACTATGGTATTAATTATAGATTGTTCGCTTGGCAGAGCCTCGTTGTAAGAATTGTGCTGCATCCACTTGTTGACATTCTGTTCTCTACTGGTATATTTACTCGCTATTGCATGTTTTGCTTACGCTCAGTGCCTTATATTTTAATATAAGAAAATGAACTGCTATAGTTCGACGAACGACATTGGTACAAAGAACTTCTTAGAAGTCACATGAGCTGGAGGTTTTATGAAAGCTGTATAAATGTATGCTAATAGGAAGGAAGCTAACGACATGACATACCAAAACTAGGTTTAGACAATTGACAGTTATTACACTGCATTTTTCGCGAGCAATTGAAATAGGAAGTGACACTTGACGCGAGAAATACTCCACATGTTTGCTTCTGCCATAATTCTTGAAGTGGTGTACACACTGTGAAATATTATGATCATTCACATTCCGTAATCGTACTTAATTACTGAGAGTTATTCGAACTAAGTCTGTTAGAGGTCATGTATGCATTTCTTTTGTTTATAATTCATAATGAGTAGAAGATTTGGCACAGATGGATTACACAGAGGTTGTGTGTTGACAATGTGTCTTCGGATTGTATGGGATGATGAGGTTTGCACTAGGATTTTATCTGTACTTGTTCGAGGAGACTGACTAGAGGAAAGAGTTGTTATGGAAGTGAAATGATATTGGTAATAAGGTTTATATGTATCGACGTATTAAAGAGGTATTATTGAGGTATAGAGATTATATGAAGTTGATGATTATTGGAGTTTTTGTAGACAAGAGGTAAGGTAAATGATATTGATGATAAGATTTATATGTATCGACGTAAGAAGTATTAGTGAAGTATTGAGATTATGTGATGCTGATGATTATTGGAGTTTTGGTGTATAAGAGGTAAAGTAAGTGAGGAGCATATTTTTTTTGTTGGTCTTATGGAACAAGGAGGATGAAGATAGCAGACTAGAACACTAAAGTAGAAGGAAGATAGTCTATACGCACACCTTGTTAAATCACTAAGCGGTATATACTTTTTTTGAGGAGAGGAAGTATTTGCATATCTTGGCTCACTGACAGTTGTTCAACAACAGTACATTTGATCTGGCTTGGCAAACATTGGTCTTGACATGATGACTATGACGTTGACCTAACTATTATTGACTGTTATACATTGCTGCCACTGCTACTTGATACACATGATGAACATCAGATTTTGACAGATTTCCATTTACACAGTTAACACCATTCAATTACACAGTAGTACTTAATGTGGATGAAAGATGAATGAGTGTGTTTTGTGTGTTTTCCTTTTCTAATCCTACCCACCTATCTCGTAAATATTATTTTATTTGTTTGTTGTGGCTTGCACTGACACCCATAAATATTGTAGGTTTACTGATATTTGAGTATTTGTAATATTAATATGAAAATTATCTGACATAATTTGTGTGTTTGTTATGATTTGTACATTTAGTGTAAAAGCATTTGTATGTGCATTCAAACTATTGTTCATGCCTGAACTGTCTGATTAGTGAGGGTAAATATTATGAACTGTTACCTGCACTTTTTCAACATAATGTGTGACACTTAGGAATGATTAATTTCTGCTGATGAACTGTGTGATCAGTGATAGTGAATATTATGGACTGTTACTTGTACTTTTTCTACATGATTGGTGCCACTAGGACATGTTTAATTTCTGCTGATGAACTGTGTGATCAGTGATAGTGAATATTATGGACTGTTACTTGTACTTTTTCTACATGATTGGTGTCACTAGGACATGTTTAATTTGTGCTTCTATACTCTGATGAACAGTGTGATCGGTGATAGTGAATATCATGGACCGCTCTCTGGACCTGCTGATCATTGCTAGGTGTAACTGATGGACTACTTGTATGGAAATGAAGTCACTTGTTGCTGTCTGCACCTACTCAACATTTCTGGGTGCCACTGATGGACTGCTTCTACTGAACTAATGTGACTTGTTGCTGTGTGTACCTCTTCAACTTTACTGGGTGGCACAGATGGAACTGCTTCTACTGAAATGATGTCACTTGTTGGTGTCTGCACCTGCTCAACATTGCTGGGTGCAACTGATGGACTGCTTCTACTGAAATGATGTCACTTGTTGGTGTCTGCACCTGCTCAACATTGCTGGGTGCAACTGATGGACTGCTTCTACTGAAATGATGTCACTTGTTGGTGTCTGCACCTGCTCAACATTGCTGGGTGCAACTGATGGACTGCTTCTACTGAAATGATGTCACTTGTTGGTGTCTGCACCTACTCAACATTGCTGGGTGCAACTGATGGACTGCTTCTGCTGAAACGATGTCACTTGTTGGTGTTTGCACCTACTCAACATTGGTGGGTGCAACTGATGGACTGCTTCTGCTGAAACGATGTCACTTGTTGGTGTTTGTACCTGTTGACCATTGCTGGGCTGGAATTATCAACTATTTGCTTTTTTTTTTTGAATAATTAAAAGTATTTTATGTGAACATTTGTATAAACTGATTTTTATGTATTGTGTAAACTATTATGTAAAGCCACATGTATGAAAAGAATTTGTATTGCCTATTGTATTTTATATATTAGGTTACTGAAAGGTCAGTGCAAAGCCAAAATTTTAACTAATTATGTGATATTTAGGTATTAATATTATCTTTTATTTTTGTCTGTATTTTTCTGGACGAATTTGGTGGTATTTTCACCACCAATGCTGGCAAAAATACCATCAAATTCTGGCCTCTGGAGGAGGGGCATATGAAAGGTGGCTACACTGAGCCACTGCGCCAGAGATTGCGCCAAAGAGTACTATTAAGCCGCCTCCACAGTGCCTGTTAAGAACTCGTAGAGGACAGTGCTTGTCGAGAGCTCGTGGTAGTGAGTGCGTGGGGAGAGCTCGTAGAAGACAGTTCGTGCCGAGATGTGCTAGTGGGCACTGCTTGTCGTGAAGTCGGAGTGAGATGTGATAGTGGAGAGTGTTGTTCCATGTTTTATGCAGTTATTTGATGGGAGAGATAGCAGATGTTATTCTAATGGAAATACTGTAACGATCAGAGTGCTTTTCGTCAATATATATGAAGGTAAAATATTGCGTGTTTTTTTTCATTAATTCCATGTTTTAAATAATGCGTCATCACAGGTTCAGTCAACAAAGCATCTGGCGTGTGTTCTTGTATTAGAGTGTAATTCTACTTTCCTTGAGCAATTATATTTCTAATTTTCTTTTATCACGTCAGTATAATTGGTATTTAAAATTTCTTGTCTTGTCGAAGAAGAACGGTGCCAGATGTGTACGTTGAGTCACACTCCCACACACAGAACAGTTACATTTGTCCTTGGGTTTTGTAGGTTTTATAGTTGCTGGGGAGTTAATTAATTAACTGTGTTTACGAAAATTTTCATTTCATTCTTTGTTGTTGTTCTTTGCAGTCAGATAGCGTAATAAAACTAGTCAGGGCCAACCGATTACGAGACATAGCGTAATCGGACATACAGCTACGAAAATTTAAAATAAAAAATATTTTCAATCATATTTAATTAAGCCCCCATGCAACATCTACATGGTTACTCTGCTATTCACACTTAAGTGCCTGGCAGAGGGTTCATCCAACCATTTTCATACTACTTCTCTGGGAGGAAATCACGAATCCAGTCACACAACCGAGACGATACTCCATATGTACGCAATTTGATTAACAGTCGCTTGTGAGGAACGGTATCGAAAGCCTTCTGGAAATCTAGGAATATGGAATCGATCTGAGATCCCTTGTCGACAGCACTCATTACTTCATGGGAATAAAGAGCTAGCTGTGTTGCACAAGAACGATATTTTCCGAATCCGTGTTCGTTATGTATCAATAAGTCATTTTCTACAAGGTGATTTATAATGTTCGAGTACAGTATATGCTCCAAAATGCTACTGCAAATTTGCGTCAGTGATATGGGTCTATAATTCAATGGGTTACTCGTATTTCCATTCTTGAATATTGGTGTGACCTGTGCTACTTTCCAGTCTTTAGGAAGTGAGCGGCTGTATATGATTACTAAGAAAGGCGCTATTGTGTCTGCATACTGTGAAAGGAACCTGACTGGTATACCATCTGGACCGGAAGACTTGCCTTTCTTAAGTGATTTGAGTTGTTTCGCAACACCTAAGATATCTACTTTTATGTCACTCATGCTAATAGCTGTTCTGGTTTCGAATTCTGGAATATTTACTTCGTCTTCTTTCGAGAAGAAATTACGGAAAACTGTATTTAGTAACTCCGCCTTAGTGGCACCATCGTCGGTAACATTTCCATCTCTATTGCGCAGTCACGGTATTGACTGTTTTTTGCCACTGGTGTACGTTACATAAGACCAGAATCTCTCTTGGTTTTCTACCATATTTTGAGACAATGTTTCATTGTGGAAACTATTAAAAGCATCTCGCATTGACGTCCGCACTAAATTTCGAGCTTCCGTGAAACTTAGCCAGTCTTGTGGATTTTGCGTTCTTATGAATTTGGCACGCTTTTTTCGGTTCTTCTGCAACAGAGTTCTGATGTGTTTTGTGTACCATTGTGGATCAGTCCCGTCTCTTATAAACTTTTGCGTGTATGAATCTATCTATTGCTGTCGATACTGTATATTTGAATTTGAGCCATATCTGGTCGACACTTACGTAATTAGCTTGGAAGGAATGGACACTTTCTCTTAGGAAGGCATCAAGCGAATTTTTACCTGCTGTTTTAAATAGATATATTTTGCGTTTATTTTTAGCGGTTTTGGTTGATATGGTTTTGAGCCTCGCTACAATGACCTTGTGTTCATTAATCCCTGTATCCGCCTGGAAGGTATCGATGGGCATGTGGAGTCACGCCAACACCACTGTCGTGGGCAGATGCGCCAGATTTCTAGGATGAGAACAGTCCGATTGAGGTGGTCCCACAGATTCTCGATTGTGTTTGAATCCAGGGAGTTTGATTGTCAGGGGAGTAGGGTAGCCTTATCCTGGTACTCCGTCTTCAGGCCACGAGTGGCGTACCGGGACCATGCGACCACTGTGTCATCCTCGGTGGAGGAGGGGCGTGGGGTCAGCACATCGCTCTCCCGGTCGTAAGATGGTATTCTTGACCGAAGCCGCTACTATTCGGTTGACTAGCTCCTTAATTGGCATCACTAGGCTGAGTGCACCCCGAAAAATGGCAACAGCGCATGGCGGCGTGGAGGGTCACCCATCCAAGTGCCGACCACATCCGACAGCGCTTAACTTCGGTGATCTCACGGGAACCGGTGGATCCACAGCGGCAAGGCTGTTGCCCAACCTTATCCTGGTGTGACACGTTGCATTGACCTGCTTGCATATGCTGTAGTGCCGGGGTGGACACGATCCCCAAGGATACATGCAGATTTGTGTTGCTACAGTGGGAACGACAACATCACCCAGGGAATGCAGATTTGTGTTGCTACAGCGGGAACGCCAAGATCATCGAGGGAATGCTAAGAAAGCATCCCGCAATCCGCAAGGCTCCCTCCTGTTGCACGGTGTCAGCTTTCAGACCTTCCGCATCGTCCTTGCCCATGGTCAACGTGATTCATTTGAAAAGGTCACATCTCGCCACTCAATGGACGTCCAGCTGCGATATTGGTGTTGAAATTCCAGCCTTGGTCACCGATGAACTGCAGCCAGCGTGGTGCATGAACTAGACGCCTGTTGTGGAGGTCCATACACAGCAACGCTCATTGAACGGTCGTTGACGAGACGTTGTTGGTAACCCCTGGGTTCATCTGGGCCGTCCGTTGTCCATCAATTGCGCGTCTACTCTCCCGTACACATCCCTGCCATCTATGGCCAGCGGTGCACCACAGTTTTCTAGGTGCCGATTTTTGATAGTGCCATTTGGCCATGAGCGTTATACTTTAAACATTGTAAGTAGGCTGATTAGGTTTTCTTATTAGTAACGCCACGTAGTGCTCTGTATGAAAATCACTGGCTATGCTGTGTGCAGTCTGTGGCTAGTTTGCATTGTTGTCTGCCATTGTAGTGTTGGGCTGTTGGCTGTTAACAAAAAAATGGTTCAAATGGCTCTGAGCACTATGGGACTCAACTGCCGAGGTCATTAGTCCCCTAGAACTTAGAACTAGTTAAACCTAACTAACCTAAGGACATCACAAACATCCATGCCCGAGGCAGGATTCGAACCTGCGACCGTAGCGGTCTTGCGGTTCCAGACTGCAGCGCCTTTAACCGCACGGCCACTTCAGCCGGCCGGCTGTTAACAGCACGTAGCGTTGCGCAGTTGGAGGTGAGCCGCCAGCAGTGGTGGATGTGGGGAGAGAAATGGCGGAGTTTTGAAATTTGTAAGACTGGATGTCATGAACTGCTATGTATATTATAAGTTTTCAACACTATTAAGGTAAATACATTGTTTGTTCTCCATTAAAATCTTTCATTTGCTATCTATGCCTGTCAGTAGTTAGTGCCTTCCGTAGTTTGAATCTTTTATTTAGCTGGCAGTAGTGGCGCTCGCTGTATTGCAGTAGTTCGAGTAACGAAGATTTTTGTGAGGTAAGTGATTTGTGAAAGGTATAGGTTAATGTTAGTCAGGGCCATTCTTTTGTAGGGATTTTTGGAAGTCAGATTGCGTTGCGCTAAAAATATTGTGTGTCAGTTTAAGCACAGTCAAGTATAACTTTTCTAAGGGGACGTTTCAACATGGCGACAGGCGAACAGTTTATAAACTTTTCCGTTTCGGAAATGCTTCCACACTTAGTCCGAAAGCCAATGAACATGCCGTTTTGGACGTAAGATAAATGGTCCCGTTTCCGCATTATGACAACGATTGCACTGTTTTGTGTGCCACCGCGCCCCCCCCCCCCCCCCCCCACAGCACCCTCACCACACTCCGACCCCCACCCTCCGGCACGCTTTATATACCCTCCGCTGCTAGTGCTGCCACCTGACGTCTGTGAGTGCTTATTGCACTTTGACATCGAACGCAAGCGGTGGTCACATTAATGTGACTGGACTGTGTAGAAGACACAGGATTTATACCGTTGCATGCCCGAAATTTATCGGATCGCAAAGCCGCGGAGAAGCTACAACCCTATATCACTCCCTTCTCGACTACTACTTTAATTTCACGCCCTTCGACTGTTATGAATTCACTGTGGTTTCTATTGTGTTGGCAGAGGAGCCAACACCGTGTGTGGCCGAAATGCACGCGTTTTAGCTCAGGCAGGCTGGCGTGAGGAGGGAAGGACTATACTGACGTGAGGTCTGGAACATAACAAGGAATGTCAGAAAGCGGACGTAATTAGTTCGATACTTAACTTTAATCCATTAATGATGAACGTCGCTCTTGACGGCACATGATTTACAATATTATCTGTTCAGAATACATTCTTGAAGAATATGGCGCCTTGCTAGGTCGTAGCAAATGACGTAGCTGAAGGCTATGCTAAACTGTCGTCTCTGGAAATGAGAGCGTATGTAGTCAGTGAACCATCGCTAGCAAAGTCGGCTGTGCTACTGGGGCGAGTGCTAAGGAGTCTCTCTAGACTAGACCTGCCATGTGGCGGCGCTCGGTCTGCAATCACTGATAGTGGCGACACGCGGGTCCGACGTATACTACGGACCGCGGCCGATTTAAAGGCAACCACGTAGCAAGTGTGGTGTCTGGCGGTGACACCACAGTTTCTGTGTAAGTCGTAGATACCAATTAACTCTTTGTCTTCTGCCCCAATTAAACGAAAATTTCTGAGGGCATATTGCAGTCAGTACTGTCAAAAGCTTTCTCTAAATCTGCAAATGCTACAAGTGTTTTATTGTAGGCATTCCAACTGTAGCGTTTAACCATGATGATAAGTGCAGACCTCATGGGTGTCACGACGATGTTTTCCAGTATTTGGATAATGTTGCCCATATTCTGGTCTATTTCAAACTGGACTGTCGACCTCTTGATAGTTAAACACTTTTGTCACAATTGGACAAAGAATGTTGTGTCATCTACTGTTTATTGTAAATCTGTATCTCTGCAGATATTCTAACGCCACGAAACTAGTTGGACCAGATATAAAGATTTATCATACAGCTGAAGAGGTCTTATACTTCATGATGGTTAAACGCTCCACTTTATCTCATAAGTTAAGTCGTAATGTCAGTACGGCCTCGCGTGGTCCTGCATTTTCTAGAACTCAAACTGATCTTCTGCGAGGTCTACTTCTACCGATTCTTAGACTTTATGTAATTAACAAGCAAATGTAAATGCCATCATTGGACATGCTACAGGCTGTTTAAATCTCTCGTGAGGCTGAGCCAAATGGAGAGTGTTCAGGGGGGAGAGAGGTAGGCAGGACTGAAGCAGATTGGCAAGAGAGAGGACGGAGTCCGCCAGCTAATACTGCAGGGCCCGGGGCAAGAGCGGGCGATCGCTGCGTCGTATCGAATCGAGGCCGGGAGGGGACCTGAAGATGAGGGAGGGAAGGATGTCTAGGGGGGGAGGGGGCCAGCTCCTCTGGAGCGCAGCGCAGCGTGGGCGGTGAGCAGAGGGCGGAGGGCGACCGCCTTCTTTGATGCTGCCGCCCTTACTGTGTAAACAGCCGGCATCGCCATCCAGATGCGGGCCCGCCTCCAAGAACACTGCCGGCGGGGGTCGGACCTGCGTGCAATATCCCCGCACTACGTTACACAGCTACGGATGCACACTCTTGTGTGTTTAATGGAGAACGCTCTTGGGTAAATCTCGACCTTGTAACAGTGGCGTGGCAGTTTTTACGAAGGTCGTTCAATAAATAGAGCTCCAATGTTTTTTGGTTTCTTTTCAGCCGTTATTTCACTGAGGTGACAAACGGCATTGGATACTTCCTAATATCGTGTTGGACCTCCTTTTGCCCAGTGCAGCGCAGAAACTCTACGTGTCATGGAGTCAACTACTCTTTGCAAGTCTCTTGCAGAAGTATTGAGCTATGCTTCCTCTATAGCCGTCCACAATTGCGAAAGTATTGGCGGTGACGGATTTTATGCATGAGCTGACCTCTCGATTATGTCCCATAAATGTTCGATGGGCCTCATGTCGGGCCATCTGAGTGGCCAGACCATTCACTCGAACTGCCCAGAATATTCTTCAAGCCAATGACGAACAGTTGTGGCCAAATGGCGTGGCATATTTTCATCTATAAAAATTCTGTCGTTGTTTGGGAATTTCACGTCCAAGATTGGCTGCAAATGGTTTTCAAGTAGCGGAACATCCTGAGGAGCCATTCCATGTAAAAACAGCCCACACCATTATGGAGCCGCAATCAGCTTGCTTAGTGCCTTGATGACATCTTGGGCCCATGGCTTCGTGAGGTCTGCGCCTCTCTCGAGCCCTACTACGAGATCTAAACGACGGAAATTGGAACTCCTCTGACCACGACAGCGTTTTCCAGTCGACTAGGGTAGAAGTGATATGGTCATGAGCGCTGAGGAGGCGCTGCAGGCGATGTGCTGTTGGTAAAGGCATTCATGTCAGTCGTCTGCTACCATGAAACATCTAAGTTTGAAATATGATTGAAATTACGTAACTGACAGCAGTCTCAAACACAACTGTTAGAATGGGAATGGCGTGTGAACGTGTATTTTATCTAATTGCTTTTGCGTTTTGCCCTGTAGCGAACTTTTCTGACTGCGAGAATGTAAATTTAATTTTGCTGCGAGAATGTAAACTACTAGTAACTTTAAACAAAACCACAACTGCATGAATTTACGAAACAATTTTGTAAACTGCCATTTGGTTTGACAATATCTTCCGCTGCAGTCATACGAGGTATGAACACAGTAATACTGGCCGAATTAAAGACAGAATAACGATGTATGTTGATGACATTTTAATTGCGGAACCCACTTGGTCTGACCATAACAATACTCTTCAAGCTTTACTTCAGACATTTCTTCAGCAAGGCCTCACACTTAATTATAATCTGTGGTCGATCACTTTCCGTTACTATAATGTCTTTGATCTGGCGTGAATCGAGAACAAGGCCTAATGATCTATCCCTTTTAATAACAATGTGTAGTGGATTTATGTACTGACTAACTGCTGGTTCTGTAATTCCTTGGCTGAGCATGGCTTGAAGTTCCTGTTTGACCTGTTCTCTATAAGTAAATGGTACGGAATAATGTTTAGACTTGAAAGAATCGTGAGCTTTGACCTGAACTTCATACAAGAAACCTGACGTAGTACAGTAATGTTACAGAAGACTCGTGAAAGCTGTACTAAAATGTCATGTAATTGTCACTGTTCGTCATCAGTTGTTGGTTTTCACTTACTTTCTTGGTAATTGTTTGTTCAGCGTCGTATTCCATATCGTCTGGTATTTTATTGAAATGAAAATAACATTAAGTCGGTGGTGAATGAGTCCCAAAATTAGAATAAAATGTGTGACCATGTACAGAGAAAGATAAATGTAGGTATTCGAAGTTTTACATCGACGTCTTTGCTAGAAACTGCGCCACATACTTTTGCTCAGCGAAAAAATCGGATAGGAATTGTCGTGGTTACACTTATTAAATGCACTATCACCTATCACAGTAACAGGCGAACATGATTCTATCAGATCAGTAAATTTATGTGTATCTATTTGTATTTCAATGATGCGGTGTGAAGCCGTGTTCTTAATCTGATTCTTTTCTTGTAAAAGCGTTTCTCTAATGGCATCGAAAGTGATTACATTTTCAGTTACTGCTTCGTGAGGTTCTAATTGCTGATCGTCGTTGCCGGCTAAAGCCACAGGGTTGTCCTCTGATCATGTAGTATTCGGAATTTGATTACATGTCGAAGCTTGTTGTAGCATCTCAATAATTTGTACAGTTCTGCCACTGTGGTCATTAGGGTTTTGCGGTGGATTTAAGCGTTCGTTAGATCAATTCAGAATATGTGAGGGCTGTGGAAATGGTCCTTGATTCTGCAAAAAAATTGTTATTGTCATTATTACGCTGAAAATTCTGATTATGACATCTTTGTTTGTTGCTGTAATTAGTCTGATACGGGACATTTCGGCTGAAATGCGATGTCTGGTTTCTATACACGGAATTATTGTCTTGTGATGTAGTATTATTGCTATGCTGATACGTGTTCAGTAAAGTCTGCGGCGAATCATTCAGGTTGGGTTGATCTTGCTGAGAGTATTGTCCGGAATTTCCAGCTTGGTGGTTTTGTTGGTGCAATAGTTGTTGAAAATTCAGGTTATTGCCCAAACTGGTGGTACTGTTGTTTTTTGTGAATAATGATTACTACAATTTTGACGTCTGTGAAAATTATTCTGAAAGTTGACACCATTCCTAAACCACTTATTACGTCTGTCATTAAAATTTCCTAATGAGTTTTGATATCCATGGGAGTTAGTACTGTTGCTGTTTTGAGAGAAATTTTTATTGATAAAGTAACAGTCAGAACGTTGTACTTCCAAAAGTTGTATAAGCTAGCGGAATGCAGCAATGCTTTCTTTTTGTTGCCCTGCTAACAGGGAGTCTCGTAATGATCGCGGTAATTTAGAGATGCATAGCTGTGTTAATGGCTCGGTAAGATGCTGATTTTGTTCAACCGTGTGTTAAAAAATTGCGTGCTGGTTGGGAAGTTAGAAGTTTCAAAGGACGGTAAACTGATCTTTAACTACTCGTTGTGAAGTTTCTGACAAATAATCTGACAAAAAGACATTTTGAAAGTATTTTAATGAGTAGCATTCTCTTGCAATGGGACGCATCCTGGTGGCGGGCTCATTCTCCAAGAAACTGCAAGTGAATTCTAATTTATGGGTAACAGGCCAGTTAGGTGGTAACGAGAATGAAAACTGTTGTACCCAGACTAAGGGATGGAGACCTGTTTTGTTAATCCGCAATACTTTGAACTTAGGTACTTACAAGAAATGCTCATAATCGAAATCATCACGTCGGAAATTTTGGTCGTTTCATTACTGTTAAAAAATGTGTTTTGCGGACTATGTCCCGCTTCTAAATCTCTACGCGTCTTAATCTGCCAAGACTGTGCACTAGCGGTGTAGTTTCAGATTGTTCAGCCTGTTTAGGTTGGAGATTACTGTGTACTTGATTGTATGATGTCTGATCTTTTAACGTGGCAATTTCATGGAGCTAAGTGTGCGATTCAGTACATTGCTAAGTGAGTTCAGCTTAATTGAAACTATTCAGACTGAATGAAAGGAGAGGGGCTGAGTATTTCAGATTTAGTATCGGTATTACTTCCTAAAATTTTTACTCTGTTCCAAAGGTCATCAAGTTTTTCTGTAAGTGATGAAATTTGAGCAGTATTATTGAAGTCATTTTCGTCGACCTGTTTCTGCAGTTTCTTTGTGCAATTGTTATGTTTGCGTATGTCAGATTTGACTACGGTAGCTTCAAGTTCTAATTGTTCAAGTCTACTAGTGACAGTTTGTATGTCGTCTTGGTGTTTTTCGTGTTGTTGACTCAGACGAGTTTCTACTTGTGTTTGATGTTCTGTAAAATCGTTTTGAAGCCCTGTTTTCGTATCTTGTATGATTTTACGGTCGCCGAAAACTTAACTGTAGCAATTGTCTAGGTAATTTTCTACATTTTTCTATGTGAACTAGTACATTTTTGCTTATTTCATGTTTCTCGTGAACGAGAGTTTTGCGTATCTGTTCGGTATTTTTGTTTTGTTGGTGAATGGTCTTATTTTGCGCTTGGATTGCAAGTGTAACTTGCTCTTGAAATTGATTACATGCCTCTATGTGCTGATTGAGGCGTTCATTAGGACGCGTTTCTTGTTGTTCAAAACATTCGTTAATTTGTTGTTCTATACTGTGTGTCAGTTCCTCTTATTATTGTGAGACATTATTAACTTCTTCACCGATTTCTCCTGTCTGTTGGTCCATCGCGTTACCGAGTGCGTTCGTCTTGTTTCTGCTGTGACGTTTTATTCCCATCCATGGTTTGTTGAAAGATCTTCATAATGGCAGTGTTCAGTGATTTATCATCAGTGTTAAAAGCATTTTGCGTTAACTGTTCAACAGTGACAGCATTTGTCATGTCTGTTGAGGTTTCAATATTGTCATTTTGACTGGATTCTAAAGATTCTAAAGATTGCAAATTTTGTACATGGGAAGTATGTGTATGATCGGCTTCCGCATTTGTGGAATCTCCGTCTGATTAATTGCGACATCGGAAGGTAAAGCAAAATTCAAGTTAGTACGGCTGTTTGGCATTGAAGATATATTTTCATTAACTGTCGTGTGATGTGCTGTCGTCAATGCAGTACTGTCAGAATTGGTACACATTGCGACAGAGTTATTTGGTAAAAGCATATCTTCGGCATTATCCGTGACTGAGTTACGCGTAGTACTCTTCAAAAAATGGTTCTGAGCTCTATAGGACTTAACTTCTGAGGTCATCAGTCCCTAGAATTTAGAACTACTTAAACCTAACTAACCTAAGGACATCACACACGGTCGCGAGGTTCCAGACTGTAGCGTGTAGAACCGCTCCGCCACTACGGCCGGCCGTAGTACTCTTAATCGTTTTAAGCGGCATGATGCACAAATACAATCTAAGAACAAAGAAATAGACAAGAAATAAAGAGCAATTTGGGTTGACCTGTTTGGAATAATTGACACAGATTACTAAATGCTCTGTGCAAAAGTGCCAACTACACTTACTAACTAATTAACAAAGAGCAGAGCGTATGCCCAACTGTATTATTTCAAAAGATCCCCCCCCCCCCAAAAAAAAAATCGACCTGCACAAAATTGTCAACAAGTGAAACATGTACGTTTGAAATATGACTGAAATTACGTACTGAGAGTAGTCTGAAACACAACTCTTAGAATAGGAATGGCGTGTGAACGTGTATTTTATCTCGTCGCTTATGCGCTTTGCACTGTACTTATCTTTTCTGATTGGGAGAATGCAAATTTAATTTAGCTACGGGAATATAAACTCTCAATAACTTCCAACAAAAAAAAAAAAAAAAAAAAAAAAAAACTGCATGAGTTTACGTAACGCAAAATCTGAATCTGATGCAACATTGTTGATTTGAAATTGGCCATGGCAATAAAACAAAACTTGATCAGTTTGAATATAATGGTCCTTCTGCTAATTGATTGCTATCTCTGAAATAGTAAAACTTCTTACCTTTACCTGCGCAATGGTAATGCTCTTCGCACTGCTCTCTATTAGTACTTTAAATGGTATAGTTAGCAAACAGCTATTGTGCACGGCTGTAGCTTAGCGTACATTTTAATTAAATAGAATATGACTGAGATAATAACTTCTTCAGAAAAATAGTTAATCAAAATGACATGGACCTGGGAACTGGTATTGACTTGGAGTAACAATACTGCACTAACTTTTAAATTTGTATTTTGACTCTTTGAAAATTAATAATGCTCACAATTAACACACTCAAACTGATAATACATTAACAGTTAGCTGTACAAAGTCATTTAATGTGAGTGCTATATTGCCTCAATCATCACTTATGAATACGCGCATTGTATTTGTAACAAAACAACTTTCTTTACCGTAATCATTTCCAACGTCTGTAGATATTTCTTTTACAGTTAGAAAACATCATAGTATATTGCAAATAAAAAAATCATTACTGCCTGTAACAAGTAAGTATATATCAAGCACACATCAGATACAACACGTCTTTGCACTCGGGACTCCTCTACACATCACTCGATCTAAGGTTACTCTAACACATTACCCATAACACCTTGAGTCAGCGATCGTTGTTGAGCAGCGACACTACTACACAGTCTATACTACATATTGACCATCTCTGGTTCAATATAATATTTTCTTACAAAACGTATATACCATTCAGTCATAGCTCATGAATGCCAAATTTCGCAGCGCTGTCCGAACAGATTCGTTCGTCGTATGTCCCAAATTGATCCCTGTGGTTATTTCATGGAGTGTTGCTTGTCCGCCGGCCGAAGTGGCCGTGCGGTTCTAGGTCTGCAGTCTGGAACCGCGAGACCGCTGCGGTCGCAGGTTCGAATCCTGCCTCGGGCATTGATGTGTGTGATGTCCTTAGGTTAGTTAGGTTTAACTAGTTCCAATTTCTAGGGGACTAATGACCTCAGAAGTTGAGTCCCATAGCGCTCAGAGCCATTTGAACCATTTTTGTTGCTTGTCCGTTAGCACAAACAACTCTATGCGAACGCCAGTATTCTGGGTCGTTAAGCGAACGCCGTCGGCGACTGCATTATCCTTGGTGAAAGGCATTGTCACCTTATTGTATGCGCATTTGGTGTTCTCGGCACACACTTGACAGTGTGGACCGCGGACTATTGAATTCTGTAACGATTTCCGAAATGGAATATGCCACGCGTCTAGCTCCAACTACCATCCCGCGTTCAAAGTCTGTTAATTCCCCTCGTGCGGCCATAATCACTTCGGAAACATACTCATATGAATTGCCTAAGTGACGGGCCCGCCAACACACTGCCCATTTGTATCTTACGTACGCGGTACTGCCTCCACGTGCATATCGCTGTCCCATGGCTTTGGTCACCTTATTGTATGTGCATAGGAAAACGTCCTCAAGATACTTCGAATTTGATGTATCTGTCGCACATGCAGAATGGCTTTAACTATTCTGAAAGATGACAGAGCCGTAGTGATCCATCAAAATGGCATCTACGCACAACAATCGTTACAAGCCATCTGCTGCGACTGATTTCTTGGTTGCAGGAAAATAGCCGTGGTGATGATTAACAAATGTTCGTGTGCTGTGTGTGGATATGATTCAGTTGATGAGTAGTACTGCTGAGCGACTGGTGAAATGATTTAAAATGTCAGAAAGTCCGGAAATTCAGCTCCGCGATCGGTCACGTTCGGGACGTCCCATCACAGCCAGTGCTCCCGACGTGGCAAACCGTACGGATGCGATTATTCGTGCAGACCGGCACATCACAACTTGACATTTGACTCTAGAGCTATTGATGATCAATGGAAGTGCGTGCGCAGTGACTGAGACTCTTTGATAGTCAAAGGTACGCTCGTGATGAGTACTTGGAACGCTCACAACAGGTCACAAGATTCAAATAAAAGTCATCTCATCAAAACTGTTGGAGCACTATGAGGCCGATAGAGAGACCTTTCTGCGACGGGTCGTTACAGGTGATGAAACCCTGTGCGAAACTTTGAGCAGGAAACAAAAAAGCACGTACTGGAGTCACATCATCCGCAGTCACCAAGAAAGGATAAACTCAAGGCAACTGCCTCTGCTGGCTGAGTATGGTAACTGTCTTTTGGGACGGTTGTAACACGCCCGGGAGTATATATAGGGTGGTGGAGGGGTTACCTTAAACTGTTTGTCGTTTCTGAACCGTGCGGCCTGTTCTCTCCACGTACCTGGTAATTCCGCAGCGGTCGTACTGTTCTGCTCCACACTGCTGCTGGCTTGCCTGAAATTATCTATCGAAATATGCAAGCGGGTTTAGGGGAGCCACTCAGTGTTACAACACTGTTCGACGTCTGGTATGAACAGCTATATTCTGAGACGATTAAAGGAAAATCGCAGGTTTCACTGTTTGCATTCTAATTCAGAAGTGTTATCCCAACTAATGGATGATTAACAGTCCACAATATCATTCGGACGAGCGTACGCGTAACCGACACGACGCGGGTGATTGATGATGATGCGGAAGCCGAATGGTCCCACGAAAGTTCTTACGCTCGTCACGCATAAACAGATATTTGGTACCAGTCCTCCTTGACACTAGTAATGATATTTTAACACTGTTCACAAAGTTAGTTTTGCAGTTCTCAGTTCTCACTTGTACGAGCGTGCTCGTAACCGTCTCGGCGTGGCTGAATGTTGATAATGCGGAAACGCGATGACCGAACGCACGTTCTCACGCTCGCTACAAATCACTGGCACTTGATTGCACTCTTTTATGGTACTAATTTCTGCTGATTCACATCAGTTCATTCTGGGAGACCGAACACGGTGCGGATGATCGATGCTGTGTGACACGCAACGAGAGGATACATAAATACGTTATTGACGGTACTGCTCATTTTCAATTACATCTTGACGCACCTTCCTCTGAACCATTTCCATATATCTTCACTTTACTGCAATAGCACTTGTAGCAACACTTCAACTTCCATACTAACAATGCCTCTCACATGCAGAGTTACACATAGCAGTTCCGTGTCCCGCGCTCGACTCTGCAGACGCGGCTGCCCGCAAAGATACTCCGCAACCAAGCCAGCGATATGACAGTACGCTTACACGGTGATGTTGTCATTCTCATGGATGTGTTGTCAAAGGTGTCAAGCACTAATTCAAAGACATGTATGAAGACTATTAACCAACTCACGAAACGTTTCCATCGTTTTCGGTCTGACAAGACTCCAAAAGAAGTCTTACTCCAAGATGGCAATGCACGCCCACACGCTTATCTCAGAACCCGCAAATACATCGCCAAATCGTGTTGGACATCACTGCCTCATCCACCCTGTAGTGCAGATCTGGTGCACACGAACTTCCACCTCTTTCGGCTTCATCAGGATTCTCTACAAGGGGCAACTCCGAGAATAATGACAGCGCAATCAATGCAGTGAAAACATTGCTACGAGCACAGGGCAACAGCTTTTGCCTAATCGGAACATAAGTTCTTACGCAACGCTGTTACAAAGACTTAGAACTTATTGGAGATAGTATTCATAAACGGATTGTTGGCTGATGACATTGTCACAAAATTGTAACTATTAAGAACAAATGAGTTCTGAGAGAGAAATTATTATATACTGAAGGGTGCTTGTAACACTGTGAACCAAGAGTAATTGGATTTTCACTCAGAAATGTCATTTCACGACTTTGCATACGGACCAGGGGAAACTCTGCTTTCACTAACTCACTTCTGTCGAATACCGTGATCATATACTTCATAAGTGAATGACCGATGTCATTTACCAGACAAGTTCATATGAGCTAGAGACCAGCATCGATCTGGATATCTTGTAGAATCCTGTCCTTCATATCTGATGCACACACAATCCGCTATCTCCCTGCACGTTCGTCTTTCGAAAAGGACACATGACCAAACTATCGCAAAAAAAAAAAAAAAATCTTTCAATATTGTTTGATGTGGTTGGTGTCTGTGAGAGTACTTGTTTTGGTATATCCGTACTGCCTCTCGATCGTTTCCATCTGCTTGGCCGTACACAAACACCATCTCAGTTCTTCCCGACATGAATATCGCATCATTCTGCTGTTTACAGTACGCTGCGTCTATCACACGGACAGGAACACACAAGGAACACACGGTACTTGGTCAGAGGAACTTTTCATTCTTCAGAGCCATGGTCATCCTCAGTTTATCACAATACATTTAAGTGATGCAGGTTTTCAGTATGTGGATTGCCGCCTACGGGCATTTGAAAGAAACTCGTAGAACGCAATAATAGGAAAGATAGAGCTACTGAACGTGACGCAGTTGGTGCCCATGGTGATGGCGCCAAGATATGGATGTGCACCATCCAGGGTTCGCGGAAGAAGAATGTCCAGTACTGGACCCATAGCCCCTCTATCCTAATCAGCAGTTGACGTATGTTCATCCACGATACCCGCTCCGTTCACCGTCACCGCCGTATAATTTATTTTAATTTTGATCGTGTTTAATCTATCTTACGTTAACTATTATTATTACACTGAAGAGCGTAGAAACTTGTACACCTACCTAATATTGTGTAGGGCCCCCACGAGCTAGCAGAAGTGCCGCAACATCACGTGACATGTACTCTACTAATGTCTGAAGTAGTGATGGAGGGAATTGACAAGACGAATCCTGCAGGACTGTCCATAAATCCGTAAGAGTACAAGGGAGTAGAAATCTGTTCTGAACAGCACGTTGCAAGGCATCCGAGATATGCTCAGTAATGTCCACGTCTGGGGAGTGTTGAAACTCAGAAGAGTGTTCCTGGACCCACTATGTAGCAGTTATGGACGTCTGGGGTGTTGCATTGTCCTGATGGAATTGCTCAAGTCCTTCGCACTGCACAATGGACGTGAAAGGATGAAGGCAATCAGACAGGATGCTTACGTACGTGTCAACTGTCAGAGTCATTCCTAGATGTATCAGGTGTCCCATATCACTCCACTTGCACACGCCCCACACCATTACATAGCCTCCACCAGTTTGAACAGTCCCCTGCTGACATGCAGGGTCCATGGTGTCTCCATCCATACCACCCCAACTGCACACACCCCACACCATTACAGAGACTCCACTAGTTTGATCAGTTCCCTGCTGACATGCAGGGTGGATAGATTAATGAGGGCGTATCAATGCCCGTACATGTTCATCCATTCGACACAATTTGAAACGAGGCTCGACCGACAGGCAACATGTTTCCAGTCCTCAGGTCCAGTATCGGTGTTGACGGGCCCAGGCGACGTGTAAAGCTTTGTGTCGTGCAGTCATCAAGGATACACGAGTAACCTTGATCATATCGATGATATTTCGTTGAATTGTTCGCACACTGACACTTGTTGATGACTCAGCATTAACATTTGCAGTTATTTGCTGAAGGGATGCTCTTCTGTCATGTTGAACGAATTTTTCTCAGTCGTCGTTGGTTCCGTTCTTGCAGGATCTTTTTCTGGCCACAGCGATGTCGGAGATTATGTATTATTGGATACCTGATATGAAATGGTCGTACGGGAAAATCACCACTTCATCGCTATCTCAGAGATCCAGAGTCCCATCGCTTGTGAGTCGACTATAACACGACGATCAGACTCATTTAAATCTTGATAACCTGCAACTGTAGCAACAGTAATCGATACAACAACTGCGCCAGACACGCGTTGTCTTATATAGGCGTTGCCGACCGCAGCACCGTATTCAGCTTGCCCGTCAGTCATCGCGCCACACGGTGCTGTACGCCGTCCACCGTCCGTCTGCCGGCCACCGCCACCCTGTGCTCGCCGCCGCCTGCCACTGTTGTAATACGTCCGTCCGTCCGTCCGTCCGTCCTGCCTGCCTGCCTGTTAGCCGCCTCCGTCCGGGTCTCGCCGCCACCTGCTGCCCGTCAGTCACCGTCCATCGTCGCTGCCCGTCCGTCGTCGCCAGTCGCCGTCCGTCATCAGCCTTCCCGCCTCCACCGTCGTCTGCTCCTCCCCCTCCCCCACTTCCACTGTCTCTTCCTGGAGTGCAGCCCCTGGCCTCCCTCCTTATACATCGCCTCCCCTCCCCCCAGTCACCCATTTCTCCACCTCCTCCCCTGCTGTTTACCCTTACATCTACACCCTTCCCTCAGCCACCACACCCACAACTGCTCCCTCTCCTGCCCCTCTCCTCATGTACACTGCCACTGCTACCTCTGCTGCCACCCCTCAGGTGGTCGGCTTCCCCCCTCTTACCGCCCCCCCTTGCTTCATCATCTACATCCCCCACCCACATCATGTCATGCCGGACCACTCTCACCACTACTGAACCAGCCACATCTCCCAGCACCTCCACCATGCCTAAGGGATCTGCCGCCCGCTACCTCCCTCTCCTCCCAATCCCTCTCCTCCCAGCCTACACTCTCAAAAAACCCCAGAAGTGCGTCACTGCCGACTCTGCTCCGCCACTTCCCACAAAAAGTCACCGCCTCCTCCCCCTACTGCCGTCGTCTCCGTGGACAAAATGGTTCAAATGGCTCTGAACACTATGGGACTTAATATCTAAGGTCATCAATCCCATAGAACTTAGAACTACTTAAACCTAACTAACCTAAGGACATCACAGACATCCCTGCCCGAGACAGGATTCGAACCTGCGATTGTAGTTGTCGCGCAGTTCCAGATTGAAGCGCCTAGAACCGGTTCACCACACCGGCCAGCTCTCCGTGGACACCACCGCTCCTTCTGACACCAGTTGCCCAGCCTGAATCCTCCATATATTTGTCCTGTCATCTCCGGACCGCAAGTCGTTTGATGCCTGTACCCTTACCATGGACATACATAAGTATGTACCCGATGCTCCCATCTCCCAGTTGATTCCCCACAGGGGCTCAGTCCTCATCAAGTCCCCCTCCCTCTCCTTTCATACGTACCTCCTCTGTAAACATGTGCTCATTAAGTTTGGCCACCATGTGTCCCTAACACCCTTCCCCTCTTCATCAGCCTCCCCGTCGCCCTCCCACCTACATTGCTGTGATCAACAAGCTCAGCCCAATGATCATGGAGGATGAGATGTTGGCAGAACTGAACTCACACCCAGACCTGGAAATCCGCTCTGTCCGCCGTATCCACAATGCCTCCAGTCCCACCTATCTCGTGCGGGTCTTTTTGGAGTCCTCCACTCCAGCGACCATCTCTTCACCCAGCACACCCTGACTCAAATGGCTCAAATGTCTCTGAGACTATGGGACATAACAGCTATGGTCATCAGTCCCCTAGAACTTATAACTACTTAAATCTAACTAACCTAAGGATGTCACACAACACCCAGTCATCACGAGGCAGCACACCCTGATTTTCCACTGCTGCTACCCTGTTGAATCCTCCAAATGCCCTCCCCAATCCTACTGCTGCCAGCACTGTCCCATGTACAATGATCACTTGACCCCAACTGCAAACCTCCCCTCCCCCCCACCTGTCCCCATTGCAAGGCTGCCCACTTTCTCAGAAACTGCCCCAACCTCGCCACCCCTCCTTCCTGTAACAGCTTCAATGGCCCCTATCCCACATACTCCCAGAAGCATGAAGCTAAACTCCTTCCTGCCACCCCAAACCTTACTGTCCCTGTCCATCCCATTGATCCCCCTGTCCACCCCAACAATTTCCTCCATCCACTCCCCACAGCTGAAGACATCATCCGGTTCCTCACCAGTCCTCCGAAACAGTCACTACCTTGGAAATTCCCCCACACCCTCCAACAGGTCTCCCTCACTGCCCACTCTGTCTTTCACCTGAGCACCTTTGCCACCTACTCCCACAAACAAGCCCTCTTATTCACCCATCTCGACGCTCTCATTTAGGCCTCTTCCCTCTTCTCTCTTCACCCCTCTCTCTTCCCATCATGGCGCAGAACATCCTTCTGCACCAACAAATACCTACTCGTGAACACCCTCTCCCACCACCACGCCGACATCTTCCTCCTAAACGAAACCTTTGTCCAGCCCTACTATATTATCTGCACTTCTCACTATATCCTCCACCAAACTGATGCTCCTGGTCCTCGAATGCAGGGAGGAGTTGCCATCAGCCGCCTTAAGTACATCCCGTCTGGCCACAACCCCTCCTCAATGACCCCACAGAACACCTTATCCTCAGTGTCTTCTTCCCCCCCTTCACCATTACCTGCACCACCATTTATGTCCACTCCACTGCTCCTCTTCCCTATGACTTCATCTCCCATACCTTCTCCACCTATGTGACTGCCACCGACATCAACATCCATAGCCTTTCCCCTTCCAGCCTTCAGTGGTAGCATGAGTTCCTTCCCACGATCCAAGGTGACCTTGTTCCCCTTCTCCAGCGCATCCATCCCAAAATGGACACCAACCCTGATGTCATTGCCTCCACCAACCTCCTTGGTTGTACTGTCATTGAAATTCTTGACCCCACAGGTAGTGACCCCATCCTTCTCACGTTCACCACCACCCTCTGGCTCCCCTCCCTGCACCCCATCCCTAGGTAGTCCATGACTACTATCATGCCAACTGGGATGCCTACGGGGAATCCAGTGCCACTCAGGTCAGAAGCCACCTTCTTACCTATCACCATCTTCAGACCACCCATGCCTCATCCTTCCTTCAGAAGGCCAGTACTGACGCCATGGTGGTCCATGTTCCTACTAAACACATGCACTCCCACCATCCCACTCTCCTTCTGTGGGCTGTCCTCCTCCTCTATTGCTCCTTCCTCGACACGTGTGACAGGGATACACTCCAACACCACCAGCAAATACAGTGACACATAAGGAACCTTATTAGAGCAAAGAAACGCTGGACTGGCGCCAGACCTGTACACGTCTCAATACCACCCTCCCTATCAGCTCCTCCAAGTACTGGTCTGCCTTCCATTGCCTTACTGGTTCTGATTCTGCATCCCATCGCCCCCTTCTCCATAACGACTGCCCACTTCCCGACAACCTCAGTAATGTCAACCACTTCGCTTCCCACCTTTCCAAGGTCTTCTCCATCCCTGATGATCCCTACTTTAATTTTTATGTTTTCCCAACCATCCTGGAACGCGCTGATACCTCAGTCTGTGTCACCTACCGTCACCTTAGACAAAGCCCCTTCTCCTTCCTGACTGTCCTTGCCAATCTGTACAATATCATCCCCTCTACCAGCTTCTACCCCAACCCGTGGACGACTTCCTGCATCCTCTTACTCCTCAAACCCAACAGACCTCCTTCCGTTACCTCTTCCTAACATTCCACCTGCCTCACCTTCGTTTTCAGTAAGGGCTTCGAATCCATCCTCTCCTGTCATATCCATCAGCACTTTAATCAACACCACCTCCTCCCCCTTACCCAGTGTGGCTTCCGACCCTCCTCCACCGAAGACCAACTCCTTAACCTTGTCTGCCTTCTCTCCCTCCAGCTTAACTCCCATCGCTCTGCCATTTTTGTTTCCCTCAACCTCCAAAATGCCTACGACTGCATAAGGCATCCTGGTCTCCTGTTTAAACTCCAAACTTATGCCCTGCCTATCAGTTATGTCCATCTGGTCCCTCCCTTCACCTCACGCCATCCTTCCTGTGTCACCCTCCACAGCACCAACTCCTGTATCTTTCATCCCACTGCTGGTATCCTCTCCCCACTATCTCCTGTACACCACCGAAATGCCTTCCTGGCACTCTGTCCTACCCTTCAATGGTCCCAATGCACACTCCAAAACCAGCTGGACCAGGTCACCACTTGGTGTAACCAGTGGTTGCTTCATATCAACCCCTCTAAAACCCAGGCAATCATCATAGGCCACACCACGTGCTCCTTCCGTCTCCACAATTTCTACCTCACCATTTATGGTTGTCCTATCCAGATCACCCCCACCCTGAGATACCTTCGACTGTCACTTCACCTGGACCCCTCATCTCCTGACCATCCAACAGAGAGCCCATTCCTGCTTCCATCTCCTGAAACTCCTGTCTGGACGGGATTGCAACCTTCCATCATCCTCTACACCTACCAATCCCTCATCCATCCTACCCTCTGTTATGCCAGCATTGCCTGGATCTCCACCTCCCTTCCCCACTTTTATAAGGCCTTCCAAATCCTAGAATGCCACATGCTCAGTCTTGGCTTCTGAATCTGCCTACCTTCCCCCAGATGACTCTTGTATGATCTCATCCCCTTCCCCACCTCCTCCATTTCCTCCAACATCTTCGCATCCTTTACAGTTTCCGCAGGCTAGATCCCCCCCACCCCCTGTTTTCCTCTTTCCTCTCCACCTTCCGCCAACTGCCACACCTCTGTCGCTTTATCACTCCCTATCTCCACACCGTCCATTTCCTTCATCAGGGCAATTTACAACACCTCCCCCTCTCAGATGTTGAACTTCGCCATTTCATCTACCCTTCCTTCCAACTGTAGCCTGGCCTTGTTCTCTCCGTCCACAGGGCTTCCCCTTTTCCTCTCTCCTCCTTGACCCAGAGCGGATTTTCCACCTTCCCCTCTGTCCCTGCAGCCCCTCCTTGACTGTTTCCCTCCCACGTTTTTGGCTCCCCGGCAGTCTTCTGCACCCCCCCCCCCCCCCCCGCCGACCCTTTCTCCCCTTCTCCTCCCCTCCCTCCCTTCTTCCCTTCTCCCTCGTCTTCATGTCCCTGGCAGATCTTCTGTTTGCTTATCATCATCAGTGTGCTACGTCAGTGTTATGTTTGGTGCTGTTCTCCCATGCATCAATATCTGTGATTTTAATTGTGTGCTGGACTTGTACAAAGTGTTACTGTCAGTGATTGTTATGTGATACACCGTCCGTCGATCCTTTTATGCTCTGGTCATATTTCGCCTTGTGTTCTTCAATTGTCCCAGTGTGTGGTTTTTTGTGTGCACAACTTTTTTACGGTTTTTATCTCCATTTTATAGTAGCTCCCATTTTTATCTGTTCTCTTCCGTACTGTTACCCATTTTTATATCCATGTACGCCATATTTTCTCCTTTGTGTTATTTATAATGTCTTCTTTTGTATAATTACTGTCTTTCTGCTCAAGAGCAGCGCATATGCTGCTGTCAGATGGGGCATTGAAATACAGTAAAGGAAATAAAAACTGTTATTATTAGTTTTTCCCACTAAACCTACGTTGTACTTACATACTAGTGTATATGGTTTGAAGATGGTCGCTATTAGAGCGAGACCGGATGCCATTAAAAAAAATTCTACTGCTATCAAGAAAGTTTAAATTTTAAATTTTAAGATGTTTCATCGAGATCGCTGGTTTATTCTATATAAACATGATTTCCAAATATATTAATCTAATCTACCTAAACATCATCTTAATGATTTGTGCTAAATACGCAACGACTGTAATGACTTTACTGCTGCACTCTAATCTTCCTTCCCCTCTTTCGAATATGCAATGCAAGGCGCGAGCTACTAGAATATAAATCTTCTGACTCTTTATTGGAAAACATGAGCTTTAACCTTTTTTGGAGGAACATCTTGCGCATTTCTACAGAGTAATCAAGCTAGTCATACCGCTGGAATGGTGTAGGTCAGTATCTTTCGACTTCAGCCGTCACGGTGAACGGCGTTGAAAATAGGGCGGCTGAAGAGTGCGAAGAGTGTTCAGACGTTCTTCCGTCCGTCATACGCCTGCATGAGCTCCAAACAAATCCCGAAAAAAAAAACAAAAAAAAAATCTTAAGATGATCGCTGATCGTGACAAGCCACCTCTAGTGCCAATATGCGTCTGTGACAATGATAGAACTACGGAAAACTGGAGGTAACTCATTAAGAGCGGATGATCTGACCATAGTCATTGCTAAGGAACGCAAAAGAGGCGACACGCTGTAGAATATAAGCAGCTGGAATCCTGCAGGTGGAACGTGTTTTGCTCCGTTATATCACAAACGGCTACAGTCCCAAGAATCTGCTTGCAGGTTGCATGTTAACGGTTTTTATGGGTGACAAAGATTTGATTTCCAGTACCTCGCACAAATATTCATAGAATTTAAGAATTTAAAATAATTTCTCACAATCTGCTCATTAACAGGTACTATCTTACCTTATAAAACGAACGTAATAACTGAAGCATTATAATTATTATCTGTTTGAATATCTTAAAGCACTGAGCATTCGGCAGAACGACGGTTAAAATCCGCGTCCAG
The DNA here is from genome assembly GCF_021461395.2 of Schistocerca americana. Lineage (NCBI taxonomy): Eukaryota > Metazoa > Arthropoda > Insecta > Orthoptera > Acrididae > Schistocerca > Schistocerca americana. Next base: position 64,625,504 of record NC_060125.1, read on the forward strand.
CCATTCAGGTTTTCTGTGATTTTCCTAAATCGCTTCAGGCAAATGCCGGGATGGTTCCTTTGAATGGGCGCGGCCCACTTCCTTCCCCGATGCGATGGGGCCGATGACCTCACTGTTTGGACCCCTCCCCCCAAATCAACCAACCAGCCATCGTAAAGCAGAGTAACTTGCGACACGCAGTTTGTCCCGACTACAACCAGCAAGCATTTCAGAATGAGAGATCTTACCGGATTCCAACAAATTTCAGGGGTAATTTCCAATCTTTTCTAACCTTTTTCTTGCTTTCAAGGTTTTGCATGCTTAACGTCACATAAACTCATTTGTTAAATAATCAAACATTTTAAGATGTTTTACACGAGGGAGTTTGATTCTTTAAAGGGTCGTGGTGGGGAGGGCGGTTCTCGTACTGAGCTAAATCTCTCACCACTTACCGTGTAAGTGGGTGTGAAACGGTCCATCGGTGATTCGTCAGGTTGATTTCGACGTTAACTTCAACAATGAAACCCTGGGGAAAAGTGTAGGGTAGGGGCCACTACAACGTTTCATTTTCCCTCTTCGTAACATTCCATGTTCATTCATAAGAAAACAAGAAAACGACACACTGCTCCAGATACCACTGTGGCTATTCACACGATACAGGTGCACAAGAGACACTTAGATGACAGCTGGTAATGCTAAACCCATTGCCTATAGGATCTGATTCAGGTCAGCAATCCGAGACTCTCTCATTGTCCTTGACACTCACTATCATGTATGGAGCAGATCAAACATACTCAGGGAGCAACATAGTTTTTTGTAAATTTATTGGCTTTCGGAACTTGCCCCTACTGCCGAAACGTTATGACAGACTGTGGTTTGTTGTGACAATTCAGAGTAGACATTAGTTTAAGTCGTACCCTGTTACGAAGTTACAAAGGCTTTACAAAGGAATCATTCCGACATAAAAAAAAAAATTTCAACTACAGCCTACTGAAATGAGTAAACAAATGTAACACAGGATACACTGATGTAGTATACTGTCGAGATGCTACTGGTAACACAGTAAGAAATGATAAATCGCCGTTGTCATGCATTTGGGATATTCCCAGTTCAATCCATATTAAATGGCTACACATCTAGGAATTTTTAGAAATTGTGGTAAGATATTATGGGACCAAACTGCTGAAGTCATTGGTCCGTAAGCTTACAGACTACTTAATCTAACTTACGCTAAGGACAACACACACACCCGTGCGCGAGGGAGGACTCGAACCTCCGACGGGGGAACCGCATGAACCGAGACAAGGCACCCTTAGACTGCGCGGCTACCCCGCACCCAGCCATATATCTAAATTAACAATAAAATGTTCGTTTGTGTGTCCTGCAAAAACTGTTTCAAAATTGAACATTTGTGCAGGTATATAACTATCATCTAGACAGAATAGCATAGCAGTTTAAAAGATCCAGAGTTGGGTATTACAGCTACACATATAGATACATATGTTTTCAGACGCGTGCACAGAGGACGTAGGTGGTGATTTACATTTCGATGCTGACCGTCCGATATTCTGCTGCGTAGCACGCCAGAATAAAGTCAGTTAATTGACGTTTAGTCTTCTCCGGACATTGTGGTTACCAAGAGCATTAGATTAGCAGCCCAGGGGGCTATATCTCGATATTGGCACGGTTGACGAACTCGTAGAGTATTTTATACTTTGCTATATCGTTGGATATAACACGGTTTCGACACTACTTGGGAACTGATGACCAGGAGCCTGAAGATTACTTGCAAGTACGTCTATCTGGTACATGTTCCGAGGACATTGTAGAAATATATTGGTGTGGATCTTTTTCCTCTCCGCAGACACATAGAGGGATGGCGCTTAGGTTTTGCCAATAGAGGTGTTTTACTGAACTTCCGATGTTTAAATTTCAGCCGTGCTATAACTGTTGTGAAGCTCCTTCATATTTGTGCCGTGCTATGGTATTCTTGAAATCGTGGGATGAATTAGAGCGTAGTGAGCGCCTTTCATTTTAGATGTCCGCGGCCATTCCTCTTCGCAGTTCGAGAACAATATCTTTCTGAAGGAGGAGTTTATCATATTTAGTAGTTCCATGTAGACATCCCTGCTTTCCTAGGGCATCTTCTTCATCATTTCGAGGTATCCCGGAGTGACATTTCATCACGATGTTACGACACTTCCTCTTCACCCGAACCACAAAGTCGACAATTGCTGCATCTGTGAGGGTTGGTATAACTAATATGATGGTTTCTAATCAGCTGTAGGGCTGACATACTATCACAGATGATAACTATTGTGTCTACTGTGGTCGTCTGTGCGGGTAGTAGGGCTGCCAAAACGCCAATCAGCTCGGCTATCATAATAGTGGAGTCTGGGTCCAGATACTATTGGCTTTGTTGTTTGCTTCGCGAATCCAAGAAGCACCACCGGCGCCTTCACTAGACTTGGACCCATCTGTATGTGTCAGTGAAACTGGAGTTCATTTGTCGTTGCGTTAGTTGGCTCTTAATTTTGAAGTGTTAACCTGGTCCTAGCATCAAACTGCAGAGTCGACGTTTCGTATGGTCTGTTGTAGAGCGCTAGAAGAGGACTTTTCTACACTTGGTACCGTAACGCCTCCGCCTCCGTGTATTCAGCCGTGACGAGTGGAAGTAAGCAACATAGCTGATGATAATACTTACTGATTTCGGCTGTCAGTAAGCATTGTTGGCGCACTGTTTTTCACGATCTGCAATTACAGGACGGTCTTGACGGTGGGACGTTGTACGAACCATGACGATGGAATCTAACGATTCGTTGGAATCAGAAAAACTGCCAGAGAGCTGCTGACGTCCGTCAATTAGAGACGCAGGCGTTTCACGGCACGCGTGATGCCCTCGGGAAGGGCCGACTGTGGTCGAGCTACGTGGAAATGCACTTCTCCTACGACCTACGAAGGGCTCCCAGTGTAGCACCTTAGGGTCAGTGGATCCGGCGTTCTGATGGAGGCAGCTCTTCGCACTTTAATGATTCACACACCGTTCATTTCCGACTACACCCCGCCACGGCAAAGTGCTACTCGTCAACCCTCCGAATACGAAGTTTGGTTTACCTCATTATAAAGAACCATCTTTCTGTCGATTCAGCTGGCAATGTCGTTTGTGTACTGAGGGAATATCGCACTGGTGTAACCATCTGTAGTCGAGAATTATCACATTTTGTGGCGATTTCGAAAAGAACATCTGCTGGGCTAATGCAAAGAAGCAGCGTTTAAAGAACTACCAAGTATTAAGATAACGTGGTCAAAACTCAAATATTAATTAGAACTAGCCTGGTCCTGCGCTTGCCTATCTGCAGGCTGAGCACTGAGTGATCCAGATTAACGTAAACTACGGTAACAGGTGCGTATCAGAAATATCCAGCCTTTTCTGTAAAATGTTAAATTAACAAAAGGAAACGTCTAGCTAAAGAGCATAGAGATACTGTAAGAGGCCACTATTTTGAGCCGTCGAACGACGGATCTTTTTTTATCAAGAACGAAATGTTCTCTCTGCAATAGACAGTACGCTGAAAAGCAACGGAAAAATTAAAACCATGATCTCCATTTTCACAGGATAACTTCTGCAGTCCTTCGAAGAAATAAATAAATAACACTGAGCCCCCTTTTTTTGATGGTGGAGAGTGGTTTTCTTAATATACCTGATTCTTCCAGTGCCTGTATAGCTGCCGGCACAAGAATATGTAATTTATTAATTAATTGATTTTCCTAACTCGAAAAGGGAACAGATCTGGGACTGTTTAAAAATATACTGTTTCCGATAAGGGAATTATAAAAGGATTGGAACATTGGGATAAATATGATCGACTGGGGATTCACACAATCTGACATGTATATTCCGTAGGTTAGGTAAATGATAGAAGACGACATGGTGGGGAGAATATCAAGGAAAGACGAACTCATTTCAGGGCATAATTTGACTACGTCGTAATCCTTGCAGAGTAATGCATTGCATCATTCAAGAGCTGGGAGGTAATGGATGTCTGCAGGAGCGCTTTTGGGTTTTGTGGTAGTGAAGAATATGTTGGTCGGAGTGGCGGGAGAGCAGAGGGAATGCTGCTAGTGTCCGTAGTATTTGATCAACCACATGTCACCCCTTATATCATACCAAATGATGAGCACTGCAGAGAAATAAGTTTCTGGCTGGCTACAGGTTTAGTGAACGCAGAGGTCCCGAGTTAGCTCCAACCGTACTTCAGCAGCCAAAATGCAACGCAGCAGCAGAACATGGTGTTTCGTGGAAAGCCGTGATCTTAGCTTAACGCCTCATCCGCCGACGACAGTTGAAACCTTTACTGAAAACAGTTTTTAAGAAAGTGTGCTACAAACAATTAGGTACTCAGTAACAGCTTTGAAATTAATCTGTACCGACACAACATTCAAAAAAACGTAAAATACTTCAAACTTGAGTCAATAAATGAGACTGATTCTTACAGATCATAAAATTGAATACAATGATTGTTTGGTTTCCATACAGCAATCAACTATTTACATAAGTAAATGGAATCGATGAAATGATTTTTAAACAGTTGATGTCACAAGTTACTTCACTTTATTAAATAAGTTTCAGCAGTATTGAGTAAACAAAATGCACTTGAATTCACCACAAACCATAGACCTTGCACGGTGAGGTGCCTTGCGCGCCTTCACCAAACTGACAGCCATACCGTAGCCCTACCGAGGCCACACTACCTTGCAACTTTTGAAGAGAGACACCGACTTTTCAGTAGCCTGGATGATTGAGCAACGTGGCCTTGTAGCATTAGACAACGTGGCCTTGCTATATCTGTAGTCGCTATTTTCCTGAGGAAATGCAGCTGTATTATATGTTTCAATGGTGATGGTATCCTCTTGAGTAACGCATTCCTTCATTCAGATCTCTTGGCGGAAACTACTCAGAAGGTTGAAATGGACAGAGTTTAGTTAGTTATAGCGGCAATTACTGATAGATGTTAGCAGAAAAAACCAAATTTCTGGTAAGGTAAATAAAGGGTTATTTATAACAGAAAATCAAACAGGTATACATAGTGATAACGAATGCGATTGTAGGAATGCAGGTGAGTTACTGTGAACAGTATAGTGAAGATATTACCGTAGCGAAATACGAAACCAATACGCACCACAGTAGGACGCGATTATACGGCTGAAACTGAAAGAGGCAGCTCGTTTAGTGTTACTGCGGAATAGGGGAGGCAGTGTCACGGGTATGATACGCGGATGGGGTGGCAGACGTTAGAATTTCGTTTTGCGTGGTGGCAGGATCTTCTCATGAAATTTCAGTCACCAACTTTCTCCTCAGAGTGTGAAAATGTTTTTCTGGCGCCCATCTACGAACAGAAAGACTTATGTGTTCGGTTCTCCCATGCGTTTTTCGAGTGTGGAAAGGTAGAGAAGTAACTTAAAGGTGGGTCGATGAACCGTCTGGCAGGCACTTAACTGTGAATTGCAGATTAATAAGGTAGATATAAATGTAGAAGACGCACAACTCTGATTTCAACTGTCGAAAGGAGAAAATATAAAAATACAGCAAATAAATAACAAAAAGCGAGTAGAGGCGTCTTAGTAATGAAACTGACATAAAGTGCTATGAGGCAAAGCACGAACGGCTAATGGAGAAATGTAAAGACGTGGAAACGTGCGCGCCTGTGCCAAAGTTAAATGCCACCTACAGGAAAATTAAAGTGACCTTTGTAGAAAAGAGATGCAGTTGTATGAGTATTTAGAGCACAGGAGGCAAGCCAGTTCTTAGGGAAGAAGAGAAGATCGAAAGATGGGGGAAATATACAGAAGAACTGTATAAGGGTAGTGACCTTGAGGACTGTATTATAGAAAGAGAAGAGACAGTAGGTGAAGATACAGTAATAGACCTGTTGCTAGGAAATGAATCTGAGCGAGCAGAGGAAGTCCTCAAGGTGACGACTACGACAAGAACAACTTGATTAAGTGTGGTTTTAGGTTTTCCCGGCGTAGGACAATCTCTAATATTTTTCAGGAATTCGACCGGCTGAATACCCGAGAACTATTCAGAACCTGACTGTTACCCACGTCCAGTCTGTGTGTACCATGCAAAAAGCAGTAGTTAGAAAGGATGTGAAACAGTTTATTACCGATTTTATTCAGTCTGTACAGTAATCAAGCTGTGAATCTAATGAAACATAAATTAGTTCAGGGAATTTATATTTAAAAAAATGAGACTTACTCTTGCAACGTACTTCTGCCATTGAGGACCAAGGTGTTTTTAGAGCTGTTGAAAGGAATGGATAGCGCCTTGAGAAGTGGTTCTAAGATGAACACGAACAAAGTAAAACAAGGATAATGGATAGGAGTCGAATTCAATCAGATGATGTTTAGGACATTAGTTTAGGACATGATATTCTAAGAGTAATAACCAAGTTCTGTTATTAGGGCAGCAAAATAAACGAAGATGTCAGAAACAAAGAGGATATGAAATGCAGATTGGCAATACCAAGAAAAAAAAATCTCTCGAAAAGTGCAGTCTGTCGACATAGAATATAAATTTAAATGCCCAGACCTTTTTTTGAAGGTATCTAAAGTATACGCTCGTACAGAGTTGAAACGTTGATAAACAGGTTCTACAAAAAAAGAGTAGACTCGTTTGAACAGTAATACTACAGGCGATTATTGAAGAGTAAATGGTAACTAATGGAAGGGTACTGGGAAGGAAAAAAATTGTGGCACAACTTGAGTAAGAGAAAGGTAGGTGGGAGGTACCTTGAGGAGGAGGAGGATGTTAGTGTTTAACGTCCCGTCGACAACGAGGTCATTAGAGACGGAGCGCAAGCTCGGATGAGGGAAGGATGTGGAAGGAAATCGGCCGTGCCCTTTCGAAGGAACCATCCCGGCATTTGCCTGAAGCGATTTAGGGAAATCACGGAAAACCGAAATCAGGATGGCCGGAGACGGAATTGAACCGTCGTCCTCCCGAATGCGAGTCCAGTGTGCTAACCACTGCGCCACCTCGCTCGGTGTACCTTGAGGAATCGAGCAATTGAGATATTAGTAAACTGTCTCCTACGTCTAGTTTCTGTGTAATGTTTGAAGTATGATCGCCGAATTGTATAAAATCTGTGATCTGAGTTATTATTTTACTAAGTTGTTTGTACCGCTGCCTCTCGCAAGGGTCACCAGTCCTATTTTGTCTGGCGTTTCAGCAGGTATTTACAATTTTTTTTAATTGCAATGTGCAGCTAGAGTCGGCCCAAACAAAACTGATCACTATATCTCTCATGCGACGACCACTTTCGATGGGAAACAAACAAAACTGTCTTTGAATCGAAATTTTACATGTTCATTCGACAGAGCGGTCCCAAGTTAGTGTAGTGCGATATACTTTTTATCTATATTTATTAACAGCGACAATACGACATGAAAAATAACCTGTAGTCCAGCAGCGAACGAGCAGCGGTGCAGCTTGGCCGTAGCAGTCAATGAGTGACAGGACGGTGCTGTCGCTACTAGAGTACTGGTTCTGTTAATACGTATCGATAAAACGAACATCGGACTGCACTAGTTGGAGACTGCCCTGTCAAATGGGTATGAAAAATTCAGATTTAAAAATAATTTTGTTTATAATGGGAAAAAACCGACGCCTTACGTCGACGCTGGGAGTCGCATGTAGGACGTGACAGGTTGTATTTGTTTGGCTCATTCCAGCTACACTACTGGCCATTACAATTGCTACACCAAGAAGAAATGCAGATAATAAACGGGTATTCGTTGGACAAATATATTATACTACAACTGACATGTCATTAAATTTGCACGCAATTTGGGTCCATAGATCCTGAGAAATCAGTACCCAGAACAACCACCTCTGTCCATAATAACTGCCTGAGCATTGAGTCAAACAGAGCTTGGATGGCGTGTACAGATACAGCTGCCCATGCAGCTTCAACACGATACCACAGTTCGTCAAGAGTAGTGACTGGCGTATTGTGGCGAGCCAGTTGCTCGTCCACCATAGACCAGACGTTTTCAATTGGTGAGGGATCTGGAGAATGTGCTGACCAGGGCAGCAGTCGAACATTTTCTGTATCCAGAAAGGCCCGTACAGGACCTGCAACATGTCGTCGTACATTATCCTGCTGACATGTAGGGTTTCGCAGGGATCGAATGAAGAGTGGAGCTACGGCTTGAAGCACATCTGAAATGTAACGTCCACTGTTCAAAGTGCCGTCAATGCGAACAAGACGTGACCGAGACGCGTAACCAATGGCACCCCATACCATCACGTCGGGTGATACGCCAGTATGGCGATGTCGAATACACCCTTCCAATGTGCGTTCACCGCGATGTCGCCAAACACGGATGCGACCATCGTGATGCTGTAAACAGAACCTGGATTCATCCGAAAGAATGAGGTTTTGCCATTCGTGCACCCAGGTCCGTCTTTCAGTACACAATTGCAGGCGCTGCTGTGATGCAGCGTCAAGGGTAACCGCAGCCATGGTCTGCGAGCTGATAGTCCATACTGCTGCGAACGTCGTCGAACTGTTCGCGCAGGTGGTTGTTGTCTTGCAAACTTCCCCATCTGTTCACTCAGGTATCGAGACGTGGCTGCACGATCCGTTACAGCCATGCGGATGCTTGTCAAAAAAAATGGCTCTGAGCACTATGGGACTTAACAGCTGTGGTCATCAGTCCCCTAGAACTTAGAACTACTTAGACCTAACTAACCTAAGGACATCACACACATCCATGCCCGAGGCAGGATTCGAACCTGCGACCGTAGCGGTCGCGCAGCTCCAGACTGTAGCGCCTAGAACCGCTCGGCCACTCCGGCCGGCGGATGCCTGTCATCTCGATACGAGGCCGTTGGGATCCAGCACGGCGTTCCGTATTCCCCTCCTGAACCCACCGATTCCATATTCTGCCAACAGTCATTGGATCTCGATCAACGCGAGCAGCAATGTCGCGATGCGATATACCGCAATCGCGATAGGCTACAACCCAACCTTCATCAAAGTCGGAAACGTGAAGGTACGCATTTCTCCTCCTTACACGAGGCATCACAACAACGTTTCACCAGGCAACGCAGGTCAACTGCTGTTTGTGTATGAGAAATCGATTGGAAACTTTCCTCATGTCAGCACGTTGTAGTTGTCGCCACCGGCGCCAACCTTGTGTGAATGCTCTGAAAAGTTAATCATTTGTAAGTCACAGCATCTTCTTCCTGTCGGTTAAATTTCGCGTCTGTAGCACGTCATCTTCGTGGTGTAGCAATTTTAATGGCCAATAGTGTACCTTTCGCAAAAACGAAACTGTAAATATCGGTCGAAACACCAGAGAAAATCACCCTGGAAGACTCTTAGGAGGGACACCCTGTATTTTTCGAAACTGAACACTCTTGTTGCCGCACCAAAAAATAGTGGTTTAATGACAGAAACAGCTTCAACATCATTATCACCGTAAATATCTTCAGCGTTATGTTCAACGATAAGGGAAGCTTACTAATTTCTCGAATAGAATGTAAAGTTTATTTGGGCAGTTATTCCAAAGTGTTACTGAAGAGACTGCTGAAGTGAGTAATGCGGTTGGTGGCGTAATTTAGTTGAAGCGCTAATGGAAGCTAGCCCGGTGACGCGAGTACTGTGCCCTAAATCACATCAGCGATGAGTAACCGGACGTCAAACGCAATACAGATAGCACCGCAATGTCTCAGCATTTGCGGCTTAAATCAATAGACTCTACATCTGTCGAGAAGGGGGCGGGGTCGATCGTATGTTCAACATGCTGGGAACCGGCACCTCTTGTCTCTGTATATTGTGCGCTGGCATAACTCATTGACAGATATTTACTGTGTAGCCTTGATAGAGCCTGGTCGAATTTTGTTCTGAGTACAACTTACTCAAGCTAATTGCTGTAGTCACCAGATGCCGTTGACATCAAACATAAGCATGTGGCAGAAAGAGAATCTCTACCACCGAAAATAGTCCCTGTTAGGAGGTGGTTTACTTGCACACAGCCACGGTACAGCGTCGTCAAAGGGCCAAATAGGACCAGGAAAAAGCTATAGAAAAACATTGGTCATACGCATGGTAATACTTGACAGCAATTTATTAATATAAAATGTATAATACTTAACTTTAGAACGGAGATGATGTATGACAATAGCTCTGTGTTCATTTGCATTCACAAGTCTAAGTCTGGTCATGAGCCAGTGAACAGTAACTACGATCACTTGTAGGAAGTCCAATTGGGCTGTTTTTGGTGGATACACGGGTTTGGTGCTGTCTTGAGATACTGCTCATATTATGTTGCTACTGTCTGAGAGGAGCTATGTGTCCCCCTGTATCTGCGTTTGGGGAATGTTGGCCCACTTGGAAATTGTTAGCGTGACATAACGGGCGGTCATAAACTACTTGTAGGCAACTCAGTACACTTCTATGTAAGACTGTGACCCATATCTTCCAGAGGACACACCACTTATACTTGGTTTAGAAACCACAAAAGAAAGTCGAAGAGATTTGGATACAGGAAGATATCAAACCAATTCCATAATAAGAGGATAACGATTTCAAAAGCAGATTTGAAAATGAAACATATTTCCAGGGGCAAATGTGGACTTGACCACAATTTAATGATTATAAACTGCAGGCTAAAATGGAAGAAATTGCAGAAATGTAAGAAATTAAAAAGATGGCACATGGATAAATAGAAGGAACCAGAGTTTGTTGAGAGTTTCAAAGGGAGTACAAAGCAACGACCGACAGGAACAGGCCTAATGAATTAACAGAATGCGAATGGCTGGCTTTGAGAGATGAAGTAGATAAAGCAGTAGAGGATCACATATGTAAAAAGATTAGGCCTCGTAGAAATCCCTGGATAACTCAGGAGATATTGAATTTAACTGACGAAAGGAGGCAGGCAAAATGAAGTACAGAGGTCCGAAGACTGAGATTGGCAAAAAGCTTTTTCAAGCGTTTATGACCAGGGGAAAGACTGAAGCAGCGTGTAGAAAAACTGTAGGTGCCTTTGAAGAGAAGAGAAGCACATGCAAGAATGCTGTCCATCTGAAAAGCTCCAACATGGATTTTGTTCTTGAGTTGGTAACTACTATGGCAGCTTGAACTATGAATTGTAGACAACAATTCGCATTTGACTATTCGACTATGAGTGGAAAGTCCCGCGACCATAGTGTGTCAACAATGTTGTGTCAAAATCGTAATGGAGCAACAGAGCAACAGCTATAAATCAGAGATTTGAAGGAAAAAAAAAACTGTGCGCAAAGTTTGTCTGGCACCTCTTCGCTACAGAGCAAAAACAACGCCCATTGCATACCTGCAACGACTCGACCGAAATACACAGCGCAGACAATTCTTTTGTGGAAAAATCGTCAGTGGTGACGAGGCTTGGTGTTATCAAATACGAGCCTACCACGAAACGACAAAGTGCAGGAACTTACACGAAGTATCAACGCTTTTATCTACGTATCCGACGCTTAAGCCAATGTGACGCGTGAGTTGAGCAGCATCACAAAAGGGGGACTTTCCTGGCACGTTCTGTGCTTTGCACTAAAATTGGAGGGGGAGCGGCTACAAACAGTGTAGAGCACCCGAAGAATGCCCGCCCCGATAGCTGAGTGCTGCCGACACGGTAGCTCAGCGTGTTCGGTCAGAAGGCCGATTGTCCTCTGTAATAAGAAGCTGCGTAAAGGAATCAACGATCAACTTGAACGAATGTCACGGGACGTCCGCGCTGACCAAACGAAACGAACAATACCGAACAACAACAAAAAAGTGGTCAGCGTGACGGATTGCCGTCCTACTGGCCCGGGTTCGATTCCCGGCTGGGTCGGAGATTTTCTCTGCTCAGAGCCTGGGTGTTGTGCTGTCTTCATCATCACTTCATCCCCATCCGGCGCGCAGGTCGCCCATTGTGGCGCCGAATGTAATAAGAACTGAACCAAGGCGGCCGGACCTGCCCCGCAAGGGGCCTCCCGGCCATTGACGCCAAACGCTCATTTGCATTTACCCGAAGAATTAAAACCACCATCTTAAAGTTCCTCAATTTTTTTAATTCAGTCTCTAAACGTCTTGGACTCACTGTGTACTGAGATGGTAAGCTCATATGAAACAATGGAGGGAAACATGACTGGTGGAGGTAATACACAGATACGCTACATAAAGAAACAAACCTGAAGATAGTGTGTGTTGTTGTACTTTTGATTCTCCACTCCAAGAAGAACGGGCTGTGTTAGATCCAGACCATTACATGATTCTTTTCAGCCGGTTGCCAGTTAGGTAGTGGGGTAGTTGGGAGTCAACTTGGAGTAAATGAGAGTGGTTTACCAGTCCTGGCATTACCTGACAACGGAAGGAAACTTCGCGAAACCGTATGTTTGGGCAATGTTGCTCACTGTACCAGACAAAATCTATTTTGTTCTGTATGTATGTACATGTATTTGTATGCATGTAAGTAAATATGTGTGTGTGTGTGTGTGTGTGTGTGTGTGTGTGTGTGTGTGTGTGTGTGTCAGAGTGTTGTGTGTGCCGTGAGTTGTAGAAAGGAAACAGAATGTGAATAAAGATGAGATCGGAGAAACGATACTGCGAGAATAACTTTTGACAGAGCTCTGAAAGACATAAGGTGGAACAAGTCTCCTACTGTAGGAAACATTCCTTCAGAATTACTGAGATCCTTCCGAGAGATATCCAAGACAATTGTCTCTTCTAAGCAAGATATAGCAGACGGACGAAATATCTTCGGAATTCAAAAGAAATCTAATAATTCTTCTTCCGAGAAGGCAGATTCTGAGAGGTGAGAATATTAGCGAACTATCAGTTACAAAATTCAGGGCTGGAAAATACTGGCAAGGGCTGTCCAAGAAGAATGGAAAATTTAATAGACGCCGATCTTGAGAAAAATAAATCTACGTTCTGGAGAAATGTGGGAGCGTACGAGGTCATACTGACATTTCGACTAATCTTAAACATAGAATAAGGAAAGCCGTACCTAACTTAATAGCACTTCCAGATTTAGTGAAAGCTTTTAGCAATATTGACTGGAAAATACTTCTTGAAACTGAGAAATTAGCAGGGGGTGAACATTTGTGTACAACTAGTATAGAAATAAGACTGCACTTACTTGAGTCGAAGTCACGAAAGGGAATCAGTATTTCAGGAGGAAGTCAGAGAGGGTTGTAGCCTCTCGTCAACGTTACTGAACCTATACAGAGAGCTAGCTGCAGAAGAAAGGAAGGAGAAATTGGAAAAGAGAATTGAAGTTCAGGAATCTGAAATAGGAAACACTGAGGTTATTCGATGATATTTTGATTTTATCTCAGACTACGAAGAACTTGCAAGATCAGGTGAATGGAATGGGTAGTGGCTTGAAAAGAGGTTATGCGATAAATACGAAAAAAAGTGAAACTTATTTAAGGAATGTAGTCGAATTAAATTTGTTTGTGCTGACAGAATTAAAAGGATATTCGAAAAGGAATCTACCTGTTTTGCTAACGTGTGATGCAAACAAAAGTGTTTCCGAGAAAGCCATATTTGATAACACAGAATATAAATTTAAGTCTTAAGAAGTCCTTTCCGAAGATACAACTAATGAGGTCGTATTGAATCTAACTAGGGGATTTGGGGAAATTGGACGCTGTCTAAGGCAACGAGGAATCGTCAGTTTGGTGATGGAAGGCAGTGTGGGAGTTGCGGGTGAGTGGTAAAAGTCGTATAGGGAGACCAAGCCTTTGGTGCAGTAAGCAGGATGAAATGGATGTAAGTTGCAGCGGTTATGCATAGATGAAGAGGTTTGTGCAGGACAGACCAGTGTCGAGAGCCGCATCAGAGGGGTTCCTGGACTGAAGGCCGCAACAACATGTAAGATGCCCACTCCCTTATTCGTATCTGTCACCGCCAAGTTTCTCTCTCTAAAACCATCTGTACTGATAAAACAACTGCGATCGGATTGATGTTTACGCTGCACACCTTAGAGTGGTCATCTTACTCCTAAGGAACATGAACCTGAACACTGAAAATGAGACCGTGTGCCTACTGGTACACGCGCTGGCAAAATCGCTACACTGGCCATTAAAAATCTTCACACTCAGTTACTTCTAATAGATACAAAAACGAAACAAGATACTGCTCTCGTGGAAGTGAAAGCTTTATTGTCTCTAGTACAAGGTGTGGTACACGTTCCTAATGTTTGTAGACACGTACTGACGTTCACTCTTATTTCAGTTTGTTATTACTTTTCTGAGGTATAACCAAAGCTTCTATCGATCTTTGCTAACAACTCCGTTCTAATACTGGAATATTTAACAGATTTATCGAACATCTGAGAGCCCGCGGCCATGTATCGCCCAACCACGTCTAACATCTGGCCACGACCCCCCAATACTCCTTAACGCATGGCGCCAAACCCAGCTTCTCGATCACTTGGGGTTCCCCTGGCGGCAGTGCTGCTGCGCTAGGCCGCTACGTGTGAGGTACAACGAGTAACTATATCTGCAACCTGTCCGACCCCGGTAGCTGAGTGGAAGCCAGCACGGTAGCTCAGCGTGTTCGGTCAGAGAGCTGGTTGGCCTCTGTAATAAAAAGCTGAGTGGAAGGATCAACCACCGAACTTGAACAGGATGTCTTGCGACCTCCGCAACGACCAAACACAACGATCATCAAAGAACAAAATGCAAAAAAAAAAAAGAAAAAGAAAAAGTTGTCAGCGCGACAGAATGTCAATCCCAGGGGCCCGGATTCGATTCCCGGCTGGGTCGGAGACTTTCTCCGCTCAGAGACTGGGTGTTGTGTTGTCCTAATTATCATCATTTCATCCCCATCGACGCGCAAGTCGCCGAAGTGGCGTCAAATCGAAAGACTTACTGGCGGCCCTAGTCACACAACTTTTGCATTTTTTATCTACAACCTTGCAAACAACTGCAACCTGTAACAATACTCCGTTCACTGATTTCGGCGCTTTGTGTAAAGAATACAGAAGATTAGAATTTAAATGTGTTGTTACAAAACATTGAGGGAAATATACATTTCATGAAAACCCTAAGCTACCCCTCATTTTTTATGGACTCTATATGTGCCATTTGCTACGAAGAAAGTGCTCGAAGAGGAACTCAGTCTTTTAGAGGCCCCAGATGTTGTGACACTACTCGCATCTCACCCATCAGTGATGATCATCGCTGTAATGAAAAAACGCGAAAAGTACCGTTCCAATTTGTTGCCGTTTTAAATAATATATGACTGCTCAATTTAGTGTAGATGTCGATACGATTCCACATGTCTTAGAGCTAAAGGCAAAGTTACCACGGGGCCAGTTCCATTCTACGCTAAACATAACTGCTTCTTCCTTGCTGTCACCCTTAAATGCAGAATACTGGTGTTTTATTCAATCAGTACTAGCTTTGGGCTGTACCAGTGTAACACATTACGATTTGATGTTGTAGGTGCAGCTGTAATATTTAGAAAGGAATTAAATGATGCAACATAAGGGGCTGTAGAGTAAAGTATTATGGAAGCTCTCACAAACTTCGAAAATATAGCCTGGATGTCACCAGCAACATCAGAAACTACAACCAGAGCTCTAGCGAGAACGTTCGCTTTACAGGAAGCACTATACACCGTTGTGTCCGACAACAGCCCTCACAGCACAATATTTAAGTTGCCTTCCTTCTGCCAAGGAACTGCAGATCGTACATCGCTAGCCATTAAAACTATAGCATCAGGACGCATCGATGATAACGAAGTATTTATTCTTGTGCTATACACTGCGTATTGGCCACTATACTGTGGGCCGCCCTTTCAAATGTGCGCGCGTTTCCTGCAGCCACCACCGCGGCACGACGGCGCTCCTACAGACGACTACGTCACTTCAACTGAGGCGCAAGCGTCCTCTCTCCAGAGATCCAGTGGCAGGTGTACTTAAGTTCTTACATTCGTGCGCTGACTCATCTTCGGCGGAACTCAAAAAGTTGCGCCCTTCAAGAATTGTTGTGTACAATTGTTGAAGTGTTAGAATTGCAGCAGGTGCAGCAGCAGTCACAACCAGCAGCCTAGCAGCGATGCCAGTGCCAGTTCCAGTTCCAGTTCCAGCAGCACCAGCCGGTTCCAGCAGACCAGCCAGTTCCTGCAGTCTAGCCAGTTCCAGCAGTCCAGCCAGTTCCAGCTGCCCAGCCGGTTCCAGCAGCCCAGCCGGTTCCAGCAGCCCAGCCAGTTCCAGCAGCCCAGCCAGTTCCCACAGTCCAGCCGGTTCCAGATGCCCAGCCACTTCCCGCAGTCCAGCCGATTCCAGCTGCCCAGCCAGTTCAAGCAAACCAGCCAGTTCTCACAGTCCAGCCAGTTCCAGCTGCCCAGCCAGTTCCAGCAGACCAGCTAGTTCCCACAGTGCAACCAGTTCCAGCTGCCCAGCCAGTTCCAGCAAACCAGCCAGTTCCCACAGTCCAGCCGGTTCCAGCTGCCCAGCCAGTTCCCGCAGTCCAGCCAGTTCCCGCAGTCCAGCCAGTTCCAGCAGACCAGCCGGTTCCATCTGCCCAGCCAGTTCCCACAGTCCAGCCAGTCCCCGCAGTCCAGCCAGTTCCAGGAGACCATCCGGTTCCAGCTGCCCAGCTAGTTCCCGCAGTCCTGCCAGTTCCTGCAGTCCAGCCAGTTCCAGCTGCCCAGCCGGTTCCAGCAGCTCAGCTAGTTCCTGCAGTCCAGCCAGTTCCAGCTGCCCAGCCAGTTTCAGCAGACCAGCCAGTTCCCACAGTCCAGCCGGTTCAAGCTGCCCAGCCAGTTCCAGTAGACCAGCCAGTTCCCACAGTGCAACTGGTTCCAGCTGCGCAGCCAGTTCCCGCAGTCGAGCCGGTTCTGGCTGCGCAGCCAGTTCCCGCAGTCCAGCCAGTTACCGCAGTCCAGCCAGTTCCAGCAGACCATCCGGTTCCAGCTGCCCAGCTAGTTCCCGCAGCCCAGCCAGTTCCTGCAGTCCAGCTAGTTCCAGCTGCCAAGCCGGTTCCAGCGGTTCAGCCAGTTCCTGCAGTCCAGCCGGTACTAGCTGCCCAGCCGGTTCCAGTAGCTCAGCCATTTCCTGCAGTCCAGCCTGTTCCAGCTGCCCAGCCAGTTCCAGTAGACCAGCCAGTTCCCGCAGTGCAACTGGCTCCAGCTGCACAGCCAGTTCCCGCAGTCGAGCCGGTTCTGGCTGCGCAGCCAGTTACCGCAGTCCAGCCAGTTCCTGCAGTCCAGCCAGTTCCAGCAGACCAGCCGGTTCCAGCTGCCAAGCTAGTTCCCACAGTCCAGCCAGTTCCCACAGTCCAGCCAGTTCCCACAGCCAGCCAGTTCCAGCAGACCATCCGGTTCCAGCTGCTCAGCTAGTTCCCGCAGCCCAGCCAGTTCCTGCAGTCCAGCTAGTTCCAGCTGCCAAGCCGGTTCCAGCAGTTCAGCCAGTTCCTGCAGTGCAGCTGGTACCAGCTGCCCAGCCGGTTCCAGTAGCTCAGCCAGTTCCTGCAGTCCAGCCTGTTCCAGCTGCCCAGCCAGTTCCAGCAGACCAGCCAGTTCCCACAGTCCAGCCGGTTCCAGTTGTGCAGCCAGTTCCAGCAGCCCAGCCAGATCCTTTAGTCCAGCCGGTTCCAGCTGCCTAGCCAGTTCCAGCAGACCAGCCAGTTCCTGCAGTCCACACTGTTCCAGCTTCCCAGCCAGTTCCAGCAGACCAGCCAGTTCCCACAGTGCAGCTGGGTCCAGCTGCCCAGCCAATTCCAGCAGCCCCAGCCAGTTCCCGCAGTCCAGCCAGTTCCAGCTGCCAGCCGGTTCCAGTAGCCCAGCCAGTTCCCACAGTCCAGCCTGTTCCAGCTGCCCATCCAGTTTCAGCAGACCAGCCAGTTCCTGCATTCCAGCCTGTTCCAGCTGCCCAGCCGGTTCCAGCTGCCCAGCCAGTTCCAGCAGCACCATCCGGTTCCAGGACCCAGCCAGATCATGCTGTCCAGCCAGTTCGAGCTGCCCAGCCAGTTCCAGCAGACCAGCCAGTTCCAGCAGTCCAGCCAGTTCCAGCAGCCCAGCCAGTTCCAGCAGCCCAGCTGCTCAGCGGCGGCACCAGTGGTGGCAATACCAGCAGCTACAGCTGACGCAGTGTGGCCCATCACCACCCGCAAGCGACGGATCTTCCCCCTGCAGCCGCTCTCCCGTCGACAGCAGCAGAATGGGGCTTCAACCACGGTCAGCGTGTCCATCTTCATCTTCTTCTTCCCCATCAAGTGTGATTCGTCGATGTCCATTTTCTGTCCCCATTTTCTGTTTCTCCTTATCTGTTTCCCTTCCTCTGCTTCACCATGACTGCCCCCACCACCACTGCAACCACCACAGCCATCATGTATACATTCCCCTCTGCTGCTGCCACCACGATTACCTGGTGTGCGCATTCGCTCCCTCACCAGTCCATCCCCCACTTCTCACCCTTCCCATTCCTGCACCCTACATCGCCATAGCCCCTGCTCTCTCTCCGTACACCCCTTTCTCCCTATCGCTTCCCTCCTGTTCTGTCTACTACTGAGGCACGCAGAGCCATGGCACACGCCACCATCGCACTAACGCCAGGACCTGCCACCTCCCGCCAGCTTCCACTGCAGTTAAACATGCCAGAGGCACCCCCTCCTCATCAGCTCCTCAGAAATCCCAGCCTCGCCCTCCTCCCCCCCTCCCAGATGCCTTTGAAAGTCTCCCAGCCTGCCTCTTCTGCCACCCCTCTCCTCTGGCCCCTCCTCTCCCTCCCCTTCCCATAAATACCTCCTGTCCAATCTGGACCCGTCCCTCATGGAGGTCTGGAATCTCACCCTGCTCCTCCGCCAACACTTCCCAGGATCCCCTATCTCCCTCCTCACCCCCCGTAGGGACTCAGTCCTCATCACCTCCACTAGCCCCACCCAACATGCTTTCCAGAATCCCTATCATCCACTCTGGCCCAAATGCCTCCCTCGCCCCAGCTCCTTCATCTTCCTCTTTCAACCAACCCCAACCCTCACATCGCCTGGCAACCCTCACCGTCGTGATCACTCAGCTTAGTCTGATGGTTACAGTGGAGGAGGTGTTGGCGGAGATCAAGGCATATCCCTAGCTAGACGTGCATGATGTCCGCTGGATCTATAATCCTGTCGGTCCCACCCACCTCATGTGGGTCTTCTTGGCACATGCTTCCTCCACTGACCTTCTCCTCAAAGAGGGTGGTCTCCTCTTCCACCGCTGGTACAAAGTTGACCCCTCCCATTCCTGTCCCTAACCCATCTGCTGCCAGAGGTGTTTGCATTACAATGCACATCAAACATCTGAGTGCCATGAGGCCCCAGTCTGCCCACACTCTAAGCAAGCGCACTTCCTCCAGCAGTGCCCCAACATCCAGTCCCCCCTTCCTGTAACACTTGCAACTTCCCCCACCCCACCTACTCCCAGAAGTACAAGGTCTGACACCCCCTCCACTCCTGAACTCACCATCCCCGTCTGACCTCAGGATGACTCAACCCCTCCTGGCAACTCCCTTCATCTCTCCCCACTGCTGAGGACATCATCCAATCCATTACCACCATCTGTCAAAACGTCCATCCCGTCCAGCGCCCCCACACCCTCCAACAGATGTCCCTTGCCACCTGCTCCGTTTTCCAGCTAAATACCTACACCACTTACTCCCATAACCAGGCCCACTTCACCTTCTCCTGGCTCGAGACCATTATGGCGCAACAGCACCATATCTTGTTCAACAACATCTGCTCCTTCCCATGAACTAGTACCTCACAACCCACCATGTGGATGCCTTCCTCCTGAACAAAACCTTTCTCCAGTCCCCTCATACTGTACACACATCGCCCTACCTCCTTCACCGCTCTGATAATCCCCTCCTGATAGCGTGTGGCTGGATAGCCATTGACCACCAGCGACAGATCTTTGTTTGGCTCCAACCCCTCCTTTCCGACCCCTCGGAACACCTGATCATCAGTCTCTTCTTCCCCGGCCTTACGATTACCTTTGACACCTTCTATGTCTGCTGCTCTGCCCCTATTCCCTTCGACTTCCTTTCCCACATCGACCTTACATTCTCCTACATGACTGCCGCCAACCTCAACATCCATAGTTGTTCAGCCGCCCAGCTAGGGTGGTGGCATCGGTTCCTCACCACCCTCCAAGGCGATCTTCTTCCCATTCCCCAACACATCTGCCCCGAATCCAATACCACTCCCGATGTCACCCTGGCCTCCCCAATGTCCTTGGCTGCATCACAGTGGACATCTTCAACCCTACTTGGAGTGACCATCTCTCTGTCCCTCTCACTGTATCAGATGGTCGTCACTCCCACCCAGACCCTCGCATCGACCCTCCCCAGAAATATGTCCATGACTATTCCCCTGCCAACTGCAATGCCTACTGGGATACGCTCACTACCCGGATAGATAGCCACCCCCTCACCTACTACCACTCTGATGACATTACCCATGCTGCCTCCTTTCTCCAGCAGACCTTGTCTGAGGCCATGGAGGCACACGTCCCTACCATTGGAATCCTCTTGCACCGTCCCACCTTACCCCCACAGGCCATGTTCCTCCTTCATTAATCCCACTGTCTGTACTGTGCTTTCCTTCACACACGGGACTAGGACATACTACTATGCCATTGGGAATTCCAACGACACACACAAAACTTGCTCGCAGCCAAGAAAAGCCGGGACTGGAGACAGACATGCACCCTCCTTAATGCTACCCTGCCTATTTACTCATCTAAGTACTGGTCAGCCTTCCACTGCCTTATCAGGTCTAAACCCCTCCTACTACCCTCTCCTTCATGATGACCACCCCTTTCCTGATAACCTTAGTAAGGCCAACCATATTGCATCCTACCTTTCTGATATTTTTCCATCGCTGATGATCCCCAGTTTGATTACTCCCTCTTCCCTGATGCCCATAATCGAACTGACTCCTCTGCCCCTCCACTCGCTCCTGGCTTCCAGTACTTGGACAATATTACACACACTGCACTCAACATTCCGATCACCACTCAAAATTTCATAGCTACACTATGCACAAAACGCAACACCACTCCCGGACACGACCGTGTTACCTACCATCAACTCCGTGACACTCCAACTTCATTTCTCTCCACCCTGACCAGACTATATAATGTGGTCTTGTCCATCGGCTTCTGCCATGTGGAAAACCTCCCAGATCCTGATGTTCCTCAAACCCGACAAACTGCCATCCGCTGTCTCCTCCTACCATCCCATCAGGCTTACCTCGGTCTTCAGCAAGGTCCTGGAATCCATCCTCACCTGACACATCCACCAGCACCTCCACCAGCACCGCATCCTTCCCTCTACCTAATGTGGCTATTGGCCGTCCTTCTCTGCCGATGACCTTCTCCTTCACCTCACTCACCTCCTCTCTGAACAGTTATATTCTCGTTGCTCCACCATCTTCCTCTCTCTCGACCCTACGACCATGTATGGCATTCTAGTCTCCTCTTCAAGCTCCAAACCTTCGCCCTTCCCATTAACTATGTCCGTCTCATCGCCTCCTTCCTTTCTCACCATCCTTCCTATGTCACCATCCATAACACAGACTCCTACACCTTCCACCCCTCTGTTTGTGTGCCCCAAGATTCTGCCCTTTCCCCTCATCTCTGCCTTCTTTACACAGCGGACATGCCATTGCCTTCACCCCCCTTACACCTTCTCCAATACGACGATGACACCGTCATCCTTGCCCTCGCCCCCCTCCCCTTCCTCCTCCTGTGTTTTTCCTCTAGGGTACCTTCTTTCCCTTCTCTCCCTCCTCGATCCCTCCCACCTCCGCCCTCCCTCTCCTCCCCCTCTCCCCGGGCTCCCACACCCCTCTAACCTCTCCCCTCCCCCTCCCTTCTTCTCACCCACTGGCATCTTCCCCCCCTCCCTCCTATCCTCACCTCTTCCCTCTGGCAGGCCCCAGGCTTTTTCATGTGCACAGTACGTTTTTAGTGCGCCAGAGATCATCGCCACTGTGCTAGTGTTTGTCTTCCCATCAGTAACTCAGTGTCTCTCCTTCAGTGCTGTTCCGTTCACGTGTGAATCTCTGTGTTTTCGTTGTGTACAGTACTGAACGTTTTTATACAAACAGTGTGTCTGTGAACGTCTTCGTTTATTTTAATATGTATGTCTCGTGTTTCTATCCTCCATGTATGTTTGTTTCTATGTCTTCCTGTTTTATGTATGTTTTTACTGTGGCCAAAGAGCGGCATAGATAGGCCTACCTTTCTGTAAAGGTTTTAAAATTACAATAAAGAAAAAAAAGCACTGACTCCATTTCATCTGTTTGCCAGTTGAATAATATTCACGGACTTTTATAGTGGCCAGGGTTCTGACGTCTTCAGAATAGACATTGTATGGAAGAGTTACAGATTTTTATAGGCCTATCTATTGATCCTGTATATATTTCTGCTTTCAACTCTGCTGTTAGCAACTGACGCTGTAATTGAAGCAACAAAGTTACCTATTATTTTTACTGTTTGATATCAGAGGTAGAATAAATTAATATTTGAATTCTCTGTTCATGAACTGCATCTCTTCCTCGCTCCTGTATCCATTAAAGGACCATACAGAGTGCAAAGGAAGACATAATGTACTAGGAAGAATGTACGATTAAAATTTTAGATGATTTGAGAGTGTACACGGTGTGAAACATGAAACACAGAGCTGCAGCCTGGGACAGCAACAAAGGCAGCGAGTGGTACTGACAAGGAGACCACACGGCAACTGGTTTTTGTAATTTTTTATATTTGTGGTATTTGAAGTTCAGAACCAAAATGCCAATTTCCCAAAGCAGTTCGATCCAACTCTCAAAAGTTTTTGAGAAAATCGACTTTGAATATTTCCGCCGGTGTTTAATTCCCTAAAGCAGTGTTCGTCAAACCTTTTTTCTCAAGAGCTAATACAGAATTTGTGGGTGGCACCTCGGGTCACATATGCAGCGACCTTATTGTTAACTGTTATCTTAATAAATTAGTATCTATCCAGCTCTCAACACGCTAGACTGTTTTCTGTTACAGATTACCGCCACCCACAGCGATCTCACAGTTCTGACAATGTAATTGCCTGCCTCGCAGCTTCTAACGTCTAACCCGAGTATAGTCGCGAACTTTACTTGTCTCATTGTCGAATTCACCAATGTCAATTAAAATCAAGCACATCTCAAAATGTTACTGGCCCTGTAAGTATTTTCACTTGCTACTGAGTAATAACATTATGCTGTTAAGAAGCTCTTTACATTAGTTTATGTTTTCGGATTCGGTTGTTAGGTGGTCAAGCATATTCATATATAATATGTATGGAATGCAAATGAGCGCGAAAAAAAAGAATAAAGCGCGAAGAAATTATCCGAAAGAGACGGAAATCGGTAGATCTGATGTAAAGGGTGGCGCAAGAAGAATGCATGGATTTCAAACTAGTATAATTGGCTCTATTTTGGTCACATACCAAATGTATTCACATCACTACAGTTGGTAATGTGTGCAATTTATGAATTGTGTCGTTTTTCACGTTTTAAAAATAAAGTAAGGCAGATAGCGGTCTTCTTTGTGAATACACATTAAAAATCTTTCTTCGAAGTTCGCCATCAACTTTCGTCAACGTGTCAGGTGAAATAGGGTCAATTTCTTGACGTATTGCTTTTTCAGGTCATTGAGTGTACGAGGTTTGTTGCAGTAAACTTTACTTTTTAAGTAACCCCCACAAGAAGGAGTCACAAACGACAAATCTGACGAGCGTGCTGCCCAGTGGACATCGCCGCAAGGTGAGATCACGTTTTGGGGAAACATTTCTCGAACAACTGCCATGGGATCATTAGCCGCGTGTATCGTGCTTGCATCTGGTTGGAACCACATGGCTACCATGTTCATCCCTGTAATGTCTAGCTGTGACCTCAAGAAATTGCGTAGTGTTGCAACGTAACGTGCAGCATTCTCTGTTACACTAACACCACCTGCTTAAAAAAAAAAAAAAAAATGAGGTCCAACGATTCCCACTTTGGACACTCCACACCACACTTTCACGTTTCCACTGTGCAGTGGTTTTTTATGTACTTCTTGTGGATTGTCTGCTATCCAATAGCTACAGTTTTGTTTGTTTACATAACCGTCTACGTAAAAGTGCGCTTCATCGCTCATCATCAATACAACATAATTAGCGGCAAGAACATCAAGCATTCTCGCACAGAACTGTGTCCGCTGATCATAATCACGGTCGTGAATCTTGTGCACGATCATAATTTTGTAAGGGTGGAAATGTAACTCATCCTGCGGGAGGCGCTGCAGAGAGCGCCGAGACAAGGCCAGGGTTGCAGCACGCCGCCTAGTGGAGCGGCAAGGACTTTGAAGAACAGATGCTCTCATTCTATCGAAATTTTCCTGCGTTCGCACCGTGCGAGGACAACCAGGCGAAGTCTGCTTCATGACTGATACTGTTGTGCGAAAAGAGGCAAACCAACGCAATACTGTGTGCGATCAGGTATCGCACCATTTCGCGGAACATTCGAGTGTGCACAGAAAAGCCATTGAACTGTGATCAAAGAGTCGTTACTTTTGAAGAAATGTTCAGCAGCGATGATACACCGTCCACTGTGCCATTGCTACAGAAACTGGACGCTTTAACAGGCAAAACAACAGGTTCCCCAGCGCGCCACTGATACTACGTAAGTCAAATCCATGAATTCTTTTTGCACCACCCTGCACATGAACAGACAAACTAATGACAGAAATTTCAGAAAAACTGAGTGATTTATTCAAGAGAGAGAGAGAGAGAGAGAGAGAGCTTCACAAATTGAGTGTCAGTAATTGCGTTGGTCCACCTCTGGCCATCATGCATGCAATATTTCACTGGTTGACAGAGTTCTTGGTATCCTCCTGGAGGGTATCGTGCCAAATTCTGTCCAATTGATGCGTTACGTCGTCAAAATCCGGAAATACACTCCTGGAAATTGAAATAAGAACACCGTGAATTCATTGTCCCAGGAAGGGGAAACTTTATTGACACATTCCTGGGGTCAGATATATCACATGATCACACTGACAGAACCACAGGCACATAGACACAGGCAACAGAGCATGCACAATGTCGGCTCTAATACAGTGTATATCCACCTTTCGCAGCAATGCAGGCTGCTATTCTCCCATGGAGACCATCGTAGAGATGCTGGATGTAGTCCTGTGGAACGGCTTGCCATGCCATTTCCACCTGGCGCCTCAGTTGGACCAGCGTTCGTGCTGGACGTGCAGACCGCGTGAGACGACGCTTCATCCAGTCCCAAACATGCTCAATGGGGGACAGATCCGGAGATCTTGCTGGCCAGGGTAGTTGACTTACACCTTCTAGAGCACGTTGGGTGGCACGGGATACATGCGGACGTGCATTGTCCTGTTGGAACAGCAAGTTCCCTTGCCGGTCTAGGAATGGTAGAACGATGGGTTCGATGACGGTTTGGATGTACCGTGCACTATTCAGTGTCCCCTCGACGATCACCAGTGGTGTACGGCCAGTGTAGGAGATCGCTCCCCACACCATGATGCCGGGTGTTGGCCCTGTGTGCCTCGGTCGTATGCAGTCCTGATTGTGGCGCTCACCTGCACGGCGCCAAACACGCATACGACCATCATTGGCACCAAGGCAGAAGCGACTCTCATCGCTGAAGACGACACGTCTCCATTCGTCCCTCCATTCACGCCTGTCGCGACACCACTGGAGGCGGGCTGCACGATGTTGGGGCGTGAGCGGAAGACGGCCTAACGGTGTGCGGGGCCGTAGCCCAGCTTCATGGAGACGGTTGCGAATGGTCCTCGACGATACCCCAGGAGCAACAGTGTCCCTAATTTGCTGGGAAGTGGCGGTGCGGTCCCCTACGGCACTGCGTAGGATCCTACGGTCTTGGCGTGCATCCGTGCGTCGCTGCGGTCCGGTCCCAGGTCGACGGGCACGTGCACCTTCCGCTGACCACTGGCGACAACATCGATGTACTGTGGAGACCTCACGCCCCACGTGTTGAGCAATTCGGCGGTACGTCCACCCGGCCTCCCGCATGCCCACTATACGCCCTCGCTCAAAGTCCGTCAACTGCACATACGGTTCACGTCCACGATGTCGCGGCATGCTACCAGTGTTAAAGACTGCGATGGAGCTCCGTATGCCACGGCAAACTGGCTGACACTGACGGCGGCGGTGCACAAATGCTGCGCAGCTAGCGCCATTCGACGGCCAACACCGCGGTTCCTGGTGTGTCCGCTGTGCCGTGCGTGTGATCATTGCTTGTACAGCCCTCTCGCAGTGTCCGGAGCAAGTATGGTGGGTCTGACACACCGGTGTCAATGTGTTACTTTTTCCATTTCCAGGAGTGTAGTTGGAGGGCCCACCTATTATGCTCCAAATGTTCTCATCTGGGCAGCGATCCAGTGAGTTTACAGGCAAAGGTAGAGTTTGGTAAGCAAAAAGACAAGTAGTAGAAAATCTCACCGAGTGTGAGCGGCCATTATCTTACTGAAATATGAGGCCAGATGACTTGCCAAATAAATAAATAAAAATAAAAATAGAATTATTCGACGTACCGCTGTTCAGTAACGGTGCTGTGGATGGCAACCAAAGGGGTCCTGCTACGAAAAGAAACAGCATCCCAGACCAACAGTTGGCTGACCATTGAGGCCTAGTTCGAAGTGTGGACTCTTCACTGAAGATAATTCTACTCCAGACAATGAGATCTCAGACCAAAGATGTGACAGGACAAGGACAGCGGCGGGATAGTCACCCGCTATATGGCCAGACAGCCAGGCTAGAGTTTCTACTGCCTTCCATCGTGCTTGCCAAACCGTACATTGTCCAGCAAGATAGCTGGATCTCTCTCAATCGAGAACGCTTGCAGCATTATGAGCAGTCTTCCAACCAGCTCGGGATTTTGGCGGTCTAACGTGCCAACTGAATAGAATTTGGCACAATCCAATAACTCTGTCCCTCAAAGTCAAGCAGAATGACTACTTGCATAAGGGCCCGAGGTGGGCGAACGCGTCATTGACTTGCTTAATTTTTGAAGCTCTTTCTTTTGAATAAATCATCCAAATTTTCTGAAATTGTTATCTTTTATTTTTCTGTAAATGTACATCACATCTACCGATTTCCACCCCATTCGGGTAACTGCTCCACGACACATCTTTTTTGTGTTATATGTGTATCGGTCAACTCAGTAGTTGCGTAGGACCACTAAGTCCCGCATGGCGTTGGGTGAGAACCTTCTGGACCCATAGATTCTGTTTTCACACGACAGTCGTGGTACCCCGATTAAGGCGAGCCGTAATACCGTTGAGATAAACTGCAGTCTTCATAAGCCACCATCGTACAGCTGTCGAAATGTCACAAATGCTGGTCAATGCTTCTCCATCTGAGATTACGCGATCTTCTCACAAACAATTAATATCTGCGTGCGATTTCCGACCGAGGAACCTACTGCGTAATCTTTGCTCCTATGTACTTGACGTGGTTCTACTGCAATGATAATAATTTGTATATGCAAGCTCGTAGTACATTTGATGCCAGTTTGATGGTGTTGTAATTTTAATGGAAAGAAATGTATCTGACCACACCTTCTTCTCATCTGGTATCGATCGCGGAATGAGAGCAGTCAGCCAAACTGTTCACGGAGCAAATGAAGAAGAAGAAGATGATGATGCCAGCGACTCTGAAAAGCTTTGTCATGCTTCCTCGCACTTAACCCTCCTATACTACCAAAGCCCAGCGTAGATGCCCCATGGTCACGGACACTGTACTTTTTTTGGGCTACTGTGCCAGGTACAGTTGGCCCAGCACTCACAGTTTCATCTATGCTACTGTACTGCTCCAGAGTCTGGGCTCGCACATCAGGCCATTCACCGGGATGAACTCTCTGGCGGCTCACAGATGGTTTCGAAGAATTCGGAGTAGGAGCTGGATAAAAATGCATCATTCATCATCCCAATTAGCTCGAGCCGCGCAGCGAATTTACCATTCTCAGGGTCTAAGTAGCTCCCTTAGACTAGCCCTGTCTTAGGTTAAGCAGCCGCCTCCCACACTTCCACTCACTATACGCTAAAGTTCTTCGTCTCTTGACTTGGCGGGACATCGGTACAAACAAGGAATACACCATGGAAGCCTATGGAGATAGAAACACAGTCCCCATTTATGGAGCCCCAATTCCCATCAGATGATCAAGTCCCTGAGACTTTCCACAGGCCACTAAAGGTTAATGAGCTGTTTGCAGGGACGCCCACATACCATGACCGCAGCATCTCCAGTACTAGTTTCCCTTTGGGGATTACTACCCCTAATGGGCCAATTAAAAGAGGGATGGTCTAACATTCCGCCAAAGGTATGGTGATAGGCTTGTAGAATGGCAGCGGTATTTTTTAATAAGGTTTATACTTCTGCTTTTAGCAGATGCGACTCCAGAGGTAGGGCAGTTAGGACCAAACAGGAAAAGTAATACCTGGTTCATCAGTCGGATCAGTTATTCATGTAACCTCATTTTAGCCTTCGTTACGCCTGTTCTCCAAAGCAATTGTTTCGTCGCTTTTTTGAAGCTGGAAACTGATTTGAAACTTAGAATGTGTGTTGCTGTGTAAGATGATAATGGCGATTATGGCTTTGTTCATCGGTACTACTCCGAGTTGTACCGTTCATTTTTTTTTTGAAGCTGGAAACTGATTTGAAACTTAGAATGTGTGTTGCTGTGTAAGATGATAATGGCGATTATGGCTTTGTTCATCGGTACTACTCCGAGTTGTACCGTTCACTTTTTTTTTGAAGCTGGAAACTGATTTGAAACTTAGAATGTGTGTTGCTGTGTAAGATGATAATGGCGATTTTGGGTTTGTTCATCGGTACTACTCAGAGTTGTACCGTTCACTTTCTATTTCATTTTCGGACGTCTGTTTAGCGCCAATAAACTGGTGTCGAAAAGATCGTGATTGTGACGTGCTAAGTTAGTGCCAGGCATTCAAAATTCTCATGGTATTTGAGTTCAGGAATTAGGCTTCTAAGAATAGTTTTGATGATATGACATCTCTTTGCCTGACGGTCCTTTCAGTTCTGAATTTCTTTCTGTCGTGATGAAACATAATTGTACCTCTGACACTGACGAACGTATTCTTTGTTTTACTAACGTAGATCGTTGCTTTATTTCTCGAGGGCTATAACTACAGATTTTGTTGCTAACGATGTTTCAAAAACTTTCTCAAAATGAACGAAACCAAGGGAAAACCATTACTCAGTTCTAACTTATTCACGATCTATGCTGTGTCGCCTTCTAAACTGGCTTGTCCTTTGCTAGATTAAAACCACTGTCTGCTGCTGTTGATAAGTATTTTGATTGTTTTCGTAAAATGATAGCAATAATAGTATTGTTTCAGTTTTTGAGCTTTGTCTCCTGATGCAAAATTTATATGAATAATTATTTGAGAGCCCTTAGAATTAGTTTTTCTCCAGCTTCAGCAGACCCCTAGCATCCACTGCGCCATTGTTTTCTTCATAGGGCGAAAGCCTGCCTAGCTGAATTAATCAATTTATTTACTGTTTTACATTTTTCATTCAGTACTTATGAGTCCAGGGCGTGCAGAACTTTGTTCTTTCATGCCAAGTATCTCATGAGGTTGTGAGAGGCGCAGAAAATTTCCAAATCGGACATATTGACGGCAAGATTTCTAGTTGCAGCAGTCACTTGGTAAGCAAGGGAAACATAGTGGAAATCTTGCACTAAACTCAGGGATTCAAACTACTTTCATTTATTTAATAGAAAATGTTACCTACGGAATGTCCGACCCAATAAAAAACACTATTGACGTGGTACATACATTGTTTTTACTTTTTTGACATAAATTCAGTATTTTAAAAAGGTTTTCAATATCTTTGTTGCACTGCCACCTAGCTGAAGCAGAAAAAAATACGTTTCTGTATATCTTCCGATATAATAATTTCTAAAGAGTATCTGATCAAAGTGGTGCAGTGACCACACGATGGGACCAAGTTCGGGAGTACAACTGTTCAAATCGCCGTCTAGCTATCCATATTTACGTTCTCCATGGTTCTCCCAAATTCCCTCAGGCAAACACTGGGACGATTTCTTTGAAAAATAGATGGCTGAGTTTCTTCCTCACTGTTCCTCAATCAGAGAGTGTGATCCACCGTTAACGATCTCGCCTCGATGGGACGAAAACCCCTGTCTTCCTTTCTTTCCTTCATTAGGAGTTACGTTGGCAATTCACTACGCAGAAACTAAACGACGAACGGTAGACAGGAAGATGTAATCGTACGAAGACAGAGGGAAATAATTTTGAAGAAAAATCGGCCGGATATGAAATGATTTTTCTAAATGTAAGAAATAAAATAGATCATAGAAACATTTGATGCACTTCATTTGCTCTACATTATTTCGAGAATCATTCCAAAATCAGTCAGATGTTTTTCTAATCGAATACAATTCTTACAGTTAGACAAACCATTTCATTAAGTTTTGACTGATCTTTTTTTACAAATTTTTTCGTTTCTTGTTTTCAAATTTCGTTCAGAAAGCACGATCTTATGACACCTTATTTGCTTCGTCTTCCGTTATCGACATTATCTGAATCTGACACCTAATTCGAAGGAAACTATTTTCACAATTAAATATCGCACCAACGTAAGTTCTTTTACGCAAAATTACTAGGCACAGAATAGATGAACTTTTTCACTCTTCATTTACATAGCTAGTAACAGCTTTTCGCGAAATATTTCAGTGTTTCCTCAAATCACTAATAAAGTTTTCTTAATTACCCTGCTTGCTTTCAAGCACTTAAAATTTTTCTCAAAAACTAGTCCCTCACGTTGGTCAGTTTGATACCCCATTTATACATTTCCCTCTAGGCATCTTTCCACTGTAATTCGGGTACAACTTTTTGCTTAAATCACTAATTTTTTCTACTTATCCTGGTAAATTTCAAGCAGACCAACCCTGTTTTGATGAAATATTCTCATTATGGTGAATTTGATACCACAATTATCCATTTTCGACCATTTGGTTGCGAAAATTCAGGCAAAAAGCCATAGTGTGATTTATCAAAGTAGTATAGATGGGCAGGATCTGTACCAGTTTTCATTATTGCAAGAATTTGCCCCCTGCCCTCATGACGTCGGTAATGATGTCACCATGCACTGTCGAAATATTTCTCCTTCAGTCGAACTACTCTCTGACACCATAGGCCAATTGCCCTGTGTATAAAAAGATGGAAAACTCAAAAACAGACGAGGAAATTCAACATACCTAATTAGACAACAGGGTTTTCCAGCACTCCTGTCACATTCCAGCTCGATGCCCAGTCGTCCTAACTCTAAACTGAAAGGAAATTTAAAAATGGACAGTTGTCGTAGGATGAAAATCCCAGTGCGATAAGTAGAGAACCCAAGATAACAGACCTGGGGTTAGTGGCCCAGCCTGCAGTATTGTCAGATTTCCTGAGCGTTACCCAGCCTTGTGACATAATGTAAGATAGTGGACTTGTTGGATAATGCCCCATCCCACATGAGTGACAGAACACCTGTGAAAAGTTTACAGTGGTGGGAAATTCATAAATTGAAGATAGTTGTACTGATTTCCGTCACTTGTACGTCTTTTGTGCTGGCACTGCAGTCATAGTCCACATACGCAAAGTTAAAGTTGGTGGAAAATTTGAAAATGCAAGAATCACACTTACGGTTTAGCCCACGTTGGAAAATGACGGGATATTTAAAACTGTCCTAATTTTAAAAAGACTAATAGCCCACACGATCAGTGTGGAGGGAAATTCAAAAATTCAAGTTTACTTGTCCTTTGGGAGGACGTGTTCAGCTGTTCAGGAGCCAAACAAAAGTTTCAGGTTCTATGTTTACGAAAGTCATGACTAAAAAATTAATATGTGGGATGGATGACAGCCATTAAGGAGTCCCAGTTCTGTCAAACTATTATTTTCATTATGGTCATTGTGATGTCCTCAGTCATACGATCACACCGCCGTCTCAGAGATCGATCCGCCGGATGCGATTCTCTCGATAAACGGAACAGAAGAACGGCTGTGTTAGCCAAAGAGTACACAGACAGTCGCAGTACTTATGCTCGCCGCGAGGCGCCGCTAGGACACTTCATGTGCAGCAGGAGAGTAGTGCAGTTGTGCCAGTCTACAGTTCGTAGCCGCGCTCAGTGATCAGCCAGCGCGGATGTTAGTCAGTCATCGTCTGCTGCTCAGTCATTGCTGCCATCAAGTCTTTGTAGGTCAGTTCCAAGTTAGTCTTCAAATTCACTGGATTCGACATTCAAGATTACGAGAGATTAATTCGTCACTGCAAGATTTGTGACTTGTAAATTATGTCATTCTACAGACGCTTAGTCTAATCGTGTCTTCTATAATTGTCTAACAACTAAACATGGAATACAGCAAAGTTAATCAATAAATACTTTCTTATCTTGTACTCCTGTTAATTAATAGTGTTTTCCTGTTGTAGTTATCAAGCAATCTTGGCATAGTACGAGGGCAGTTCAATAAGTAATGCAACACATTTTTTTTCTCAGCCAATTTGGTTGAAAAAACCGGAAATTTCTTGTGGAATATTTTCAAACATTCCTGCTTCGTCTCGTATAGTTTCATTGGCTTCCGACAGGTGGCAGCGCTGTACGGAGCTGTTAAAATGGCGTCCGTAACGGATGTGCGTTGCAAACAACAGGCAGTGATAGAGTTTCTTTTGGCGGAAAACCAGGGCATCTCAGATATTCACAGGCGCTTGCAGAATGTCTACGGTGATCTGGCAGTGGACAAAAGCACGGTGAGTCGTTGGGCAAAGCGTGTGTCATCATCGCCGCAAGGTCAAGCAAGACTGTCTGATCTCCAGCGTGCGGGCCGGCCGTGCACAGCTGTGACTCCTGCAATGGCGGAGCGTGCGAACACACTCGTTCGAGATGATCGACGGATCACCATCAAACAACTCAGTGCTCAACTTGACATCTCTGTTGGTAGTGCTGTCACAATTGTTCACCAGTTGGGATATTCAAAGGTTTGTTCCCGCTGGGTCCCTCGTTCTCTAACCGAACACCATAAAGAGCAAAGAAGAACCATCTGTGCGGAATTGCTTGCTCGTCATGTGGCTGATGGTGACAATTTCTTGTCAAAGATTGTTACAGGCTATGAAACGTGGGTTCATCACTTCGAACCTGAAACAAAACGGCGATCAATGGAGTGGCACCACACCCACTCCCCTACCAAGAAAAAGTTTAAAGCCATACCCTCAGCCGGTAAAGTCATGGTTACAGTCTTCTGGGACGCTGAAGGGGTTATTCTGTTCGATGTCCTTCCCCATGGTCAAACGATCAACTCTGAAGTGTATTGTGCTACTCTTCAGAAATTGAAGAAACGACTTCAACGTGTTCATAGGCACAAAAATCTGAACGAACTTCTCCTTCTTCATGACAACGCAAGACCTCACACAAGTCTTCGCACCCAAGAGGAGCTCACAAAACTTAAGTGGACTGTTATTCCTCATGCACCCTACAGCCCCGATCTCGCACCGTCGGATTTCCATATGTTTGGCCCAACGAAGGACGCAATCCGTGGGAGGCACTACGCGGATGATGAAGAAGTTATTGATGCAGTACGACGTTGGCTCCGACATCGACCAGTGGAATGGTACCGTGCAGGCATACAGGCCCTCATTTCAAGGTGTCGTAAGGCCGTAGCATTGAATGGAGATTACGCTGAAAAATAGTGTTGTGTAGCTAAAAGATTGGGGAATAACCTGGTGTATTTCAATGCTGAATAAAACAACCCCTGTTTCAGAAAAAAAAAAGTGTTGCATTACTTATTGAACTGCCCTCGTAGAACCCACGTTTCCACCTCCGTAGCTACCTCATATTTGCCACCTCATGTTGATGGACTAGATTATGGTGGAAGACCGAGAGCTTCAGTTATTTCACGATATGGGTGGCGAGCGGGTGCCGGCGGTAGAGTACCCTGCTCCTCAATCTAGAGCACTTACAGGAAATAAATGAAGATACAACAAAACATATTTATACAAGCAAAATTTATAAATGGTTTAAAGTATAATGTTGAGATGATTGGAAATTCACAGTGTGGTTTCCCCCCGTTAAAGACTAGAAAGGAAATAAAAAGTCTGAGAGATAACGATAAAAAGACAAAACACACATTTATAAATTTTGGTATGAAACACGGAATTTTGGCAAAAGAAAGCACTGCAGTTTCATTAAAAAGCTGATGGACCTACGCTGGATGAAGAAGTTGTGTGGCGCATAAACTTTAAGACAGTTGTGGGTATAAATTTAAAAGCCGTTAGGTAGTATCTGTAGAGAGAGGGTAAAAACGACAAGGAATGATGAGTTCGGTTGGTGGCAGGGCCACGGAAGGGAGGGATTGGAGAGGATAGTGCAAATAGGTGGTGGAAGGATAAATATCGGAGTGGATTTCATTCTGGCAAAAGGGAGTTGGTTGAAGTTGTGCCGGGTTAGGGTATGGAGTGTGTTCAGATGTTGGGATGGTGGGGTATGCCTATAAAGGTGCGGCAGCGTATCTGAGTTAGTGATCACAGAGGAAACAATGAGGATATTAGAATCTATCAAGCGGATTGTATAAAAGATTTGGTGCTATTTGATGAGAGAGAGGAGATCTGGAAATTTGATCAGATGGTAGAGAATCCATGTGGGGGACGGTAGACACGTGCGGACTGTGAAGGGAGTGCATGGAGTACGACGATTTGCAGGGACACAGGAATTTGGTGGGGAAGACAGCCATCCCACATTTACATAGGAGTGGAAGGGTCTTCGGGTTCTTGCTTCGTTGATGGCGAACAACCCACTCGTGGGACGGTTTTCTTCTCAGCCGCACCGCCTCCAACTTCGATTTTGATGATGCTGCGGAAAGGTGGGAGAATAGTGTGTTCCGGTTCTTGCAGCGGCGCCTGGTAAGGCGTATCGCAGATCCGGTTGATAAAGTCACTTTGCTGTTGTCCGGCAGCGCGGATTTATATGGAGGTCTCCAAAATCTGAAGTCCTCCACAGAACCCAAAAAGCCACCCTTTGATGAGCTTCGACGAGTGCTTACACAGTATTTCGACCTTCAATCCCATGTGGTAGCGGCTCTGTTGAAAATTAACAAGCACCACAGATGCCCTGGGTAGTCTTCATAACATATCTATTTTTTTCTTGTTCTTGCTAATAAGATTACTTACTGATAGCACACTGAACAGTTAATGACAAATAAAGGAACCTTATCTACGAGGGTAATCCCAAAAGTAAGGTCTCCCACAGACCTGTTTATTTCTACAATGGTTTACATCAGTTTACAGCTTGAACATTCAGCTATTTTTCAACATAGTCACCATTTCTGTGGATGCATTTTTGTAAACGCTGTGGCAGTTTTTGTATGCCCATGTCATACCAGCTCGCCGCCGTGCTTTTCAGAAAGTTATGAACCTATTCTTTCACCTCGTCGTCGGAGCTGAATCGCTGGGACCACAATTAACGTTGACAGGTACTGTGAGACTGAAAAAGCTCAAACGGGCAATTCAGAACTGGAGAAGAGGAATGTTGAAAAAGGGCGTACACATTCTCCATGAAAACGCTCCCCCACACATCACTCGGCAAACCATTGGTCTCCTGCAACAGTTTCAGTGTAACATAATCACCCACCCACCCTATGGTCCTGACTTGGCACCCAGTGACTATCACCTGTTCGCTAGGTTAAAAGAACATTTGGTCAGAAAGCGATTCAGCTCCGACAACAAGGTGAAAGAAGAGGTTCATAACTTTCTGAACAGCATGGGAGCGAGCTGGTATGATATAGGCATACAAAAACTGCCACAGCGTCTACAAAAATGCATCGATAGAAATGGCTATATTTTCAAGCTGTAAACTGATGTAAACTATTGTAGAAATAAACAGGTCTATGCACTTATAAAAAGTGAGAGACCTTACTTTTGGGATTATCCTCGTATAAAATATAAATACATATTGTCTCAAAAGGAAGGGGTCACGCTTACATCTTGAAAGTGATGTTTATCATTTGTCTATCTTCTTCCCTCGACGCCTTCCCTCCTCCTCGTCTTAGTGTGTTAAGATGGATGTACAGTTGTAAATATACTGGTGGGGATTATTATCTATTTACTTCTGGTAATGAATCTTGTTTTATTATTTCTTAACGTAGATTTATGCCTAATGTTATTAACAGGTTACCAAGTAGAAATGTGGGTGTGTCTTGTTGTACAATCGCAGTAGCCGGCTTTGGTGAAATATGCGGTCATCTCATCAAGATAACTACAGTTGCAGTGATTGTTTGGAAACTGCTCTTTATTTAATTAAATGTAATTCCGATTGACCTGTGCAAATTAAATTATCGTACTTAAAACATTCCAAATTCACACGGTCACGAAAATACGAAGCTAGATCAGTTACTACGAGAGTTATATTTTGTGTCCTAGTGTTTTTAAATCAATGTACGTTTTGTCAATTTAACTCACTCAGTTCTTATTAGGCTGAGCTACACTGGCGACCATTCAAAGGACTATTTAAGATAGATCGTTAATATGCTGTGTGTGTGATATTATTTCAAAATATGTAAGTCTATATTTCATTGTTGTTTGTTTCTTTTTCATGTCACACTACGAGACATATTAATACTGAATGGCTCATGAAACTTGAAAAGGGTACGACATTTATAGAAAATTAGCAGGTCAATTTACAGAAAGGTGTATAAAATAAGGAAACCCCATGAAACAATTACAATTGATAAAATTTTTTAAGACCTCATTGTTAACAGCCCCACTAAAAGGTAAGACCATACCATACTCATCCAAATTAGTTTTGCTTTCCGTAGCTGTAAAATTTTTTGAGGATGTAAATGCAGAGAATGTAGTCAATGTTACAACTGTAGCCAATATTGCAACTTCTGATTACTACGTAATTATATTGTACATTGTAAAACAAGGCCACAAGATGACGAATTTTCATAGTTAGGCAAGCGCAGAGTGTTGTAGTGATTAGCATTTATTTTACACAGAAGTATTTTATGGTGTCGAGCTGCGTGCAGATACCATCTGTGAACTGCTTACAATTTAGCGGCTTAGCTGTATTACGATAAGTAATAAATTCGACAAACTTCATTGTATGATGGTATAATGATAACCTATCAGCAGTTTGGAATGATGGTTTCTTCGCATACAGAAACTGAGCCTAATCGGATACCAGAGGATGAATTCGCCTGCATGATAGTTGTAACGAGTGAAATTTCGTTGGCGGCTAATGAAGAGACTAAACCTGTTGTGCAGAATCAGATCCTACCACGTTAATTTTACAAAACGTGGACATTACAGCCGGTAATACAATCACACTGAATCATGGCCGACGTTTTTAACACTGTGATTTGACTGCTCAGGTCGCATAAATTACTCAATAGGTAAAAAATCAAACTGATCATTTAAAAACCGAGATTGCAAATTACATGACCAAACTACTGCGAATCAACCTAAGAGCCATAACTAGCGAGATTACAGACTTGAAAACCACCGTTACAGGTATCTTTCAATCTGTAGGGACACTGACTGAGAACCTCAGCACTTTGCAACGTAAGCAGGTAACCCTGAAATCCAGCGTTCAGCAGGTAGAAACCCAAGTAGAAAATATCTACATTGATCACGAAAGGAGAGTAGATGAATATTTAAAAGAAAAGGACGGTTAAATCACAGAAAGACTAGAGACCGAATTAAAGAAAGCAGTACAGAGAAGTGTTGCCAAAGTGTATTCTGAACTAATGGCAAGAAAATGTCCAAGCTCACCTTAATGATCGGATAGGTGACATACAAAAGGAATTACACGCAATAAAGCAACAGGTTAGGAATGGTACATCACAGGCACGTCAAGTAGCTGAGACTTGTGATGTTTATCATAGTCCAGCACCCAATGAAAATACTGACGTCAGTGAAATGCGTTGTAGTAGACAGTTGCTACAAAACCGTACGACTATGCGTGTGGGGGCCGAGCCAGCTTTTTCTGTTATTCTGCCTTACGAAAGTCTACTCAGATACAAACAGCTTCAAATTTTACCTTCATAACAAGCAGCAATAACGGTTGCGGTGCGAGTTATTGAAGTTTGGTTGGCGTTTCCCGTCGCAAGACGGATTATGTCAATTCGATGACGCAAGTAATGAAGCGTCTGCTGCGCTACCCACGCCTCGCAGAGCGTGGCTCGCCTTGTATCAATAAGACGAGCCTGACGGAAGCCCAAACGGCAACCGCCCTCCAGATTATGACACAATACACTGAATATGACATAAGACACAAACAACAGAATGGGTGGGGGCAATTTAATTCTAAATCTGTTGTTTGTTGACATATCCCATTACCAAAGAGATTAAAGGACATCATTCGCACTGAAACCTTAAGAAATACTTTCCTCAACAACATGGAAATCATTAAATGGCGAAAAGCAGACAGCGGCTCAGAAACTGCACTTTGTATGTTCAGTTAATCATCACTGAATGCACTCAAACTGTGACACATCTGAGGTAAAATAAAAGCGAATAGCTGCTGTCTAACTGCTATAAAATAAATGACCGATTTCCCTTTGAGAAACTCTGATTATATTTCACTATATTTGTAATAATGCGAATTTAGAAGTAACCAGGACAGTTCAATGGCTAGTTGCTATTATTCACACTTATTGTGGTGAATAAGCGTAGGCATACGACCACTGTGACTTTTAGGATAAATTTGTAAAAGGGAATCAAAGTCAAATGACAAGGCCGAAATAAGTAAGGTGCAGATTGGTCGAGAGTATGAAATTTAGGCAGAACGAAAGAATGGACATTCAATAAAGAATAGGATTTAATTGATTGGCAGTTAATCAAATGTGTGAGAGGTTTTGTGAAATATGTATAAGATAGGTCAGATACAATCTCAACTAAAACACAGAGAAAGAAAAGTAATATTATCTATATTAAATAAAGATTAAATAGCAGTGTTCTCAGAGATCTGAATGAATGCATGAATAACACAATGGAAAACATTTACGAAAACAGAAATTTAACTGTGTTCAATAATAGGATAAGCATGTATATTTTAGTCTGAAGCCTTACTTGTAAACTTTCACGCACAGTTTTATCCACAGTGTTTGCGTGAAAATATGTTATTGGAATTCTCTAGGTGAAAGTGAACTTTTCACCTCACGGTAAAAGTTAGGGAGTAAGTACTATGGAAACCATTTACTTTTGAAATGCTATTTGATGAGCATCTGGATATTTATTTCTTTAGTATATACAAACAACTACCTCATGTAGATGAATGGAAGCTGTAAAATTCACCATGAACTATTTATAATAGCCAGCGTCAATAAAAGGTAGAGAGATCTTAGCCATCAAACTCACTCAGAATGATCAGTGCTCAAATTAGAGGGATAAAACTATAGAACTCTGTTCCGTGAATTAAAAATGATCACGTTTTAGTGAAAATCGTGGGTACAATACAGCATGTATATATATATATATTTTCCAATAGCTGTTATCGTTTCAGAGATATTTTGGGTGGACAAGATAGCTGGGAC
Organism: Schistocerca americana; assembly: GCF_021461395.2. Classification (NCBI taxonomy): domain Eukaryota; kingdom Metazoa; phylum Arthropoda; class Insecta; order Orthoptera; family Acrididae; genus Schistocerca; species Schistocerca americana. The sequence goes on from NC_060125.1 coordinate 64,665,106, forward strand.
ACCCTATATATATATATATATATATATATATATATATATATATATAGGGTGTCCCAGCTATCTTGTCCACCCAAAATATCTCTGAAACGATAACAGCTATTGGAAAATATATATATATATACATGCTGTATTGTACCCACGATTTTCACTAAAACGTGATTTTGGGTGGACTAGATAGCTGGGACACCCTATATATATATATATATATATATATATATATATATATATATATATAGGGTGTCCCAGCTATCTTGTCCACCCAAAATATCTCTGAAACGATAACAGCTATTGGAAAACGACTTTCACCGGTATTAATGTAGGGCTGGGGCCCATGAATGTACATATTTGGAAACATTCTAAAACGAAAGCATATGTGTTTTTTAACACAAACTTATGTTTTTTTAAATGGACCTCCTATATTTTTTCTTCAACAATCCATAGCATGACAAAGCACATACACAATGGCGTTGATTGCATCGCAATATTCCCATCACATCCCGAGATATCGACACGCGAAGTTGACGCTTGAAACACCCGACATGCGCTGCTAGCGCACGTCCTGAGGCTCAGCCGTGAACCCCATGCTGCCCGTAATCGCGATGTGATTGACATGCGTAGTCACACCTCCATACTTATCAAGAGGTCCGAAACGAATAATACGGTCTGCTGCCATCAACTCTCATAAGCACATAATGGTTTCCCTCTTGCACGTTTTACGTATCTACGTACACAATATGAAGCAGTACCGATCGGTGTACACCCGTCAGGTTGTCTTATTTATCCTGCACACCCAAAATAAGGTTTATCTAATGCGTTATATAACCCATTGTGCCTGTCGCGCAGGGCCTGGCTCTACCTAGTCAAGTGTCCAACATGGTTCCCACTACTGCCACAGTTACCACTTCGCCTTGTTTATGATTTGGGACCCTCCGAGCAGCCCATTTGTTGTTGCTTTGGCGTGCAGTACACCGCTTGCCGGTGTAGTCGTGCATCAGAGTAATCTAGTGACGGCACGGAGGTAGTACACACTGTGAATAAACGTTGCGTTATGGAACTTATACTGTACAGTATAATGTACACACATGAAGACATGGTAGAAATGCTGCTGATCTATGGAGAATGTACGCTGACGGGAAATACGTTATGAGATTGTTTGTTTGTTGATAGTACTGTTAGCGAAAATTATGACTTTTAAGTTAATGTGTCTGTTTTCTACCCAACTCTACATACCTGTACTGTACCCCGTTGTAGGTGGACGAAATGCTGTTCAGGCAGAACGACTGTACAGAAGACAATTGTCCGCAGCTCGTGGTCGTGCGGTAGCGTTCTCGCTTCCCACGCCCGGGGTCCCGGGTTCGATTCCCGGCGGGGTCAGGGATTTTCTCTGCCTCGTGATGACTGGGTGTTGTGTGCTGTCCTTAAGTTCTAAGTTCTATGGGAATGATGACCATAGATGTTAAGTCCCATAGTGCTCAGAGCCATTTGAACCATTTTTGAACAGAAGACAATTCCCTGAGAAGCCATCGCCTTCGCGCCGGATGTTTGACCGTCTCACATCTCGTCTACGTGAAACGGGAAGCTTAAATCCAAGACCTCGACATCGTCCTAGAACACGCACAGATGAACGTGCTGAAGTTGCTGTGCTCGCTACCATAGCTGTGAATCCTCAAATCAGCCCACGTCAAATTGAACGTGAAGTTGGTGTGTAGAAATCAAGTGCACAGCGTATTCTTAAATGTTTAAATTTCATCCTTACCATGTTCATTTACACCAGGATCTCCATGGAAATGACTTCCGCAATAGGGTAAAATTTTGTTGGTGGGCTCAGCAAAAACTTCTGACTAATCCAATTTTTTTTGCAGATGTTCTCTTTACCGACGAGGCATCATTCTCCAACAAAGGAATTGTCAATATGAGGAATATGCATTATTGGTCCGCAGAAAATCCATAATGGCTCCGTCATGTAGAGCATCAACGTCCGTGGAAAGTTAATGTTTGGTGTGGGATTATTGGAGATACCATTATCGGACCTTTCTTTATAAATGGCATCCAAAATGGCAGACAATACTCCAGATTTATACGACACAATCTTGCTGTTCTCTTGGACACCGTACCTCTGAACCGGAGAATGGTCATGTGGTATCAGCATGACAGATGCCCTGCACATAACGCCTTACGAGCACGATGACTTCTGAACCGTAAGTTCCCTGGTAGGTGGATTGGACGAGGTGGCCCAATTAGGTGGCCTGCCCGATCTCCGGACCTTAGACCGCTGGATTATTTTCTTTGGGGAGCAGTGAAGGATGCTGTTTACCAACATGAACCAGCAACACCAGAGGACATGAAGCAATGCATTATTGATGCTTGTACAGCCATCGAAGAGGAAACAGTAGCACGAAGTAGGGCATCCTTCATCCGCAGAGTGACCCTATGTATGCAAGCCAATGGGCATCACTTAGAGCATGAGATGTGAACGATATGTTTAGTATGTAGTACTGGTATCACAGTGGAAGTTTCTACAAAGGGCCATTTTACCTAGTGATGTTAAGAAACATTTGTTTGCAACAACTTGTCATTTAACGCATTAGATAAACATAACATTGATAATTATGTGATAATAAAACTAATTCGTTAAACATGTTTACATTCATCTTCTATGTCCTACCTGAACTTCCCAAATCAAAACATTTTTACCTAAACAACGGCAAAACTTTTAGTCCACTTGCTCGTTTCACTAAAACCATCCACGTGAATTTTACTATTACGAGTGAATGATTAACTGTCACTTGCGCTAGATGTACAGTAAAGTAAAGTTTTAACTTTGAACGGCATTACCTTTTTAGCAACGGATTAACGATAAGCGAAGTTAACTTTGTGACTAACGTTGCGGTACACAGATATGTTACAGAACCGCATCATCCCTAGCCTATGGGATAAATACCTGCTGGAATGTACGACGTTAATGCAGGATGGCAGCAGACCGTATTATTCGTTTCGGACCTCTTGATAAGTATGGAAGTGTGATTACGCATGTCAATCACATCGCGATTACGGGTAGCATGGGGTTCACGCCTGAGCCTCAGGACGTGCGCTAGCAGCGCATGTCGGCTGTTTCAAGCGTCAACTTCGCGTCTTAATATCTCGGGATGTAATGGGAATATTGCGATGCAATCAACGCCATTGTGTATGTGCTTTGTCATGCTATGGATTGCTGAAGAAAAAGTATATGAGGTCCATTTAAAAAAACATAAGTTTGTGTTAAAAAACCCATATGCTTTCGTTTTAGAATGTTTCCAAATATGTACATTCATGGGCCCCAGCCCTACAATGATACCGGTGAAAGTCGTTTTCCAATAGCTGTTATTGTTCCAGAGATATTTTGGGTGGACAAAATAGCTGGGACATATATATATATATATATATATAATATATATATATATATATATATATATATATGGTGTCCCAGCTATATATATATATCGATTGGATAATCTAATCCTCAGCCCTGCATATATTAGGAAATGAGGAGTTCATCAGTTAGCGTAAATTAGTAAGTATTAGTAAGGTGCTTGATACGTTCCACTTGTGCCTCTGACTGAAATTTTAGAGCGAGTGTAAGGCTTTGAGTAGCTCATGGTAATTGGACTATTTTTTTATTTCCATGAATGTTTGTAAATATTTATATACCTATTTGTTATTAATAAGTGAGTAGCCTCACATCAGAATGGTTCTTAAGATATTATCTGATTTATGAGTAAATGAAGGAACAAAGGTATAGCTTTAAAATGTCAGCAGGAGATAACCAGATAAATACGAAATGTACCGATTATAGTAATATGTCATACTTATTTCCGTGGACAAATAAGTAAATGGGAAATGCTCTAGAATTTTATGTACGAGTCTCGAATAAGTAAATTTTACTTCTACTCTATCTTTCCGTATGCTCAGTGGTTAGGGTTTCCATTTTTTTGTATCCTTTGGTGAGATTATCTTCTGCACTCATTGGCAGTTGTCATCAGTTACTTCGAGGGTTAAATAAATGAATGAGTGGTTCTGTCTTGCTACGTGTCCTTAGCGAGAATATTACATGTATACAATACATGTGAACGGGGATGAGATACAAAATATAATCACTTACATTAATTGAATCGTCTCCCCACAAAGAGAAATGAAGTTGCAATTAAATATAAAATTGCAATGCAATGTAAACACAATTCTTAAGTGAATAGTAATTAAACTATTCATTAGTGAGTCCTAAAATATATAAAGCTTTCCAGAAGCGGGACAAGGAAGAAGGAACAAAAACTAATGTAATCCAGTCGAAGCAGTTATTTGTGTTACGTGCATTTAGAACTTTTTGTGGCAAATAAAAGGTGAAACGGCGATAGGTGGCGATGCAGAATAACTGTGTCGCATGCTGAATGAAATACGTGAACACAAAATAGCATTTCACTTACGAGTGGTGAGAGACTGTGAAGGCGGACGGAAATTCCAATCACAAAAGGAGTCGACTTTCCACCAAGAGAGTTGTGCTTAAACCTAATAAAATAGCCGGAAGCACACACACATCTGGAACATTCAGTGAATCGACGTGATGTGTAATCAGTGGTCACTCTGGCAGTGTAATGGTCATAAACTGGTTAGAAATCCTGTACAAACACACGTCGTATGTGCAACGAAAACGCATTGCGAAGTAAGAATGCTAAGATGTAAATGTTGTTCCTGTGACGTGTCGCTCACTGAGCTTAAAACTGACTGAAGACGTACACATGATTCT